>NW_024870809.1:5570000-6170000 GCF_019054845.1 Dipodomys spectabilis
AGAAAACAGCACTCTCTCATCTTCACCAAGCTAATGAGGTTTGCTGATAGACATACTCCTATAGTTTCTTTCTCAGTTGTGGTGTCAGCAGGTTTTATGGGAGGAGGAATGAAGGAATCAACAGGCTTGTTACCCAGTGCAATATTTGGAAGCAATTATGAGACGCCACTGGCACTACTTTAACATCTGCAAGTTAGAGCACGTTGCTCTGTTCTGAGAAGGAGAGATTAAGTAAACCAATTTATCTAAATCAATTTGCACTGTTCATATGATATGTTTGTGAAGCAACCAAGTCTCTCTGGTTTATAGCAGTACTTCCCTGGGGTGGCCTTGCAAGGTACAACATGCTAGATGAGAATTCTAGTAGTCATGAAAGTAAATTGGAGGGACCAAACCAGCCTTTCAAGTCTTTAGCCTCTATTTCTGCCCCATACAGAAACTCCTGTCCTAGTCCTGAAGTTGCAGGTTGGGAGTCTGTCCTTGAACAAGCCTAAAGCCAAAAAACTGGGTCAAGTCTAGGGCCTCAGCCCAGCCAGCAAAAGACTCTGTACATTATAGGTGCTTACAGACTCACTGCTACTAGATAAGATGTTCATCATGCTGATATAGCTAGGCCTAAAATTATCTATTCCACTTTTCATTAGAAATCAAGTAACTGCCCCCACACAAGCTAAAAAATGGGTGAGGTTATGTATTCAAATGAGCCTGACTCAGATCGTTAGGTACAATAGACATAATTCAAAACTTAAAATCATCACCATTGTTCTCTGTCTACTTGTATATATGTTTTCATTCAGTGGCACTTACTTGGGGACAAAACAGACTTAAGAACTAAATACAATGATCGATCTGGATCCCAGAGGGACCAATAATGGCAAATTAAGGTTTTCATAAACCTACTTACACCCAGTCAATCCATCACCCAATAAAAGGTAAATGAACTGCTTTCTTTGAAAAAAAAATGCTAAGGGTTTATAGAATCCTTTCATCTTCAAAGGACCAAGCCAATAGTCACAATACTCAGTACACAATATTAAGCCTTTTGTACAAGTTCACCAACTATGAAAGGAAGGTCATTGGGATGTCCTAAGGTCGTAAAGCCAATGTAGCATCAGATTTGGGATGAACTCTCTGATCTTCTTGGATCCTAAACCTGTATATCAACCACATTAATCAAATTGTGAGGAACAATCAGGAGAAATCTAATTTCCATTACATATCTGCATTAAGTTAATTGATTGGGCAAGAATACATAAAAAGGTTCCTTTTCCCTTGGGGCTGTGAATGAAGAGAACGTAGAAAGAAGGATGAGTTAGGGATAATCATCTAGGGTAGAGCTAAAGCTCCCCAAACAGAAGAAAAGTAAGGGAGAACTCCCTATTTGGCAACCCCCTTATATTGGAACATTGCCGGGGAACTGACTCAAGAACTGGGAGGGAACACAATGGGGTTAAAGGCAGCCTTTCTGGCCCAACTTGAGAATCAGATGAGTTAACATCTCCCGTCTCCGTATTTGTCTACAGTTTCCAACATGTTCCTTCTTAAGTACTCCTTCCCAGAGACACACAACATTCACCATTCACTAGCTCCACACTCAAAAATCTTCAAAAAGGCAACGTGGCTGAGAAGCCAGAAGCTGCGTAGCTCCAAGTACACAGGTTGATGGGGGATCGGTTGGGACTGAGGGGATTTGACAGATTTGACGGGAGATTTGGGTGGGCAAGTACATGTTACGAGGCAGGCAGGAATAAGGGGAATGGTGGTGAAGGCAGGTAGAGGAGTGTGGAATTGCGAGACAGAGAGAAGGAGAGGGAGAGACAGAGAGATAGAGAGAGAGAGAGTGAGAGAGAGAGACAGAGACAGAGAAAGTGATGAGCCCAAGCACCCCAGGATCCCAATTTCCTGCTCTAAGAAGAAATAAATGCCTCCAAAAAATGTGTTGCACACGAATTGCAAAGTAACCTAAAGCCGATCATCACCCGTATTACTAAAAATCTGCTCCGCCGTTATTTACTTAATTGTTACGAGTAAAAAATGAAAAAAAAAAAACCCACCTTTCACTGATTCCGTCGCAGTGTGTTCTGTGGACATCTGTAAGTTTTCCCTCTCCCCCACAGAGCTGCTTTCGCAGCTAGGCCAGAAATAAGGAACCACCCAGACAGAGACTTAAAGATTGCTCCCCCAGCGAAAAAGGCATTAAGTTTCGCCGGGCCTCCCCACCGGCAGGGTGTCCGCCGCATCGCCCGCTGCTGCCTACTGCGCCAGCTCTGCCACCATCGGGCAGACGGCCGATTGAGGGGCGCCGCCCGGGCGGAGGACGCTGCTGCTCGCGGGAGCGTGGGAAGGTGGCAGTGCCCTTTCCCAGACTTGTGCCCCAGCGACAGGAGAGCTGTTCTACTGCCCGCGCCCGGCTTGGCCCGGCTGTACTAGAGGCCTCGGGCCGCCCCAGCCCAGCACCCGCTAGTGCAAACTCCGTCCCAGGAGGGCAGCGGCAGGAGCTCGGGCCCCAACGGCGTGACCGGGAGCCAGGGCCCGATTGGGATTCCTACTGCCTCCCCCTTGAGCCTGGCATTTCCCGTCACCCCTTCCCGCCGAGCCCGGGTGCCCTCAGCCAAAGCCGGCCCCAGCGGCACCTGAAGAGCAGCTGGAGCCGGGGCCGAGCCTTGCGGGCGGCAACGCTCGAGCCCCAGGGCCGCGGCGAGGGGGCGCATTTTACCCATAGCATTCCCGGGTGCCAGCCATCTCCTACGCGCGCCTGGGAGCGCAGGGCGCTCGCCGGCCTCCGCAGCAAGCTGGCTGGGGCTCCAGAGCCAGCTCTCGGGCCGCCGTCACTGCCGCCGCCGCCACCAACACTCTAGGCCGCCGCCTGCCTTCGCCGCCGCCGCTGCCGCTGCCGCCTTCACTGCCGCCGCCGCCGCCGCTCAGCAACCAGGATCCGCGCGCCCCGCAGGGGACAGCACGGTGACTGCGACGCTACCACCTCTGGGTCTCTCAGGCTAAACTTAAAGAGTTTTCGCCCCTCCGTCCAGAGGCAGCACCATGACACCACGGCAGCACCACACTGTCATTTCCGCCGCCGCAGAGAAAAAAAAGGCAATCCCTTCCAAAGCGGGGGAGGGGGGGAGGTGTGGAGTAGGGGCAAACAGGGGCTGAGGCTGACACCCTGAGGGAGCACTGGGAGGGGCCCCGGCAGAAGGGGCGCTGGGCCACCTTCCCGGGCTCACCTTCCGCCGCCCCCGCCCCTCCCAGCTCCCCCAGCCCCTCCTCTGGAGGCGCGTTTACACGATTTCTCCCCTGGCAGGAGTGACCGGTGAAACCTGAGCAAGCAGAGGCAATGGGTGGGTGGGGTTCGGGTTACTACTGTACCTACCAGCTGATTCCAGCAGCCTTTTCTCCAGCGCCCTGTCATCTTGAGCGAGACACACCGCGAGCAAGCGGGCGTGTGTGTGTGTGTGTGTGTGTGTGTGTGTGTGTGCGCGCGCGCGCGCGTGTATGTGTGTGAGAGAGTGTATGTGAGAGAGAGCACACAGGATGTGTGTGAAATACAGAAGGAAGACAGACTAGAGCCAAACTCTTCTCCCACAGCCACTGTTACCCCCGTGGCCCTCCAAGCCCCTAGATTAGAAAAAGGAAAAGGTCGTTGCAGCTGCCAACGAGAAGAGTGTGCCTGGTTCCTCTGCACAGGTCCTCTTGACGTAGCCACTCTATGTAAAGTTAACTACAGAGTACAACAAAAATAGTAGAGGAGACAGAAAAAGGCAGACAATTGTAGGAAACCCAACCCCTCTTTCTTTTGACAAAGGGAGAATGGTTAAGCTCTACTGGGCCTTGGACAGAAGTTGTGTGGATGGATTAAAGCTATCAAAGGGTTTTGGTGGGGTTGTTTTTTGTTGTTGTTGTTATTTTGTTTTTCGACCTCAGGTCCTTGACTGGCAAAACAAGAGGGTCATTACTAAGAGGACAATGGGCAGAGGCTAGCTAGCTATCCAGGTATTCAATGTCCCTAATAAGCTGATTGGTCCATTTGGAACTCAAGAACCTCCCATTGGTTTGAAATCAGCCTTCCTGCTGGCCTGTCATTGGCTCAGACACCACTGCCTGACTCACAAGGTGGATGAGAGAAGGAAAAGGAAGCCCCAGAAGAGACTTTGTCTCTAACACTAAGCAAAAGGGGAGAAGAAAGAAACCAGAACGCAATCCCTCTCATAGGCTTTTTAGTTACTGTGCATGGGAACAAATCCAGAAAAATAAAGGTAGCTCTGGGTGTATACTGTCAGGGAGCCAATAGCAATCAGCCAACACCCCTTTTAAACAATGTGCTGGAGCGTACTGAGGTGGAAAATGAAGGCAAAAATCACAACCAAGCTATCCTGATGAAAGTCCAACCTTAAGTGAAAGTTAATGCATCACATCAAAAGCACAGTCAGCAAAAGCGAAAGTGGAAAAATGGGACTGCACAAAACTTTAAAAATCTGCACAGGAAAAGATAAGCAATAGTATAGAAAGGCAACATACAGAATGGTAGAAAATATTTGCAAACCATATATCTGATAAAGAATTAACATTTAGAATATGTAAAGAATGTCTACAACTCAATAACAAAACAGTTGTATCTAAAAGTGAGCAAAGGACTTGGAAAGCTATTTCTCCAAAGAAGATTTAAAAATAACCAACAAATAGATAAGATGTTCAACATCAATAATCATTAGGAAAATGCAGCTCAAAACATGATAGGATAGCCACAATAAAAAATATTAAGTATTGACAGGTGTGGAGAAATTGGAGACCATGCTCCCTATTGTAAAATTATGCAGCCACTAAGCAACTGTAAAATGGCGTCACCACTATGGACAACAGGAGGTTCCTCAATTTTTTAAAAATAGAACTACCATTAAATCCAGCAAGCCCATTTATAGGTATGTATCCAAAGGAAATGAAATCAGTACATAAACAAGACATCCACATTCCCATGTTTATGGAGCACTTTTCACAATAGACAATAAATGAAGGGGCTGGGAAGGTAGCTCAGTGATAGAGCGCTTGCCTTGCATGCCTGAGGCCCTGGGTTCAATTCCTCAGCACCACATAATCAAAAAGAAAAAAGCCGGAAGTGGCGCTGTGGCTCAAGTGGTAGAGTGCTAGCCTTGAGCTGAAGAACTGAGGGACAGCGCCCAGGCCCAGAGTTCAGGCCCTACAACTGGACCCCCCCCCCAAAAAAAAAGAAATGAAAACCATCTAAGTGTCCTTCCACTAAATACTAGATTATAACAATTTATCCACATGTGATTGAATACTATATTCAGCTTTTAAAAAAGAAGAAATCTTGTCATGTTACTACACTGATGAACTTAAGTATAAGAAATCAGTCACAAAATGAAAAATACTGCATTATTGTACACATATGAGGAATGTAAAATAATCAAATTCATAGACAAAGAGACTACAATGATAGTTGGGGCTGGGGAGAAGGGAGGGAATAAGTGTTTGATAAGTGTAGAGTTTCAGTCATTCAAGATAGATGGGGATTCTGAAGATTTGTTGCACAATGTGTACATAGTTGACATTATTATTCCATAACTCTTGGAATTTCTTGGGAGGGTAAATTTTATGTCATATGGCTTTTGCCACAATAAAAACTTTTGTTCTTTTTTTGAAGTTACTGAGTCAGAAGTCTGCTGACCCCAATATAACAGAGTGGACAAATAGTTGTCCCAATATACCATTCAAAATCACATCTACTTTCTTCAGCTAGGTTCTACCTCCCAATAACCCTCTGATGAGGTTGGAGATATCATGATCCAATCACTTTCCAAAGGGCCCAACTCCATTACATGAGCTTTTGGGGGCCATTTCAGATAGCAGAGAAATACTGTGTTTGTTGTTTTGCATTGTTCAAACTTTTTTTTTGTTAGTGTGGGGCCTGAACCCTGGGCCAGGGCACTGTCCCTGAGCTCTTCAGCTCAAGGCTAGCGTTCTACCACTTGAGCCACAGCACCACTTCCAGCTTTTTCTGTTTATATGGTGCTGAGGAATCGAACCCAGGGCCTCATGCATGCAACGCAAGCATTCTACCACTGAGCCACCTTCCCAACCCTGTTTGAACTTTTATATTATGTTTACATATGAACATTTTCCAAAATTTAAAAGAGCAAGGAGCAAATGGCTTACCACATAATATGGTTACTAGGGGCTAAGGAGAGGGGAAATGAAGAGTTGTTTAAAACATACAGACTTTCGATCTGGGATGATAAAAAATTTCTGAAAGTAATGTTATGCAGCACTGTGAATGTGCATAGTGCCATTGAATTGTACACGGAAAACTGATTAAAATAGTAAATAGTATGTTAGACATTTATCACAATAAAATGAAGAAAAAGAAAAAGGAAGAGGCAGACAGAATACAGATGGTTGTATTAAGAAGAAAATTATATGCACCAATTAATATATAAATATGTAATATAATACAATAGTATCTAACATAGATGCCAGTAATGCATAGAAAAGTTCCTGAGAGCATGTCATTAACATGCAGGCCTGGTACTGAGCTTGATGTTTGAGATCTTTTAGGTTTGATTCTATTTATTTCATAAGTGGATACTCTGCAATGAGCATGTCATTTGTAGCTTAAAAGAAATTTTAAGGGGGGCTGGGAATGTGGCTCAGTAGTAGAATGCTTGCATGAGACTCTGGGTTCGATTCCTCAGCACCACATAAGCGGAAAAAGCTAGGGGTGGGGCTGAGGCTCAAGTGGTAGAGGGCTAGTCTACAGCTGAAGAGCTGAAGGACAGCGCCCAGGTCCAGAGTTCAGGCCCCACGACCGACAAAAAAAAGAAAAAACAAAAAAAAAGAGAAAATTTTAAGATAGATATCAAAAAATAATAAAAACAAAACATGATGTTGAACCCAAAAGTGAGTCAGAAAGTCAACATGATCCCAGAGAATTCTTCAGTTTCATCTGGTATAATCTCAGAGAGAGCTAAAGGATTTTCTTTTTATGCTGATACTGGGGCTTGAACTCAGGGCCTCACACTCTTGCTTGACTTTTTCTCTCAAGGCTGGTACTCTACTACTGGAGCTGTAACTACTTTTCCAGCCTTTTAGACAGTTAATTGAAAATAAGACTCTCATATACTTTTCTGCCTCGGTTGGCTTTGAACCTCCATTCTCAGATCTCAGCCTTCCAAGTAGCTAGGATCACAGGTATAATCCACTGGCACCTCACTAAGAATTTTTTTTCCACTAAGAATTTTCTAAAGTGTAAAGAAGTGATTATTTAATCAAGG
The DNA here is from genome assembly GCF_019054845.1 of Dipodomys spectabilis. Lineage (NCBI taxonomy): Eukaryota > Metazoa > Chordata > Mammalia > Rodentia > Heteromyidae > Dipodomys > Dipodomys spectabilis. Next base: position 5,577,284 of record NW_024870809.1, read on the forward strand.
ACATACTGGGACAATATTATCTATCTCTTGGAAGACTAACAGGAAAGGAGATTCACTTTCCATTGCCTTTCTCATCCTTTACTATCACATCCTTCACTTTCTAACAATCTCCTCTCTACCTAAATTTCCAGTACTTTTGAATTAATCCCTGATTTACATAGCTCCCTAACACTATCATCCCTCCCCAGACAGCAGCAGCCCAGTTCTAGACTATTTTTTATCCCCCAAAATTAAATTCTTCTGGTACTTTTCACAAAGGATTTTGCTAAATGATTAAGGAATTCAATCAACTAATTTGAGCTAAATGTTAATAGCTTCATTTGTCCCTCTATTAGTAGATAATATTTTAATTTTAACAGGAGCCTTCAATGTATTAATTCAAAGGAATGACTAATATGTTGTGTGGGTGGGAATGGGGGGTGGGGAGATTTTGCTAATCACATCACATAAGCAGCTGCTTTGAAAATATTCCCACTTTCAATGGTTTTATGCAAATTACTCCCTGTAAATTATTAAAGTACATGTTTTGTATCTGGCAGGACATGCAAAATTGGCTGGGAGTATGTGATGAAATATTTGTTTATAATTATTTAATGGTTACCTTTGTATATAACATATGTTGATCCTATTAGCAAAATAAATCTCCCCATTAAAAAATATGTTTGACAGAATCAGCTTGAGGTGTTTAATTGAATTAATCTAAGGCAGACTCACCACACCACAGGCACACACTATGAAAGGGACAGCTCATGAACTAGTTTTTCCAGCTAAGAATGTAGGAGGGGGGAGAATGGCTCCAGATACTTTCTACAGAAAGAAGCACAGAGCCCAGTCTGTTCCAGAAGAAAAAAAAATCAAATCACAGAAGGTTGATTTTGTTGTGCAAGAGAATCGTTGCTTCTGCAGAAGGGGACCTTCATACTACTCTGAAAAGAAGCAGCTAGTTGTCTGAAATCCAGAGGTTGACCAAAGGCTTTTCTAACTAAGGGGCTCTTAACAGGATGGTGAGAAGAATAGCACTTTTGGCATGAGCTCATCAATAGGACATTGTTCTAAAATACAAGTTGTGAATGGGCCCTGAAGGCTGCTTAAGAGAGAGTGGCTGAAAATAAATACACTCCCTGCATGGAGAAACAGCATGCTGGGGTACTTTATTCTCTTCTGATTTATATACTTTTATTGCTTTTATTAATTTTCTGAATTAAGTTTGTTATGATAAACATATATGCTTTTTATCTACATTACATTGGTAAATATTTTCTGGAGTATTAATGTGTCATAAGGTCCAAGCTTAAAACTTACTACTGGCCATTTCTTCCTAAACAGCAGTGTCATTTCATTTTTACAGCTTCCATGACACATATTCCTGGTTTTCCTCTCATCTCTCTCCATGTTCTTCAGAGTCTGTTTTTTCCTATTCATCTTACTTTGCTACCACTAAATGTTGGCAAGCCCTAGAACTCAGGTCTTGGTATCCTTCTCTATCAACACTGATTCACTGGAGGTGGGGAGGAAATACAATAATCCATAAACTGATGGACCTCCATTTTATCTTTCCAGCTCAGATTATCTTTTATCTTTCCTAGCTCCACACTTGTCTATTCACTTGATTATTTGACATCTCCATTTGACTGACTCACAGACAGTGCTAACAAAGAGAACTCTTGTTGGGCACTGGTGTCTCATGCCTCCTGTAATTCCTAGCTTCTCAGAAGGTTGAGATTGGAGAATTGAGGTTCAAAGCCAGGCAGGGCAGGAAAGTCTGTGATACTCATATCATCAATTAAAACCCACAGAAGTCAAAAGTGGAGCTGTGGCTCAAATAATAGAGTGCTGCCATGAGCAAAAAAAGCTAAGGACAATGCCCAGACCCTGAGTTCACTAATTGCTCACTCTGCATTATTCTTTAATATAGTACCATATTCTTTTTTATATGTATCTATTATATGCCCTGTGTGCATCTGGGCATGCACACATACAATTATGTATCCTGTAAGAGCAAAAGCTTATATGTCCCTATCACAGGTATATCTTGAACACCTAGAACAGTACTGGATCATAGTAGATGCTAATGTTTGCTGGATAGATGACAGTAAATGCAGGAAACAGTATGATCCAGAAATAACCTTTGCCATTGTAACAAATTCACCACAAACTTCAATCTGTAATCAGAATATCACACATGGAGGATCTCTTGGCAGAACTAATGCATTCAAAACAGGCTCATACTAAAAGGCCAGACACATTACTCAGAGCTTCAACTTCCTCTATTCCAGCAAGGATTCTCAAGCTGTCTCTAAAACACTAGTGTCCCTGAGGATATAAACTGCTTTTCTGAGGAAAAAGGATTGGATCAAATGTGTGTAGGAAATGCTGCAGACTGAATCTCTCTCAGAGACTCAAGAGTACCCATTAGCATACTGAAGCTCTAAGACCTGTAGAAATAAAATCTACTGAAAGGTCACTTAGCATTTCCCAAATATGTCTGTACTGGCACATTTACATTATATTTACTAATTAATATCTCAGTGAGCACAAGTGTCTCTCAAAACATAGTTTTAGAACCACTGTCATACATATACAGAGATAAATAAGCCAGGCCCCAGTGGCTGATGCTTGTAATCCTAGCTACTCAGGAGGCTGAGATCTGAGGACTGCAGTTCAAAGCCAGCCCGGGCAGGAAAGTCTGTGAGACTCTTATTTACAATTAACCACCAGAAAACCAGAAGTGGCGCTGTGGCTCAAGTGGTAGAGCACTTGCCTTGAGCTGAAGAGCTCAGGGACAGCACCTAGGCCCAGAGTTCAAGCCCCACAACCGACCAAAAAAAATACATGTATACACAGACACACACACATATACACAGAGATAATGGTAGATGTACATGTATACACATGTGTGTGTGAGATTATACCATGGATATTACTCAGACTTAATTTAAGACTCATGGCAACAAACTGGGTATGGTAGTACATGCCTGTAAATCTCACTCAGGAGGTGGAACAATAGCATCATAAGTTGGAGGCCAGCCCTATCTAAACACAAAATAAAAACAAAGGAGCTGAAGGCATAGCTCAAATTATAGAGAAGTTGCCTGGCAATCTAAAGGCCCTGAGTTCAATCTCCAGATGCCCCCAAATAGATAGATGATTGATAGATAGACAGACAGACCAAGGATAGCTAGCTAGCTAGCTAGCTAGATGCCACAAGAATAAATTCCAACTCAAATATTCACCTGAGAGAAGAGTAGAATGCAAGTTTAAAATAAGGCTATGACTCTGTCTCCTGAATAAGTAGCAATACTACTCAGGAGGCTGATATCTGAGATTGAGGCTAGAAGCCAGCCTAGGAAGAAAAGTCCACGAGACTTATCTCCAAATAACCAAGAAGAGGTCAGAAATGGAGATAAGGCTCAAATGGTAGAAAATGATCCTTAATCAAAAAAGCCAAGTGAGAACACAAGACTCTAAGTTCAAGCTCCAGGACCAACAATAAATAAATAATTAAGTAATAAAGCTATGATTGGAGACAGTGCATCCTACTAATACTGACCTGTTAGGAGAAAACTGGCCTACACTGGGTGAAAAGTGCTGCCCTAAATCATCTCAAGTATTCTGGCTTCAATGACTTACCCTTAGGCTACTGAGAACCTGCATATAAGATCGATGAAAGCACTGTCAGTGATCCTTGGGAAAACATACAAATAGAAGGATCAATATCAGATTCAAAGGCTGGAGATGAGCAGCTTTCAATAGAGGAAAGGTAGACTTGGCAAAGGAAGATTAGTGGACTTAAAGTTGAAAGCAATATTGAAAGCAACATTCTTACCAGTTTTGTTCTCATCCATTTCAGTACCTCTTTCACTTGAGTTATCTGTGCTCATTTATGCCTTGTGACCTTTGTTGTTCTCTCTTCCTAGAGCAGAGATTGGCCAACTCTTTCTGTAGTAAGTCAGTGGTATGTATTTTAGGAATTATGGGCCATATTATCTCACTTGCAACTATTCAGTTCTGTTGTTAATGCAAAAGGAGCCATAAACAATAAAAGTTTATTCTCAAAAACAGATCATGAACCAACTCTGGCCTAAGGGCCATAGTGGTTAATCCTCTTTGTTCAGAATTCAAGACAAATATTGTAGTCTCAGACTATAGGACCTCATTTAAAGCAGCTACACACTTACTTGTTTTAGTGGCTTTAAAACTATCTATTTTAATCATCTCCATTGTAGCTATCACCTACCCAACACACACATATACAAACATACCACATTGGAATAAAACTATTTATTAAGCTCTTTTTGTATGTTTGGTACAGTTCTCAGTACCTTGCATGCATTGAATCCTTAAATAATAACCTCCTGAAGGTAATACTTAATCTCTTCATTTTATAGCTCAGGAAATGAAGGCTGAGAGATCAAGTAGTTTATTCATGGTCACATAGTTTAGCTGATGGTGATTCTAGAACTTAGACCCAGGTTCATAAGCATTGTGCTCCATAGAACAGGTATTGTTTTTTTGTGAATAAGAAATTAATTTTAATTTTCACTCAGACTTCTGAGCAAGATTACATAGGTCTAGGAATTTTAGATTAAAACTATATTGTTAGATCAGGGATCGTATGTGTCTTATTTACTGAAGATCCTACAACAAAGCTCAGCATGGAATAAATGATTAATCAAGACTTGTTAACTTAATAAAATGCTGACACTTTATTGAAGGGAAACAGTATTCACTATGCATAAATCACATTAACCTGATTCCTTCTTTGATGAGACAGTAGTGTATAATTTTAATTTCTTTGAATTTTAACAGAGAATTAAACAAGATTAAGAAAAATTACTAGATATTTCCATGCTATTTAATGCTGCTGTTGTTTACTTACTTTTGGTTTCCATGACATTTTTTTGGTTTCCTAGTTCCCAGTACACCTTCCCATTGTTAATTTGTCCCTTATGTGATCCTCCTCCTACATCAGCTCCTATACTCTGGGTGTTGACCAGTTCCATCCAAATGCTTTTAAGGTGGTCCTTTTCATTGTCATGGTTTACATTCCATTTTTACCTTCATGCTGAAAACATCCTCATTAATATCATCCCTGAAAACTCACAAAGGCAAACCAAACTCACTATCGCCTCCCCAAATCTACTCCTTGTTTTATATCCCAAGCCTTGACTAGTACCATCACTCTTCTATTTCACAGGAGTACTTCTTAATTGGTCTCTCCTCCTCTAGTTCTGTCTCTATGAAGCCATCAGAATTTACAGCTCATGTAACACCCCAGTCCCTACAAATGGAGTGGAGCTACATGGATACCACACAATTCTCCTCCAACTTGCCAGCTACTGTGTAGTCACAGTTAATGTTTCAGCAAGTCCTAATTACTTGTGACCTTGTAATTCTCCACTTGCTATCTATTTTACATAATCTTTGTTTTGATACCGATCTGTTCCTCCCTTGTTGCTTAAATGATGTTTTGTCATACTTTCAGACTCAGCCTAAACATCATATGCCCAAACAAGGCTTCCCCTTACAAGTTGAATTTTGGTCTGTGGTTACATGTCCTTTTGTGCTTTCAAGGCAACCTGAACTTGCCTTTATCACAGTGTCAGCCCAGCTATATTTTCTTGTCTGTTCACATACCTGTGTCCTTCATTAGATCATGAACTCCTTGAGGGCAGAGACTATGTCCTATCTAAATTTGTATTCAGAGTGCTATATACAGTGCCTGGCATATATAGTCTAAATTCAATGGTTGCGTGATGATTCAGATATTTTATGCTACAATGCATTGTTGGCTCAATGAGTTGACTCATAGCATCCTTAATTCCTTTTTACAAAATTATTTCATCGTGTGGTAAGTGCAATGATAAAAGAAAAATAAAAGAACCAATGAGGGACACCTAATAACCTAAGGTGAGAGAGAGAAAGAGAAGGGGAAATAAAGAAAATGTGCCAACTCAACTTTGACTTTGGAAATAAAACTATACTATGTGCACCCAGAGAGGAGATAGTTTGGATCTAATCTGTGTCAGCAAACTACACCCCAACAAGAGTACATTCCGTCATTCAATGATTGTCAATGATTTGGAAGAAAATAAACCCAATTTTCAGAAATGATTGAAGGAATAGGGAATGTCTTGCCAGTATAAGAGAAAAATGTGAATGATTTTCTGATGTCCTTCAAATTCTTGAAGAGCTATTTTATAGGTTGAATAATTGAAGCCCAAACCTCCTGGAAACCTCAGAATGTGGCATTATTTTAGATGGAGGTCCTTGCAGATGTGATTAGTTAAGATGAGTCATATTGATTAGGGTCGACCCTTGCTCCAGGTTAATTTGGCACAAATATTAAAGGAAAATGGTCATAAACATGAAGATGGAGGCAGATTGGAACTATACTGCCACAGACCAAGGAAAAATGACTATCATAAAGTAGAAGACACAAGAGAGGATTCCCCTCTAGAGCCTTCAGAAGGAACAGAGTCCTGTCAACAACTTATTTTGGACTTCTAACTCCCAGAACTGTGAGAAAATAATTTTTGTGTCAGTCCTGGGGCTTGAATTCAGGGTCTGGATGTTATCCCTGAGCTTTTTTGGTCAAGGCTAGTCTTCTTCCAGTTGAGCCACAGCTCTACTTCTAGTAGTTTGGTGGTTAATTGGAGATAAGAATGTCATGGACTTTCCAGCCAAGCCTGGATTTGAACTGCCACCCTCAGATCTCAGCCTCCTGATTAGCCAGGATTATAAGTGTGAGCCATTGATGCTAGGTTTTAAAAAGTGATGTTGTTTTAAGTCACACAACTTTTTGTACTTATGGCAGTCACAGGAAATTAATACAAGCTCATGGAACCCAGGGAGCAATTTTGTGTGTGTAAAACTCAATGCATATGAGGTAGAGGAGATAGAAATAGTTTATATTGAATGGAAACCTCATAATACTGGTATCCAAAGATTAAAATGAGCTGCAATGAGCCAGCAAGCTCCTCAACACTTGAGATTCATGTATATAGTAGAGATGTGCTTGGCAGAGATTGTAAGGATAGTTTTAGTAATACTGTTACAACCCTTAACAATACTACCTTAGTAGTACTTAATAATAACACCTTAATAATAATACCACCCTTAACCTGATTTGAACAAGCCAACTTCAAAAAGCTTATGACACAACTGAGGATTTTTGAACACTGGCTGGATATTTGTTTATACTAAGTTTTAGATGAAAGCAATAGTAAAAGGACTAGAAAATGAGAAACAAAGTGAAAAGAGACACTTTATTCTTTTGATATATACACTGCAGTGTTCATGGAGGAAATTATATAGATTCCAGGAATTGCTTTCAAATAATTCAGAGGATGAAAAAGTGGGTTGGTATACAGATGAAACAATATTGGCTATATGTTGGTAGTTTTTGAAGGAGGATGATAAATTCAGAGGAGTTCATTTATATTATCCTCTCTTGTGTTTGACCTTTTCCAAAACCAAATATTAGAAAACAAAAACAAAAAAACAAGACTCTAGCTGGGCTTCAGTGGCTCATGCCTATAGTCCTACCTCTTCAGCAGGTTTTGATCTGAAGATCATGGTTTAAAACAGCCAAGACAGGAAATTCTATGAAACTTTTAAAAATGTGTTTTTTAATTGTTGTTGTAAAGGTGATGTGGTTGCAGTTATATAAGTCAGGTAATGAGTTCATTTCTTTTTGAACAGTGTTATCCCTTCCCCTCACCCCCTCCCAGTTTTTCCGCACTCATTCCCATTCACAAGTTGTATAGTTCATTATTATCTCCAATTAATCATCAAAAAGCCAGACATGGAGGTGTGTTCAACTAGTTGGGCGCTAGCTTTGAGCAAAAAGCTCAAGGACAGAGCCCAGGTCCTGAGTTCAAACCCCAGGATAGGCACACACACACACACACACACACACACACACACACACACACACACACACACACAAACCCATTCTCCTTAATAGCAAAGCAAAAAAGCACATCCTTTTTTGTCTCTTATTATACATCTTTTAGAAATGGAGAATGTAAGAATGAGACAAGTGAAGGAAAAAGGTGCATATTTGGGGCTGGGAAGGTAGGTCAGTGGTAGAGTGCTTGCCTTGCATGCATGAGGCCTGGGTTCGATTCCTCAGCACCACATAAGCAGAAAAAGCTGGAAGTAGTGCTGTGGCTCAAGTGATAGAGTGCTAGCCTTGAGTTCAGGCCCCATGATCGACCAAAAAACAAAAAGGTGCACATTCACTAAGTTGTAGAAGTAGGATTCTAACCCAGTTTTCTCTGACTCCATTTTTGTGTAATTCAAATGTCCTTGCTATCCAAAACGAGGTCCAAGGATCAGCAGCATCATGTTGCAGGAAACTTTCCCAGAAATGCAAAATCTCAGACTCCTACCCAGATTGCTATGAAAATCTGCATTAAAGTTAGAAAATAATTATGTATGTTATACCTCTATTCAGGATAGTTAAGGCCTGAAAGAATAACTAAAGTAGATTAAGCATCCTAAAAATGAGTTATTAGCTGGGCATGTAATCCCAGTACTCGGTAGACAGTAAAAGGAAGATTATGGTCTGAGGCTAGACTGAGCAAAATGCAAGACCTTATCTAAAAAACAAACTAAAGCCAGGCGCCTGTGACTCACACCTGTAATCTGAGCTACTCAGGAGGCTGAGATCTGAAGATCATGGTTCAAAGCTAGCCCTGGCAGGAAAGTCCATGAGACTCATCTCCAATTAACCACTGGAAAAGCGGAAGTGGTGCTGTGGCTCAAGGTAGAGCGCTCACCTTGAGGTGAAGAGCTCAGGGACAGAACTCAGGCCCATAGTTCAAGCCCCCCAACCAACTGACAAACAAACAAAAAACCCCCTAAAAACTAAAAGTAAAATTAATTCAAAAGTGTTATATTACTTGCCCAGCAAGCTTGAATCCAATCCCTAATACCAAAGAAAGGAAGGAAAGAAGAAAAGAATGAGAGAAAAAGAAAAAGAAAGAAAAAAAGGAAGAGAGAGAGAAAGAAAAAAGAAAAAAGGTTTCAAGGCAAAGCCTGCATTACATGTGATTAATCTAAATTTACTGAGAAAATTTTTAAAAATATTCATCTCAGGTTGTACTGCATTGTGCTTCTGGTGTCTGAACTGAGAAGCCCTGTGAGTCTAATTTTGAAACATTTCCAGGAAAGGATGAAAAACTCCGTTATATGCAACTATAGAAAATTACCTACCCACTCACTGAACACAGTCATTTAGAAAGGACTTTAAGTTTCCTTCTAAGAAAAATATGTTTCAAAGAGTGAAAATGGAGTCCAAATGGACAAAATGAAAATATTAGAAAATATATGATAACAATATATCAATCTGTTATTTCAAAGAATTTTCAAAGTATACATATATAATAAAAATAAGATACAAGTCTGAGACTACAAAAACAACCATCAAAAAGCCAGAAGTGGAGGTATGGCTCAAGTAGTAGAGCACCAACCTTGAGCAAAAAAATCCAAGCAAGAGTGAGAAGCCCTGAGTTCAAGCCCCAGCACTGGTGCACACCCACACATGCACACAGCCACACATGCACCCTCCCTACATGCACAAAGAGGGTAATCAGAAAAGGATGGTTCTGGAAATTAGTGTATCCAGAGGACAAAGGACATTTCAGAAAGATATGTCGACCCAATAACACAGAGTTTAAAAAAAATAAAAAGAATGAAGTAGCCAGGCCCTGGTGGCTCATGCCTGTAATCCTAGCTACCCAGGAGGCTGAGATCTGAGGATCTCCGTTCAAAGCCAGCCAGGGCAGGAAAGTCCGTGAAACTCTTATCACCAATAAACCACTAGAAAACTGCAAGTGGCACTATGGCTCAAGTGGTAGAGAGCTTGCCTTAAGCTGAAGAGGAGGACAGTGCCCAAGCCCCGAGTTCAAGCCCCACGAATGACCAAAAAAAAAAAAAAATGGAGTATCTTCAGTAAAGTAATAATACTTTAGGTACATAGACATAGACTGAATGTGGACCACAATGAAGAGACACTGATGAGAATAACCACAGGATAGATCATACAAGCTCTATAAGAAGTTCCAAAGACTTTGGACATTATTCAAATCTTTGAATTGTTTTAAATAGGGGAGGGTCATGATGAAATTTGCATTTTAGAAAACTTCCTGGGATACTGAAGGAAAGATGTATTCCCAGGGGTAAGAATGAAGCAAGAGAGCTGGTGGAAAACAATTGCATTATGTTAAGCAAAAAAATGAAGATAACATATTTGAATAGAGCTAAGATATGAAACACATGAAAGAGAAGTGAAGAGTTGGGTTTCTAGCTGTATTTATGAGAGGGCGGTCCCATGAACTTCTAGGGAATGCAGGAGGAGCAGACTTTCAGGGGAAACTGGAATAGGGAAATGTGGGGGAAGAATAATGAGATCATTTTGGGACTTGTTGAGTTTAAGGAATCTACAGAGTAACTAGATAGAAATGCTGAGTAGACAAGTGGAGATGTAGGTGAATTGCTCAGGAGAGAGATAAGGTCTGAAAGACACAGATTTGTTTATCCTGAACGAGTGCAGTGGAATTGTGAGAGGAGATAAGTGTACCCAGGTAGGGGCTGCAGATTGAAATGAGAGAAGAGCTGAGGATCATCAATGTTTAAGGAATGGCAGAGGAAGAGGATTTCTGGAAGTAGGTAAAGAAGAAGCAAGCAGAAAGACAGAAAAGCAGGACAGTGGAGTATCAGGAGGGCTAGCTGTATTAGATTCCTAGTGTTCTTCTACCAAATTGTAAATTTAATGGTTAAAAACAACTGAATTTTATTGTCCTGCTGAAGATCAGGAACCCAAAATCAGTATCGCTGACTTAAAGTCAAGGTCTCAACAGAGCTGGTTCCTTCTGGAGTCTTTAGGGAAAAAATTCATATCCATGTCTCTTGGGGGGTGGGATGGTACTTGGGCTTGAACTCAGAGCTTTGGGTGCTGTCCTTTAGCATTTTTTGCTCAATACTGGTACTATACCACTTGAGTCACAGATCTACTTTGGCTTTCTGATGATTAATTGGAGATAAGAGTCTCATGGACTTTCCTGTCTCAGCTGGTTTTGAACTGTGATCCTCAGATCTCCACCTTCTGAGTAGCTGAGATTACAGGCATGAACCATTAGTGCTCATCTTCAAATTCATGTATTTATCAGGTTCTGGAGACAGATGGTATTTCCTGGTCATGGGCCCTTCTTGTCTCTTCAGGGCCAGACATGTAGTGCTGTCGTATCTCCATAATCTCTGTTTCTGTCATAAGATCATCTCTGACTGCTCTCTTTCCTCCCTCTTAGACCCCTAGAATTATATCAGGCTCACTCAGATACTCCAGAATAACTTTTCTATTTCAACATCTCATCTTACTTAACTCAATCATAAAAGGTGCATCCTTTTATATAAAGCAAAACATTCACATATTTGGAGGGGCATTGTTCTGGTGACTGCACTAAAGAAGTGAAGACTTTCAGGCTGGTAATGTGGCTTAGTGGTAGAATGCTTGACTAGTATTCCTGAAGGTTCCATTCTTCAGTACCACATAAACAGAAAAAGCTGGAAGTAGCTAGCACTGCGGCTCAAGTGGTTGAGTGTCCTTGAACAAAAGAAGCTCAAGGACAGTGCCCAGGCCCTGAGTTCAGGCCCCAACACTGACAAAAAAAAAAGAAGTAGAGACTTTCAAGGAGGAATGAACACGTGGGGGGAAGTCAAGGAAGATCAGGACTAGATGGTAGTCTTTGGATTTAGTTACTACAAACAATTGTGGCTTCAGAAATACTAATTTTTATGAATTGGCAGAGTTGAAACCAAAGTATTATAGGTTAAGAAGTGAATATGAGTGTACATCACATAAAAATTCAACTATATTACTTGAGGGTAGGAATGGGAGGAGGGAAAAATAGGCAAGAACAATGGAAGGAGTGACAGTGATCAGGAAGTATTGTACTCAGGTTATTGACTTATGGAATTATAACCTCTTGATACTACTACTTAATAATAAAAATTTAAAAACAAATTTTCACATTTTAATCCAAGCCAATGGAGAGGCAGAGATCTGAAATATCACAGTGGTGTACATCTGTCATCACAACTACATGGGAGATTGAGATCCAGAGGATTGGAAACACAACCAGCCCCAGGTAAAAGAAATTCATGAGGCCTTTACAGAAAAAGCTGGGTGCAGTGACATGTGCTTGTCATCCCAGATACAGTGTGAAACAAATAGAAGAATTAATGACCAGGGCAGCCTGGGATAAAGCAAGACTCTATTTCAAAATAACCAGAGCAAAAAGGGCTGGAAGTGTGACTCAAGTGGTAGAACACCTGCAGAGCAAGCACATAGTGCTGAATTCAAATCTCAGAACCACATACACACCAAAAAAATGAATATGAAAGTTTGTGAATAAGGGAGTCAGATTTCTCCTTGTTAATGAATCTCTGGTGTTGAATTGGAATTAGAGGATTAACATGAACTCATTGCTGTTTTTTTTTTCTTTCTAGTACTGAAGATTGAACCCAAGGCCTTGCACATGTTAATTAAGTATTCTACCATTTGAGTTACATTCCCACTCCTTTTCAGTACTGCAGCTTTAACTCAAGCCCTCTGGCTCTTGCTTAGCTTTATCCACTCAAGGTTAGCACCCTCACTTGAGTCACACCTCTACTTCTGGCTTTTTATTGGTAAATCTGGATTTGTCTGCCAAGGTTGGATTCACATCTAAGTCTTCAGTGGTTCACAACTGTAATCCTAGTGACTCAGGAGGCTGAGATCTGAGGATCATCGTTCAAAGCCAGGCAGGAAAGTACATGAAACTCTTATCTCAATTCACTACCAAGAAGCTGAAATTGGAGCTGTAGCTCAATTGGTAGACTGACAGCCGTGAACAAAAAAAGCTTGAGAACAGCACATAGCTCCAGAGTTCAAGCCTCAGGACACACACACACACACACACACACACACACACACACACACACACACACACACACACACACACATGAAATGAGAAAGGATATTACAGAAGGGATATTGTTGGTGTTAGGCACATTGGAAGAAGGAAAATGGATAGATTCTTCATTTAAAAGATAAAAAGCAAGGAAGTTTGCCTGTGCAGGTAAGTGTCTATGTAGGCAAGGATTGGTAGGAAAGACTTCCCTTGTGATGGCCTACTTATGGAATAGGAGACAAGGTCAGCTAAGAACTATAAGGAGAGGGCTGGGAAGGTGGCTCAGTGGTAGAGAGCTTGCCTTGCATGCCTGAGGCCCTGGGTTCAATTCCTCAGCACCACATATGCAAAAAGAAAAAAGCCGGAAGTGGCGCTGTGGCTCAAGTGGTAGAGCGCTAGCCTTGAGTTGAAGAGCTGAGGGACAGTGCCCAGGCCCAGAGTTCAGGCCCCACGACCGGACCCCCGCCCCCCAAAAAAAAGAGCTATAAGGAGAGGAATGGGGACATGTCCTATTTAGAAAGTAGTATACAATGAAAATAACTGTTCTAAGGAATGGGCAAAGAAACTAATTGGGCAGAGGCTGAATTATCTGATATTGTTTAGTGTCCTGCCAAGATTCATGGTAGTTAAAAATGCAAATGCAAAAGCCTGCTTGTTTGCAAAAGAGCAAACACATTAATTGACTCACCTCTATAATGGCTCTGCATCCTACTCCACAAAGTTACTGCTTCATTTTTTAACGCAGAAGAACTCCTGTACTCAGCTCCTTGACCTGTTTGTCTCCCACAATCTTTTTGCTCAACTCCATTTTAGCTACCTGTTCCCATGGTAACACTGTGAACCTTGTTATCACAAAATTCTATCCTCTCTGCCATTTTTTTGTAGGTAGTGGGGCCTGAATTCTGGGCCTGGGCATTGTCCCTCAGCTCTTCAGCTCAAGGCAAGCACTGTACCATTTGAGCCACAGCGCCACTTCCAACCTCTGCCATTTTTATTTGACTATCATATTCTCCTATCACTCATTGACGCCCACTACACATGCACAGTTCCTCACACACATAGCCTCTGAATACCCCAAATCGACTGCCTATTATTCTTGTGATCATTAACCTGCCTCCTGACCACTCCTTAAGCATTCCTGAATGCAGGTCTCATCCTCGCAGATATATTCTGCTCCTGTGCAAATTGTACCTTTTGTTTTTTGTACTAGCAAAACTCCAACCCTGGATGAACCTTGCCATCTGCATCAATAGAGCTTGCACATAAGTTGCTGAATGGCCCAGAACATCACATAACCCGGCTGATCTGACGCACTTGAAGGTCATGAACTGCTGGGCACCAGTGGCTTACAACTATAATACCTAGTTTACTCAGGAAGCTGAGATCTGAGGGTTGAGGGTCTAAGTAAATTGGAGAAACTCTTATCTCCAATTATGCAGCAAAAAATACAGAAGTGGAGGTATGGTCTAAGTGGTCAAATGAGAAGGCAAAATGAGAACATGAAACACTAAGTTTAAGGCCTAGTGCACACACATACACACACAATCATGAACTCAGGCCTTCTACTGGACTCTGAATCCCATTCCTGTATTCTCTTTTTGAAAAATCTGTTCCTTTAGTTATCTTATTTCTCTTTGACAACATCTATTTCTTCCTTTCTTTTGGAGCATTTCCATCAGACTTTTAACAAACCCTAGTGTAATGGCCCAGAAACTAGTATTCCTTTGGTAAATCCCATGCTATGAATGAGAACACGCTGCCTACCTGCAGAGCCCTAGGTCAAGAGAGAGACTACCACCATGTGTACATGGCCTGCCTTTTGTTTCAACTTTTCTAAAATTTGTAACAAGCGATGTTAAGACACAGAATTTCTCTCCTCAGTTCTAATATTTCTATTTTTTTCTCTGTCTCTCTCTGTCTCTCTCTCTGTCTCTCTCTCTCACACCCACATTCACTCACTCTCAGTGAATCATGCTTGCTAGGCAAGGCTTCTACTACTTGAGCAAAGTTTCCAATCTTTTTCTGTTTAGGTTATTTTTTTCAGATAGGGTCTCTTGTTTTACTTGAGGCCAGCCTCTTGAGTAGCTGGGATTATAAGAATGAGCTACCACACTCAGTTTCATTTTCTCTTATGTAGTCAAGCATTCAGACTCAGAGCATGTCCACCATGTATATATATATATATATACATATATATATATATATAATTTTGTACAGTTTGCTTAAAAGGCTATTCTTAGCCTTGTTAGCACATACCTGTAGTCACAGTTGTTAAGGTGGCTGAAGCAGGAAGATCAGATGAATCCAGAGGTTCAAGGCAGCTTGAGAAACTATGGCAAGACCTCACTTCAAAAAGTAAAAAAGGGGACCATTGTCAGTAGTCTGGGCTACTGAGAAAGTGGAGATCAAGAGGATGATGGTTCAAGGTGATCTAGGATTTAAAAAAAGACCCAATCTTAACAAATACGCAAGGTATGGTGGCACATACCTTAGATCTCAAGTAGGTGGGAGGTATAAGGAGAAAGGCCAGCCCTACACAAAACTGTGAGTTCGTATCTGAAAAAAATCTAAATCAAGCTGGATTTAGAGGCTGAGATCAGAAGAATTACCGTGCCAGGCAAGCTGAGGCAAAAAAAAAAAAAAAAGCTCAATAAACCCCATCTCAACATCTAGGCATATGGTTCACATCTGTCATCTCAGCTATGATGGGAAGTGTAAATAGGCGGATCATGGTGCTGGCTATCCTGGGCAAAAAGCAAGACCCTGTCTCAAAAGTAACCAGAACAAAAAAGGACAAGTAGAGCACCTGCCCAGCAAGTCTATGGCCCTGAATTTAAATCCCAATACCAATAAAATAATCATATATATATATATATATATATGCCTTCATACATGCATGAAATTAAAGTCTATTGTAGATTCCACTGAAGGGCTTTGTCAAAGTCAACTAACTATATATATGGTTACTCTGAGCTGCCAATTCTATCGTATTTCATTCTTCTATCTTTATGTTTATCACCATATCATATCATGATTCCATGTGTTATGGCTTTGTACTAAGTTTAAAATCAGGATCTCTCTTTCAAGATAATTTTGGTTATTCTAACTACCCCACATGAATTTTAAGATCAAATTGTCAATTTCTATCAAAATGTCCACTGGAATTCCTGTTTTACAATGTACATACCTGCCAAGCAAGCATTATACCATTGGACTACATCCCCAGCCTCGAATGAATCTATATATCAACATGGAAGTATTGCCCTCAACAGTTTTGCATCATCTAATCCACAAGCATGGGATGTAGTTCCATTTATTTAGGTCTTTAATTTCAATAACATTTTGTAGTATGTACAGTATTCGTCATTTTCTAAAATTGAAATATTTTAGGTATTTTTCTTTCTATTATTTCAAATGGCCTTCCTTTCTTAATTGGATTTTTATTGTTTAAAAATACAATTGATTTATGTAAATAGACTGTATTCTGCAATTTTGCTGAATTATTACTTCAAATAGTCGTGGATTCTTTAGTTTTCTATATACAAAACCTGCCACTTGTAAATAAAGACAATTTAACTCATTCTTTTCCAATCAGAATGCCTTTTTATTTTCTTACCTCACTCCCCAGATAGAATCTTCAATACAATGTTTAATAGAACTTTCTTATTCCTGATCTCAGGGGGAATGTTTTCAGTCTTCACCATTGATGATATTAACTGTTTTTTTTTAAATGCTTTATTGTCAGGATGAGGAAGCTCTGTTCTAGCCCTAGTTTGTTGAGAAGTTTTCATCAAGAAAAAAAGTATTGAATTTTTTAATACCCTGAGTCAATTGAGATGATCATGTGGGTTTTTGTTTGTTTGCTTGTTTTTGTTTTTGTTGATCATGGAGCTTGAAGTCTGGGCTTGGGCGCTGTCCCTGTGCTCTTCAGCTGGAAGCGAGTGCTCTACCACTTGAACCACAGCACCACTTTCGGTTTTCTAGTGGCTTATTGGAGAAAAGTGTCTCATGGTTTTTCCTGCCTAGGCTGGCTTTGAACCGTGATTTTCAGATCTCAGCCTTCTGAGTAGCTAGTATTACAGGAGTGAGCCACCAGTGCCTGGTGATCATGTGGGTTTTATCCATTATTCTATTAATGTCCTTAGCAGGAATTTGAAAAATATATTATAATAACTACTTCAGGAATCTTCTAGCCACACAATGGCTTCCTTAACCAAAAGAAAGCATTTTTTTCCTTTCTTTCTCCTTCCTTCCTTCCTTCCTTCCTTCCTTCCTTCCTTCCTTCCTTCCTTCCTTCCTTCCTTCCTTCCTTCCTTCCTCTCTCTGTCTCTGTCTCTGTCTCTGTCTCTGTCTCTGTCTGTCTCTATCTCTGTCTCTGTCTCTCTCTCTCTCTCTTTGTTAGTGAGGCTTGAACTCTGAGCCTGGGCGCTGTCAGTTCAAGGTTAGTGCTCTATCACTTGAGCCACAAAGTGAAGTAATCCAGGCCCAAAGAAACATAGGTCCCATGGTTTCCCTTATTTGTAATAACTAGTACATGTCTAGGACAAACATAAAAGGTTAAAAGCTATGTACATATGACCATATAAAATGATGTTAAGTGAAATAAACCCCAAGATAGGGACACAAGTAGTTTTTTCTTTCTTGCTATTGTTTTTAATGTACTTATAATGCACCATGTAATTCTTTTGTTTCTTTTGATTGTTCTTCCCCCATGGTATAACCCGTTTTCACTGTATTTGATGCCAATGTTCTGCATCTTGTATATACATTTTTGTAATTTGGGGAGGGGAAGGGATATAGTGGAATGCTTAAATGGGGATGCAGGTTGACCCATTGTGACGATGAGATATACAGGACTACTATGTTGAAAATGAACTTTATAATGTGGGGAGGGGGAGGGGAGAGGGAAGGGATGATAGGGGAAAAAGAGAGGAGGTAACAATGCTCGAAAGGAAATGTACTCATTACCCTACTCATGTAACTGCAACATCTCTGTACAATTTATATATATATATATATATATATATATATATATATATATATATATATATATATATATATATATATATATACATATATACATATATTTTCCGAGCCAAGGGAGGCAGCTCTGGGAGCAGTTCAAGTGGGCAGCCACTAGGAGGAGTAGTTGAGAAACACAAGTTACCTATCCTTAAAAACACCTTGTCATGAAACAAAATTTTGTCCTGTGGCTTTAAAAATATTTTTTATGCCTTAGGGAAGTTATAGCAGGGAGATGCTACAGCAGGGAGATGCTAACTTTAGCATCTCCCTGCTGTAACTTCCCTAAGATAGAAAACTCCATTGCTGTTTGCAGAGTAAACTTAATTGGCCCAAAACATCGGACAGATGGCCTTCTTTCTCCCAGAGATAAAGGATATTGATGAATGACTGGGAGACTGAATATGGGGATCTGAGAGAATGAAAGTCAAGTAAGAAATGGGAACACACTTGAGAAGCGTGAGAGAAAGAGAGTGAGAGAGAGAGAGAAAAAAAATAGCTGATTTCCTTGACTACACCTCAACCCTGATTGCATCTTCAGCAAAAAGAAACTCATAGAGAGATTTTGACTCACTGGCCAGAGTGAAGGAAGGGAAAGAAATAGTAATGTGATTAAGGGCATTGACTTTAAAATATTTTCCTTTGGTTTGAATTCCAAGTCTACCACTTAGTACTTTGTGACCTCATTTATGTGATGGACAAAAGGAAAAGGAAACTGTGTTTTAAAGTTTCCATCAAGTGTACAATACATGATAGTCACTTCTTAAAACTGACATTACCAGCCAGGCACTGTTGTCTCACACTTGTAATCCTAGCCACTCTGGAGGCTAAGATCTGACGACTGGCTCCAAGTCATACCAGGTAGGATAGTCCATGGTAGAGTACTAACTTTGACATAAAAACCTCAGGGACAATGCCCAAGCCCTGAGTTCAATCTCCAAGACTGGCACGTACACACACACACACACACACACACACACACACACACACACACACACACATATACTTTTGGAAAATACAGCATAAAACAGTTAAATGGATCCAATTCTCAACAACAATGAGCACTACTATCCATGATCAAGGACTAGGTATCAGATAAAATACATGTAGGGGTATTTTTGCCAGTCCTGGGGCTTGAACTCAAGGCCTGGACACTGTTCCTGAACTTCTTTTGCTCAAGGCTAGCACTCTACCTCTTGAGCCATAGAGCCATTTCTGACTTTTTCTGTTTATATGGTACTGAGGAATCGAACCCAGGGCTTCATGCAGGCTAGGCAAGCACTCTACCACCAAGCCACATTCCCAGACCACATATGTAGTTTTTTTCAAAGTACAAATATTGTTGAGTCATATATATGTATATATAATCATATATGTTATTGAATCTATACATTGTTCAGTCACACAACATACAACTATAAAAGAAAACTCTTCAGTAATATAAATTTGACATACATTAAGATTAGATTTTACTAGCAGTAGCTCTACTTAGACCTTAGAAAGATTGCTATTTAATTACATTAATATTCCAAGCCTATTTTTACAACCTTAATAGAGAATTTTAACAAATGTCTTTTTTAATTTTTATAGACGTCAGAAACATTAAAAAAATGATTCAATGGAGGCAGATATGGTGATGAAATACTGTAATCCAAATGTTCAGGAGGCAGAGGTAGGAGGAACATTAGTTTAAGCTCATCCTGAATACATATCTAGACCCTGTCATAACCAATCAACCATGTGTGGCTTGTTTTAGCCACACTTTTCAAAAACAACCATTAATTCTCTTTCTCCTATACAGTGATTTCCAAATTCTAAAGTAAAAGAAATACCTAGAAAACTAGATTAGAATGCAGATTCATGAAGCCTACCTTTAAAAGATTCTGATTCAGGCCAGGCACTGGTGGCTCACATCTGTAATCCTAGATACTCAGAGGGCTGATACTGGATAACTGTGTTATGAAGCTAGCCAGGAGGATAAATCCTCAAGATTCTTATTTCCTTTTAACCAGCAAAAAGCAAGAAGTAGAGCTGTGACAAGTGGAAAAACACCAGCCTTGAGTGAAAAAGCCAAGGGAGAACAAAATGCCTTGATTTCAAGGCCAAGTACTGACACCAAAAAAGAAAGAAGCCAGGCACCGGTGGCTCACACCTGTAATCTTAGCTATTCAGGAGGCTAAGATCTGAGGATCACAGTTCAAAGCCAGCACTGGCAGGAAAGTCTGTGAGACTCTTATCTCCAACAAACCACTAGAAAACCGGAAGTGGTGCTGTGGCTCAAGTGTTAGAGCGCCCGCCTTGAGCTGAAGAGCGCAGGGACAGCGTTCAGGCCCAGAGTTCAAGCTCCATGACCGACCGGGGGAAAAAAAAAAAAGAAAGAAAGAAAAAGAAATGTTTCTCGGGGCCGGGAAGGTGGCTCAGTGGTAGAGTGCTTGCCTTGCATGTGTGAGTCCCTGGGTTCGATTCCTCAGCACCACATAAGCAAAAAGAAAAAAGCTGGAAGTGGCGCTGTGGCTCAAGTGGTAGAGCGCTAGCCTTGAGCTGAAGAGCTGAGGGACAGTTCCCAGGCCCAGAGTTCAGGCCCCATGACCGGTCCCCCCCCCCCCCAAAAAAAAATGAAACCCTAGTAACTAACAAGAGAAATGTTTCTAGATCTTTCTCAAAAGACAAGAAAGATATATGATGGTGGTGGTGGTGATGGTGGTGAGCTTTACAGGGAGGAATGTTATAGGGAAGTGTTTAGGGAATGAGCTGGGCAGAGGAAACGTGCAAACGGTATAACACAGAGATAAATAAAAACTAAAATAGAAGCTTTGAAAACATGTGCAATCAGTGTTGTACAATTCAAAGTAATGAGAATGGGAGGCCCTGTCTATTTAGATGTCACTTGAAGAGCAGTAGGAAGCTCACTGTCCCCCCAAATCATCACCTTGACAGCTAGTCAATTCTCTCTGAAAGGATGCCACTAGAAACTCATTACTTTGAGTCACTGACAAATTGCCCTGTTAAAAAACAAATATGCCTCCCATATTTCATTTCCTTTTTTTGACCTGGTTACTAGATTGGCAGATCACAGAATATGATAGCTTCAGGGTATTTCATTTTATCCAGGCATTGGACAAAGTTTCCCATAATTTCCTTATAGAAGAATTGGCAAAAATATAAGCTGAATGCTTGAACTGTTTGTTGAGATAAGCCCGTAACAAGTTGAAGAACTGTGGTCAAAGAAGTGAAAGAAAAGTTTGGTCAAGCTGGAAGGGAAGTATTACTAGAGAACCAAACTTACTTGTTCTTGAACACATCTTATTTATCTCACTTGTAATTGTGTCTCACTATAAGCAGCGTTTCTTTAAATGACCAGAGCAGCCCAAAGACAGAATAGGAGTATCCCATTCAAAAATAGAATTGGGAAGTGATAAGTACAATACAACAAGGTATTTGAGACAGCCTTGAAGAACCTCTTACTAGATAGTCATGGAGCAAATAGGCTCCCTTTAATCAGGGCAGAATTAGGAGTAAATCAAGATTTTTGAAGTCAAAAGACTCTGGTTCAAATCTCACCTTCACCATTTTCCAGCAATGGGACCTTGACCAAAGCACTTAACGGGACTGATTTCAAGTTCCTCATCTATAAACTGGGAATCAAAAACCTACTTGAAGCAAAATGCACTGTGACAGTGTATATATAAAAGCATAATACACTTATTGATGCTCTGTGGTTATTCAGTAAATACCAATTATTCTGATTCAGTAACTCAAAATGGGACATTACAAATACTTCTCAACTCTACTGATGACACAAAGGTAAAAAGGACTTTGAAATAATCTGGGTAGTCTTAGACTAAAGTGTCAAGCCTAAAATAACCAGGTGGTGAATAATACTTAAGCATTAGTGTAAAAGTATTATTTTTAGGCTCAGCACACTTTCACATGGCGAAAAGACTGAGTGAAGAAGGTGTGGAAAGAGCATAGGCTTGGGAGGTTTTTAATAACTGGAGTATTCCTATACAACTGGAGTAGTCCTGTTTCATATATTTCTTCACTCATTTCTTTCTTCTTCTTCCTCTTCCTCCTCTTCCTCTTCTTCTCCTTTTTTGGTCAGTCCTGGGACTTGAACTTGAGGCCTGAGTGCTGTTCCTAAGCTCTTTTGCTCAAAGCTAGTGCTCCACTCCTTTGAGCTACAGCACCACTTTCAGTTTTCTAGTGGTTAATTGGAGATAAGAGTCTCACAGACTTTCTTATGTAGGCTGGCTTTGAACCACGATCCTCAGATCTCAGCCTCCTGAGTAGCTAGAATTACAGGTGTGAGCCACCAGAGCCAGGCTATTCTTCACTCACTTCTTCATTTTTATTATTTCTCCAGAATCTAGTTAGTACTATGCTCCATAAATGTTTGAGTGGTCAAACATTTATGGAGCATAGTACTAACTAGATTCTGGAGAAATAATAAATAGGCTCAATCTTTTTCATCAAGGAGCTCACAATTAGGGGAAACAGGCAACTTAAGATAAATTATAAAACTAGATAGACAAGTGCCACTGACTCATGCTTATAATCCTAGCTACTGTGGAAACTAAGATCTGAGAATCTCAGTTGAAGGCAGCCCAGAAGGCCAAATCCTCATCTGACAAGCAAAAATTCAGAAATAGAGGTGTAGCTCAAGTGGTGGAGCTCCAGGTAAGAGTGAAATTTCCTAGGAGGAAAAACAAGATCGAATAGGAAGCTTATAGTTCAAACCCTAGAACCAGCACCAAAAGAGGAAAAAAAAAAGGAAAAGAAAAAAGAGATACATTATAGTACAAGGTAAGTATTTAGGCACAAGTAGTAGTTTCAGGGACTTAATCTCTGTAGCACATAAAAAGGAGTGCAACGGGGTCCATGACTCCATTGATAGACAGCTAGCCACTTAGCAAAGATGGCTACAGGAACCCAGTTCAAGTCCCAGTTGTGGACCTAGAAAAAAGAAAAGAAAAGTGCAAAACTGTAGAGGAGAAGGTTAATGGGGAAACAACTTTCTACAGGACATGATTCTTGAGGCTTTTTATTTAAAAAATCACATTAATTTTTGAATAACTAATTCACATTTATAGGGCCAAAATGTAGAAAAGGTACAAAGTGTACAAAGCAGAAGCAAAGTAAATCTTGTTCCCAGTCTTATGTCTAGCCACCCACTTCTTTGTAGAGACAAATTATTGTCACTAATTTCTTGTGTATCTGTCCAGACATACTATAACTTTGAAACCAGAACAAGAGTTTGGCTAGAACACAAAGGACCATTCTAGGTAGAGAGAAGAGTGTGTACAAAGGTCCAGAGGCATGATGGAGTGTTGAACTTGACATTATTTGGAAAAAGAGAGTAAGGAATGGAAAGAGATAAGATCACATGAGTAGACAAGGCCCAGCTGTAAAGAGACTTGTAAGGCATGTATAATAGCCTGGATATTAAGCAGTGGGGAGTCATTCTAAGACTTTAAACAGAGTAATGGACCTGATTGACATTAGAGAAAGCTCAGCACCAATGTGGACAAATTAAAGGTAAGTAGGTGAAGAAGCAAGGAAACCTGTTGTTACAAATCTATTTGTATAGTTTATAAAAGAGAGGATGTAAAAGTAAAACTAATGTAAAATAGTAACATAGAAGAGAGAACTATCAGGAAATACCTAGAAGACAGACTTAATAGGTCTTGGTGACTGATGGAATGAGGAATTTAGAATGACTACCAAATTTCAGGCCTAGACAACTGTGTGGATAAAGATATGAGTCACCCAAATGAGGAGGAAGAGTAGAAAAGAGGAGCAGATTTGAGGAAGGAAGATAAATTTGGTACATACTGAGTTTGGTATGGAGATTCCTATGGAATAATACCATGTTCTACAGCAATTGAACATACAAGGCTTAAAGCTCAAAGAGAAGGCTGGCTATACATAAAGAGATCTAGATGTCAATATCTTTGTCAATAAAACCATGGGGATGATGAAATGACCTAGGAGAAAGGTTTAGAATGAGAAAAATCCTGGTAAAGACCAGCAGTTAAGGGGTGGCAGAGGAAGGTTCCACCAAAAAAAGTATGAGAAGTAGTAATCAGAGAGTAATGAGGAACCTCAGGAGAGGAAGCCAAGGAAGAAGCACATTCAAAGGAAGCATGAAGGCATAAATAGGGTAACAATGATCATGTTCTATGAAGCAGAGGGAAGGTCAGTAAAATATTTTAAATTGTTCATTGGATTTGGAAAATAAGGTATCAGTTCCACCCCTTTGAGCCACAGCACCACTTTCAGTTTTCTGGTGGTTAATTTGAGATAAGAGTCTCACAGACTTTCTTATCTAGGCTGGCTTTGCACCATGATCCTCAGATCTCAGCCTCCTGAGTAGCTAGGATTACAGATGTGAGCCACCAGAGCCAGACTATTCTTCACTCACTTCTTCATCCACTCAAACATTTATGGAGCAGTAATAGTGGTGCTCTGGAAATAGCCAGAGTACAGGCTAGGTTTTGCAAAGCAAATGAGGAAATGGATCGATTGTCTCCACTTCAGGAAAGCTTCTTTGATCATGGAAGACAAGAAACAGAATGAATAGTAGCTGAGGATATAGTCAGAGAACAGTTTTGTTTGTCCTTTTTTTTCTTTACAACTTTGGTGGGGGGGAGGGGGATGGGGGGGAAGGATGGGAAGGGATGGGAAGGAGAAACAAAGGAGGAGGCTACAATGCTTGATAAGAAATGTACTCATTATCTTACCCATGTAATTGTAACACCTCTGTACAGTATTTTCACAATTAAAAAAAAAGTTGAGGGGCTGGGAAAGTGGCTCAGTGGTAGAGTGCTTGCTTTGCATGCATGAGGCCTTGGATTCAATTCCTCAACACCACATAAGCAGAAAAAGCCAAAAGTGGCACTGTGGCTCAAATGGTAGAGTAGTAGCCTTGAGCTGAAGAGCTAAGGGACAGTGCCAAGGCCCAGAGTTCAAACCCCATGACTGACAAAAAAAAAAAGGAATAAAAGTTGAGTATATAAAAATTCTGTTGGGAAGAAACTAACAAGAAGACGAGATGAAGATATAGATGAAAAAGTAGGTAACTGCTCAAAGAAGTTCCCCAAGTTGGTAGGAGATCACAGGCCTCAAAGCAAAGGCAGACAGATGGACTAGCTTTGCATGGAGAGCTAAGTCTCTTTCTTCAGGACAAAAAAAGGAGCCAGGTTTCTTTCAATTACTCACTCC
Source organism: Dipodomys spectabilis (assembly GCF_019054845.1). Lineage (NCBI taxonomy): Eukaryota > Metazoa > Chordata > Mammalia > Rodentia > Heteromyidae > Dipodomys > Dipodomys spectabilis. Next base: position 5,602,486 of record NW_024870809.1, read on the forward strand.
TATAGTCTTAGCTAATCCAGAGGCTGAGATCCACAGTTCACAATTTGAAACCAGACCAAGCAGGAAAGTCCATGAGACTCTTATCTTCAATTAACCAAAAAGCCAGAAGTCAAGTTGTGGCTAAGGTGGTAGAGTGCCGTTCTTGAGCAAAAAAGCAAAAGGATAGCACCCACATCCTGAGTTCAAGCACTAGTACTAACATGTGAATGCATGCACACACATATACACACACAAAGGCTGGGGCATGTAGGGGACACAACTATGTGGGAGGGTGGTGTGAAGGCAGAAAAATGAGTATTAGCATCTGGTGGCCTAGATATTCATAATGGAATAAGAGGTGAGGTCATCTTCTGATAATAAAGATCATAGGAATAGTCGTGATGTACAGGAGAGGTGAAAATGACTGAAAGAATAAAGCATATGATGGATCACCTAGAATGGTATTAAAATCATTCAGGATGGTGGCCAGAGTCAGGACAAAGAGAAAGACTAAATGAGGTACTGAAGTCCTCTGTAGATGAGAGACTCTGTAGAAGAGAGTAGATAACAGCAGAAAAGATAAAAGGAAAGTGGCTGTACTCTCTCCTAGCCCCATGAGGGTAAGGACAAAAACAGATAATCTCTGCCATTAAACATTAAGAAAAGTTATTTACTTGGTAGATCTTAAGCTTGATCCAATGTAGGTGCTCAAAACATATGAAGAAATGACTTATTCTTTTTTTAAGCTAGCATGCTCAAACAATTTCTTGAGAAAAACACAGGAAGTCACAGTCCTAATGCACTCAGCCCTGACCAAACCACACACAGTGTATCCATTTCTAGGGGGCTTATTTTATGGTGAATATTTACAAGTGATAATGCATGTGTCAAAAAACCAAGAAATCGGGGCTGGGAAGGTGGCTCAGTGGTAGAGTGTTTGCCTTGCATGCCTGAGGCCCTGGGTTCGATTCCTCAGCACCACATAAGCAAAAAGAAAAAAGCCAGAAGTGGCACTGTGGCTCAAGTGGTAGAATGCTAGCCTTGAGCTGAAGAGCTGAGGGACAGCACCCAGGCCCAGAGTTCAGGCCCCACGACCGGACCCCCCCCCCAAAAAAAAAGACCAAAAAAATCACAAAGAACTAAGAGTATGTAGAAGCAGTTTCCTAGCATATGCTATGTCCTGGGTTCAATTCCCAGGACTGTGGAAGGAAATGAAAAGAAAGTAAAAGAGGAAAAGAAGGAAGTGGAAAGGGGTATGAGACAGGAAAATAAAGGAAAAGAGTAGAATAGGGGGAAGGAAGAAACCACCAAGAACTTATTATGAATTGGGTGCATTTAATCTTGGGAAAACATGGCTAAGGAAGATATGATTATTATCATGAAATATTTCAAGGACCATTTCTGGGCATAAGGTAAAAATAAGATTAATGGACAGAAGTTACAAGGATTGTAATTCTGTGTCTGCACAGTTTTTAATTCATCTAGTGATGAAATGCGAAATCACCTATTCTGTTTGCTAAAGATGTTAAAAAGGCTACCCCACAAGGTTAATCTCCCCCTCAAGGTTAAAGAGAAGAATGGAAAAGCAATCCAATCACTGGGGGCTACAGATCATCAAGTGGATCCATAAGCATTGTAAAAGGCTTTTCCCTACCTAAAATGCAAACCGACCTTGGTTGGAGTTTAGAGTCCCCCTTAACTCTTGCTATTGGAGAAAATTAGTCATAGAATATAAACATAGATGAAAATTTAAAGAATGGCTCAAAATTATTATAATCAAAATCCTATGGGAAGGAAAGAGAGAAGAAGGCAAGGAAAAGCAAATAACCTCCCAGGGAACATATTACTGGGCTTCTGGAGTTGATGAGAAGACTCTACAAAGAAGACGGCCTTAAACTAATGCTTGGTATCATTTCAACTATGTGAAAGGAATAAGGATTTGGACTCTTTAAAAGGCCAGGCTATTTTCTGCTCTGGATGAAGGCCGGAACTCTGAGAAAGGAAATTAGGAAGAATTGGGGTGTAGTAATACATGCCTTACTTTATAAGACTATCCCTATGAGAGAGAAGGAAGAATGGGGAGGGGGAGAGGGAAGGCCAGGGAAAAGGAGGGGGCAACTATTGGGCCTTGGAATTCCATGGCCAGAGATCTAGTTTGTGCCAAGGAAAGATAATGTCTAAGTTTTAAGTGACCTAGTTATTAAGGCCAGTTAAAACTCAGAATGGGAGAAGATGCTCATATGTACTTAACTCTTGTATTTGAATGAGTAATTAAACAAGCTGAAACAGACTGGCAGCACCAAGCCGAAACAAGGGCCTGGAACAGCCTATAGGAGAAAAATGAAATAAGTGACAGTGTAGTGTAGAAGCTAATTTCAATTAAATTATGAACCTTGTAGTAATGGATTTCTATTACTTGCTCTACACGGCCTTGTGATTCAAAGTATTGTCCTTTTATCAGTCAGAACAAGTTACATGAGGACTTGTTAGAAATGCAGAATCTCAGGCCTCTCCTCATATCTGCTAAATGATCATCTGCCTTTTAACAAGTGTTAGGTAAGTTGCATATATAGCACATTTTGAGAAGCACTGTTGTGTGTGGATTCCTAGTCTAACTTTTGCCTAGCAAAGTATCTCTTACCTCTTCTACCTCTCTTGTTTTCTCTGATCTTTGTTTCCTAATGAACTAGCAAACAACTCTAATCATGGTCAATAGCTCTAGTAGTAGGGTTCCTGAAATACCTAGATAAACAGAAGTGTGACCACGTACATACTGTAAAGCACTGGTTTAAATACTAGAAAACCAGTGACTAGCTCTCATGTGCTTTTTGTGCCATCTATATAGCTTTTGTCCAGCTCTTTAACCTTTCTGAGCTTTAGTCTCCTCATATAAAAATAAAGGACATTGAAGCATTTACTTCATTATGCTATTGGAAAATTCAAACGAAGAGAAGTTATGCTACCAGCCTAGCACAGTACCTGACATTATCACTACCATTAAAAAAAGGGGGGGGGTTGGAAGGTGGCTCAGTGGTAGAGCGCTTGCCTTGCATGCATAAGGCCCTGGGTTCGATTCCTCAGCACCACATAAGAAAAAAGAAAGAAAGCCAGTAGTGGTGCTGTGGCTCAAGTGGTAGAGCACTAGCCTTGAACACAAAGTAACTCAGGGACACATGCAGGACCTGAGTTAAAGTCCCCTGACCAGAAAAACAAAAGCATAAATGAAAAAAAAAAAAACATAAAAACAACTATCCAGGAGCCAGTTGCTCCAGCCTATAGTCCTAGCTAATTAGGAAGCTGAGATCTGAGAATCTTGCTTTAAAGCTAGACTAGGCAGACAAATCTGAGTGACTTTTATCTCTAATTAACAAGCAAAAGAACAGTGGTGGAGGCATAGCTCAAGTGTTAGAGTGTCAATTGTGAAATGGAAAAGCCAAGCTGAGAGAGAATGAAAGATCTTGTTCAAACCCCAGTGCCCCCCCCGCACACACACACACAATTTTGACATGAAATTAAAAATTTTAAAGAACTATGAATGACCCTCTATAGCCTTTCAAAATCCTTGTCTTCTAGAGAGGCTTCCAGGACTTCCAGAAAGCACTGTTTATCTCTTCCAATTCTTGACTTGGAGTGTAGTGCCAGCAGTCAAGTTAAAGTATTTCTTATTCCATTGGTTTGTCTTCTATTTTTGCTGAATTACCAAGATTTCCTATTTTTTTTCATTACAAATGGTGCATACTTCTAGTACATTACAGCTAAAAAATTCTTCTGTGGGTTGGCTTGGAAATGTAATTCCATTTATAACATTTTTCCCCCTATGGAAAAATGCATATTACCTTCCAAATAATTGACTTGAGAATGAACTTTGAGAACTAAGTCTGCCTTTAAGGTGGAGACTGCCTGTCAGTCAACATATGGAGTGGCTACAAAAGGCTAGATAAGCCAAGTCCACAATTTCAGAGGTGACTGAGAAGTAAATAAGGAATTATACAAGTAGAAAGTCGGGAAAATAGATCAATCTCTGTGCACAGTATCAAGCTTTAGAAAGCTCATACAGGAAGAGAGAAATGCCTTGGGAAGGATATTAAAAAGAGCAACAATGACAACACAAACCATTTTTCTACTACATTATGTCAGGGTCCCCTAATCAGTAGCTTGGGATCTACAAACAATACCACAAGCCTTCCAAATTAACTCTCCAAGATGATCACCCTCCTCATGCTCTACTTTCTGCAGTTTACCTGGATTCTCAGTGCAGGGAGGAAGATAGCCCCACATCCCCATACTCAACCCTCAGGTTCAACCAACTTACTCTGATATTGACCTCCCTCTTCCTAAAGAGATCATGATGTCAGGAAAGTCTAACAGTTTTTCCACACCAAAAGGAAGAGTCTTGTTTTGGATAAAATCAGATGGCTGGTCAAAGAAGATTCCTCAGGATGGATAAAGGTAGAAAGCTAAAAGGACCATAAAAAACATGCAGGACTTCCGGGCCAAGGGAACTCTGGGTAGCACTGTCTGAAAAACCACCATTTATGAATTCCCAATAAAATATCCAGGAAGTTCTGCAAAAACACTAAATTTTTTTTTATTAGTTTAGGAAATTGCAGGGAAGGGTGGGGAATGACCACCCATTACTAGTGGGGAAGGAAATTCTGCAAGCTATTTTGGGGAGATGGAGTTTGACTGAAGAGGATACTTACAACTTCTACTCTACTCGACTCAAATGTACTCTCAATTTAGAATAGTGGGAGTGGGGCTGGGAAGGCATCTCAGTGGTAGAGCGCTTGCCTTGCATGCATGAGGCCCTCGGTTCAATTCCTCAGCACCACATAAGCAAAAAATAGAATAGTGGGAGTGCTCAAGCAAAATGGAGAAATCTTTTGGTACAATTCATTTATTCCAGCTATTTTCAGCTTTGTAACGATAAGAAAACCAGAGTCACATATTTATTTACATAGAAAATATTCTTGGAGAAAATCAGAGTTCTGCTCCAATCCTTCCATCATCAGCTTTTCTATTTTCTTTTTCTTTTTGGGGGGGGGGAGGTTGGTTGTAGGGCCTGAACTCTGGGCCTGGGCACTGTCCCTCAGCTCTTCAGCTCAAGGCTAGCGCTCTACCACTTGAACCACAGCGCCACTTCCAGCCTTTCCTGCTTATGTGGTGCTGTGGAATCAAACCCAGGTCCTCATACATGCAAGGCAAGCATTCTACCACTGAGCCACCTTCCCAGCCCAGCTTTTTTTGTTTTTATTATTGTGAGAATACCATACAGAGGGGTTACAATTACATGGGCAAGATAACGAGTACATTTCTTATCAAGCATTGTTGCCTCCTCTTTGTTTCCCCTTCCCATTCCTTCCCATACTCCCCCCTCCCCCCACTCTATCCTCCCCCCACCCCCCACCAAAGTTGTAAAGTTCGTTTTTTTGACATAACGACTTGTACATCTCATTGTTGCAATGGGTCCACCTGTATCCCTAGTTAAACGATTTGTTTTTTCTCTTCCCCTCCACAAATTATACCAACATCAAATACAGTGAAAGCATGGGTTATACTGTGGGGGAGGGACATACAAAGCAACAAAGAAATCATCTTATAAATATGTTAGAAACAATCGCATGAAAGAAAAAAAAACAAAAACAAATTTTGAATACTTATCTTGAGGTTCATTCCCCTAACATCAACTTATCTGACCTTTTCTGTTTGACTCAGACTTTTCTGTTTGACTAGTTATTGCAAATCCAGCCCAGCTTTTTTATTTTCTATATGCTTCCAGAGATTATAATTTGAACATGTCATATGTCTGGTAATGGTGGTAGTGGTGGCTGGGGCCAAAGGTTGTTATCAGGAAAGGCTCTAAACATAAACATGCTTTAAGACATCATATCTGAAATAATGTAATTTGACAAACTGCAGAGTCAGATGACTCAGGACATCAGAGACAGAAAATTCCATCTCAAGACACCAGAACCTAAAAATAATAATTACACTGTCAACAACACTACTGATTGTCACCATTTGCTATTGGATTGCCATATGCCAAGCACTATATTAAATACTTTACATACCATGCATTATTTCATTTATTCCTCATGGCAAATAGAATTTGTCATTGAAAATTGTTTGGAAAGGTCAGGTAATTATGACATCTCTCCATTTATTGGACACTAACTATGTGCCAGGTACTTAGTGTCAAAATCCACCATCTCAGTAAGTAAATCCCATTTGAAAATGGTCTGGAAAGCCAAGTGTGGTGGTTCATACCTGTACTTACAGCTACTCAGGATGCTGAGGCAGGAAAATTGTGAGTTTGAGGTTTTTTTCTTTTTCTTTTTTTTGGCAGTATTTTGGATTCAAAGCCTTGTACCTGCTAAGCAAGCACTCTACCACTGTGCCACACCTCTAGCTTTGTTTTTACTGTTTATTTTAATTTTGTTTTCATTATCCTTAAGTAGTTGTACAAAAGGATTTCAATTCAGTATGTCAGTTTGTGAGTACAATACATCTTGATCAATCAATGTCATCCCTTTCATCATTCTCTCCCATCTCTCTCAATTTCACCCATGCCTTCAATTAAGCAAGTTGCATTTTCACATATGTGCATTAAACATTGTGACTGTATTCACCACCCCTTCCTCTCCATTTACCTCCCCTTCTTCTCTCCATTCACCTCCCTCTACCTTGACTTCCTCCCTCACAGCACATGTTCCAACAGGTATTCATTATGTTTTGCTATTTATTTTTATTTTTATTATTTTTGTTCTTGGCCTGGGGCTTGAACTCAGGGCCTAGGTGCTGTCCCTGAGCTTTTTTTTTTTTCTCTCAAGGCTAATGCTCTATCACTTGAGCCACAGCTCCACTTTCAACTATTTTATGTTAATTGGAGATGGGACTGGCTTCAAAATGTAATCTTCAGATCTCAGCCACTTGAGTAGCTAGGATTATAGGCATAGGCCACCAGTGCCTGGATTTGCTATTTATTTTTACGACAGTCTCAATTTCTGCCTGGCCATGCACCTGGATTATGATCTACCTATTTTAAGCTTCCCATAGTTGCTGGGATGATGGGTATGCACCACTGTATCCAACTTCCCTTTGTTGAGATGGGATCTGATCAACTTTTCTTCCAGGGCTATCTTAGGACCTCAATTCTCCCAATCTCAGCCTCCCATACCACTGAGATCAGGTATGGGTTGAGAAGTGTTTTTTAGAACTTTCGTGCCCAGGCTAGCTTTAAACCATAATTGTCCCATTCTTAGCCTCAAGTAGTTCCTAAGTGGTGTGAGCCACTGGCAATCAGTTTAAAATTCCTTTACTTTGGAGTGATAGAGAGGGTAAGGTTGCTAGGATACACTGTATACATGTAAGGAAATGTTACAATTAACACTTCCCTTGTACAAGTAATTTTAGCTAATAAAATATTAAATTTATTTCTTTAAACTGTATATTTAAGGTGTGGAGTATGACATTTTGATATACATATACACAGACTCCAGTCATACTTGTTAACACATGCATCATTTTTGTTTTCTCTGTACATGTATGTATGAGTGTGTGTTTTAAGTGTGTGTTTTGAGAACACACAAGCTATAACCTATTAGCATGAATCAACTATATCATGCCGTATTAATTACTATAATCGCCATGCTATGCATTAGATCTCTAGAATGTGCTTATTTTGCAAAACTGAAGCTTTGTACCCTTTTGCTTACACCTCTATATTTTCTCTATCCTTTACTCTCCTGGCAAGCACCATATTACCCTTTGTTTCTATGAGCTTGCCTTTTTTGATTCCATATTAAATGAGATCACACACTTTTCTTCTTGTGGTGCCTGGTTTTTTTTTTTTTATTGTGAGAATAACGGACAGGGGGGTTACAATTACATGGGCAAGATAATGAGTACATTTCTTATCAAGCATTGTTGCCTCTTCTTTGTTTCCCCTTTGATACCTGGTTTATTTCACTTAGCCTAATGTCCTCCAAGATTATCCACAGTATTACAAATGACAACATTTCCTCCTTAAGGCCAAATAATACACACACATACAAAGAAGAGACCACAATTTCAATTTGTTCATCCGTGGACATATACCTTTTTAGCACAGTGCTTAGGCATGGTAAATTGTCAATAAATACTTGTTGGTTTATTGACACAAGGGAAATAAACTATGGAGATTTGCAATGGGGATTTTTAAGTTGTCCTTGGAACCATCAAATAGGTAGACAGGTTGGGTGCCAGTGGCTCACACCTGTAATCCTAGTCACTCAGGAGGCTGAGATCTGACGATTGAAGTTCAAAGCCAGCCTAGGCAGATAAATCTAAGAGACTCTTATCTCAAATTAACCAACAAAAATCCAAAAATGGAAGTGTGTTAGAGTGCCAAACCTGAGTGAAAAAAGCTAAGGGAAACAGTGAGTTTATGCCCCAGTACTGCTATGAGTGAGAGAGAGACAGACAGACAGACAGACAGACAGACAGACAGACAGACAGACAGACAAAGACAGACAGATAGACCGAGACAGAGAGAAAGAGAGGGAAGAAGGAAGGAAAGAGAGAGAAGAGAGAGAGAGAGACAAAGAAATAGAGAGTAAAAGAAGAGAGAAGGAGAGGAAGGGAGGAAGGGAAGAAGGGACAAAGAGAAAAAAAATAGGGGGAGAATGATGGAAAGGATGACATTGATCAAATGCATTGTACTCATAACCGGACATGAATATGAAACTTCTTTGTACAGCTAAATAATAATAATAATAGTAATAATAATAAAGAAAAATAGAAGATAGACAATTTGGAGATTTCAAATAAGACAGATATCTGTGGTAGATAGATGGACCAGATGATCTCAATGTCCAACCCTTCATATTTTCAGAGCTTTTCCTAGTTTTTTATGTACACAAGTAACAAAGTCCCATTTGGGGCTTAGCTCAAGTGGTAGAGAGCATGCCTTGGGTTCTATCTCTTGTACTACACAAAAATAATAATTTGACAAAAATAACGGGGCACAAACTCCCACACAAGTGTTACAAGTACATAAATTAGGATCCAATTTTAAAGGAATAGAGTTAAGCAATTTCTGTGTGTAGCTTTGTCTGTGTGTAGGTATTATGTTTGCTGAAGATAGTGTTTAAGTATGGTTGTGTGTTCATGCAAGAGGAATATATGAAAAAGTGTGACTATGCACTTGCATCAGATTTCTTAATCTCTATTGAGGGTATTTTCTTGACTCATCATAGAACTCCATAAATAGTTGCTATTATGATATTTTAAAAAATAAAAGTAGAAGTCAGGTGCCCATGGCTCACCCATAGAATCCTCGATACTTAGGAGGCTGAGATCTGAGGATCACGATTCAAAGCCAGCTCAGGAAGGAAAGTCAGTGAGTGAGACTCTTCTCTCCAGTAAACTACTTAAAAAAGCTAGAAGTGGTGCTGTGGTTCAAGTGGCTTTTTTTTCTTTTTGCATATGTGGTGCTGGGGAATCGAACCCAGGGCCTCAGGCATGCAAGGCAAGTGCTCTACCACTGAGCCACTTTCCCAGACTCCTCTTCTTTTTTTTAAATAAGTTTTTTATTGTGAAAATACTGTACAGAGGGGTTATAGTTACATGAGCAAGGTAATGAGTACATTTCTTATCAATCATTGTTGCCTTTTCCTTTGTGTTTCCCCTACCATCCCTTCCTTCTCCTCTTATTTCCTCCTTCTCTTCTTCCTTCTTCTTCCTCTTTCCCTCCCTTCTTCCCCTCCCTCTCCACCTTTGTCAGAAGAGAAAAGACTTTGGAAAAGTTACACCTCTCAGAGAGGCCTACCTCCACATCACTAGTAAGCCTCAATCTTCTTTAAACATCAATTTATTTTGTCATAGTTGGCTTTTCATCCTTCTGTCACAACTGAGATTTGCTCTACTCAGAATTCACACATATTTCTGTTGCTTAGATCCTCCAGTGGAAGAATTCCAACTAAAAGTGTTGAATGTGTTTACCTCTAAGGAGGAGTTAGTGTTGGAGGCAAGGAGTGAAGGAGGGAGACTTTGCAGTTTTCTCATTTGCCAAACAGTAGTATGTTTTACCTGTATAAAAGACATTTTTTCATTAGAAAAGTAATACAAACTGATTTTAGAAAATTGATGGTGCAGAGTGGTATGATGAAGACTTACAATTCACCCACAGTTCAGCCACCCAAGTGGCCAAGTTTTATTCCAAGACCAAGTTTTATCTTAGTTTCCTTCTTTTCTATACGGATGTTTATGTTCCAAGTATAAGAGCATGAATAACATTCAGGTAGTGTTGCAGACATCCTCCCTCCTCTACTTTCATCTCTTTTGCCTTTCTCTATAGACCACATAGCAGTGAATCCTTTTGTGACAAAGTGTCTGGGCCAATGTTCTATCAGTAGGTGAGAACACTCAGATCATCTCTTACCTTTAACTCCACCACATGAGACTGCTCCATGAGACCACAAAACATCTGCCTTTTCTTTTCTTCTCTTCTTCTTCTTCTTCTTCTTCTTTTGGCCAGTCATGGGGTTTGAACTCTGGGCCTGGACCCTGTCCCTCAGCTCTTCAGCTCAAGGCAAGCAGTCTACCACTTGAGCCACAATTCCACTTCTGGTTTTCTGGTGGTTAATTGGAGATAAGAGTCTCATGGAGCCGGGCGCTGGTGGCTCACACCTGTAATCCTAGCTACTCAGGAGGCTGAGATCTGAGGATCGCGGTTCAAAGCCAGCCCGGGCAGGAGAGACCGTGAGACTCCTATCTCCAATAAACCACCAGAAAACCGGAAGTGGCGCTGTAGCTCAAGTGGTAGAGCGCTCACCTTGAGCTGAAGAGCTGAAGGACAGCGCCCAGGCCCAGAGTTCAAGCCCCACGACCGACCAAAAAAAAAAAAAAAGAGTCTCATGGAGTTTCCTGCCTGGGGCTGGCTTGGAACTGCTATCCTCAGATCTCAGCCTCCTTAGTAGCTAGGATTACAGGTGTGAGCCACCGGTGCCTGGCACATCTGCTTCTTTAAGTACAGGGTGGATTCCTAGGACTATGCACACCTCTTTCATGATAGAGACTACAGGAGTACAAGATTGGAATCTCAGACTCAGCTAGCTGTCTAAGGAAGCAACCCACACCTGGAACCTTGAGACCTCTGGGTTCCCTGTGGACTCAGAGCCTGTATGCCCAGAAGCTACCTAAGGCATAAATCAGTATTTTCTTTCCTTTTTAAAATTTTAATATTTTTTGCTTTTCTTATTTCTCCACTTATAAATTTATTTATTTGTTGGTTAATCCCTAGCTTTCTTTTGGTATAAAAGATGTAAAGTTGCATATGGAATGTACTAAGTGATGTTTTATTTTGCAAAATGATGTACTAAGTGATGTTTTATTTTGCAAAATGATGTTTTGACATATCTATATGATATGTAATTGTTATCATAGAAAAGTGACAGCATATCTATCATTTGCCTTCTCTCCTCTCTCTGTTTCTCTCCCTGTCCCCTCCCTCATCTACTCTGCTTTCTTTTTGACACAGGGTTTCACCATGTAGCCCAAGCCCAAACTGCCATGGAACTTACTATGTACTCATGCTGGTCTCAAACTGGAAATCTTCCTGCATCTGCCTCCTGAGTGCTAGAATTAAAGGCATGCACCTCCACATCCAGTTATATATGTATCACCCTTGTTTTTGCTTTTGTTTGTATGAGCACTGAGGCTTGAACTCAGGGCTAGGGTGCTCTCTCTTAGCTTTTTGCACAAGGTGTGACTCTACCACTTGAGTCACAGCACTACTTCTAGTTTTTTGGTGGTTAATTGGAGATAACAGTCTCATGGACATTCTTTTGTAGGCTGGCTTAAAACTGTGATTCTCAGATCTCAGCTTGGGAGGTAGAGATTAGTTAGAGCCTAGTCCAAGCAAAAAGTTCTCTAAACATCCATCTCAACCAATAACTGGATGTGATGGGGGTATGGGGGTGTACCTATCATCCCTGCTACCAGGGAGGGTAGGATCAGAAAGATTGCATTCTAGGTCATTCTATTTTTTTTTTTTTTTTGGTCTGGTCGTGGGGCCTGAACTCTGGACCTGGGCGCTGTCCCTCAGCTTTCAGCTCAAGGCTAGCGCTCTACCACTTAAGTCACAGCGCCACTTCCGGCTTTTTTCTTTTTGCTTATGTGGTGCTGAGGAATCGAACCCAGGGCCTCAGGCATGCAAGGCAAGCACTCTACCACTGACCCACCTTCCCCGCCCTCTAGGTCATTCTATATAAAAATGTTCAAGAGACTATCTCAATAGAAAAAGTTGAGTATGGTGGCAACCCAGCCATGTGGTAACATAAATAGGGGGTTGAAATCCAGGCTGGCACTATTACAAAAATAACCAGAACAGAAAAGGCCAGAGGTATGGTTCAAATGGTAGAGTATCTGCCTAGCAAGAGCATGATCTTGTGTTCAAATCTCAATACTTTCAAAAAACTCACAAGCTTGTGGCTGGGGACATTATAGCTCACAGTCTGGCAATTTGGAAGCATCACCAGGGAGAATTTTTTTTTAAATTCAATCCCTTGGTTCCCACCTGAAACACACACTGAATCCTGTGGCTGGGTCTTTTATGAACTAAATTTTGTGTCTCTTACCCCCAAATTCCTATTGGAAGTCTTAAGCCCCCAGACCTCAGAATGTGGTTGTGTAAGAGCCTTTTATTTTCTTCTGTTGGTTGCAGAGCTTGAACTTTGGGCCTGGGCACTGTCCCTCAGCTCTTCAGCTCAAGGTGAGTGCTCTACTACTTGAGCCACAGCACCACTTCTGGTTTTCTGGTGGTTAATTGGAGATGAGTCTCACGGCCTTTCCTGCCCAGACTGGCTTTGAACCAGAATTCTCACATCTCAGCTATCTGAGTAGCTAGGATTACAGGTGTGAGGCACCCAACTTAAAGATAGTCTTTTTTTTAATTATTAATAAGTTTTTTATTGTGAAAATACCGTACAGAGGTGTTACAATTACATGTGCAAGGTAATGAGTACATTTCTTATCAAGCATTGTTGCTTCCTCCTTTGTTTCCCCTTACCATCCATGCCCTCCCATCCTCCCCCCCCCCAAAGTTGTAAAGTTCATTTTTCGACATAACATCTTGTACATCTCATTGTTGCAATGGGTCCACCAGTATCTCTATTTAAACAATTTGTTTTTTCCCTTCCCCTCCAAAGTTAAACCAACATCAATACAGTGAAAACAGGGGTTATACCGTGGGGGAGGGACATACAAAGCAACAAAGAAATCATCTTATAAATATGTTAAAAACAATAGCAATAAAGTAAAACCATTTGAGTCCCTGAAAACATTACAGGATGGAACAGGAGGAACCCTAGGTCTCCTTGGCACAGGCCGAAATTTTCTTAATAGAGACCCAGAAACACAACAAATCAAAGAAAGTTTGGACAAATGGGATTGCATGAAGTTGCAGCGCTTCTGCATGGCAAAGGACATGGCTAGCAAGATCAATAGAAAGCCCACAGATTGGGAGATCTTCACTAGCCATACAACGGACAAGGGTCTCATATCTAAAATATACCTGGAACTCAAAAGATAGTCTTTGAAGAAGTAATTCAGTTAAAATAAGGGCATTATGGTAAATCCTTAATGGCCAATGTACTTTTAAGAAGGGAAATGGACACAGACACATACAAAGGAAGACTATGTGAAAACTCAAAAAGACAACCAAGAGGTTAGGGAGGAAGCTGAATGACATTAATTCCAGATACTCAGTATGCTGAGATCTGAGAATCATGGTTTGAAACTAGCCCAAGCAAGAAAGTCTGTGACACATTTATCTCCAATTAACTACCAAAAAGCCAGAAGTGGAGCCATGGTTCAAGTGGTAGAGTGCCACCCTTGAGTGAAAAAGCTAATGGACAGCATCTAGGCCCTGAGTTCAAACCCCAGTATTGGTGCTCGCACGCGTGTGCACACGCACACGCGTGGGTACACACACACACGCACACACACAAATGTTGGGGCAGAGAGTGATAGAAGGAATGATACCGATGAAGACAAATTGTATATATGTTAAATTGAAACTCTTGTGTATGACTATTTGAAGTTTTTTTAAGTCTCCAATCCAAAGACAGGCCTCAAAAGAAACATATACTGTAGACACCTTGATTTTGGACTTTTAACCTCTAAAGAACTGTGAGAAAAATTTCTCTTGCTTCACTCACTCTGTCTGCCGGAGTTTATTGTGGTAGCCCTAGAACAGTAACACAGGCTCCCAAATTCCTGGGTTCTCAAAATAAGCTTCTAATGTAGCTATCCTGCCAACCCAAAGGCCTAGAGTTTGGTTGAGAGCAAGGGTGGGGCTTACAATCACATTGACTTAGGGGCAAGTCCCATCTCTATCTCTTCCGCTTGCCAGCTATATAACTTGGAGAATAGTCCCTATCTATCAGAGCTATAAAACGAGACTGCCTCCAGGGCTTAGTAGAAGATGTAAATGGAAAAAAAGCTCTGAAAGCCTACAGCACAGTACTTAGCATAGCAAAGGTTTATTCATGTGAGCTGTTACTATTACTATTATAAAAGGTTGGTCTAGAACAGGGAGTGCTAAGAATTCAGTAAATAACTGGACTAAAATGGAAAAATATTCCATCTCATTTTCACCAGCTTGAAATTTAAAATTGTGTTTCCTTTCATTACGAATGAAGAAAACAGACTGCATTAGTGTTTGCTGTACCTGGAATTTCGTCATCAGTAGACATCACTAATAGTCTTACATCATGTTACCTTATTACAGGTGCCTTTATATATATTTATGCACTATTTTGAAGTTACCATGGTTAAAAAAGCTGCATCTTGATCTTGTTATTTACTACATTAATAAGCACTATGTAAGTACACCATATTTTTCTATTTTAAAAACTGTACTTCAGGGGCTGGGAAGGTGGCTCAGTGGTAGAGCGCTTGCCTTGCATACCTGAGGCCCTGGGTTCAATTCCTCAGCACCACATAAGCAAAAAGAAAAAGCCAGAAGTGCCACTGTGGCTCAAGTGATAGAGCGCTAGCCTTGAGCTCAAGAGCTGAGGGACAGCGCCCAGGCCCAGAGTTCAAGCCCCACGACTGGACCCCCCCCCAAAAAACTGTACTTCACTATAAGAGTTTCTCACTAGAATCCATAAGTGATGCATCTCCTCCTGTTCGCCAGTGCTGGAACTTAATCAACTAATCACTTTAAAAGGTACCTAGTGACAGCACAAGTTCTAAATTTGGAAAGTTGTACGTTCAAATCTAGACTCCACCATTGACAACTTACATGAGTCAAAAACTTCTTTAACTTTCCCAAGGCTGTAACATCACTAAAGTCAGACCTATTTTGTGTGGCTGTTCTCAGTAAAAAAAAATGAGATAATATGTATGTGTGTGTGTGTGTGTGTGTGTGATTATGTTATATAAAGTGAAGACTCAATGAATGGTTGGGTTTCTTTTTGTTGCAGTACTGGGGACTGAACCTAGGGCTTTGCATATGCTAAACAAGTACCTTTACCACTTGAACCACATCCCAGTGTCATAGACATTTTTGAGAGTATAACCTACAGAATTCTTACCTTCTCAGAATAATGTCCATAGATAACACAAAATATTTTGTGTTTTGTATTTTGTTTTTGAGATTAAGCTATCACAAACATTGCCTATGCTGGCTTCCAACTCTAGACTCGCCTTCCTATACCTTCCAAGTAGCTTAGTGCATTACCAAGCTTGGTGTGTGTGTGTGTGTGTGTGTGTGTGTGTGTGTGTGTGTGTGTGTGTGTGTGTGTGTGTGTGTGTGTGTGTGTACTGGGACTTATTAGTGCATTACCAAGCTTGGTGTGTGTGTGTGTGTGTGTGTGTGTGTGTGTGTGTGTGTGTACTGGGACTTAAACTGAGGGCCTGGGTGCTGTCCTTTAGTTTTTTTTGCTCAAGGCTGTCTGTCTACCACTTGAGCCACAGCTCCACTTCAGGTTATTGCTGGTTAATTGAAGGTATGAGTCTCGAGTACTTTCCTCTTGGGCTAGCTTTGAAACACGATCATCAGATCTAGTCTCCTGAATAGCTAAGATGAAAGGCATGAGGCACCAGTGCCTTCGAATTCTTTTCCTTAATAATTACCAAATGGAAGGGAGACTTGTCAAACTGGGAGATTTCTTTTCTTTTCTTTTATTCTCTCCCTCACTTTTCTTTATTCTAAATAAGGTTTTACTATACAGTCCACAAGTGACCCTGACCTTGTGATTCTCCTACTTTCACTGCAAGAGCCCTCCTCCACATTTTCACAGCATAGTCTGGTGTGCACCTCCATTCCTGGCATAGGAGAAATTTTCTTTCTTTTTACTTTTAATTCCTTCACAGAAATGGAAGATCAAAGGGTGAACAAATGCAGCAATGGTACTCACTAGACACTATGCTGAAAATGAACTATACAACTTGTAGGTAGGGATGGGAGACACTGGGAGAGAGCCAGGGAAGGGGTGACAATATCCAAAAAGAAATGTACTCTTAACTTATGTAACTCTAACCCTGCTGTACATTACTTTTATAATAACAATTTAAAATTTTGCAAAAATCCTTTTTATTCGTGTATATTAATTATTCAAATGGGTTTCATTGTGATATTTCCCTACACACATATAATACACTTTGATCACATTCACCTCCTCCATTACTCTTTCATATCCCCTTTCTTCTTTCTTTTAACAATTTAAATGGGTTTCATTATATTTTTATACATGCATATAAAGTACCTCGATCATATTGAGAGTTTTTAATGTTTTATACTGGGTCCCCTGAGCCACGGTCCCCAAGTCCCTTTCCAGCCTCAACTGTGAATATTTCAGCTCTCACATTTGAGTCTTCAAAAACACAAACATGAATCCACACTGGCCCCAAACACATACACTATTCTCACCCCAAGACTCCTGCCCACTAGTCTATCTACAAATAGCCCTTGACTTATGATGACTCACCTTCATGATAGTGCAAAAGCAATATGCATTCACTTAAAACTAATTCAAATTTGAATTTGAATCTTGTCTTAGGCTCTATACCCTCTTACAATACTGGGCAGCTCCAGTAAGCCATGAGTAGGAGGGTAAAAGACTGGTACTCTATGGGATACTATGTTGCTAAATGGTGGTGTTCAGTAGGTTAGACACAGTGAATGCATTTTTGGGGTAGGTCAAGGGAGTTGAACTCTGGGCCTAGCCACTGTCCCTGAGCTCTTCAGCAAGGCTAGTGCTCTACCATTTGAGCCACAGCACCACTTCTGGTTTTCTGGTGGTTAATTGGAGAAAAGAGTCTCACAGACATTCCTGCCCAGGCTGGCTTTGACTCACGATCATCAGATCTCAGCCTCCTGAGTAGCTAGGATTACAGGCGTGAGCCACTGGTACTCGGCTTGTGAATGCATTTCTGACATGGTATTTTCAACCTACAGTGGGCTCACTGGAATGATTGTACATCAATCAAGGAGCATCTACTATAGGTTGTTCTATCAATCTTTTAAGAGTAAAGCCCTCTTTCACAGTCTCATAGCACATGCTCTTGCCATGCCACCAAACCTTTATCATCACGTACCATGTATAGTCTATGTATTTGTTTTTCTAGTTAGGCCATGTGTTCTTTGGGGGCTTGAGCTATGTCAGCCTTACCTCAAAATCTCACTAATACTACACCAGGCACTGCACCATAAGTGACCAGTGAATAAATTCATCTGAGAAGGTGCTCTTTCTGTCCTACATTTCTTCTACCTAAAAAGCCACCACCAGCTCTTTTTGGAAGTGAGCCCTCCCATCTACTCTCTGGGTTTATGCAGGGACATTTTGCTGCTTGGTGTCTCTACATCCAATACAATATATAGGAGCACAGCAAGGCTTCACAGTAGAGAGCCAAGGTGGCCCTGACCAGTCAGACACAGATGTTATGCAGTATGTCAATACAAGTTGGACCTGTGTGTAAACATATGGCAGCTCTCTGAACTCTTTTTCTTAACTATCTAGATTTTTCTGTATCTCAATTATATTTGCTCTTGATCAGCCTGGACATGGAATGCAAAGCAGTATTGAATTATTAACAACATTGCTTGAGAGCAAGGACTACAAGGAAAATGTCAAGGGGACAAAATCTTGAATTTAATGGTCCCAAATGCCAAGAAGAAAAGACTTCCACCAGGACCTCATCCCAAGGTTATGCACAAAGATAAGAGGACTTAAATAAATATTGGAGCAAAAGGCCTAGCAGTTCTCAAAACACCACTTAAGCAAACATTTATGGATCTAATACATTGCACTATAACATTTAACCTAAAATAATTGTAAACGAGGGGGAAAACAATGTAATTAAAAAACAATTCAGCAGGCTATAAGTCTACACAACGCAGATGAATTTTCATATTTTACATTCTCGATGGCTTTTCCCCTGGAACATTTCTAAATAAGGAAGAAGAAAAGGAAAAATAACACACATACAGAATTGGCTCTTTTATCCCCTAGTACTGGAGATGAACTTAGGAACCCAAACTTTGTTAGGTAAGACCTCTATCGCGTGTGTTATACTACCAGATCCTCTTTTTTGGGGGGGTGGGAGGAGGGAAGGCGGAGGAAGTCTTGGACTTGGACTCGGGGTATGGGCCCTGTGTGCCTCCATGGGCTCAAAGCTAGCGCTCTACCACTTAAGCTATGGCACCACTTTGGTTTTTTCTTAGTAGTTTATTGGAGATAATGGTCTCACGGACTTTTCTGTCAGGGCTGGCTTTGAACCGTCATCCTCAGATCTCAGCCTCCTGAATAGCTAGGATTACAGGCATGAGCCACCGGTGCCGGCTCTGTTTCCCCTTTTTTTAAGCTTCATTTCAAACAAAGCCTTACACTCCCTCCCCCTCCTACGTCCGGGGGTCTTAGGCTTTTTTCCATCTGACTTCGAACCTCCTCTTTCTACCTAACTTCCATTTGGATACCAGGCCTTTCCCGGTCTGGCCTCAAGTCTCCTCCCTCTACTCTACTTCCAATAGGGTGTCAAGCTATTTCTGGTCTGGTGTATGAGCCCCCTACCCCACCTTCCTACTTCCGGAGGGGACTTTGCCTTGTTTCCGTCTGTCCTTGAGTTTCTTCCCTCCACCCTACTTCCCGTGGGGTGTTGACCTTTTTCCGGTCTCGCTTTGAGCCCCCTATCCTACTCCCCTTCTTCCGGTATGCTGTCAGGCTTTTTCCGGAACCCCTCCCCCATCCTCCAGGGATTCTAGGATTGAGCCAATGAGGCCTGACTGGAAATGATTGGCTTTTGAGAAAAGAAACATAGTTTCAGCACTCTGTGAGAAAACGGGGGTCATTCTCTTACCTGTTCCCTCCCAATCACCATGATAGCCATTTGTGACGCTTACGTTGGGACCTTGTCAGGAGCCAAGGATGCTGCTTGGTTTTCCTTTTTGGGTTTTTTTTTTTCTGGTTACTCTTAACAGAGAGTGTACGGTTTTCCCCATTTCACTCACGATTTGGGGGTTCCATACAGCATTCACAAGGCTTTGGAAACAAGAATTTGTTAGCCCCCTCCTCCCCTTTTCTCTAAGTCATCACTGGAGTCTGAAGGAAAATGAAATGAAAGTGCATTCTTCATGGATATAGACAAATGAAGCTGCATTAAAACATAGAGCAGCTCGAAGCCAGACCTCAGCAATGGGCCTCTGTTAGAGTTTTGCCTCCACTCCTCTGCTGTCCCCTCTTTTATGGTCAGAATCCATGCACTGTGGGCTCCACCAGGAGGCCTGTCTGGTGTCTCCCAAGCGCCTTGGCACGCTGTGAAACAGTGATCGCTTATGTCAACTTAACACCAGTAGATGGCAGTATATACTGCTTTTTCAACTACTGTGGGCTTGTGACTAAAGTAAAGGAGGGGAGAGGGGGTGGGGAAAAGGAATGAATTGAAATCCCGAGTTTAATATGAAAACGAATTAATAGATATTTTGACTTTTTTTCCAGAAAGCAACAACGTTCAAATATCATGCGTTCCCATTCAAAATACCTACGTTTTAAAACACTGTTTTAAAACACGTTTTAAAAATCTGTCATTTGTCCACTCTGCAACTCTTCCTCCCCCACCATAACCTCTCAGGTTGGGATATAACTTAGGGCACTAGACAGCTCCCCCAACATGTCTGCCACTTCACTTCCCTTTTAACCCCGCATTTTGTCACGCAAGTCCCTCCCCTACGCGGAGGGTCTCTCGAGCAGGTACTCGTTTTCTGCTGTTGCTTAGGCGGGAACAGACACTCCACAACTGTTTTCTCTAGGAAGGGTAAGGAGGCCTGACATCACCTGAAGTTATCAGAAAAAAGGGAGCAGAGCAAGTTTAGAAAAACAGAAGATAAATCAAGTAGAAGAGTGGGAATACTGCCCGGTAGAAGTAAGAGGAAAATAAATGAGCAGAGTGAAGGGAGACGAACAAGGGAGGGGGGTTTAGGGGTGAAAAGGAATAATTAAGTCAAGGAAAGGTGAAGAAAAGAAATTAATAAAGGGGGAGGAGGATATGAGGGGGGAATTAGAGGGGATGTGCAAAGTACGTTTTTTTTTTTAATTTAAGGAAAACATGGGGGGGGGAGGGGAGGACAGAAAAATGACGGAAATTGTGGCCAAGTGAGAGAAAGGGGAGAGAAAGACGGAGCGGGTGAGACCGAGAAGGGGGTGAACTGAGGACGCGGAGGGACACTGTGGGTTCAGGAAAGTGAAGAGCGAACAAGTGGTGGTGGTGGTGGTGAGAACAGCTTTGCTCTGGAAGGGAGGAGACGGGGGTAGACGTGGAGCGTGCTTCTGGGACTTTTGAGTAAGACGATTCTTGGGAACTTCTGACGTAAAACTCGATACCCTCCGACTGCTTTTTGTCGACACCGCCTGAGAAACGAGGCGCGCCCCCCTCCCCGGCGGTGGGGCTGTACGTTCCTCCTGCAGGGGGCTGCTTGGCAGTGGGACTAGCACCATTTGCCCGGCAGCGGAGATTCAAACACACTGGGCCGGGCGCCCTAGGGAGGCGCGGTGCTGCCGCCAGACTATCCGCACATTTGTGGCGGAAGATGCGCTGTGGGCACTGGGGCGCCGACCGCAGGAGTCTCCGGAGAGGCTTGGTAGGAGCTGGGCGGCGAGGGTGCACGAGACTGTGCGGGCGTTGGGTGCCAGCGGGCAGGAGGCGGGCGGGGCGGGGCGAAGACCTGGTCCGCGGCCGCCCGAGAAGCGGCGGAGGGCTGGCCTTCACCGGCCCCCGGGAGTCATTTACATGCTGTCATAGCGGAGAGCAGACTCCTGGGCAAGGCGGGCCACTCTCACGCCCCCTATTCGCTCCACTCTCTCAGATCCAGTCACCTCACTGCTGGCGGAGCCCTAGGGAGCCCTTAACGCCTGCAATCAGGGAGTGAGGGAGGAAGCCAAGGAGGGAGGGAGCAAAGGCTCGCCCGTTTCTCCGTCTGCCCTGCTGCCTGCCCTTCCTGCCGCCACAGGTCCGCCTGGAGCTTTCCCCACACTTGAGAAACTTGGGATTGAACTAGGGCTGCGGGTGGCACCTCGTGTTGGGGGGCGAGGGGGAGAGAAGGCCTCAGTCACAAGAGAAGAGGGAGGAGGAGGAGGAGGAGGACGAGGGCGAGGAGGAGGAGGAGGAAGTGAGCCCGAAGGATCCGCTCAGAGCTGTTTGTCCAGCTGTTTCTATTCGCACCCTGAGCTGTGCAACCAGAAGGGGGCCGAGCCGAGGGGTGGCTGGCTTTAGGCGCTAATTTCCAACTCTTCTTCGTCCAGCTTGTCTTTTCTAGGCACCCTGGAGTCCGGTGAGGACAGCCCGGCAGGCGCGCACCTGCCAACCACCCCTGAACACGCAGACCAGGGGGCCCCCAAGACTGAAAAGATGGCTCAGTCTAAAGTCGACTGCCGCTCACCTGTCGGCCTCGACTGCTGCAACTGCTGTCTGGACCTGGCCCACCGAAGTGGGCTCCAGGGAGACAGCAGTGGGAACAACAACTCCAGCCCCACCGTGAGCAACTTTCGGCAGCTGCAGGAGAAGCTGGTCTTTGAGAATCTCAACACGGACAAGCTCAACAACATAATGCGGCAGGATTCGCTGGAGCCTGTGCTGCGGGACCCCTGCTACCTAATCAATGAGGGCATCTGCAATCGCAACATCGACCAGACCATGCTCTCCATCCTGCTCTTCTTCCACAGGTGGGTGGCTGCACACACGGGGTGGATGGGAGACTTCTCTGCTCACACTAGCCTCGGCTGGATCCCCACCTCTGCTAAAAAGGGGCAGCCAGGAAGTTCACGAGGGGGCACTGGGAAGGTCTGGCTCACAAGCTGCCATGACTGGAACTTGAGGCCAGCTGGAGTGCTGCAGAGCTCAGGGGAGGCCTGGCAGGTGCAAACCTATTTTGAAGAGTGCCTGCAAAGTCTTCAAGGGAACACGAGGACGCAGAGGGTGGACAGACTTAACTATGGGTTTGAAGGACATGGACAGTATCCCCTTCTCAAATGCATACATTTCCACAGCCTTTAAGGAGATTCTGTTATGAGGACTTCTATGAATCCCAGACCCTGCCCCCTCCCCCCACAAGCCTCTTTCTAAATGTGCAAACTCCAATTGAAAGTGTAAAAGCTTTGAAATTACGGAGTAGCTATAACTGGCCGTGAAGACAAACAAAATGTCAAGATAAAGTAGGCTGCTTGCAGGAGGAGGAGGAGGGTTGTGAAAAGGGGAAAATGTCACAGACTGGTGAGAATTTCAGACACTACTTACTTTTTTTTTGGTCGTGGGGCTTGAACTCTGGACCTGGGCACTTCGTTGACCTCTTCAGCTCAAGGCTAGCACTCTACCACTTGAGCCACAGCACCACTTCTGGTTTTCAGGTGGTTAATTGGAGATAAGAGTCAAGGACTTTCCTGCCCATGCTTTGAACAGTGATTCTCAGATCTCAGCCTCCTGAGTAGCTACGATTACAGGCGTGAGCCATCTGCGTCAAGCTTACGATTTTTGTTTGTTTGTTTGTTTTGTTGATCATGAGGTTTGAATTCTGGGCCTGGCGCTGTCCCTGATATCTTTAGCTCAAGGCAAGTTCTCTACCACTTGAGCCACAGCACCACTTCCAGTTTTCTGGACAGATACCACATTCTTTATAGATGACAGTCTTTGAATCATTGTAGGTAAAAAGCAGCCCCAGAGAGCATCTTAGGACACATCTCCCAAGTGCCTAAAGAACATTGTGTGACAGGAGTATGGGGAGTAGATAAATCCCTGCTAATGCAGGCATGTGTTTGTATGCAAATCCAACTTTCTAGAAGGCCTGCTGGGGAGGTAAGAAAGTGAGAGTGGAGGGGCTGGAAAGGTGGCTCAGTGGTAGAATGCCTGCCTTGCATGCCTGAGGCCCTGGGTTTGATTCCTCAGCACCACATAAGCAAAAAGAAAAAATCAGAAGTGGCGCTGTGGCTCAAGTGGTAGAGCGCTAACCTTGAGCTGAAGAGTTCAGGCCCCACGACCGGACCGCCCCCAAAAATAAATTAATTTTAAAAAAAAGTGAGAGTGGAGGGGGAAAAAACACAATGGGAATGCCCAAGGACGGTTGCTGTCCTCCAGCCTGAGCCACTCTAGTGTGAACAGTTTACAAGAATCGAGGCATCATAGGTTTGGTGTGTTTGTGTGTGTACATATGTACACAAGGGTGGATTTACTCTTGCTCAATGGCATAGGTTATGTAAGTAAGACATCCCTGCTGTGCTTCTGGAGGCCTAGGTGGTAGGAAAAGTATGGCTTTACTTTTTTCTAAGTCACCTGAACTTTGTGGTCTTTCTAAGCCTTCTTCTAGCTCAAATTCTAGGTCATGAGCAAGTGGTTAGTCCAAAGTGATAAGATATTCTGAAGTACTTGTAAAATAGTTGTAAATTAGCTGGTGGCTATGGGACTCTAATAGGAAAATTTTTAAACAGTACAAAAATGAAGGCGCCTGCCCTCACTACCTGCTAAGATAAGGTCTGCCTTCCTTCTCTCTACATCATCACCTCCCCCTCACTCCAGTGGTTCCAGGCAGAGACAAGCAAGGTTGCAGACTTCATTAATGTCCTTATAACAAGTTGTATTTTTTCAGTCATTTTCAATACCATTGAAGTGCTTTCCAATCTATTACTCTACTTTAGTTGTCAAATTATTATCTAAAATAAACTAGGCCGTGGACAGAACAGGTTTCGAGAGATCTACATTTCGAGTAAAAGATTACTACAAGTGCATTCAGCCCACAGATGCTGAAACCCCGCAGAGCAAAATTTGTAACAGGTTCCTAACGATCTGGAAACTTGCTGGGCTCTGTTGGGAGCTGAGCAGGAAGAAACCTGGAACTGTAGCGTTTGCGTCCAACTGGGAGAGAAACTACCCTACCATGGTTTTGGTGTAATTTTTCTTTTAGGTTTTCTTCCTACTTCTGAAACTAGGAAGATCAAGCCTTAGTGAGTTAGGTATAAGGCTATGAGCTGGTGATGTAAGTATTCACTTGTGCCACACCTCAGGAGCATCCTGCCTGTTTGAGTTTCTTGAATGGGAAGACTTCCTTTTTCATCCACTCCACTGATAGAGGTTTGTTGATGCTCAGTTTGGGGCAAAGCCTGGAACTGCTGCATTGTATGTGTAGGGAGGATGTTGAGGCACTGGTAGAGGGAGGGGGTACACTGTTGGACATCCTGCCTCCTGGGATGAGAGCAATCTCTTGTCCTAAACTGTTCCTGTGAAGCAAGCAGGTATGCTGCCCAGATTCCCTGGGGCTAAGGAGACAGTGGCAAGGTCCTACAGGGTAATAAACTTATAGTTCTAGTGGGATAAATAATTCCCTTACTTTCCTTGACAACTGGGATTGGAGATTCTGAATTCAGTTTTAGCTTTACACAGAATGACATGCTCCTTAGCAAACTAGGAAACAATTACTTCTGGTCAAGGGGCTTCTTCAGGGTCTGGGATGAACAGTCTTCTAAGTGAACTTTGTTTTCCATTGCTTCATTTAATTTCCTGGGTTTCTATCTTCATACTTCAGCCATCATTTTTATTCCTAGTTCATTTCATGAGTAGAATTTTCAGATTCCTGTTTGGGAGTCTTTTTTCCTTTGTTGACTTTCAAGGCTGCCTCGAGAATCTATCCTACCCATCCCTCCTCCTGTCCCCCATCCTCCCTACTGTGAGGGCTCCCGTATTTTTGGAAGAGGGCAGGGCACATTCTTGATTTATATCGAGTTTGTCTACTTTGACCTCTCCCTGGCTTCCAGCTTAGCTCTCTGTTTCCTTGGAGCGCAAGAGTATAAGCAGTTTGAGGGTAGAACTGTGTGTTCACTTGCTTGGTTTCCCTTGGCTTTTTAGAAAATCACTATTCCATAAAGTTTTTTTTCTTTTGCTATGATGTTGTAGTGGTCCCATGTAAAGATTTTTACAACTTTAATCTTATCCTGGAAAATCTTTATTAAAGTTTAAATGTGTTTTTTTTAAATTTTTCAGTTTTAAGTATATGTAGTTCTATTGGACAGTGCTATGTACACATGGGAATCAGTGGTGATGGGCATGCAGCCTGCTTATATGTACAGGCTGCCTCTAAACTATTATGGGGACAAGTGTATTTTATTTATTTTGTGCAGGTTCTGGGACTTGAACTCAGGGCCAGGGTGTTGTCCCTGAGCTTTTCTTCTCACTCTGCCACTTGAGCCACACCTCTAGTTCTGGCCTTTTGCTGATTAATTGGAGATAAGAGTCTCATGGATTTTTCCTGCCTGGGCTGGCTTGAAACGTCATCACAGTAGCTAAGCATGGGCACCTGGCTTTTTTTTTTTTTTTTTGAGAAAGAGTTTTATTATCTTGGCACAATAGTAAAATTATACAATTAGCATATTTCACACCACCATGACACATCATCTGCAAAAGGTAATTTTATCAATTTTTTTAAAACCTAAAAGTGGTTTTATATCTTAAAAGAGATTTTTGGAGTGGAGACATATGTAATTCACTCAATTAGTTATATTTTCTGAGAGATGGATTTTAAACACCCTCCCTTCAATTTTATGTTATATAACAGCTATAGGTTAATAGCTAATATTTATTGAACATTTATAATGATACTAAACATTATATTTGCATATTTTCATTTAGTATTTACACAAACCAATGAAATGGATACTATCATCACCATTTTTCATTTTATAAAGAAAGAAATTGGGGCTTGGAAAAAATAAGTAAATTCTTAGTTCTCACAGTGAAAGATCAGAGATTATGGATTCTCGGGTATATTGAATATTTGTAAAGAAAAAATTGTTAACACTAAAGAACTATAACAATAAGGAAATTATTAGAAAATGAGAGAGGAAAATGTGAGCCTAAAACCTTTCTAAATGTCCTTATTAGGTAGGGAGACCAACCATCCTGGTCTTGTGACACAGGACTTTCAGTGATCAAATTGGGATGGTCCTAGGAAAACTGGGGTGGTCACCCTCTTATTAGTGGATCCTCCTTTGTACTTTCAATTTGCTTCTAATACTGGAATATTTAGATGGGAGATAGAATGTGCTGGACAGGCAGCTGAAGTTTCCAATTCAAGTGTAAAATGCTTAAACTTGTTAAACTGAAATCAGAAGCCATTTAATACTCTGTAGCAAGTGGAGGAGATAGCAGCTTTGGCAATATTCCAGTCTTGTGAGTGTGGCTGTCATAATCTCAAATTTATGTATTTCTAAGATTGTCCCCAAATATTTTTTCTTATTTTCTTCCTTTTTCTTTATTTTTTTTTCTTTTTTTAAACCAATTCCTTTTTTTTTTTTTTTTTTGCAGGGGGGAATGTTGGTAAGGGGCTTGAACACAGAGTCTTGACCTTGTGAAGCAGTCATGCTTCCACTTAAGTCATACCCCCCTAAATCTTTTTGTTTTAGCTATTTTTAAAATTAGATATGGAGTTTATGCTGGCCTGGACCACAGTTCTCCTAGTTATACTTTCTGCATAGCTGAGATGAGAGACATAAACCAGTATACCTATCTATTATTGGTTGAGATGGGGTTTTTGTGAACATTTTGCCCAGGCTGGCTTCAAACTTCAAGCCTTCCAAGCAGCTGAGATTACAGATTTGAGCCATTGCACCTGGTTTTATCTTTTAGGCTGGCACTCTATCATTTGAGCCATACCTCCACTTCTAGATTTTTTTCTGATTAATTGGAGATAATCTCATAGACTTTTCTGCCCACTCTAGCTTCAAAACACAATCCTTTGGTCTGAGCCACCTCCTGAGTAGCTAGAATTATAGGCATGAAATACAGGTGCCTAGTCCAAAAACATCTTCTTTGGTGCCGGTCCTGGGGCTTGAACTCAGGGCCTGGGTGCTATCCCTGACTCAAGGCTAATGCTGTACCATTTGAGCCACAGCTCCACTTCTAGTTTTTGAGGAGTTTATTGGAAATAGGAGCCTAACAGACTTTCCTGCCTGGGCTGCATTTGAGTGGAGATCCTGAGATCAGCCTCCTGAGTAGTTAGGATTACAGGAATGAGCCACTGGTGCCTGACGAGCTCAAAAACTTTTAAATCAACTCTATTGTACCTTTGGCCTCAACACATACCTTCCCAGTGGCCTGAAATACTCTGAATCTGAATTCCTTTCAGCTCCAAATTTCTTAGGACTCTACTTTTTGATTTATTTTATTTTATTATTGTAAAGATACTGTACAGAGGGGTTACAGTTACATGAGTAAGGTAATGAATATATATCCTATCAAGCATTGTTACCCTCTTCTTTGTTTTTCCCCTACTATCCCCTCCCTTCCTCCCTCCTTGACTCCTCCCTCCCACCCCCTCCAGGACTCTGCTCTTAAGCTTCTGATTGGCATCAACTAGTTCTCACATACAGGTGCTCAGTAAATAATAGCAAACAATTTTGATTGCTTTATGTGAGCTAATTCATTTAATATTGTATATCAAGCTGATATAAAGTAGCATAGGGAAAGGATATAAATTTAGAAATTGAGTCTTCAAAGAAAAAAATTATATGTTCTTCAACTGAGTTCTAGCACAAGTGTTGTCATAAAATTTATATTTATAAATTTGTAATTTGTGTTCTTGGATATTGAACCTACCTCTTCAGAGAAGAGATTGCTACTGCATGGAGAGATCCACGGGTAGCCTGTTAAATTCATACTATTTAGAATCTTAAACCCCTCTCTCATAGCACCAGTGGGAAGTGGATTACACTGTGAGAAAACTTGAATTAGAGATTGCAACCCTTTGTCAACTAATTTACCATTTTATTTCGAGGATGAAATTCTTTGCTGTAGAAATATTTTGAGTTTCTATAGTAAGCTTGTTATTCTTTGCCTTTGTGTGTTTTGCTTTGGTATCCAGCTTCAAAAATCCTTCCTTAGCCCAACATAATTTAAAATAACTATAGCCTCAGTGTCTAGAAGTCTTGACAAAAAATAAGCACTCTTAAATTAAGGGGTAGTTTCTGTTGAAAGCACAAATGCGTGTGCAAACAACATTCATGATTTGGATATCTCATGAGAACCTCAACATATAAGAAATGGTCATTTTGTTGAGGCACAGATGTAAATCACATATGCTAGGAGGCTAGCATATGGAAACCAGTCCACTACCAGATGATGTGAGCCTTGTGTCTTCCTAGTGCCTACTATGGGTATGTATATGTATGTTACATATTAAGATATGTATAAATATAGAATATGTATACAATATAGAAATAGTGGTCAAATGTATGTCATGTAAAGTTTAGCATTTTTTATACTGCTACTGGGACTTGCACTCTAGGCCTAGGTGTTGTCTCTGAGCTTTGTTGTTCAAGGCTAGCACTCTACCACTAGAACCATAGCTCCACTTCTAGCTTTTTTGGTAGTTAATTGGAGATGAGTCTCATGGACTTTCTTGCCTGGAATTGTTTTGAACCACAATCCTCAGATTTCAGCCTCTGAAGTAGCTAGGATTACAGGTGTGAGCCACCAGCCCCTGGCTAAGTTTATCATTTCAGTGCAATTCAGTGTCATTAGGTACATTCACAATAGGTTGTACGAACACTATTATTTTCTTAATTCTGTCATCATCCCCCAAAGAAACTGTATAATGATTAAACAATAACATCTTGTCTTCCTCTCCCCAGTCCCTAAAACTTTGTTTTATGGATTTGTCTATTCTAGATGTTGCATATAAGTAGAATCATTTAGTAAATAGCTTCTGTCACTCAGAATAATGTTTTTCATCTGTGTTTTATAGCATGTAACTGTGCTTTACTCTTTTATGACTGAATAATACTTCATTATGTGTAAACAATACAGTTTGGCTGTGTACTTGTGTCTCACAGCCTGCAATCCTAGCTATTCAGGAGGATGGGATCTGAGGATCTCAGTTCAAAGCCAGCCTAGGCAGGACTCTTATCTCCCAATTAACCACAAGAAAGACTGACGTGGATCTGTGTCTCAAATGGTAGAACGCCAACTTCCGAACAAAAAAAGCTGAGATAGCATCCAGACCCTAAGTATTAGCCTCAGTACACACACACACACACACACACACACACACACACACACACACACAGATTCACATTTTTTTTCTATCCATTCATCAGTATATATATGAATTGTTTCTACCTTTTATTCTTTTTTTGGCCCTTTGTAATGTCTTTTTAGAATTTTATTGTAAAGATACTGTACAGAGGGATTACAGTTACATAAGTAAGGTAATGAGTACATTTCTTGTTGAGCATCATTACCCACTCCTTTGTTTTTCTCCCACTATCCCTTCCCTTCCCCTCTACCTTCTATTCTGTGTGAAGGATGTTGATAAGAGAACTGATGTACAAATATCTGCTCCAGTCACTGTTTTCAAACCTTCTAAGTATATACTTGGGAGTGGCATTACCCAACCCTCTATTTTTCAAAATAATTTGTGGTAACACTCATGAAATGAAGACATATGTATTTCTTTAAGGAGAATGCTGCCCCCTTCAGCTGCTGGTGCTAATGTTAACAATGGCAAGAAATGTAAGAAATTTTACAAGTGATGGTGCCAGATGGGGATATATTATGCTTTTTTTCATGAGTTGAAGTCTAGCAAAAATTATAATGGTTATCTCACCAATGGCCAGAATCTAGTAGACATTTTTTTAAAAAGTTATTAACATAAATTAAAAGTTTCACGGGATGTTTACATATATGCATACAATTTACTTTGCTCACCCCTTCTATAGTACTCTTCTTTAACCCCCTCTATACTCTCCTCCCTTTTAACCAGTTTTAATTGGTTCCAATATGCTATTACACAGATACAATATACTTTGGTCCTGTTCATCCCCATTACCTTCTCTTTAATTCTGTTTACCCCCCGTTACCCTCTCCTTTCAATACTTTGCTTTGCTTTTTACTGGGGATTGCACCTGCTAGGCTTGCTTGCTCAGCTACCACTCTATCACTTGAGTCATGCTACTGTCCAGACTTATTGCTGGTTTATTGGACATGGAGTCTCTCCAACTTTTTGACCCTGGCTGACTTCACACTATAATCCTCCAGATCTCAGCCTCCTGAGAAGGTAGATTAAAAATGTGAGCTACCCTTATATATTTTTTTGAGTGAGTAAAATATGAACTATTGGTCATTCACTGCTTTGTGTGAATTTGTTTCTTAGACCTTCAGCCAAGGTAATACCTTAATAAGAGTAAGGATCTATAGAAAAAGGATATGAGAAGACTAGGTGTAGAGAAGAGGAGTGAGACAGGACCTACTCCCATAAAAGGCCCAGGTTGTGTGGGCTACTGCATGAACAGCATGAGAACTCAAAAGAGGTCTGCTTCCAAGCTTCAGCTCTTAAAGAAGGGAGATTAGAACAGAGCATAAATTTCATCTACTCCTTAGTTTAACCCTGAGTGGAACCATGTGAGCCCATACCTTAGAATACAACTACTTTCAGGGTGACCTTATTTTCCCTCATTGCCTGAAGAGAAGGTTAACACTCCTACTTATATTTGTACTTCTAGATAAACTGACAAGCTCCATTCCAGGTAGCATGTTGGCTTCTTTCCATACCTGGTCCTGAAGGCCAGGATTGTGGGTAAATGGGGTCTTTCAGCTCCCTGAATGATGGAGCCCATCATAGTACTTGCCCCTATCAACAGATTGGTTGGGAGGAATGAGGTCAGCCATGTCTGCACTGAGGGTCGCCATTGTACTGTTTGCTTGTCATGATTCTGCTCCTACTTGACCTTTCTCCTCTTACATAAGGCATCCCTCAGGATAACAGCAAAGCTCTAATCTGCCATGGCTAGCTGGGTTTACATAACAAATTGGTTGGTGTCGCGAAATAGCCTCTTGAGCCCTGGAGAAACTAAATATTGGGCTCATTTGGAGGGGCACTTGTTGTGCTCAGTGTACTCAAGGGAGAGCATCCCATGACCACAGGGGTCAGGAAGATGAATAGAATTTTCTCTTTTAGATGAAGAGAAAAATATGGCTTAGGACATATTGTACTGTCTTAATGCCTGCCATAATGGGACAAGGGTTAAGGACTAGCCTGTAATGCCCCAGCTTTGGCAGACAAGGTACTTCATGGAACTCTATTTGCTAATGGGAGCCCAGTGAGAACTAGAAGGCTAGATTCCAGTCTTGGCAACCTCAGTTTAATGAAGAGTCAACTCAGGAAAAATGGCTCCCGAAAGTTAGTGTCTTCCACACTGAAAAGTAGCTCATATTGGAGATGGAGTGGGGATAAAATAGGAACCAAGAGCAAAACTTTTCCACATGCTATCCAGAAAGAAGGGAATCTTACTTGCAGATAATGTGAGTTCAAACCTTCTAGATAGAAGTCACTACCCCAAAGTAGCTGTAGCTTTCTGGAGATAGTCTAATCAGTGTAAGATCTCAGCCAGAACAGGAGACTGAATGAGAAGCTTCCCATTGTGTAGATATATACTAGCTCAAGGAAAAGTGAATTGGAATCAGTCTTGGTCAGTGATGACCTAGGCACACTACTTGGGATCCATGCTTCTCAGAAAGGTCCAGCCTGAAATTAGGCCCCTGCATATAGATAGAGCATCTTATCCTTTCTCCAAGGAACAATTTACTCACAAAAATAGCCTTGCATTTTCAACTTACTCCCTTTTGTCTTCTCTTCAAGGGAGATGGAGAACAGGTGTTCACAGCTTAAGGGTCTGGCCAGGTTTCCCACTGCCCAAGCTCTGTGGGCCTTTGTTAGCTCCAGATATTCTTGAGGAAAAGGGGAGTGAGAAGTAAGAGGAAAGAAAGGAAGTGGATCCAGTGACTCCTTTTTGGCTTACCCTTTCACCACACCTAGACACCCCTTCTTCAGCACTGACATTCAGCCTCACTTTGCAGACAAGGCTGGGCCTAGGCCACCCCGAGGGCCCTGACTCACCTCTCATGTAGTACCTTATGTAACAGTGCCAGGTTACTGAGGCATCAAGCTTCTGCTTGCTCTGTGGCGGGCTTCCCTGGGGCAAGGCATTTGGAAGCTTGCTGAGGGTCTAAGTGGAGCTCATTTTTTTAAGGAAAAGCCTACTCTACCCTGTGTAAGGCAGTCTTCACTCAGGGTTAAGTGCCAGGCTTTAAAGGAATCCCCCTTGACCCTCATATTTAGCAGCAAAGAGGGAGTTGGAGTGGCATGAGTTTGGCTTTTTGAAGGGGACCCTGCTTTCACCTAACTATACTTGTAGGAGATGACCTAATATCTGAAGAGGCCCCCAGAGAAGGTCTTAGAAGTCACTCTTCCTTTTGTATCTATTGGCTTAAGAACTATTCTGGAGACCCCAGCATATCTGACATTAGGTGGAATGATGTGCAAGAAGTTGTAGGTGCTGTTTGAAGGAGATCTTTCAAGAGCCCATTTCCAGTGCTTTCTCCATGAAGCCTCTATGTTCTAGGCTGCCTTGAATTCACAATGCTTCTTAGTTATCTTCCAAACCTATTCAGAAAATTACATAACCATGTTGGTATAACTGAGGCCAAGCAAAGTCAAGATTTTAGGTCTCTATGACATTCTTCTCTATTTAATCTATCTACAACATACTAATTCCCCATCAACCTAATATTTCATGGGCTCAGAGTTTGTGACTAAGCCAATAACTTTTCCTCTCCTCCTTTCTTGCCTTTGCCCCAGCCTGTCCCACTGTGTTGCCACCAGGCAAGTGGCTTACAGAATGAGGGGGAGGTAGGGATATGGCTCTCTAGTCCATGAAAAAGAGGGGAAAAACAGGAAAACAAAGTTTATTTTCCTTAAAAGTGGCTTAGGAATTACTATCAGGCAGAGTTCATATCTAGAGTTCAGACTTCTGACAAATTCCCAGCAAAAGAGCTGGGCATCCCAAGGTCCCCAGCCACAACCAGAATAAATGAAAGTTGTAAGGCCTGAGAAGGTGCCGAATTTCCGTTTTAGGGGAACTCCTCCAAGGCTTCTAGCACCTCACTTCTGTCTGTTCCCTTTTCATACTTCGAACAAAAAGAAACACAGGAAAAGAAAAGAAGAAAAAAGGACAAAGAAAAAGCACTGCTCAGTGTTAAGGCAATTTAATCTGCCTGCCCAGGTGTATAGAGAAACGAGTGACGGTATTCAACCTTGTACTGAGTGAGCAAGCACTTCAATTAATCCATCATTTATTGACCAAGGGCCTGCTATTTATTGAACACACGACTGCAGATTTATTGAATTGCCTACCTCCCCTGCTAAGCATTGTAGAGGACACAGAGGACATCAGAGGCTAGGTCTTGGTTATGGGGAACTGAGGGTATAGCTGGGTTGAAGGGCACAGCTGCACCTGCAGCCTGTGGAAAACAAAGCACTGGGACGCCGCAGGTTTCAAAGCTGAGATGGAGCTTCTGCTCTGAGCAGGAGCAAAGCAGAAGGCCTTAAGCTTAGTAGAGTTAGGGCTGTGCCAAAGCAAACGAGGAAAGGAGTTTCTTTATGGCGGCGGCTTCCAGCAGAGCCTTAAAGAATGGGTTGGCTTTGGCAGGTGGGAAGCGGCTGGCTGGTTTCAAGGCTTTCTGATGGGGAAAGGGGAGGATAACTTGACCAGTCAGGCCAGCAGAGCTCCTGCTGAGAAGGATCTGGCCTGGGTGAGAACTCTTCATTCTTCCTCAGTTGGAACCAGACTCACCAAGCTTCAAGGGGGAAAAAAAACAAAAAGGCTCATTGTGCCCCTCTCCTTTATCACTCCTCTATCTCCTCTCTGCCCCTTGGTGCCCTCTTCTCTAGAACATGGATGCTCCCTGGATAAGTAGAGATCTCCAGGGCCTGGGAGCAGGGAAGTATCTCTCCCTTATGCCTGGTGCAAGCTCACTGGAACCAGGAGGGTTAGTCTTGGGGGAGCTGTGGATAGTGGGCACCAAAAGAGCTTGGTGATGTGGCTTCACATCTGTGGCTCTCTGGCCTCCGAATCCAAGGCTGCTTTGGATATGAGTAGAAGTAAGAGTAATGTCAAGGTGCTGCCATAAGAATGCAGGGCACTGGCAGCCCTATAGTGTCACTTTACCCTTGTTGGCTACTTGGTCAAGCCCTTCTTTCCCAGATGATCTCTTTATGAAGCTCTCAGGGGAGGGCTGAACGAAGTGGGAGGAAAGGAGAGAGCTGGGCTAGCAAAAGCAAGCAGCCTAAGCTAAGCTGGGGAAAAGGAAGGTGTTTCCTCCCTTTTAGTACTTTTCTCTCAATTAGTGGATTGGACACCTGTGCTTATGATCACTTCTTCCAATTTGTCTGGAGAATTTAAACTCAAGTTCATGAGCAGAAATTAGTCAATGAGAAATATTCATTGCACATCTCCCATGTGCCATGCTGGGACATGGAGGAAGCATCAAAAAGGCATGGTCTCAGCTGTTATGGAATAGTCAATGGACTGGGGAGACAGACATTAACCAAATAAATCACACTAATTAGTGTATAAATTATGAGCTAATTGACAAGAGGGTAAAAAGAATAGTCTCTGTCAGAGTATAACAAAGAAACTTCCTGAGGAAGAGATATCTAACCTAAGAAATGAATCTAGTGCTGAAATTCTAACCATCAGATCCTGGCCAGTGGAGACATTAACTGGGATTTCCATGAGCAGACGTTAGTAATTCAAGGGGGTTTCTTTGTCATTTTTACATATGTATATGTTGTAGTCCATTGACCTCAACCTCCTACATCTTCCCCCCCCCCCCCCCCGAACAGGTTTCATTGTTTTGGTTTCACACTAGAAAATAAAAGTAATTTGACCATATTTATCATCACTTATCCTCTGTTAGCCTTCTTCCCCTCTCTCTGCTCCCCAACAGCATGTTTCACTTTCCTGATATTCACTTTTTTCTTTGTATATTAAGTGTACAAAGAAGTTTCATCCTGGTAATTCACGAGCATATATTATAATTTAGTCAGACTAACCTCATCTAAGGCTCCCTCATTCTCCCTTATTGTTCAGCAGCTTTAAGTAAAATTTCCTTACACCATCTTTATACATAGATTCCATGGATTTTGAGATTATTTGTCCTCTGCCATTGTCCCCCCAACAGACAACTTTCTAGGAAATCCTTCAAGTAGGTAGTTCTCACACCCCTAGAAATACTTCTAGGCCACGAGTACCCTACAAATCCAAAGAGAGAGGACTAATAACATTTTGACAAGTGAAAGAGATAAGTTTGAAGTCTGTGGGGCAACTAGTATTTAATGTCATTCATTGTTAAAAATAGTCCATGACAATATGGAAATGTGCAAAGCCAGCGTTGAGGGACCAGTGATAAAGTGGGGATATAGCCTAAGGGGAGGAAAATTTATTTTTGTTTCTTTTTGTGAATTATTTACTGTGTAGAGAAAAAGAAGGTGTGGGCAGTCAAATGGAGATTTTTCGCCTTTGTTGACTTCCTACTGAGCTACGGATTTTCATTGTACTGAGCTTCAGGATGTAAGGCTTTCAGAGCCCAAGGTGGTAGTTCTCTGGGTTACAAAGGTCAGGCTGAAAACATCATGAATGCAGAAGGGAAGGGGAGATCGCAGCTCTAAAGAAGGGCAAATAAATTGAGTCCTTTGACTCCAAGGAGCTTTCTGTTGAGAGAATTGGCCCCACCAATGTGGCAAGGCTTGTGACACCTGAGCTCAACATGATCCAAAGCAATCAGATTGTGAAGGGTCAGGATTAGGGGAGCAGGCACCTGTTGGGTAAAGCTAAAAGATCCAAGATTATTGATCTAAAAGAAGTTTAAACACAGGCAGTGGAAGATAATAAAGTGAGAGAAGAGAGTTTGACTTTCAAATGTAACAGAAATCATAAGTTGTATATATTGGCACATACTTGCAATCCCAGCTACTTGGGAGGCAGGTATCAAGAGAATCATGATTAGAAATCATCCTGGGCAAAAATTTAGAACACAATCTCAATAAATAAGCTGAATGTGGGGGGTTAATGCTTGTAATCCTAACTACCTGGGTGAGATTGGTAGGAGGATCGAGGTCCAAATTGGTCTGGCCAAAGGCCTAAGATCCTAAGGCTGGACGTGTGGCTCAAGTAGAGTACAAGCCTAGCAAGTGCCACAACTAGAATTGAAACCCCAGTAAAACACACACACACACACACACACACAGTGACTAGTTGTTTCCCAGCCATACTAGGAACAGAACAAGAGGAAACACTGTAGCATGAAGAATTGAGATTAGATAACAGAAAGAACTTCCTGACTACAAGCTTTCAGAGAAAGTAGATCCAATTACCAAGGGATATTATAAGTAATTTTAAAATACAGCAAAGGCATGGTGGTAGTAACAACAAAAAACTGCATAAAAGAGTGAAGAGTGTTGGCTTTATAAGGACCAGGGACAGAAGGGGACAGGCAGTTAAGGAAAGCAAAGGAGGTCAGGGAAAAGTACTTACAAGGAAAAGGAAAGTACATGTATGAAAGATGAAAGTATTTCATAAAAATACTTTCATGTCAGTGAAATTTCCACTGGAAGCAAGTTATTAAACTAGCATGCACCTTCATGTGACTCAGTTGTAAGGAAGAATGGACGGATTTGCCAGTTCCTAGAGGCATCTTTCTGTCTCCTCAACTCTTGGCTCAATTAGCCTCAATTGGGCACTCGAGCCTACGTGCTGTCATAGTTTTGGGGAGCATACCTATGCTGGGGCCAGTGATAGAAAAGTGCCTGTCCATCCCAGGTGCTTCTGGTGACAATGATTGTCCTTCACACATACACAACAAAGCTTAGACAGGGGGGTTGCAAACAAAAACTGTGTAAGATCTCTGCTAGAGGAAATTGAATTTAGCCATGCAGGACTGATCTCAAATAATAATTACCAAATAATTACAAAAGTGCAAGAATCTAGGGGAACACAGGCTAAGGGAGCTTTACTCAGGATTTAAAACCCCCAAAAAGAAAATGCACCTTGTTAAGACTTTGGGCACTGCCTGTGGCCACTTGAGGTAAAGCTTGCCCAAACTCAGTAGCAAGAAAAGGTAAAATGAGCCTGGCACTTGTGGCTCATGCCTGTAGTCCTAGCTACTCGGGACCGAGGTCTGAGGTCTGTGGTTTGAAGTTGGCCTAAGCAGGAAAGTCAGAGAGACTCCATCTCCTTAACCAGAAAAAACTGTGGCTCAAGTGGTAGAGTGCTAGCTGTAAGTAAGAAAGCCAAGCTGGAACTTGAGGCCCCTGACTTCAAGCCCTGATACTGGTATTAAAAATAAAAGGGCAGCTGGGTGCCCTTTTGTTGACTTCCTACTGAGCTATGGATTTTCATTGTGGCTCACACTTGTACTCCTAGCTACTCAGGAGGCTGGGATCACAGTTCAAAGCCAGGCTGGGCAAGAATGTCCATGAGACTCTTGTCTCCAATTAACTACCAGAAAACAGAAGTGGTGCTGTGGCCCAAGTGGTAGAGTGCTAGCCTTGAGCTAAAGAGTTGAGGGACAGCGCCCAGGCCTAAGAGTTCAAAACCCACGACTGACAAAAATAAATAAAAATAAAAAGTAAAAGTGCAAAAGGAACCCACTTGTCACTAATG
Source organism: Dipodomys spectabilis (assembly GCF_019054845.1). Taxonomy (NCBI): domain Eukaryota; kingdom Metazoa; phylum Chordata; class Mammalia; order Rodentia; family Heteromyidae; genus Dipodomys; species Dipodomys spectabilis. Next base: position 5,640,477 of record NW_024870809.1, read on the forward strand.
TTACTGTCCTCAGATGTGAATGCTGAACCCACTGTTCACTGAAGCTCTGTCAGAATAGTATCAAATCTCCAATGCCAAGATCAGGCAGCCTTGAATTAAGCAATGGATTCTCTGTAGGTCCTAATGGTCTTTTAGTTAAAAATCTGGATCTGGAAGGCTTTGAAGAGCTCATCACCTGCCAGAGGAATAGGATGGAGATCAATGGAAAAAAAATAGAGAAATTATACTCTAAAATTTACACTTGAAAAATGCCGCTCTCCCCAAAATGGCCGTATTTTCAGAGTGCTGTGTCTCCAGTCTCTTTAAATGTGGGAAATGTTGGTAAGATCTATTTTTATCTACAGGCTATGTGTTTCCAATGCTGTGGATCAGGGGGCTGATCCTAGGGATCTAGGACTCTAGAGAGGAAAGGTCTCACTTTGTTTTCCTGTATCCCTCTCTCAGAGAGGTAAAGGCTCTTAGCCATTGTGGGAAGCTGGGGTGAGGGCCATCAAACAATTCAAAGGCACTCACTACTGTGTGGCCATGAAGCTCAGGGGCTTCAAATCTGATGAATAGTCACTGATAGACTGTGACCTTGCCCAGTGACAAACTCTCTGGGCCTCAGTTTCTTCATCTAGAAATTGATGGCAATGTGGTTGGTGAAGTGAGAGCAGGCTCCTAGAAATCATGCAGTATATCTATGTTATCATTACGTAGGTCATATGTGGTACTAGAACAAAATCTTAACCTGTCTTGCCTTTTTTCTCTTTGAGTCCTCTCAATGACCCTCCCATTCTGCTGTCAGTTGCATATCCTCTTCCACCCAGAGCCAGCCCTTGAAACCCAATCTGGTAAGCTTTCTCCCAGACAAGACTTACTCATATTCATTCATATTCTCTCTCTCTGTCTCTCTGTCTCTGTCTCTCTCTGTCTCTCTCTGTGTCTCTGTCTATCTGTCTGTCTGTCTGTCTGTCTGTCTGTCTCTCTCTTTACTTCTCTCCCCTCCTCTCATCAGTACTGGGGCTTGAACTCAGAGCATCTCACACTGGCTTTTTAATTTGCGGTTGATGCTCTACCACCTGAGTCGTACTTCATTCAGTTCAGACTCTTTGCTGGTTAATTGGAGGTAAAAGCCTCTCTGATTCATCTGCCTAAGCTGGTTTCAAACCATGAATCTCACATTTCAGACTTCTGAGAAGCTAGGATTAGAGGTGTGAGCCACTATTACCAGGCCATAATTTTTATTTTTATGGGTCATGCTAGGGTTTGAACTCAGAGCCTCCTACTTACTAGGTTGGTACAGTACCACGGAACCATGCCTCTAGCTCTAAGTTTTTCATTCACATTTAGGTATAAATGACAGGGGATACTTCTGTTTGCCCTCCTGCTGGGGTCAGGGAAGACCGCAAGAGCGTTGATTTTTTTTTTTTTACTAGAGATCAAAACTGCCTACACACAGGGGTTCATTGCTGGCAAATGTGAAGGAGTTTAGAGGGCAGTGGAGCTAGGGGTGGCCACGTTGAGACCTGAACTTCTCTCTTCCCAAGATTGGCCAATGTCACCTTTTCCTTCCATGTGCACCTTGGCCAGAAACACAGAGGCTCAGAACTGGTAGTAGCTTTCTCAGTCATCTGATCTGCAAGGAAACTGAGGCCCAAAGTGAGATGGAGATCCGCTCCAAACAGAACAGCCAATTAGTGAGTGGTTGGATAGAGGAACCATTATCTCCTGATTCTCTGATCCAATGGTCTTCTGATTTCAGGCCTCTAGCTGGCTATGTACATCCCATCCCAGTAGGTACACAAGATCTCCATGCCAGGAGACCAGCTTCAAGCCTATTTGATGCCAAAATGGTGTTTTTTAAAATTTGATTTTATTTAATGGAATTGACCAGTGGTTTGGGTGTTATGGAGCGCTGGCCTTGGAATCCCTGCTTCTGCTCAGGCTGGGGCTGCATGCCACAGCCACAGTCATGCAAAGGGGACAGAAAGGCCTGCTGTTCGGGTTGGAAAAGAAATCAGTTGCTGAAACATTGGTCTTTTTGAAAGTTCCAACCACAGGGGCTGGCTGGCAGAGCCACCGTCTGGGCTCCCTGGGAGGATCCGGCCCTCCCCTTCAGTCTGAGTTAGTTTAGGAAACTGGCCCTGGCCTCCCTTAGCCGGCAGCAGAAGATCTTGAGGGCAGTTCTTGCCCCCAGGAGCTTTATCCTTCCCTGGGAGGCTGGGACCCCCCAAGGCATTCAGGGCGGGGGAACTTCCTCCGCCTCCACAGCAGAGCCAGCCCAGGCTGGCCCCAAGGCCCCCTGAGCACTTTTTCTTTGGAGCCTGCTAAAAACTTTCCAAATGCTCCCGCCCTAACCCAGCAGTTACTGCGGGACAGCGACAGATACACAGAATCTCTTCCCAGTGTGAGCGAGGAAGGGAAGAAACCAACATCAGTCAAGCAGTCAAGGTTTCCCTGTGCAGTGGTGAGATGAATGTGCCCCAGTTTATGGAGGAGCCCCAACTCGAGGAAGAACCAGAGCTGGTGGTGGTGGAGGAGGAGGAGGAGGAGGAGGAAGTGGAGGAGGAGGAGGAGGTGGTGGAGGAGGTGCAGTCCCTGGATGACTTCCATCTTGAGATGGTAGAGAGTGAGTCAGATTTGGATCCAGAAGATGTGGGTTCAAATACAGACTTTGCCACCAGTCTGATGCTTGAACTTGAGTAAGTAACTTCCTGCCCTTTTGTGGGCTGCTTTCCCTCCTTACAAAATGGGGGTGGGGAGATGAGCTAGCCTCTTCCAATGTGAGATATGCCTCTAAAATCTCTGTGTGGAGGAACCTTACATGGAAAGTCAGAATGACTGTATAGGGGCAGAGGTAGTTGGCATGAACAAAACAAGAGCAAAAGGTGCTAACTATGTAAGTCATGACCCCAAAAAGGGGTCTAGGCTGAAATGCATATTGACTTTGGTTATCAAAACTCAAGGATGATAATAAGCTTAGAGTGCGTTAGTTAGTAACAAGACCTGGAGTGTTAAACCAGTATCCACTGGCTCATAGCTGTAATACTAGCTGCTCAGGTGGTTGAGATCTGAGAATCATGGTTCAAAGCCAGTCTGGGCAGGAAAGTCTGTGAGACTTATCTCTAACTAACTACCAAAAAACTGGAAGTGGAGCTGTCCTGCAAAGTGGAAGAGCACTACCACTTAAGCAAAAAGCTCAGGGGCAGCACCCAGGCCCTTAGTTGAAGCCCTTTGACCAACAACATAAAAGAAAGAAAAGAAAAAGGGAAGGAAGTTTGGTGTAGGGGAGAAAAGATCAGAGCAGAAATGTATTGGGGGCAACCAGGACAAGGTAGTAAGAGGGTGGAGCATATGCTAATAACATTTTTCTAAAAGTAACTCTTAGGGAGGAAAGAAGGGAGAGCTTTGGAAGAACAGGAAAGAGGAGAAATAATACTACCACCCTCACCAAATCAAGGAGTACCCTTGAAACAAGGTCATAAATGCATCAACATTTACCTTTTTGTTTTGTTGGTAGTGTGGTTTGAATTTGGGGCTTGGCCATGGTCTCTGAGCTCTTTTAGCTCGAGACTCAGTCTGCCACTCGAGCCACTCTGCAACTTCCATTTGTTTTGAGTAGTTAATGGAGATGAGTCCAGTGGGGACTTTCCTGCCCTGACTTGACTTCAAACCAAGATCCTCAGATCTCAGCCTCCTGGGTAGCTAGGATTATAGGCATGAGCTACTGGCACAAGGCAACATGAATCTTTTTAAAGTTCATAGGCCATTTATTAACTGGCTTAGTTTTCTTTACCAGAGGGTTCCCAAGCTGTGCTCCACTAACCAGTGTCTCCCATGTGGGTGGTACATATTAGAAGGTTCAAAAAGCTAGGGGGCCAGAGCTCCCAGCTTTTCCCGGAGCATTTTCTCTCCTATAAGGACATTGCATTTGTATACCCAGGGAGGTTTTAGATTAGATTAGTGGCATAGTGAAGGAATAAAATGTGACCAGAGTTGAATGACATCAAAGTAAGTTGAAAGCACTGATGGACCTTAAACTCCCAACCAAACAACAGTCTTCTAGCTGGATGCCAGGGGCTTATGCCTATATTCCAAGCTACTTGGGAAACTGGGATTGTTGAAATCACAGTTCTAGGCCAGCCTAGACAAAAATTCTTGAGGATCCCCCCCATACATAGAAGAACTAGATGTATGGCAAGAGCCTGTTATCCTAGTTACTGGGAAGTCAAACATAGGTGGATCATGCCCATGGGGCATCAAGTAAGACCCTATCTCAAAAATAATAAGCAAAGAAGAATGGCTCAACTGGTAAAAACACCTGTCTAGAAAGCCTGAGAACCATGGTTCAAACACTTAACACATATATACACACATCTCTTCTAAAGCAACCTCAGGGTGTGAACTTGAAGGTATCTGCAGGAGCCTGTTCTCTTGTCTAGATTGTTAAGCTGTCCATCTGTTTAATCCAGATCATTTTAGCATACTTTTTTCTTGCCTGCAGAATGGTTTGGCCCCTCCTCAGCTATTGGTTGCTTGCCTTTTTTTGTCTCTTGACCACCCTGGGAGAAGGCTCATGGTGAATCTGGAGAAGGAGGAGGCACTAGGAAAGGGGAAGGCAGTGTTCCCATGTGCTCCATGGGCCCTGTGTGAGCACCAAGCTACAGCAGGCAGACAGGCAGGCTACTGATGTGGGCTTGGGGCACTCCAGCTGATGTAGCCCCTGGGGCCAAGGTGGAGGAAATCTATTCAGCAGAGGGCACTGGCTGAGTTAAGTGAAGTCTAGTGTGGAATTCTGGGTAATGGAAACAGCTCATAGGGAAGGAACACTTGATCAGGAATAAGGATCCTGTGTTCGGTTGCAAACTCCAGCCTTGGCTAGGGCTGTCACCTGAAAGGAGAAAAGTAATAACAGCTACGGCCTGGCTATGAGAGCATGGAGGGAGGGATCTGGGAACAGGAGGGTATCCTGGCCATTTGAGGCAGTCTAAAGCCCTACTGGCTTTACATTGGAGAAGGAAATGAAGCCGTACTTGTTGGTGGTGGAAACCATCTTTGCACACTATAGAGAGCACTGTTTCATAGAAGTGTGGTAAGCACACACTAGTGGTGTACAAGATGATTTTAGGCACTATGTGGACTTTGTTTTTCTATTTTTATACCTATTTGTTTATTTAACATGTATTAGGGAGGAAATGTGGCCAACACATATACCCTATGATTTCAGAAGTATTATTCCTGATGATGAGGAAGCATTTTCAAAAGTTGAATCTGCTTAAAGTTAATTTAGGAAAAAATACCTTGACAGTAGTAGGTAAACTAATTGGAGTCAATGGCATGATACTATTTTACTATAGGTGGAACATGAGGGGTTGGAATTAAATAATCCACAGGAGTCACACAGTATAGTTTGAAATAGGCTTTGCCATGCACGCCTAGCTTAAAGTCCCATTCTCACAGCTTGATTCCAAGTGTAAGAACAACTTACTATATTTATATCCTTAGTGTCCTGCTTTGCCCCATGACACTCAACACCCCAGATTAACAGCAGGCCTTTCTCTTCATCGAGGGCACTGTCTCTACCACACTCCTGTAACAGGGGATATAGGTGCTGGAGAGTTAGTTGGGCTAGCCCCACTACCTCTCCCACCCCATACCAACAAGCACAGCACTGGTCATGGGCATATTCAACTCAAATCTAAGGACATGTATCCGGGAAGCAAGGCAAGAGGTTACAACTTTTCTCTGAATGAACAAAGCCATAGGAAGAAAACAAGAAATATGTCATTGCTGCCATGTAAGTGGACTTGTACTGATTTCCAGACAGATTGGGAAAAGATTTTTTTTTTTGGTGAGAAATGTGCTTAAAAATCTAACCTGTATAAGAGGCTTCCAAGCTGGAAGTTTATGATAGGATCTGTGTAAATAAGTTTGGGCCACTTCCTCCTTCTATTGCCCTGTGACAGAGAACATGATTCTTAGTCCTGCTTCCTCCCTGGAGCTTACCTTACAGATTATGAGGGTAAGCCCTGAAGGGAAGCTGCAAGGTGATGAAGGTCATGGGTCTAGTCTCCTGCCTGCCTTCTGACTGAGTATTACTCAGAAACATCCTGTGTTTTTCCTGTGTGGTCCAGCCCCTTGAACTGTTTTAGGCTGAAGCAAACAGCTGATCTTTAAACACCTCCAAAACTGAGACATCACAATGTCCTTTGGTTATACATTCCTATGGTTAACATCCTGTGCTCTCCAATATTATTCTTCCTAATTCCACAGTCTTCCAGCTCCCATGTGTACTGCTTAATATGCTTAAATAGTAGTCATGTCTTTTATTAGCCTTCTTTTTCCAATTTGCTAAAACTGATTTTAAAATGCAAACTTTGTATGAGCTTTATTTCTCCATCCTTTAAGACATTCTCCAACAGAGGTAATTCCATGTTCTATAAAAGCCATGATTATAGCATGAACACATTTATTTCCAGCTGGTCATCCCAATCCCACCTCTGATTAGTAACATACATTTTCTAGGAGCAAAAGGACTGCCGAAGACCCAGTTATCTAGCCTAACACTCTTCAGCCAGCAGTCCTCTAGGAAACTAGAGCTGTGTAGGATTTTATTAATGGCTGATGACGATGGAATATTTAGAGCATCCAGGATCCTCATTTCTTAATGATTCTAAACAGTATGCTAACAACTCATTGTAGCCCCTGCCTTTAGCTACCTACGTGCATGATCTCATTCTTATATCTAGATTCAAGTTATCCTTATACACCGCCCCCAACCAGTTTTTATCTCCAACTAACCATCAGAAAGCCAGAAGTGGAGCTGTGACTCAAGTGGTAGAGCATTATCCTTGAGCAAAAGAAGTTCAGGGACAGGACCCCAGGCCATGAGTTCAGGCCTCTGTACTGGCAGAAAAACAATCTTTCAAAAATTAATTACCACTCATACATGGATTCCAAACCCAAGTGTGATTAAATTTCAGGTGACTAGGCACCATTAATATAGGATATTTGGCATTGATACTCTTAAATATGAGATTAATAAGGAGGAAAATTATATGCAGCTAACTTCAAAATTGTACTGAATTCATTGTTTTCTTCCTTTCCACTTATTTTGGCTGATAGGAAATGAGTTTGTATCACTAAAGTATACAGAAAGCAAGAGGAGAACCAGGACCATAGGAAGAAGCTAAACTGAGACTAAGCATTGGCACCAATATTCCATCAAGTAGAAAAGCCACCCAGAAACACTTGGGAGTTGATTTTTCCAGCACACATAAGTCATTTGTGTGGCTTTGGAATGTGGCATATGGTTGTTTACCCCATGAATTTGTCTAGGAAAGTCTAAGGTCTGTCTACTGGGACTTAGTTTGACTTGGGAAGACAGTTCCCAGGAAGTTGATAGCTCCCATCATTGGCTTTACCATAGTCCAAAGACTGCCTTACTATGCCTGTCCTAATCATCTGACCTGTGTGAGTCTGCAAAAGGTGGTACAATTCATTTGGGAAAATCACATTGGAGACAGGAAGGGGCATGGCAGCCTCTTCAGCCACGGATTTATGTATCTGTCACTGGAGGGAAGTGTGAACTGAGAAATTACTCCCAGAAGTGCTAGAATTGGAGGAAACATCCCTGTTACCTTTAGCTGCAGTCAGTGGTGTATTCATTCCTCCCTTCCTTGAGTCCTTCTTGCTCTCTCTCTTCCCCTCTTCTCTGCTCGCTGGCTCAGATATACTTAAGAAAACAGCACATCTGGCCAGGTGCACCCTGCCAGCGGCCAAGCAGTAGAAGGAAGGATAGCAGCTGCGGGCTGCTTTCTGTCTAGCAATTAGAGGCTGCAGAAACAGACCTCGGGCCTTTGAGCCAGCCACAGCAGGCTTGCAGCCGATGCCATGTCACCATGGCTGGCGCGAAGGGCAACCTAGGTGGATAGAGTCCCTCCGAATCCCTGAGACCATGCAGTTCACTCATTGGGGATCTCTAGTCATTTTTATTTTTTAGTGGTACTGGAGTTCTTTGAACTCAGGAACTTTTGCTCATTAGGCAGGTATTCTGTTACTTGAGTTATACTTACCTGGTAATCTCTTATTAATTCTTCTTGTCCTTGTGAATTGCTTCTGCCTATTTACCTACAATGCATTTTCATGGCTTTGGGACCAATGCTGATCCTGGGACTGAGTGTGCTCCATATCCCTTCCCTTGCTGTTAGGCTGTCAGACTGGATCCCTTGGAAACCTAATTAAACCTTTAGGAGTGTCTATGAGAATTCTTAAGTTGGACAGCAGCATTCACCTTTAGGGTTTTCCCTCTTCCTGATTGTTAGCAACATCTCCAGTGCAGAAGAACCTTAAATAAAAAGCTGCATCCAAGCCGGACGCTGGTGGCTCACACCTGTAATCCTAGCTATTCAGGAGTCTGAGATCTGAGGATCGCGGTTCAAAGCCAGCCTGGGCAGGAAAGTCTGTGAGACTCTTATCTCCAATAAACCACTAGAAAACCAGAAGTGGCACTGTGGCTCAAGCAGCAGAGTGCTCGCCTTGAGCTGAAGAGCACAAGGACAGCACCCAAGCCCAGAGTTCAAGCCCCATGACCGACCAAAAAAAAAAAAAGCTGCATCCAATTGTCTTGGGGAAGATTCTCTCTTCTCAGAACTGTGCTTGGCAATGATGGAGCTCATATAGGGCTCTTGAATATAAGGTCATAGCTTCTGTTACAGAAATTCCCTGATCATCAGACCTCTTACCCATCCAATTCCTTCTAGGCCATAATTTACCAATGTGACACAGTGAAGCCAGATAAGGTCTAAACAGCTGGTAGTAGGTGAGTGTGCTATCCCTCCCAAGTCACAATTCTGTGTAAGCCAGGACCTTCAGAAGAAGTAAGGAAAGTTAAGTTGAAGCTTAGAAAAAAGGCAAGTCAACTGAGTTTTTGGGGTATTGTCTCTGGGACATGTACCCTCTCAAATCATATCATTCCTGGAGACAGGCTTACACAAAGACATAGTAGTTGACTTGAGCTGAAGGAGCTGAGCTAAGTCTGACTAGGCAACATTTCCAGGTTAGCTTGCAAAGTGAATAGCTGAGTTCTGCCTTGGTTTCTGGTGCCTCCCCTGGCCAGCCAAGCAGGCATTTAAGAAAGATGCAAGGGAGAACCTTGGAAGTTCTCACTCCTTTGTACCTGACTCAGCTGACTTTTTAAACATCTGAGAATGCAAGAATGAGTTGATTACTTATAATAATAGCAAAACCAATCTTACTCAAAAGGAGGAACTCTGACCATGTACAGAGCAAATGTTAGTCCTTTGGAAGGGTCTGCTTCAAAAACATTTTTTAGCTTATTTGCTCTCTTTTCTCTTGAGTTCTGTTCCCTTCTAGGCCCCCCAGGATCTTCTTTCTCCTCCTCCTTCCGAATGTCTGTGTTCACATAGCTTACACACAGGAAGTAACTCCAAGCCAAGTGATTCTCTCATCCAACACATTTTCTGAGAGTCCCACTGCTCCTTCCAGAAGAGCAGGACAAAGACTGTCTGGGATGACATAAGACCTGTTCCCTTCCCTCTGCTCAAGCATATCAGAATTCCAAAATGCTCTCGTTTCCTTCGAGCACAAATGGGTTTTGCTGTAGATCCTCTGCTCTGAGTTACCCATTTCCTGCTCAGCCCTGGCACAGCAAATGTGTCTGTGTAGAAGCTACCTCAGGGTAATTTGAGAAACAGCTTTAGGCCACCACATGTGGAAAAGGAATCAGGGGAAGACACATGTGGAATAAGAATCTCTTAGAGAAAGATGCCGGGCTTTGTATATGCCTTAATAATATAGAAATACCAGCACCGGATGTTTCTAGGATACCAGCATAATTTACTCTAAGGTGATTTTTTGAATGATTATTATATCCTCCCAGATTCCATGACTAACTAAATCTCTTGACACTGCACCATCTAACTCAAGGAGTCAGCTACCACCCATCTAGCTGTGCAAAAGGCTGGGGCACACGTACCCTATCTGTCTTTCAGCCTCTTACTTTTCCCTGCAGTATCTGATCAGTTTCTACCTAGTCAGTCATATGTGCCCTGTTGCTGAGCCTGTTTGGGTGGGGAGGATGGGAAAATGAGGCAAGTGCTCCAGGAGAGAATTATTCCTAGTTTTCCCATCTCTACCACTCCACATCTCTGTGTCTGTCTCTGTCTGTGTCTGTCTCTGTCTGTCTGTGTCTCTGTCTGTCTGTCTGTCTCTCTCTCTCTTTCTCTCTCTCTCTTTCTCTCTCTCTCTTTGTTCTGCTTCTGCTACTTTGGGAGACTCCATCCTGTTCAGGCTCAATTACACTTGCCTGTAACTCTGGCTCTGTAATCTTGCTCGCCATACTTACTCTGTCATCCTACACATTGCTCCTTGTTGGCTCATCCCATAGGCTGGTGGCAGGTTTCTGCCTACCTGAACACTGAGTCCACTTAAGTATGTCTGACCAATTCCTCTAGTCTTTTCTTCCTCCCCATGTCAGGGGTGATCATCTGTGGTGGAGCTATCCATGGGTTGGAAGATGCTTTATTGGCAGACTCACCATGTTTCATTTAGGTTATGGCTTAAAAAATATTTCAGAATCCATATTTCTTTTTGTTTCATTGGATTTTTGAAGCAAAGTCTCATTAAGACCATAAGATGGTCTTCAACACACAGTCCTCCCACGTCAGCCTTCTTTTTCTGGGAATGCAAGTGCACACCATCATGCCCAGCCTGGGTCCATATTTCTGATAGACTTCCAATTCAGATTACCAAAGCTGCACTCCCATCCTAGAGGAACTGAGAATGCAGGCCTGGGACACTTAGACAAAGCTGCTGGGTGGACAGAATTCTACCCACCTCTGACATGTGTGTGTGTGCGCGCGCGTGTGTACATGCACATGCGCACACACTGCGCACATTACTATGGCTCAAACGTGGGGCCTGGACACTGTCCTTTAGCTATTTTGCTCAAGACTAGTGATCTATCACTTGAGCCACAGCTCCACTTCTGGCTGTTTGGTGATTACTTGGAGATAAGAATCTCTCGAATTTTCTCACCCAGTCTGGCTTTAAATCCTGTTCCTCAGATCTCAGCACCAACCAGCTCTGACTTTCTATAGTATTCTATTGCCTCTCTCTCTCTTCCCAATCTTCTTGCTCCTGTTATTTCCCAGGCTGCTCTCTGGACACCAAGGAACATCAAATGTCAGGCAAGGGTTCCTGTTCTACACGGATGATTGGTAGGTGTATGCTCCTTTGAAGCCTTAAGTTAAGCATAGGGACCCACTGGAGTGATCTCAAGGGCAAGTGGAAAGCCCTAGTGGGATCCTATGTCTCTTCCCCCAACTCCAAAGTAGCCCTGCTTTCCTCTGTCTTATAAATTGGGGATTTTATGTGAGGTCCTGCTTGAAAGAAGGGGTCCACTTTTAAAAAAAAATATTCTAGGCCTTTCTTTCTAAATATCAAAGTTAATCTGCACCTTGTCTTCCCTCCAGCTTTAACTCTGTCACCAGATAATGGGGATGTTGCTAGTCAAATAATGACTCCTACTGTTGTATTTGCTGCTTCTAGGATGGCTGGCAATGCTGATGCCTTTGGCCAGTTATGATGGTGAAGAGAGCAGGCAGGTCAGCCCTCTGCTTCTCACATCATGTGGTGGGCTCTGCCCATCATTAGTAATAATCCCTCAAATTTGCATAGCACTTGACAATTTCCAGAAAGCTTTCACAGACTGCATCTTATTTGATCCTCGGGAAAGCCTGCAAAGGCCACCAGAGCAGAGGCTGTTATTTACATTTTATGGACTGTGGGAGACTCTCTGAAGAACTTGCTAAAGGGAACTAGTCAGAGTGAGCTAAAGGGCTGGTTAAAAGGAACAACAGTTGGAACAAGTGTTATAAAAGAAATGACAGCCAGGAGATGAGACAGAAGGGAAGAGCCTATAGAGCCCTAGATCCACCAGCCCAGTTTGGAAATAACTTCAGAAGTGCAATGGAACTTTGGGATCAGCCACCAGCGAGGCAAAGATTTCCCCTCATGGTGGTGGCTACTGTGGTGAATGGGCCACAGTTCCACCATGTCTCCTCCCAACTCCACAAAGCTAATATTCTTTTTTTTTTTTTTTTTTGGTCAGTCGTCGGGCTTGAGCTCTGGGCTTAGGTGCTGTCCTTGCGCTCTACCGCTTGAGCCACAGCTCCACTTCCGGTTTTCTAGTGGTTTATTGGAGATAAGAGTCTTATGGATGTTCCTTCCCCGGGCTGGCTTTGAACCGCAATCCTCAGATCTCAGCCTCCTGAGTAGCTAGGATTACAGATGTGAGCCACCAGCAGCTGGCTCACGAAGCTAATATTCTTCACAAAGCTCTCTAGCAGTTTCTGGACAAAAGTTTTCAGTCCCATAACTGAAACGTCCTACAGGGATTTTTTTTTTTAGTTCAGAACCTCATTTTCCAAACAGAAACCTAGAGAGAAAAACTTGCCCAGGTTCACACATAGAAGCAAAGGTAGAGCTGAATTGAAATCACCCCTTTCCCAATTTGCAAGAGTTTTCTGTGGTAACACACTGCTATATGTGCATGCACATGTATGTCCATGCATGTGCATGCATATAGATGCAAACACACCCTTGCATGTGGAAGGGTGTGAAGAAGGCCTGTATGCAGTGCCCAGAATGTCTGTCTAGTGAACTACTGAGGTCTGGACCTTGTACCTATACGCAATGGCTAGGGGTTAAAGCCATTTATAGGGCCTAGGGTATGATAGGGTGTGAGAAAGAAAGGGTTCAGGGTTTCTCTCCCAAGGGGATTCACCCATATAAACCGCTCCAGGTAATTAAGATCCCAAAAGAATTGGCAGCTGCTTGCTGAACAAATTAGACTCTGCCTTTATGGGCATGTTCTGTGCTAGAGATCAGAGGGCCCTCCCTGATGTTTGGTTCATTAGTCATTGTTCCCTGTCAGAGCAAGCACTCAGAAAATTGGATGTCTGGCAACAGTCTGTATTCAGAAATTCAATAGCAGGAGCAGCAACGGCAACAGCCGAGTGTCTGGGACAGTGCTCCATGCACAGTAGGTGCTTGAAAAATGCTTGTTAGCTAACTAATGAGCTAAGTAAAGAAAGCCTTTAGTCCTCTGTGCTATTCAGAATGAAACAGTGTCAATAACAGATCTGATTGCTTTTCAGCTGAGGCACATTTGAACTTTTTAATGGGCAGGCTGGCTGGACTTGGAGAAAAACTCACTGGAGGCTAGATTTCCTATGCAAACTATGCTGTGTAGGTCACAGTGCCCACCACTTAGATGTCACATTACATTCTGTTTGGGTCGCATAAACTCACTGTTCCCTCTGAGCTTCTAGTCAAATCCAAAAGCCTTTTTCCCAGTTCTAGATTTCTTTTTGCCAGAACACAGTATGCTTGGCAGAGGACAAGACGCGGTCTCAGGACATGTATGATGAGGGAGAAGTGAGCAAGCCCCAAGTAGACATACAGGGCCAACAAGCTTTAAAATCAACTCTTCCTTCTTTACCTTCTTCTTTATGCTAGGCCAGGCCTGCCAGGTTAATTTGGACAGGCACTTTCATATTGTTCTTAAATGTCAGGGAGAGATTTTTGTTTTTGTTGTGTTCTGTTTCTTATACTAAATGTTCCTAGTTCAAAATACCCAGGATTCCTTGCAAAGGTCAGCTGGCATAGCAAGACTAAGAGAATCTTAGACACTTTTGGCAGTCACTAAAGGTTACCGCTGGTGTCTTGTCTATAGGCCAAGGGAGTGAACTCTGAGGGATTTAAAATGTCCTTGATGGACTTTTCCACCATGCTAAAAGCCATTAGGAAAAGGACTTCTTCAATTCACCAGCTATCCAGTCACTCATACAGATCTGATCTGCTGTAGGCTCTTTTGTTAGGAAGGAGCAGGATATGTGTGAAGGTGCCTGTAACTACTCATGTATGTGAGGACTTTGAAAGTAAAGTATATATATAAATTAAAAAAATCTGTTTACATTCTATACAAGAAAGATCTAGGGGACTGGGAAGGTGGCTCAGTGGTAGAGTGCTTGCTTTGCATGCCTGAGGCCCTGGGTTCGATTCCTCAGCACCACATAAGCAAAAAGAAAAAAGCCGGAAGTGGTGCTGAGGCTCAAGTGGTAGAGCACTAGCCTTGAGCTGAAGAGCTAAGGGACAGCGCCCAGGCCCAGAGTTCAGGCCCCACCACCAGGCCCCCCCCAAAAAAAAGAAAGATCTAGAAAATGTATGGTAAATGTATTTATGGAGGGCACATGTATTTGTGTGTATGTGAAGGGTCAGCTAGGAGAAAAGCATCTGGCAAGGGTGTGTTTGAGACATATGTTTCTAACTCTTATCTGTGTCTATTCCTATATTTGGCACTTGAGAAGGTGGCAAAGGTGTGTGTGTGTGTGTGTGTGTCTGTCTGTCTTTCTGTCTTTGTCTAATGAAGGTATGTCGTCTGAACTCTCCTCAAGCCATAGACCTGCCTGGGAGAACTATTTTGGCTCCTCTTCCCCTTTTTCCATTCCCACACCTCCTTAAGTTCTCTGGCTCTACTTCCTCCTTCTTAAGGAGATATTTTTTACCCAAGACTCCCCTTTCTGTGTTTCATGATCATTATCATCCCCCTGCTCCCCCCTCCCCGGCCACCTGCAGTCTTCCAACAAAATAGAGGTGACTCCTCCAATGAGAAAGGCAGCACTCAATGATTGGGAAACATTCTCCAGGCCAGTGAAATGTCTGCTTAAAGATTGTTCTTGGATCAATGGAAATCCTGTGGGTCACCCTTGGACAGATTAACACTGTCGAGAAATGTAATATAGCTATTCAATCCTTGAATTTGGGGGAATTAGTTGAAACCTTGTTTTTAGTTCTATTGAAAAGGAAAATCATTTATTATCTTTAGTCTGACCCTGTGTCTTGAAGAGAACTCTTATTCTGTGAAAATACGGGCTGAGGTAGGCAATTTACACATGCTTGTGAAATCTAAGCAGATTATCTCGCCAGTGGCTATAACTGTAATAAACCAGAGTGACCTCGGTTTAAACAAACAGATGCTTGGAGCTGACAATTGAAGTGCAAACATGACCCTAATTAATGACTTGGTTAGTAGAAAGTAGTTCATTCTTTTGAGATATTAGCTAAATTCTGTCTTTAGCTATAACATGGGTCTCTAGGCTACTATTGAATTCATCCTGTTAGGAATTAGAAATTTTTAGCCATTCTGTCTGCGAGCAGCTTGGGAAGTAAGAGAGAAGTAAAACCCAGAGACAGCTCTGGTGTAAAGAATATTAGGAAAAGTATCCCTAAATGCTCGGGGTTCCTATCCATACACAAGCAGTTTCTAATGAGAAGGTGAATATTATCAAAGCAGTTTGTAGTATATGAAAATAGAATAATGAAACTTGTTGAAATTTTTTGAGAAGGGAAAATTAGGATAAAAGAGAGTGACAGACAAATGTAATTGATAGGGATATATTAATGTGTGGAAATGTTACAATGGAACTTCCCTTGTGCAACTAATACTAAAAAATATTTTTTAAAAAATTCAAGTGAAGGGCTAGGAATGTGGCTTAGTGGTAGAGTGCTTGTCTAGCATGCATGAAGACCTGGGTTTGTTTCTGCAGTACCACATAAACAGAAAAGCCAGAAGTGGTGCTGTGTCTCCAGTGGTAGAGTACCAGCCTTGAGCAAAAGAAACTTGGGGATAGTGCCCAGGCCTTTAGTTCAAGCCCCAGGCCTAGCCAAAAAAAAAAAAATGGAGTGCAGCGGGTACCAGTGGCTCACACCTATAATCTTGGTTACTTAGGAGGCTGAGATATAAGGAACACAATTTAAAGCTAGCCCAGGTAGGAAAGTATATGAGACTTTCATCTCCAATAAACTACCAAATAGCTAGAAATGAAAGTGTTGTAGCTCAAGTGGTAGAACCCTAGCCTTGAGCAAAAGAAGCTCAGGGACAATACTGAGGCCTTGAATTCAAGCCCCAGGACTGGCACAAAAAAATTCAAGTGCAAACTTAGTAATGGGGATAAACCAGTCTTATAAAGTCACTAACAAGGTATATGTTAATACACATTAGTGAATAATCATAATACCCAATTTCAAATGATTTCCTATCAAAAACTCACTTTGGATTGGATGTAGTCACATGGCTGAATTCAGAAGAGACTTACTTTTGGAAAGAAACCTAGAAAGCAACCTAAAATTCTGTTGCCCAAGAAATGAATGCAGAGTAGAGGATGCTGGGGAATAGAATCCTTCATCTAACTCCTGGGACTTAATGTCTGCTTGCTGTGAGGTACTCCAGCTCTGTCCCAACTGCTTATTTGTTATTTCATAAAGATGGGATTGGGGGGGGGAGGGGAAGATGGTTAAGTCAACTGACAGGCTGGCTTTGGGTGGCTTCCTTTTAAGAATAGCTCTTTCTTTGCTGCAGCGGATACATCCAGCTGCAGATTTCTGTCGTCACTGGACACACTTACAGATGAATTCAGAAATTATGCTGGTGTCTCTGATTGTTGTCACTGAGTTGAACAAGCCTTAGTGAGATCATCTTTATACCCATACCACTGTATGTGGTGTCACAGGAGGAGGGAGGAGAGGAGAGAAATACTGTAGGCCACATATTTCAGAAGCTTTGAGTTAAGTTGGGAAATAGAGTACATGCAGAAAAATCACCCAGGAAGAGTTTAGAAATAAAAATCCACAAAAGCAGAACAGTACAAACCAAAATGTTAGACTCTGGCATTAAGTAGCAGAGCTTCACAAGTCAAGAAGAACTCCTGTTCTAACTGTTGCACATGTACTATAGTCCCTAGCAAGAGCAAAGACAATGGAAATAGCTAGGGCAGGTTCTTCAGCATGTGTTTAAACATTGAAAGTAGTAGACACGATTGTCTTCCATGCTGACTTCTTTATTTTTTACTCTTTATTTATTTGTTTATTTGTTTGTTTATTTATTTTTGCCAGTCCTGGGGCTTAAGCTAATGGCCTGGGCTCTGTCCCAGAGCTTCTCTGTACTCGAATAGCGCTCTATCACTAGAGCCATCTCTTTATGTGGTACTGAGGAATCGAACCTAGGGCTTCATGCATACTAGGCAAGCACTCTACCACTAAGCCGCAGTCCCTGCCCATGAATTCTTTATTTTAATGGACATTTTCCCAGACATCCAGGTCACCATATCTCAGAACACAGTGTGCTTTTTTTTCTCCACTGCTCAGAGTAAAGGTCTGGTAGTTTGCAATAGCAAAAGATTGGCATGTCAGAGAGGACAGGATAACAGTGCCAAGGACCTGGGCTTCAGCTGCATCCCATGGCTTGAGTGCAAACATGAGTGGTTTAATTTTGGCCTGGGCATACCAGGGTCAGCCTTGTGGACCTTGCCATCTGCCTATAATCTGTCCCTGGAGCTGGTTCAAAGTTTAGAAAGTTCTCTACAGCTCATCACCTTTTTCAAACTGCTAGGCATTCTGTCCACTTACTTTCTCTCCTATGCTCCTTGCAGGCTTCATACAAAAGCTTACCTCAACTGGAATATTATGTCTGGGTATGGAAGGAACAGGTGGTTTCTAATCCCAAAAGAGTGGTACACACCTGTGTTTGCCCCACATTATCTCTCCCCAGCCAGCACAGAAACTAGGACTGTGTTTTACCTATCCCTATTCAAGACTGAGCCTTGAATAGGAATAATAGTTTAGAAAGGGTGAAGAAAAGAGCAAAGGTCCCTAATTGCACTCAGGCTTGATATTGAGCCTCAAGTATGTCACCCACCTGGCCCAACAGTGCCAACAGCCATAACTGTGGATAAGTAGTGGTCTAGAATGCCCCCAGTACCGCATTGCCATCCTAGCCAGCCTCAGCTTGCCAGACTGCATGGTCCACCTCAACTTTGGAGCTTCTTGGTCTACTGCTTCCGGGTCCTGAAGTTCCTGCTTTTCTTCTTCCACTGTGCGGGTTCTGTGCCAGACAGCAGAAGTCTCTTCTCTACTGTGGGCCTCTGTTTTACCACATGTAGGATGAGAGGAATGGGCTAGATTTTCTCTTCTGGCTCTGATGTCTATCCTGTGAGTCTACATGCCCTCCCTTTTCATGAGGTAAATATTTGGGTGGGGAGAGACAAGGGACATTTGAGGGCTTCCAGTTTGAAAGCTGGGGCAAAGTTCTCAGGCTGGGTTTGCTTTTGTGTCCTGTTTGCATCTTCCTACCAACTTCTCCCATCTCTAAGGGTCACAGGCTGTGCAAGTCTGGGTGACAGTTGGGCGTGGTAGGGCAGAAAGTCCACCAGATCAGTGGCTCAGAGCCACCCTTGGCATCTAGACTGGCAGGGGATACTGTTGTTTCTGCTTGGCATGTCTCCGAGAACCTCTTACCCTGAGGTGTCACCGGGAGCCTCTGGTGGGCAGTCAGGCAGGACTGTAGGGCTGGCTTTGTGTGGGAATGGTTTCTGTTTGGGGACTTCTTATGAAGTGGAGATTTCTTGGGGATGATGAGAAGAGCCCATGGGGATCCCAGAGTGAGATCAGGTTCCCTGCAGCAATCTGGGAAACTCTCATGGAGGTCCTGTGGGGGCCACTCAGACTGTGGGTTGGAGGGTGCTATTAGACAGCAAACAAGAATGGGCAAAAGGCCCTGTGACATTTATACATTCTGTTCCTTCCAAGGGACCTTGGAGGTCTTCAAATCTGGTTCTTCATTTTCTGGAGGCTATGGGGAGGAGGGGATACAGGTCTCCATAGAACTAAGGGACCAGAGGTTAGAAGGAATGAGGACTTGTCTTATGTGATCATGTGACAATGAAACTCCACCTATTTCCTAGTCCTTCCCAGGGAAGCATTAGCAAATTGGAAAGATCCCAGGTGGGGAGAAGAGGGATGATGTGTCACACAGAAGGCAGTGTCAACTACAGCAAACAAGTACAGCCTCTCAAACACACAATCATGAACAGTCTGCCCTTCTTTACACATCTACATGCATGCACCCACACTTATATACACAGACCCAAAAGTAGATGCAGAAGCCTCACTGCACACCAGTCACAGACCCTGAAATGTGGTTCAATAGCACTGGCTTTCTGTGAAGATGCCAGTAGCCCAGTCCCTCTCACTTGCTGGACAACACTGCTTGGGTTTAGGAGAGGGACAGGTCACTTGGAAGGGGGGGCGGGCATTATCTAAAGCCCGAAAAAGAAAAAAAAAGGAAGAAAAAAACAACAACAACAAAGCACGGCTGAAGTCCTCCCACAGGCAGGCTCGTGCTCCGGGTGTGCTTTCGCAGGCCAGAAACTACAGAACTGGGAGTACTGCCAAGTGCTTTATCAAAGGAAACAGCCCGCCCAACAGCTGGAGATGGGCCCTTGCCAGCTGTGTGTGCCTCTTGGTCTCTCCTTCTCCTTTTCTCTCCCCTTCTTCTATCTCCATCCATTCATCTCTACAGCCTTGCACTTTGCATTGGGAGAGCCCACAGACAGACTACCTTGGACCATAGAGAGTACATTCATGCTGAGTAACTAAGCAGATCACAACTCCAGCTGGGTGGGAGTGTATTGCCCAGAAGCTGGTCTTCAGCTCTGAGCAAATGGTGCTTATTACAGGAGTTTTTGCTACAGCTGGAGATTTAGGGAAATACACTCGAGTAGTCCCTCCTGAGCCTCCTTGTCACCCATGGTAGGAGGTGAGTCTCTGGCCAGGCTGTCTGTATTGGCAGCAACAGGGTGTTTTGTGGCAACCTCAGCAACTTTACCATCCATATTCATTAATTAGTTAATTACTTGGATTCATTTCTCTAAACCTTGGGCTTCCCAGCAGGGCAAGGAGACAATGTTGGGGCAGAGGAGAATTCTGAAGAAAGGTGTTGCACCCTTTCTGGAGGTGGTAGGTCCACTGTTAGACACCAAGGGGACTCCCAGTGACTTTACTCATATCCACCGTAGACTCCTAGTTTATCTACTAAACTAGCCAGGTCAACTTAGAAAGGCTACACACTGATCTGTGTTTGTAGAAGCAACACAGTGGACACGGATTAGTGGGGGCTGTAATTCAGTGAGTGACTGTGTTGGGCTCTGGGAGCTGAAGGCCTCAGAACCATCCTTGGGGAAGGATTCTGTTCTCTGACCACATGACCTCTATCCCTTGCCTCAGTTGATCTCTGGCAAACCTGACATCTCTAAGAGCCTGGCAACATGTCAAGAGGACAGAATCCCTGTTCTGTTCTGTTCTATACCCACCCTCCAATGACTGCCATGCATTGGTAGCTTAAGTAATATCTGATGAAGTAGACTCTGGAGAAACTCACTTTAAAGCTTGGATCTGACCGAGTGGGGATGCAATAGCTTGGTTTATATGTATCCCTAAGGTTGCTGGTTGAGCTAATTCATTCTTTAGAAGTTTTACTGATTACTGGTGAGATGACAGGCACCACACCAGTCATTGTAGGGGGTTATCAGGAGGGATGAGGCTGAAAACAAGTTATCTTGGCTTCTGGCATCTGGTGGACATTCTACTTTTCATCCCCTCTCTTTTTCATACCCAGTCTCCTGCCATTGTGACCTTCCTTCTCCAGCCACACTCTTAGATTTTTCCTCTTACTTCTCTCTTCCTTCTTTCTTTGAGGCTTCTTATACAAATGGACACTCTTATATGCTTGGTTACAAATGACTCTGAAGTACAGGCTTTGGAGACAGACAGACTTCAGTTTGAGTCCATAATCAGTCACTTCCTATTTCTGATGTGACTTTAAGTCACATCAGGGGCCTCAGATTTCCCTCTGTAAAAACTAGGAGTAGCACAGACTATTCTAACCCCTTGAATTTGAGAAGTGCTAATTGTAATCACACATATATTGCATATAAAGTGTTTTAAACACTGCCTGGCACAAAGTAGATACTTGGGAACTGTCTACTGCTGATGTTCATCACTATTGCCCTGTATATGCGTGATGATTGAATGTGTTTATCACACACAGCTGTGCTGCTAAGACTGACTTCATGATAAATCATAGGCCAGGGACCCTGACCAGGACACTGTGAAGACCTTGTGGCAGTTCTGTTTATTCAACCATAGCAACTACCATCCTTGGTGGAACAAGGTACAAAAGGCAAGAGCCTGAGGTACAGCTTAACCTCTTGTTCCTGATTATTTCCCTCCAGGTAGAGCTTCCCTTCAGGCCATAGCATAGCTCCTGGACACGGGCCAGATGTCTTCTGGGATGTTCTATCTCCCCCACAACTTATCTGCACTCTGTTTTTTTGACTTTCTGACTTTACTCACTGGGGTCTTTGTCTCACGTCTCCATCTCACCCTATGGTCTAAAACATACTGTTGCCACATTTTCTCCAGCACGTAACCAACCTTGAGCATATCTAAAAGGACTGGGTCAAGACTTCAAAGGACTGTTTCTGTCACGATTTGTTTATGACTATCTCCTGTGAGGTGGGAGGAGAGGTATGTTAAACCTTTTGTCACTAAAATGTCCAAAATATGGATTGCTCAATGTGCTATCAGCATCAGCCTCTGAGCACTGAGCAGTCAGGAGGCTGACGTGAGTACTGACATGATTTGTGATCTAGGTCCTCACGAATGAAGGTTTGTGGGGCTTGCTCCCTCCGGTTCCTTCCCGGGTACTTCCGATGGTTGGCACCAGCAGCATGTCAGCTGCAGGGAGCAAATGGCAAGAGGGAAGAGATTTCAGGTTTTCTTTGGCTACGACTGATTCCTTATTTCCTCTCCTTTCCCAGTTTGGGAGCATTTGTTGCTGTCTGAAGGACTGGGCAGTGCCAACACCACAATAAACAGCTTGTCCAGTACACACAAGCTCTTTGGACCCTGAAATGTCAGCTGGCCAACTGGCTCACAGCTAGACCCTGCTGCGTGCTGTTTGCATCCGGCCCCGACAATGCCGCTCAGCACTTGTAGAGCCATGTGTCATAGCAACAAGGCTGGGGGTGGGAGCCCCACTGTAACCTGAACATAGCTCTGGGAAGCCAAGCCCAGGGGTCTCACTTAGGGCCCCTGATATCACTGTCTGCCTTAGGGATCCAGATATACTGGTCTGAGACCACCAAAGTGGCCTGCCTTCCCCCTCCAGCCTCATGCATGGCCCCACAGACAGCAGCCAGACAGACTCCCTATGCTCCATATGGCTGGCCTGCTGACTGGTGTTGGAGAAAAACATCTCTCCCAATGAAAGCCAGTGGGGTGTGGGACAGACGTCTCCAGGGGGTGCAGACTGAGCACAAAGGGTAAGAGAAGGGAGGGAGCTGCAGCAGGGTCTGGTGGCAGGAGTGTCAGGCCAGGATCCAGGAAACCTGGGCTCTGCTCCCAGCCCCTGCTACCAACTCCCTTGGCATCCTTGAGCAAGATCACCCAGAGGGCAGGGTTGGGGGAGCAGGCACGGGGCCAAAACCTTGCCTAGGAGAAGATGAGCTGCAAAATCCTGTTCATACATTTAGGAGGGGGTGGATTGTTTAACCCGGAAAAGTTTCCACTGAACAGCTACTTCTTTGCCTTTGGATGTCTTGGGTGCATTTTGCCCAACCATTGATCCAAGTTCAAGTGCTCAGAGGATAGATCAGAAAAGAGAGGGTGGTTTATGAGAGAAAATGAGGGAGAGGGTAACATTGTTTAAAAAGAAATGTACTCGTTACCTTACTTATGTAACATCACCCTTACAATAAAAAAAAAGACAAAAAAAGAAGGTGGTTTCTTCTAAAATGCCTGTCCTTTCACTTGTCTGGGGAGGCTACTAAGCTGGAATTGTCCCTACTTCTACCTCTTGTAGTCACCCAAGGCAACTTCTATGGGATGTTAGGTTTGTCCTTGGTCCTGGAATCTTACATAGAGAAGGGACATCTGTCAACACTCGTGTCTAAGGATCCACACCATGGCACATTCCTACTCTTGGGACCCACTTCATGTCTCATCCCTGAGCTTCCTCTGCCCGGTAGTAACAAATCTGCTGTTTATCTGGTCCTGTGTGCTCAGTGGGAGTAGTATTCAATTGCACAAAACAAAGTTGATAGGCACTACTGGTGTCTGACATTCAGTAGGTACTCAGCATGCATTTTATATTTATTAAACGAATCCAGGCTGGAATATACTCATAATGCTCATATAAAGGACTACATGTGAATAGTACAAATTCCTGACAGGACTTCTATGGGAGGAATAGTTAGGGAGGGGGCAGGAAGAAGTAGCTCATTTGAGACCATAGAGAAACAGCATGGAGGGAGCCCACCCTCTCTGTATGTATGAAGGGAAGGTAGGATAAACCCACACCCATGGTTTGGTGGGGTGTGTGTCTGGGCAAATGGCCAAGATCCACTGCAGTCTGAGAGCCTCAGACACTTCCCAGCACAGGAAGGCCCCATGGTGGTGCCTAATTGACTTTTGGGTTGTTCTCTTACTGAGTGAAGGAAGGCCCAGTAACAAAGCTCCAGAATCTCTATTGGAACCTCCTGTTTTTTCCTAACCTGGTATCAGTTGTCAGGGAATGTCTTAGACAACATTAACATTGCCATAGACATAAATAACATTGCCGGAGAGAACCAGAAGGACTTTGATAGGGTCCTCACAAGTCACTCACACCTCAACATACCTCCTGATCACTATTGATCCAGGGATTGAGAGCATGGTCTGGCCTTTGTAGCTTTCCTTGCTGGATCCCTGTCTTGTCTATGTCTTCTCAGCAGGATGGGTGAGAAACAGCAATCCAGGAGGAAAAAACAAACAGAGGAAAGGTCCTGAGTCTGTTGACGTTATAAGTGCTATTGATTTTACAAGATTTTTCCATTGGGAGGACACTGAACTGACCTCGTTTGCAGCTGGCTTGGGCTTTGACGCCAATGTCTAGGCCATGAACTGAAAATCTGAGAGGCCATGGCTTTATCTCAACATATTTCATAGTCACTACTCTGCAAGGTCAATATGGGCCTCCCAGAGTGAGAAATGGGAGGATGTGGGTGGTTCCAGAGCTCTTAGCTCCTTCTACCTTTCCCTGAGGATATTGTATGACCCAGATCCAACCACTTGCCGATCTTCCAGGACCCAGTTGTCTGTGGAAGGTGAATTTTTCAAGCATGAATAAAGCTCAGGCAAGAAATGAATGGTTGAAAAGGCACTGAACTATGACTTGGTAATGGGTTTGGTTGTCCATTGTGCCACAAAATGAGCTGTCTGAGTTCGGACTATCAGTTTTCCCTCCTGGTCTCCATTTTTAAAATCTGTTAAATGATAGGCAAAAGGTTCCTTCCAGCTGTAAAATACAACAGTCTTGTGAAAATAGCAGACATGAGAAAAGGGAATACTATAAAGAAAAGTGGAGGGGACAAGGATGAAACATTTCCAGGGGAGTATAGGAAGGGGGAATTGGGAGAGGTGTGTGGCATCTTGATGGAATAGGACCTGGTGACCTTGATTCTGTTTCCTATTCTATTACCAATGAGCTATATAAAAGTAAGAAGGTCACTTCCCACCTTTGTATTTCATTCAAATAGGTGGAATGAGTTATAAGCCCCTGCCTCCCAGGTTATTTTGTTGGCAAATAATTACGTAATACTTAGAGCCCAGTGCTGTGACATGGACAAAATGGGGAGGTGATGGTGGCTGGCAGGGCAAGGGCACTGAGGAAAAGAACAGATGGTTTGCAGTTACACTTAAAGGAAGAAGAGCTTCTATACTTGTCTAGCTGTACAACCTTGAGCCAGTCATTGTCTGTACTCAAATTTCAATTTCCTCAGCCATAAAAGGAAGGAATTGAAGGAGTTGGCCGTCAAGTTTCCTTTCATCTCTCTGAATATGTGAGAAAACAAAACATAATAAAAAGAAGCTAGAAGAGGCCAAGTAAGCCAAAGGGGAGAATTGTATGTTCAGGGAAAGAAACAGCCAACACAGATTAGACATTTATGATAGGAGTAAAGAAGGATGGTGAGGCTGGGAAGGTGGCTCAGTGGTAAAGCGCTTGCCTTGCAAGCCTGAGGCCCTGGGTTCGATTCCCAGCACCACATAAGCAAAAAGAAAAAAGCCAGAAGTGGCGCTGTGGCTCAAGTGGTAGAGCGCTAGCCTTGAGCTGAAGAGCTGAGGGACAGTGCTCAGGCCCCACGACCGGACCCAAAAAAAAAAAAAAAGAAGGATGGTATTCTCAGAGCAGCAGTAGTCAGGGTGCATGGTGGAAAAGGAGAAGGAAAAGGCAAGGCAAGATCATCTTAAAGGAATGACTGGAAAAGACACTACTGAGTGTTTGGTGAGAGTTGGCTTGGCTGAAGGGCATGCTGGTAAGATGTCATAAGCTGTCATGGAAGACTGAAATGGGTCCCAGAGTCAGTTGTAGGGGAGGGTGGTAAATACTACAGCATACTCACCTAACAAACCCCAAATGAGGAGCTGGAGTACTTTTCCATTGGGGCATGTGTGGTCAAGGGCTCATCATTAAAGTGTTTGGCACCCTTGGATTTTATACTTTGCTGATTCTAGCCCAGGACCATAGATAGAGTCAGTGCAGATGTCAATTCAACCTGAGGTCATAGTATACAAAAGTTGTCTATCTCTTGCTTTAGAGCTGAGTACACTTGTATTTCCCTAGGCTTCATCCTCTGAATACTCTTAAATCCTTAATTGGAGTACCGTATTACACTTTTAGGGGAAAATAAGAGCAAGGAAAAAGAAACAATCACAGGTAACTGGTCTATAATAAGCCCTTGGGGGACTGAACAGTGCAGGCTGGTGCCTGAAAGGCCCTTTGGCTTAAGATACAGACAGTGAGGACTGGGTAAAGTGGAAGTGTATGAGTATAGAGCCTACTGGATCTTCAGATCTTAGCTCCAGCCTTGTGACCTTAGGCAAGTTCACAACCTCCTTGAGTTTCTGTTTCCTTATCTGTGATTTTTTTCCCCCATTGGATTATTGTGAAGAATAAATGAAACTCTCTCTCTCTGTGTATGTGTGTGTGTGTGTATATATATATATATATATATATATGGCACAATGCCTGCTAAATAACAAATTTTGAATGAAAATATCTATTGGTATTTTTGTTATATTCCTGTTACTATTGCTGGTAACAAATGTGACAATTTACCATCTTAACTTGCCAACCTCCCACCCCCTGTTACCTCACTCCCTTCAGAGTCCTTGGTCACAGTTCAGCTGCTGAGTCCTGTATCCCCAGGACAACCTTCCTTAGTTCCATTATGAGACCAGCCTCCCCAGATGGCCTACCAGAGTATCCTAACCTGCCCACCCATCTGGGGCTCAGCAGCAGACAGAAGAGGGGAGACAGGAGGTAGGGGCCAACAAAATGAGGGCATGAATTGCCACCCTGTCACTAGTTTCTTGGCAAGGCCTAGCAAGGTCACCTTTTGCTTCTAATTTCCTCCTTTGAAGAGAGGAAGGTTGAAATGCAGCCCAGAGAGAGCACTTAGATGAAAGCAAGGGCTTTGCCCCAAAAAGTGGGAAAGTGTCTTTCTTTTGTATTTTCTAAACCATATAAGAAAGATGCTGGAAACTGGGTGCTGTTGGTGCATGCCCGTAATCCTAACTATTCAGAAGGCTGAGATCTGAGAATCACAGTTTGAAGCCATCCTAGGCAGAAAAGTCCCCAGAGACTCTTATCTCCAACAAACTACTCAAAAAAGCTGGAAGTGGTGCTGTGGCTCAAGTGGTAGTACACTAGGCTTGAGCACAAAGAGGCTCAGGGACAGTGCCCAGGCCCTGAGTTTAAACACCAGGACCAGTTTTTAAAAAGATGCTGTCACCTTGGATAGTGGCAGAAGTGTCTGATCCATGTTGTCCTAAGGTGGACCTTATTCCCTACGCCCTAACCCAGCTCTGAGCGCTGAAGCCAAGCTGCTTTAAATGAGAAAGATTCCTGGGTGTGCCCCTGCAGAGACTGCTGATCGCCTGTGCTGGGAAATTCAGAGGGTGCCCCAAACAGCTCCCCAGCCTCTCCCTGGGGGTAGGGTGGGGATAGCAAAGAAACTCTGTGGCATTAGTCCAGGGAGCACTGAAATCACATTGTACAGTGCAGGACCTAAAGGTGAAATGGCCCAGCCCATTCTCTGGCTTGAGAGGTGAAGGGAAAGGTGGGTGGGAAGCACAGATAAGCAGAGCCTGCTGAACCTATAGGTGGAGCAGACAGTTGTCGATCTAGCTAAATGACAGGGTCTCCAATGCAGTCTCCACCCCAAAGATTTCCCCCAGCACCTGTAACTAAACAATAGTTTGTTTCTTGAGCACATGCTGATTGTTTTGTACTGTACTCAGCATTTGTAGCCAAGTGCCATTGCCTACCCAACCCTTCTTTTTTGATACATTGATGAGGAAAGCCTGAGATTAGAGCTGGGAAAGTGGGGTCATAGTCAAGCTGGAAGAAGGGAGAGAACAGGGCAGGAGAACCTTGAATGATGGAGGAAGGCCTGAGGATAGCAGAATGGGCGGTTAGAGGTATAGTATGGGGAAGGAGATTTTCTTAAAGCAGGGTGGAGGTACACAGAAGACAAGTGGCTAAGGGCCAAGCCATTGAGGACAAAGAATAAGAGAGAGGAAAGGGGGCAGTTCTAGGGCATTTGGGCAGTTTTTTCCAAGGCCTCTACCATGGACCTTTGAGCACAGCAGAACAAGTGGAGAGAGAGAGCCATCTCTGATCCTAGTCAAGAACTTTGACATTTAGAAAGCATGTTGGCTATGTCTATACATGCACATAAGTGTATACACACAAATGCATGCACATTTGTATTGAGAATCTCTTATTTTCATTATAGCTCTGCCAGGGTGAGTAGGACAAAGGTATTACCTCCATTTGACAAAGAGAAAACACATAAAGATTTAGGTGGTTTACCCAATGTCACACAGACTGTTAATGGCAAAAGGTGGAAAGAATTCTGGTCAGTGAAGGCTAGAATGGGCTTAATTAAGAGTACAGACTAGGTTACCTCCTCCATAGTGTTATTTCAAGAATTAAGGGAAACATCCCATAAATCTCAATACTCTACCACCCCCTGCAACCCATCACTAATATCTGAAATTTCACTTTTAGAGATTATGGTGTTTTTAAAATAGAAATTATGGCCAATTACAATGCACAAGGGTACTACCAAACGCCAAAAATGAGGAATGCAGGGGAGACTGCCTCAGTGCCTCACAATGCCATCTAGGTATCTCCCTAGGAGTTGGTCTGAGTGATGGATGTGGTAGAATAGGAAAGGAGAGACAAGTCTGTTCATGCTAGATGGCAGCCTTCCCTTCCATAAGGAGGGAAGTACTCATATGAATGGGGGCAACACTGTGAGGAGACAAGCCTGCCCCAGGAGCAGGACTGTCCTTGGACAGCCCTAGAGGGTGAGAGCATCAGCCAGTCTTTGAAGGGTGGTTGGGGGAGGACAACTTCCAGATAGTGAGGTAGGGGTGGTGACAGGGGCTGGAGAAAGAAGCAAGTTGGCCTAAGAAGCTGGGATTGTGGAGGGACAGGTGGGGGTAGGGGGAGCTATTCAGGGAGCTGGCCTGGAGCCAGGGGCCAGTCCCAAGGGGGTAAGCGGAGGCTTCCAAGATCTGGGCCCCATTCCAGCTCCTAACCTTGAGTCACCATGTAACTTGGCACTTTTCCTACCTCAACTCAAACACCCACCAGGTCTATGTTATCTTGGCTTTACAGAAACAGTGTAAACATTACTCTCCAGCTCCTTCTGATGAACCCTACCCTTCCTATAGCTCCTAAGTCATGCTCTGCCCAACCCAGCATCCTGCAACCACCTGGGCCCCACTGAAGCTCTTGCTTGCTGCCTTTGGTCCCAGATCTGCTCTTCCCTAGTGCAGGCTGTCTATGCCTGATGGTGCAGGCACATCCTAGTTTCTGTGGCCTAGGGCCTGAAAGTCCCACTCAGCCTCTTCCCCAAGCCTATTGATTTAGAAGGTTAGCTATAAATAGCTGCATGTGAAGAGATCATGGTGGAGGGTATCTAAGCTGATATCAACCTTGAAAGTCACTTGCTAATCATTGATTCAGCTACTCCTTTGGTGCACACTACTATGTGGCAGATAAGTACTAGAGATACAGCTAGCATCTAGCTTCATGGAGCTCTCTGTCTAAATAGAAGTATCACTCTTGAAAGAAGCACCCAAATGAATGGAAATTTGCAGTCCCAGCCCTCTCATCGTAACCTGGTGGTGGAACTGTGGCTCAAAGTGATTTGGGGTCATTCAGAGTTGCCCTGGTTGATCAGAACTTAACCTTTCCTGATTACTATTCCAGTGTTCTTTCTACTATTTTCTGGAAAGAATAAAGAACAAGTATAAGAGTGAGGCATTTCTCTCAACTCATAGAGTTAGTCTTACCTATAGTCAGAGCAAAGATTCAAAAATTGTTGATACACTATCCTCCCATTGCCACCTCTCAACCTATGACTACAACTACCATTGGCTGAAGTCTTTGGATTAAAGAACTGTGACTTGACTGAGGAAAACCTCATTCCATTTCTTTTCTTCTTCTTTTTTTTATTTTTGGTCAGTCGTGGGGCTTGAACTCTGGGCTTGAGCGCTGTCCCTGGGCGCTTCAGCTCAAGGAGAGTGCTCTACCACTTGAGCTACAGCACCACTTCCTCATTCCATTTCTTTGATTGGTCCTTAGGTTTGTGGAAGGGAGACTGAGAAGCCCTGAAAGAAGGCATTGCTAGAATGCCAACTCCGCTCCCCCCTTCCCCCCACACCAACTCTCCTGAAACTTCCAGGCAGCAGGAGGGTACAGGTTCCCTGAGGGGGATAGGGAAGAGGAAGATGCCCAGAAAGGAAGCAGGAAGTTTCTGAAGATGGGCTCCTACTTCACAGTTTAGCCTGGAGACCAGCCTTGCACAGACACCAGGATGGGTAACACTTTGTTTCAGAGTACATGTTTACATTTGGTTTTTCCTTAAACTGGATTATGCTGAGCCTGTTTGTCCTTTCTCTAGCCTGGCATCTGGATAAATGCCATTACTGAGGGACCATCTCTAAAAATGGCCAAGCATCTGTAATTAAACAGTCTGCCAGTACCTGTATTGAAATCCAACTCCATCCCATCCTAGCAGTTCAGTGAGGCTCACTCATCCAGGGAATTCATTGACTTGGGATTCATTTTAGTTAGTGGAAAGGGCCAGACTCCCCCAAGGTCTTCCCCACCTTAGCCATGATAAAGGCTTTTCCCATTCACCTGTAGCTGTGGTGAAGGAGGTTCAATGCAAAGACATGTAGGTGCAAGTTTTCTTCATAACTGACAACTCTCTTCAAAGCAAGGTGCAAGGGGTTAACATGTAGTTCTGCAGTAGAACAGGAGGTCCTTGCTTCCATTCCTAGCACCCAAACAAACAACAACAATCAAACTGCAATGCCCAGTTGGAAACAGCCCAGTGCTTTAAAATCACAAACCAAGGAGTCTTATCTGGCCTTTGCCACTTGCTAGCTGTGCAATCCTAGACAAGTCATTTAATGATTGAATATCCCAGAGCCTCATGCATACAAGGGACTTAGTGATAATATAATCCCCAACTTCCAAGACAGCTGACAAGGTTCAAAAGACTAAGGTATGTATTGTTCTTAGCACAGCGGCCTCTGGGCAGTCAGGACCTAGGAGCTACTGCAGTTATTTGGACCAGATGAGGCTTTGAGATCTCTCAGCAGTAGGCCAAGACCTCACAGCTCTTTACCCTGCCTTCTTGCTAAATGGAGATTTCCTATATCCCTTTTGCTTAAAGCAAGGCCCACCTGCAAGGCATTTCCCACACTGGTGATTCAGGGGTACAAGCATTCTACCCACCTATTTTAAGCTCTTCTACATTTTCTCCCCCTGATGTGAATGTGTTTACACAGAGGAGGACAGTCCCAGTCAAAACAAGATGAAAATACATTGCTGGCTGGGAGCACCAGGCTAACTGGTTTCAGGTCCTCTCTCAGCTGTCAGCACCTCACAACAGGGCCACAGGATTGGGGGAATGCCCAACACCCCTCCCCTGCCTTCCTCCTTGTCCAGACCTAGCTTGACTTGGTGTTAGGCATTTAGCCATCACCTGGTCAAGTTAAAGGGAGTCCCAGGACCGAGGTTTTTCCAGAGTTTTACCAAGGACAAGAAGGATGAATGTTGAGGAACAAGAGCTAACCTGGCCTGCTCTTGTGTGAATATTGTGTCTGCCACCAGGGCTTCAGTGCACAGGCAGAAGAGGCAATTGACAACAAAGTGGCAGAAAATGGACAAAGAAAGCTCCCCCCAGAGACTTGTCCTTCTGCTTGGAGTTTCCCTCACCAGACTCATTCCTTTGGGCTAACAGGAGGCTCTTAGTGAAAAAAATCACCACAGGGAAGAATTCAGCAACCTCTCTTTCGGCCACAGGCTCTTCCTGGGGTCAATTTTTCAGTTGTGTTACCTTACAAATGAGGCATAGAGCTTGAGGAAGAGACCTTATCCAGGGAGAAGGTTGCGGTGAGCAAGCAGATTTGATCTTTGAGACAGGCAGCACTGAAGATAAATATCCCCAGTACGGCCAAGGCAGCCTTTCTGTGCCACAACAGATTGCTTTTATTTATCAAGGAGAGGAGAAAAAACAGTTCTTTTGCATGGTTTGTACATTATACGACAAGGGCAGGGCATAATGCACATTTTAGGGATGAGGATCTAACAGTGTATGGTGTTTAAAAACAGAAGGATGAGGTGATATAACTGTGGCCTCTTGACATCATTTTCTTCCAGCATGATCAAGTTCATTTAGAATGGATGCTAGAGTGATTCTAGTTCCCAGGGTCTACCTCTCTCTACATATGCAAGAAGGACTTCTCTTTTCAATTCTCCCTATTATTACTATCTGTCCAAGGGATCAGTACCACTCATTGGGCCTAAAGCACCACTGAAGTGACCTATTATAGAGAAATACCAGTGACCTGACTAGTGCCTTCTGGATTATCTCCCAATTGTACCCAGGGGCCATATCCAGAAGAGACTTGTCAGGACACTGAGATTTTACTTTCTTACTCTCAGAGCAACCCATCATGAGCAACCCATCATATGTCTGGTCTATTGATACCCAGTCTTGAATACTTAGGCACATTGGTATATCCCCTGAAAGCCCAAGGCTACCAAAAACCAATATCTCTTATGGATGCCCGCTAAGTCCTCATCTATTTAGGACAAGCTGGGTAGATCACTGTGTTTCTGCCATGAGAAAAACTAAATAGCTCCCTCCTCTGAGAAAGACATTTCATTTTAGTGAGGTAACTCAAAATTTGAAGCCCATTGGTGACATTAATGGTGAAAAGTTCCTTTATCTAGGTGAGTGTTAGGATATTTTTATCTGGATGATTTTGTCTCCTACACACGCACCCCTACTCCATCATTCCAGTTGTATGGAATGTCACTCAGAGAATCCAGCCTGCTATCCCTAAATCCCTCTTTGATATTGATGCCAGCTGAGACTTGGCTATCTTGCTCCTTGGCTTTATTACCCTCTACTGCTCCCTGTGGGTGACCTGTTCCCAACTGACCCAGCCTCTTTAGCTAAAGATGGAAACTTACCAAAGTCTCAGAGAGAACCATGAACACACACCCAGGTGAATTATCCCTCTTATTTAAGGGTTGGGCATTACTTCCAGGTCATTAGTGGCCACTAACTCGATTAAACTGTGTTTGGGTTTCCCAAGTATGTATGATTTTCAAAGATCTTTTTTGTTTTAACTGCAGAATTTCTTTCAGAGACAATATTCCCAAATGCAAGTGTTAACAAAAGGTTAATATGAATTTGCCTTAAGTTCTTCCTCACTGGCCATTAGCAAAGTTCTGACACTTAACTAGTCCGTCCTTCCTTCCTTCCTTCTTTCCTTCCTTCCTTCCTTCCTTTCCTCCTTCCCTTCCTTCTTTCCTTCCCCCCTTCCTCCCTCCCTCCCCCATTCCTTTCTTTGCACAAATTTACTAAACTCACCCTGTCTGTCTGATACTGGTCCAGGCCCTGGGTGTTCAGTAGCAAATAAGACTAGCTTCTACTCTCAAAGAATGTACATTCTAGCCTAGGAGAACAACTCATGCCCATTTGAGACCTTGCATTGCACATTTTCAGTTACAGTCCTCTCTGGCCATGCCTTCTGTCCTGCTTGAA
The DNA here is from genome assembly GCF_019054845.1 of Dipodomys spectabilis. Taxonomy (NCBI): domain Eukaryota; kingdom Metazoa; phylum Chordata; class Mammalia; order Rodentia; family Heteromyidae; genus Dipodomys; species Dipodomys spectabilis. The sequence continues at coordinate 5,673,563 of NW_024870809.1, forward strand.
AAAAGAGTTCCTGCTGATGACTTGTTACACTATTGAAGAGGATGTCAAGTTCTAAAGTATCTGCAAGTTAGAAGTCCTACATGCAAGAAAAGATTGCTGGGACCTTCAGAAGTGTAGTATGAATTCCATTTTCATATCAATCCTCTAAACTACCCCTTCACTATAAACAGTTTGAATAATTTAGGAACTCATGAGATAAAAATTGAAACTGGATGCAAGGTTAGAAATGGTAGATTTTGGAACAACATTGAAAGGACTGCACATTTTGCTGGGAGGTAATTTTGTCAACAGTGTTTTTTGGGGGACATGGGCCCTTACTTATCAGGGAGTATCACATATTTTATGGCCTTTTTCACTGCCCAAAGACTTCCAGAATATCCCTTACAGGGCATACATAAAATCTAGAAAAGAAAAGCAAATATATACAGTGTCATAAAGAACATCTTTAGCCAGGCGCTGGTGACTCACGCCTATAATACTTGCCACTAAGGAGGCTGAGATCTGAGGATCATGGTTCAAAGCCAGCCTGGGCAGGAAAGTCTGTGAGACTCTTACCTCTAATAAACCACTCAGAAAACCGGAAGTGGTGCTGTGGCTCAAAGTGGTAGAGTGCTAGCCTTGAGCAAAAGAGCTCAGGGACAGCACCCAGGTCCTGAGTTCAAGCCCCATGACCCACAAAAAAAGAACATCTTTAAATCTGTAATAAAATGGCATTATCTATGTTTTCAGATCTTAGAACGCCCATAAACATGTATACATTGTAGAATTATATATTATATGGGGGAGGGATGAAGATCTAGCAGTATAAGGCATTCAAGAAGCCTATGTGACCTCCACCTAGCTAGTTGTCAAGAAGAACTCTGGCCTCCTGACATCATTTTATTCAGAATGACCAAGGCCATTTAAGATGGGTTCTAGAATCTTCCCAGTGGAATATATCAGAGGAGTCTCTTTTTAGCCTCTTTATCATTACTGTCCATCTTGAGTGTACAGTACCAATTCACAGGCCAAACCCATCATTCCTGTAGCCTATTGTTGGAAAGGAATGCCAGGAGACATGACAGATACATCCTGGGTTATCTCTCCATGGTACTTAGGCTGTAGTTCTCCAGCACTTCCAAGACATTTTTATGAAATCCCTTCTTTTCCACTGCAGAGCTAGAAACAGTCTATACTTGGCTGTTCCTCAGTTTCCATATTTACCTTAGCTCTTCTGCAACTCTGTAAACAAACTCCACAGTATTATTAGTTTTAGCAAATAACAGGATGTCAGAACTTTTGACCAGGATTCATTAGTCGCTGTTAGAGCTCTATTCCAGGACAAAGGGGCTAGACTTTCTTTTATTTTTAAAGTGTGTAAGTATTGGTGAGAAGTATTTCCTGGTCATGCCTACCATGCTGTGTTGTCCATATGTCTTAATGGCTTCTTGAACTCATAAAGCCACCACCTACAATGATCTGAAGGCTTCTGTCTTTGCTTGGTGGCACAAAGACAACTGTAAGTAGATTTTTAATCAATGGTGATGTTTTGAATTTTCCATTTTTGTGCTTTATCCTAACAGTCTTGCTATGGCCTTTCAAATAAATCTATACTTGGTAAAGGTGGCTGTGACTTCAGTGCTTCACATTCACTTTTTCAGGAAAGGCTGGGAACTGATTGTGTCAGATTTTTCGTCACTAACAAAATACTCCAGATCTTGCCCATGTAATTGTAACCCTATGTACAGTATTTTCACAATAAAAAAATGCTCCAGAGAATAACTGAAAAGGAGAAAGGATGTATTTTGGTTCACAGTTTCAGAAGTTTCAGTTGATGTTCTTTAGCTCTTAGCTTCATTGATTCCTGGCTGGCGGTGAGGGAGGACATCATCATGATGGGAAGATGCTTTTGCTGTAAAGCACTAACTTTTTACTTGGGACCACAAATTAACTAAATGCAGGAGAAAAGTTTAGTATCTCTGCCTCCAATTTGTATTTGTCTTTGCTCTAAAACGTATTCTTTCCAGCCTATTTACAATCTCCCTGGAATCCAGGAAGGACAGGAATTATCAATAACATCCGGGTTTTTTGTTTGTTTGTTTTTGGTTGGTCATGAGGCTTGAACTCTGGGTCTGGGAGCTGTCCCTTAGCTCTTCAACTCAATGCAAGCACTCTACCACTTGAGCCACAGCACCACTTCCGGTTTTTTGAGTGCTTTATAGGAGATAAGAGTCTCCTTTGTGCCTGGTCTGGCTTTGAACTGCTATCCTCAGATCTCAGCCTTCTGAGTAGCTAAGATTATAGGTGTGAGCCTCCTGTGCCCAGCTTTATCAATAACATCTTTATAAGGAGGAATGGAAGGCACTGCTTCCAAAGAAAGGAACAGCAGAATTCCTCTTCAGGACAGACCACCAATGACTTTTATTTATCCTGCTCCCCTGAAGTGATGACATTGACAATGTCTCTGGAATCAGAATTCCTCCATAATGATCAACTAAACCATACTTTGACCTGTACTGTTTAATAATTATGCATAGCTCTCTCCCTTTGCCCCCAGTTCTTTGTCTATTTAAACCTAAACTTCATGTCTTTACCTCAAAGGTAGCTGAAGATGAACTGAAGTACTCATTTTGACTCTTCCCATGACTGCCTGTGTCATATAATAAATTTCCTTTTTCTGCCCTTCACCGTTATAGTCCCTATTCAGGGTATAGTGGCCAGACCTGATATGTGGAGCCCCACAATCTGAGGCCTGGGACCTAAAATTCTGGTTCCATGGAGAGTTTGTGGCAAAGATTCCTCTCCTCATGGTAGACAGGAAACTTCAAGAAAGTATGAAGAAAGGTCCAGGTGTAGCCTTCAAAGTCACATCTGTAGTGACCTAGTTCCTGTAACTAAGACTCCATTTCAAAGTTTCTAAAACCTCCCCAAACTACTGCTGCCAGCTAGGGCCAAGAGTTCAACCCATGAACTTGGAGGGGGACTTTGCATATTCAAACCATTACACTGGCATTTTAGGCTGGCACTAAGAATTTCTAGGCTTTTGGCCCAAAATATCTCTCTTTTCCAACTGCACCCCCAACACTGTCTCAGGGAGCAAGAGAAAAGGTTAAAGGAGTCACTCTGTTGCAGGCAGTCAGCCAGGAAGTCCAGGCCTTAGAGAGAGGGGGAAAGCCTAGCCTTTGTTTATATATAAGCCTAAAACCTAGCTGGCAGTGTAAATTAAACATAAAAATAAAAAAGAGGGGGAGAACAGTGGCCGCAGCCTTGTGGCCAGGGATAGACTTACAGTCATGAGATGGGCTGACAGTGGTAGAGGTAGGTAAGTTCCAGCCTTGGATCAGGGTGGGGATGGGCATGTTTGTGTGATCCTGACAAGTCTTTGTAGTCAGTCCCAGCAGGTTCCTGAGGGGGAGTGAGTCACACTCCCCAGCTAACCTGGGAATCAACCCAAGTTGATAGGGTGGTGACAGCCATAGGGCTATAAGGACAGCTGGCTTCTATAGAAGGGAGTATGGGTTGATTCACTGATCAAACTGTGTTTTGCTAGCCCTTTCCTGTTCTCTAGTTCATCTTTCTTCCCCACTGTAATGCCCACCTCCATGAAGCTGACTTCTCAGGATGAGAGTTCCCACAAATAGTTGTGAACAGCTGAGAAGGAGGCTGTTCCTTGTAACAGGACAACAAAATTTTCCAGTGATCTAGATGCAAATCAGAGTAGGTTACTGTTTATTCCTCTAATAGTAGGTCACAATGCTCCTGGTCTGACCAAGCTTCCAGGAATGAAAAAAAAGAGATGGCAGAATGGATAATCAGCCTAAAATATGTAAAACCACAGCAGAGTATGTCACACAAAGTAGGTCTTAGTGCCCATGGTACCATGGTTGCTTCTTGGGTAGAACCTATCTTGACTCTCACAGTTAAGCCATGGCTTTTGACACTCTGACTTGAACTACAGTATTTTGCCCTACCATCTTGCAGGAAGAAAGGAATGAGGCCCTCTCCTGCCTGCCTGTTTCTGGGAATCAGACTGTGTGAAAGGCTGGAAATGGTGTTGGCATAAACATGTATGTGCTTTGTGCTTCTCTTTCTTCCTGATAATGTGTGTGTATTCTTTGTCAGTAGTTCGTGTGTGTGTGTGTGTGTGTGTGTGTGTGTGTGTGTGTGTGTGTGTGTGTATGCCAGTTCTGGGGCTTGAACTCTAGGCCCAGGTGCTGTCCCTAAGCCTTTTTGGTCATGGTTGGTACTCTACCACTTGAGCCACAGTTACAGTTTTGACTTTTTGGTAGATAATTTGAGATAAGAGTCCCACGGACTTTGCTGCCAAGCTGGCTTCAAACTGCAGTCCTCGGATCTCAGTCTTTTGGGTAGCTAGGATTGCAGGTGTGAGCACCTAGCACCCAGCTACCTTGTCAGTAATTCTTTTTTTTTAGATTTTTTTAATTGTAAAGATACTGTACAGAGGGGTTACAATTACATAAATTAGGTAATAAATAAATTTCCTATTGAGCATTGTTACCCCCTACTTTGTTCCTTGGTAGTAATTCTTAACAGCAGTTCCATGGAATGTTATAAAAGAGCTATACCTGAATCATCTAAAAAATACCCTTGCATACCTCTAGACCCATGCCACTATAATTGTTGGGGCTGGAGGCCAGGGCAGCTTTTCTGGTTAGCCTGATATTAGATATCTTGTCCAGACTCATTGTTTTCCTTCCGAGTCACTGACTACCCTATTCTTATGGAAGCACCTGGACTGTTAATTGACACATGTGGCACCTTCTCCAGGCTTTTTACATCAAAAAAGGAACTTATCTGATTCCTCAAAGTGTAAAGAGTTTATTGGAACTCAGAGATATAACTGTGATCTTTACAGTTACACAGTCAAGGTCTGGAAAAGATAGAAATTTTCATGTCTGCCCTTCAGATCACATTCTGAAAGAACCAGTCACAGAGGTTGCCTGCATCGGGATAGCTCAGGAAGAGCCTATGGGAGTCATGTCTTGGGCAGCCATATGATTGATTGTGCCCAAATGCTGCTCATCTTTCTTTCTTCATTAGATTCTATTATCATATATGATTAATGTCTTTGAAAACTGTAGTCCTGGCAGTGTTGGGACTTCCTATTCCAAATGTGCAGTGTGATGCTTCAAGCTGGTTCCTCCTGTGCTCACTTAAATGCTACTCCAAGCTTCCTCTATGACTCTGTCACCTATGTTCTTTGCAACCAGCTCTGGATGTCAGAGGAGGTAGAGGCTGTGGCTTTTGACACTGGCTTGAACTAGAGTGCTCTACCTTGTCATCTTGCTGTGTCTTAAATCTTGATTCTTACTATCCCTTTGGGGCCATGAGAATGTGTGTGTGTGTGTGTGTGTGTGTGTGTGTGTGTGTGTGTGTCTGTGTGTGTGAGAGAGAGAGACAGAGACAGAGACAGAGATCGACAGAGACAGACAGACAGACAGACAGACAGAGAAATACAGAAGGAAGAGAGACAGAATAAAACTGTGAAAGGCCAGAGAAAACATTGGCATGAATATTTGTGTGCTTTGTGCTTCTTTCTTCCTGATAAGGTGTATGTATTCCTTATTAGCAATTCTTAAATGGGTAGAATCTACTCCTTAGCCTCTCCCAGCTCTCTTTTGAGTTTCCCAACATTGTTCCCATAGTTCAGTGGGAGGGGGAGGTTTTACTGTCTAGGGAGTAACTTGCCATGTTTGTTTCCTTTCTTTCTTCTTTCTCTTCCAGGAGTACCCCTTGTACCCCTACCACTGCTCCCCACCCCAACTGTGCTGTCTCTTCTCCATCCAGGAAGCTGGGATGGGGCAGTAGGGTGACTACAGAGCTGAGTCCCTTTGCAATCAGAAATGCCTCTCTTCAAAAGTCATAGAGCCTCACAAAAGAGGATCAGGGAGCCCCCTCAAATGAGCCTGTGTTGGATTGCTCCACTGTAAGGTATAGGAGACCTCAGAAACACAATGCAAGGGCTAAAGGAGGTTAATAATACTTACCCATCATGACTGAGGAGCCGGAGGCCTTGAAGAGGCTGACATTATTAACTGATCCTTTGTTCCTGAGGGAACCTGTACCACTTTAAAGGCCCCCCATTCTATGGTGGGGCCTGCAGTAGAGCCAGGTACTCCATCCCAGAGCCCCTACCCACTTCACAGCCCCTTGTCTGCTGGCTCTGCATCTGAGAAGGTGCCCTGCTTCTCATCTTCCAAGCATTGCCAGGAGTTCCAAGTCCTTAACATGCCACTCAAAGTAACACTGGCAACTGCCAGGAAAACTGCCTTGATCTTTGGTTCTTGGGATAGCTCTATAGAGCACAAGAGATGTGGAGATGCCCTATATCAGTGTCTCCTTGTCCCCCCAGTAGGCTGGTAAAGGGCTTATGCAGAAAAACAGGGCTGGCACTGGCCATGTTCTTGTTATTTATCCCAGCACCTGGAAAGCTTCAGGGTACCACAATTTCCAGAGTGTAGGTTGTGCGGAGCAGGGTCCTGTTCACCTCCTGAAGATGCTTGTGGGTCTGCAGGGGGAGGGCAAGGAACTTTCACACCTGCTTCTAAGGCAGCTAGAACAAGAGTGAGGCTGATAGCTGGCCAGAGGAAAGTGAAGAGGTTAGCAGGGGGAGGTAAGTCCCTGGCTAAAAAGATCCCATTTTGAGAAGTAAAGGACTAGCCTTGTCTTGAAGCTTTATAAACTTCTAGGGTTAGGACTGGGGGTGTGGCTTCAGCAGCAGAGTATTCGCCTAGCAAGCACAGGGAATCATTGGTTGAGGAACCCTCCCTGTCCCTGGTGTGAGAGGAGCCATGGGGCTTACAGAAACCCCAGCTTTGGGTGGCCATCAGTCAAATGGCATACTGGGATGAAGAAAAGCCCAGCCTTTCCTATGGAATGAAGTAATGTCCAGGGATAGGAGTAGTATGGTTCCTCTGAACTCCAAAATACCCATCTGTGCACCCCTAAGCCCTAGGATTTTCCTGTAACAAAGCTTTCACTAACGTCTAACCAGTAGAGGGATCTTCTGAACATGTCATAAGCCAGGATATTTTGGATAGATGCACAGTTTTTTACTTCTATTACCAATATGCTTAAATTTCCATGACTTGGACTGTAGGCTTTGAATAAGCATTTAATCACTTTGAATTGAATTGATTTGAATTAAATTGAATGTTAATGGCAAGAAGTGTGGGAAAGTGGAAGGAAGATGGTGATTCCGTTTACCAAGGTTAATGTTACCAATGTCTTCTTCAGAAATATCCATGTTATCCTTTTAAATGGATGTTGAAGGGGATAGAAAATGAGAAGAGAGATTGGAACAATTAGGGAGGTAAATTTTCCCAGCTGTGAGGCACAAGGGAAAGGGAAACTGGCATAAATATTGACACAAGGTTCATGCAATTTCAGATCTTCTTAGTTTAAACTGTATTCCTGGATAAATCACCAGTACTTCCAGTCCTTAGATACCAAGACAACGCCTCCTCCCATAATAAGCCACTGGAGTGGACTCACTCCTATAATTCTAGCTACTCTGGAGGCTGAGATCTGAAGATTGTGGTTCAAAGCCAGCCTCGGCAGGAAAGTCTGTGAGACTTATCTCCTGTTAACCACCAAAAAGCTGGAAGGGGAGCTATAGCTCAAGAGGTAGAGCTCTAGCCTTGAGAAAAAATTCTCCACTACAATGTCCAGGCCCTGAGTGCAAGCCCCAAGACTGGCACAAAAAAAGTTGGGATGAAGGTGATTCGACAAGAGCAGGTTTTATTCTCTAAATAAGGGCAGTTGGGAGAGAATGCCTCATTAAAATGAGGTTCGGTCTTGCTTGTCATCCCTAGTGTCACTCAGAGATTGTTTGTGAAGCTCACATGGGACCCTGTCCAGGAGGAAGCTGAAAGGCACAATTCATTGCTTTTGCCATCATCCAGTGTCAGGGGTGCTGGGCTGCTTCTCCAAGACAGTATCTGTCTGACCACCAGGATTTTCCTTGGGCTCTCTCCTATCCTTTTCCATCATTTTCTGCATCTTCATCCTCCTCCCCATTTTCCTGCCCACCCCCAAAGTCAGGGTTCTCTGGGCCTTGGCCATACAGGGCAGTTCACATGATCCACAGAGAACAAGGCACTTTCTCTGTCACAGTCTTTCTTCTTGATTCCCTCCTTCTGGACTTTGGGGATTTTCCACGAAGCCAAAGTAACTATGTAAGTGGCACTGGCTTTCCTGTCTTTAGCCTTCCACATTGGAGTGGAACCAGAGGGGAAGAGAGAAGATAAGAGAGGAGCAAAGACAAATTAAGCCATGGCATTTCAGCCTCCTTATTCCCCCAGCCTCTTCAGAAAAAGGGACAAGTAAGTAATTAGAACTGGACAGAGCCTCTGATGGAGATGGATGGGGGCTTCAATAAAGGAGTAGGTGGGGAGGGATGTTTTTCAGAAGTTCCCATTAATGCCATACTAACACTGTAACCCTCAATATCCTTTTTGTATTTCATTTTCCAGCTCCTAACCCAGTGTTTGCTTTGTGGCTGATCTCGCACCTCTCCAATCCTGTCTTTTTCCGCTTCTCCTTACACAGGACCCTGTGTTTTTCTGGCAACATTGCTGAATCCTTGGGTGGAACATTCCCTGTAGAAAATAAGGAAGACTTTCCTATAAATAGTTTCCTTCTGGCTGTGTGGTACATACACAATGCTTCAAGTGTGGCAAAAAGGGAAGTGAGATGTTCCCCCTCAGCACCTCCCCCAACCCACTGCATCCACCCCAGCCTGTTACCCACCCATCAGCAGCATGCAGAGATCCTGCTTGAAGCCTCTGTCACTCACTCATCCACTGTCCTGTGGGAACCTGAAGTGACAAGGGCTCCTTTCCTGGAGGGGTCTGCCTTTTTGAAGTAGAATAGATCTGTAGGAATGTTGAGACACTCTCTTCCAGCTCAAAGGAAATAAACTGGTTTCCTGGGTCCTCCTGAAATGGGGACAGTGGCCCCCATTCCCATGCCATTACCACTAGAAGGTGGGAAGTTGTAGAGTCAGCTAGATCTATTTTGTTAAAAAAGTCTCATGGCACTAGGGCTAGACATGAAAGGTACTGAAGGTCTCTTGCTTATCAGACTGTGTGGTTTAGATTTTAAGTTGTGGGAGAGTTTGGAGACATTAAATATTGGAGTTAATTGGGTGATTGACTCTCTTGGCTCCACTGTTGCCTGTGTGGGGTCTACCTCCCCTAGACACAAGGACACTGTTAGCCTCAGATCAGCATATTACTCTGAAATATTAGATCAGGTAATGGGTCTCATGTACAATACAGACTCCCACCTGCAAGTTTTGGCACAACTGTTCTGGGGAGAGGAATTTTCTAGTTACCAATGATTAAGCAGAAAACTCCTTTGAATTTCTCTTCCTCCTTCTCTTCTGCCCCCTTCTACCCACCTGTCTGCCTTGTCCTCCTTAGAAAAACTTTTGTAGACATTAAGTCCATTGTCTGTCTCCTTTTATCAGACCCTGAGATCCGGTTATGCTTTGGCAATAGACGACAATCCTTTCTCCCACACCAGAATGAGAGGTATACTGGGGATGAGCAATTTAGTCTAAGTGTTGGCTAAACCAGGAACATATTTGAATAATTATTTCTTTTAAAAATAAAAATATTTTCTTATTGCCTTCATTCTAAAAAGCCAAGCACATCAAGCCTATGAAAAGGGTGAGGGGGGCCTAATTGCCTAAAAGGGTGGCAATGAGTGGGCCATCTGGAATTGGGGGTTTGACTGGACTGTGATTGCTATTCTGAGACTGCATACCTTATTTGGAACATTGTGTACCAAAGGACTTATATAGTCCATTCTGGAAGCCATTAGGCTAGATTCATAGTTCCCATTTTCTTGACAGATGAAACTGTCCTTAGGACTTCTTGGCTGCATTTTGAACTCACTCATTTAAAACTCACCAGGATAGTTCAGATAATCTTCCCAAACCCCAAAGTCAAAAAAGCTGGCTGTGCTTGCAGGGCTCAAAGTTGGCCTCCAGACCTCTCCAGCAGTACTGTAGGCATCGCTGGAAGACTTTCCTGTGCCCTTCACCTTTATTGCCTCCTGGACCTTCTGTGACCTCCAACCCATTCTCCCAACTGCCTCCACTCATTCACATGAACCTCCCTCCACTCAGCTCTTTTAACAAACCTACTCCCCACTTGAGTAAGTAAAGTAGAAACAAATTTTTTTTTGGTGGGAAGGATATAGGCTGGAGTCCCAGCTCTGCATTTCTTTAGCTCTAACACTTTGGGTTAGGGAGATTCTCAGACCTTCAAGTTTTTTCCTCTGTGAACAATAGTGACAGTGCCTACACGGCAGGGTCTACAGCACAACCAGTAGTGTCTGCCCATAGCTGGTACTCCTGTAATGGTAGCTATTATGGTCAGTGAATCTCAAACTCAGCTTGTTTTTTTAATTGAATTATAATTAGCACACCATTCTAGTGCCACTTACATAGCAAACCTAATCTCTTTTCCCTTCCCAAACTGCCGGGATTTCTCTGCCTCTGTCATCACATAGAAAGTCCACAGCAAAGAGCTGTTTTACTTTCTGTCCTGTACCTTTTTTACCTGGTGATGTTTTGTCCCTGCCAACCCAGATTATTGCTGTCTCCTCTTTCATCTTCTTTGTATTTTGGAGTGGGTAGCAATAGTTTAGAAAAAAATTAACAAGGCAATTCAGTGATCCTTCCTGGACTAAGAACGTTCTGGATGGCATAGAAGGAAGATTAATAAGCCAAGAAATTCCAACAGTCTTTAAGCTCTTGATTTAAGGGAGTTTTTCTCAGATAACATACTTGATGGCCTATAAATATTATCTGCACTTTGTTCTATCTACTACACACAGCCTAGTGTAAATACAGGGTTTAGGGAGCCTGAAATTAATAATGTTCTGAGATTGACATTATCTCCCACTTAAAATGGGACAAAATGGGCTAGTGAGCAGGTTTGTTTGGGTAGTTTACTGAGTCAACCCTTGACAAATACAGTGATCACTATTTGTGTGTTTCTCATTGACATGGTGGCTTTTTAATGATAAAACTACACTAGAAGCCCAAAGGAAGTTAAGGCCTTCAGACTGGGCTTAGCTGCAGCCTTCTCCAGGGTGTCAGTGCTAGGTACCTGTTAAAAGAAATATCCTCAAGCAAATAATAATTACCTTCTTTGCTGATAAGAGGTCTCAGTACTTTTCCAATAGCACCATTGCATTAGAATATTTGTTTGGACCACATCCTATGGTGCACTGATTCATGGGTGCTGGCTTTAACTTCCTCCAAACTATTGTATATGTGTGGAACCCAGTGTTCCTCTGTTCTGGGTTGGTGTAAATAATGTTGATTGTTGCATCATCACCTGTCCCTTTCTAAGCCTAGGTTACTCCTCCTAGTTGCATTTTTTCTTTTGTCCACTAGGTGGCCTCACTTAAGGAGGACAAGAAAAAAAATCTCAAGGTTCTTCATATATATATATATATATATATATATTATATATATATATATATATATATATCTTGAGACTGAAAAAGAATGAAATTATGTTTTGATGAAAACGTGTGTAACTTGTCTTTGAGGCAGAATCTTCCCATGTCAAGCATGCTGGCCTCAAACTCAAAAGTCTCCTGCCTCCACCTCCCATGTGCTGGGATTACAAATATATACCACTATCCTGGCCCATATGTAGCTATTAGGCAATAACCAACTCATTTTCCTTGTATCCTGCAGTTTAGTTTTTCATAAAACCCCCAAACTTCTTTGTCGGTTGTAGGGCCTGAACTCTGGGCCTGGGTGCTGTCCCTCAGCTCTTCAGCTCAAGGAGCGCTCTACCACTTGAACCACAGTGTCACTTCCAGCTTTTTTCTGCTTATGTGGTGCTGAGGAATTAAACCCAGGGCCTCGTGTATGCAAGGCAAGCTCTCTACTACTGAGCCACCTTCCCAAATTTCTAATTGTATATGTATTACTGAACTCATCACAGAGCAGATGTTTTTCTGAGGGTAGTGTATGTGTGTGTTCTTGGTTTGTAGTTTTCCTATTGTATGCTGTTTATAGGAAAATAATAAAAAAAATTTTAAAAATTAGAGCTAGCCATGTGTGGTGGCATGCACCTATAATACGCAGGACTAAGGAAGCAGAGGAAGCAGGAGGTACCTTGGGCTACACAGCAACACTCTGTCTCATAAAGTGGGGGGAGGCATGAGATCTGTTTAATGTTGAATGTATTGTTTGCAGTGCAGGGTGTAGAGACCAATGCCCACTCTCACACAGTGTCTATCTACCTACTCTATTTACCCACCTAGCTCCTAGCTGCTATTTATGGATCCACTCACCCTAGTGCTTAACACCCTCTCTTCACATGAGCATATGCAGATAGTAAAGACCTGAACATGCATACCTTTGATCACATCTCTAAGGAAGAGAGGAGTGGAAGGTTCTGGAGTTTGGGGCAGGCTGAAGAGCTACCAGCTGAGCCAGAGGAGAAGTGCATTCTGAGAGACTGAATATGCTGGTGATAAAGTATGTGTGCAGGGGAGAGATTGAGAAGGCAAGAGACAGCGAGGCTCCTGATTTTTTTTTGGGGGGGGGGGAGTTGAATGCAGAGAGTGTGGTCTAAGAGCATTGAGGAACCTTGGGAGTGTACTGGCTTACACCTGAAGAGCAGCTTTTCAAAGCAGCACCGCCCTCTACTGAATGCTTTCCACTGCCGTTAGAGCCTTTCTTCCAATTTCTCTAGAAATCAGCTCCAGTTTGCTTTTTTTTTTTTTTTAACCAATCTCCAGAGCCCTCTTTGGCGATGCCAGTTGGCACAGGAAAATGCTGAACTGTTTACAGTCCCAGCCTAAGGTTCAGGGAGGGGATGTGGTTTAACTGGGCCACAAAGCTCAGTACAAGACTCATTTGCATGGCCCCTGACGCCATGTGACGCAGCCGGCTCCTCCTATATAAAGAAGCAGAAGCTGAAATATCTCCGAGTCTGGGTTGGACTGGCGGCTGTGGACTTTGTGACATACCAAGTGACACCCCTCGAGTCACTTCCCTTCAACTACTGCTGAGTGCCTGCCTGGCTTTGAGTCCATTCGGCAATCCTCGTGCCCACCTAGCTCAGGCCAGACCCCCGGTCGTTGCAGAGCGCCAGCAGCCAGCAGCCGCCCAGCCTGCCCAGCCCAGCCACAGCCCTCGGCCACCTAAACCATGAACACCGAAATGTATCAGACCCCCATGGAGGTGGCGGTCTACCAGCTGCACAATTTCTCCATTTCTTTCTTCTCTTCCCTGCTTGGAGGGGATGTGGTTTCCGTTAAGCTGGATAACAGGTAACCATGGCCCCAGCTCCATAGCTGAGCGGGGTGATGGGGGATGCCGGCTGGGGCTGGGCTGCTAGTGCTATCTCAGAGCCGAGCCTTGTGCCCTCGGTCCCGGTTCCCTGCGGTGCAGCATCCTGGGAAGGGGCGGGGGTAAGGGACGCGAGCGGGGTGGGGGGGTCACCGCTGCGCTGGGATCGGCTGTTGGAGTGTCCCTGCGGCTGCTGCGCCGTGAGAACAGCTGCTGCAGCCGCAGAGGCAGCCGGAGACCGAGGTGTAGCTGGCTGGGCAGAGCCGGGCAGGAGTCTGGCTGCACACTGCCAAGGAGGCCAGAAGCGCCTGACTTGGGAAAGGCATTCTTAGCTAGGTTCAGCTACTGGTAGGTTTGCCGGGGACCTTCTGGGCTGGAAGGAGGGAAGCCTCTCTGGGCTGTGTGCCCCATTGTTTGCAAGTCGCCCAAGAGCAGGCCACGTTGGCTTGTGCGCCTCGGGACTGTGTGTGGCTTTACTCAGTTGGAACTCTGGGCGGTGGCTGGACAGAGCTAGCCTGGGTATGGATGTGCAGTTTCCCCTCAGGAACCAGAGAAGGATCTGAGGACAAACCGCCAAGGAGACAAGAGAAAGGAAGGGCCTGGCACATGGAGGACTGGGGCTGCAGCTGTGTTGTATTCAGAACAGAACCGAATGAGTAACGGGTCATTTTTCTTTTTGTCTTTGCAGTGCCTCTGGAGCCAGTGTGGTGGCAATTGACAACAAGATTGAACAGGCCATGGTGAGTGAGTGACATTAGCATCACTGCATTATTTCCATCCCCACACTTAGCTGCTGATTATGTAACTGGGGGCAGTGGGGGGGGGGGGGGAGGAGGGCAGGAAACGGGCAGGGAAAGCCTTAGCCAAAAGCTCCAGGAGGCCAACTCCCTGCTTCCTGTTCTCCCTACAGCCTGCTCAGAGTGACACTCCTCAGAGCATTTCCAGTCTGCCCTTGCCAGATGACCTCCTTGCTGACCCTTCCTGCTTCCTAGGGCTTTGCGGCAGCCTCTGGCTTCCTCCCCAACCCACAGAGCAGGGATCTAAGACTTGCAATGGTCCGTCTCCTGCACTTGGCAGAGGCTTGAGCTCATTGGATGCAACTGCTCTGCAGTGCCTCTGCAGAGCCTGGGCTGGGGGCAGGAGCTGGGAGGAAACACAGAGCAAAACACCCCACCCTCTGCCTGCTCCTTATCAGGTATAGGTCATACACCACCAAGCAGCCAAAATGGCTGAAGAAGCCCAGGGCTTCCTGCAGGTAGACGTCCCTTAACTGTACCCTGGAGTCTGATGTCACAGTTCCCTGCCTCTGTGAAGTCATCAACTTCAGCCAGTATGCAGCCATATCTGCATCTGCCCCCCCTCCCAAAGCAAGTGTCCCTGTGTCCCATCTCCCCAGGCTGCAAGACAACTACAACTTCATATATTGTCATGTAGATGGGAGAAAAGGCAAAAACAATACATTTTATATTCGTGGTGAAGGTTTAGAAAGCAGATGACAGGATAGGGCACATTGCAAGTTCCCTCCCTGCCTCCCACCAGGATTTAGGCCAGCAGCAGGGCCAAAGATCAGCCAGGAACCCAAAGGTTACTAAAAGCCAGACTTGAAAGTCATTAGCAACTTAAAGGGGAACCTCTGTTGTTCAAAGCTGAGCCCCTCACCTTAGCATAGCCCCAAATCCTGCAGCTGTCTGAGGGTTTTAAGTGTTTTAGAGGGGAACACAAGGAATAGAACTATAGGACCAGTGACATGAAGGCTCGGACACTTAGTAGATTGACAGCAATGTGAAGCTGCCCCCAGATGGCTAACAAATGGCTTCTTTCTGATTTGCTCCATGACAGGATCTGGTGAAGAACCATCTGATGTATGCTGTGAGAGAGGAGGTGGAGATCCTGAAGGAGCAGATTCGTGAGCTGGTAGAAAAGAACTCACAGCTGGAACGTGAGAACACCCTCCTGAAGACCCTGGCGAGTCCTGAGCAGCTGGAGAAGTTCAAATCCAGTCTGAGCCCTGAGGAGCCAGCTCCTGAATCCCCACAAGCACCGGAAGCCTCTGGTGGCTCTGCAGTGTAAGTGGCTCTGTCCTCAGGGTGGGCAGAGCCACTAAACTTGTTCTACCTAGTTCTTTCCAGTTTGTTTTTGGCTCCCCAAGCGTCATCTCACGTGGAGAACTTTACACCTAATATAGCTGGTGCCAAGAGATGTCCCAAGGACATGGCCACCTGGGTCCACTCCAGTGACAGACCCCTGACAAAGAGCAGGTCTCTGGAAGCTGAGTTGCATGGGGCTTAGTAACCCCAAACCAGTGAGCCTCTAATGTCATCGTGCCCTGGGGGCTCCCAGGGCCTGAGCAACTTAGCTACAGCTGGCACAGGAGAAAAGTAGTTTGTGATGTGATACCAGTTTTGCTTTAGAAAGCATAAGGGGTCTGTTTCTCATTTCCGTGGACATCTTCAACAGCTTCACCTGGCAACGACTGTTCCTATGAAGAAGCCACTTGTGTTTTAAGCAGAGGCAACCTCTCTTTTCTCCCCTGCCTTGCTAAGGAAGGGGTACAGATGGGAGAGATTGAGCCAAGTCCGCCTTCTGTTGGTTAATATGGTATAATGCATGGCTTTGTGCACAGCCCAGTGTGGGATTACAGCTTTGGGATGAGCGCTTACAAAGTTCTGTTTGGTTCATATTGGCATAGTTTTTCTATATAGCCATAAATGTGTATATATACCTATAGGGCTAGATCTGTATCTTAGTGTAGAGATGTATACATAGCCACATACACCTACATGTTGAAGGCCTAACCAGCTTTGGGAGTCTTGAATGGTCCCTCACCTCTTAAAGCTAATTCTTCGACTGTTCATTTACCAGTTTGATGGAGTTTGTGCTTTAGGTTACATAAGATTCAAGAGGAAAGGCAGAGAAAGGGGACCAGCCTCAGAATGCGGCCAGAGATGCCTTGCTGCTGTAGCCCTTTCCCCATTTGTCCTATAAAGACCTGTGAAATCCTCCTTCAAAAGCCAAACCCACCATTCACTGGTGCTGACTACATAGAATGGGGTTGAGAGAAGATCGGTTTGGATTTCACATTGTCAGTTGAGAACTTTTTTTTAATGGAAAACTTGAGGGCAAATAGAAGGATAGCATCCTGCTGTGGACAAGGGATAGATTAGGGAATAAATGGCTTTGATCCCATGGGGCATGGGGACTGTGCCCAGGAGCTTGTCTCTAAGGGGTTCTGTAACTGAACACTTTTCCACTTTCTGACACCTTATCCTGTTGAATGTCTCCAGGATTTGGACTTTGATGTTTTTTTTGTTCAAATGTAAGCTTGAAATTTCAATAAACTTTGTTCTTTTTTTCTAAGAATGAACTTAGTGTGTGACTTAGTGTAACTGGACTGGTGTGGGGAGAGGCCCCTTAGCCAGTGGAGGAGGCTGTTTTGCCAACCCACTAGGTATTTATTGAGTGCCCTATGAGTGCTAAACATGTGTCCCCTGTGTAACTGCGGGCCATCCATGCCATCCCTGCATAAACAACATGCCCTGGACCCTCACTAGCCGAAGTCACAGAGCTCTTAGGCTGCCGGTCTTCCCTTTCTGTTCTGCTCTTGCTTTTGTACAACAGCTGCAGAGTGACCAGTGAGGTAAGATTGTTAACACCAAAATTCTGCTTATGGGGTGATTTGAGAATGCCTAGGGACACTCCCAAGAGAGCCTCCTAAAAGGTATACATGTGGAGCAAGAGAGGAGCCCCATCAACACAAGTAAGTCTTATCAAATCATATGACTTCTCTTCTGTGCCAATCTGCTCGCAACCCTTAACCTTGGCAAAGAAGCTTAGAGTGCAAAGGAGGGAGGGTGTATGAGGTGACAGTGCTACTTCAATTATTCTCCCCTCACCCTGCTCAAAAAAGGATGTCTTCAGGCCCGGTTTCTCGACTGTCACTGTTGCTAACTGTCCATCACCAATCCTGCCAGCCTGCGGGCAGGCCTGTTAGACATAGGCTACGGCTTCCTGCTCCCCTCTTCTGGCTCCCTTGGGGTTATTGTCACCTACCTCTATAGCCCCGTTTTTCTGCCATTTCCTACTGTTTCTCTGATACAGTATTGGTCAGCATTTAGTCTATTATGCCCTCACCTGGACCTACCTGGCCTGAACCATGTTCTAAGCTTTCTGTTTGGTTCCCAAGGAAGACAATCACCAGTATTGTGGTGACTTCAATCAAGCTCTGCATCCTGTAGCATATATGCCTATCCTTTGGCCATTTGAACAGAATTCTTTGGCCAAGATGATCCCTTTTCTTGGTTCCCTCCTTTGTACCAATATCCGTTCCAAGTAACAAAACATGATATATGGGCTTGGAATGGGGCTTAGTGCAAGAGTGATTGTCTAGGTTCAATTCCTCAGTACCTCATAACAGGAAAAGCCAGAAGTGATGCTGTGGCTCAAGCGGTAGAGTGCCAGCCTTAAACAAAAAGAAACTCGGAGAAAGTGCTCAGGCCCTGAGTTCAAGCCCCAGGACTGGCAAAAACATAAACATGGTATATGGCCTTTTCTGTGAAGGCCATACATACTGGCTTGTCCTCCAGTCACCAAGACCATTTTTCAGAATGTTGCAAAACTCCTGCTTGCTGACTTCTAAAGCTTCAATATCTCCACCCATCCCTAACCTTGTTATTCATGGCGCCATGTTTATTGTCTACTTGCCCATGTACTTGAGTACATGGCCCAATGTACTCATGGCCCAAAGATTGCACAGCCACTGGCACAAATACAAATTGGGTTAGCGCATTGTTAGTCTCCAGGCAGCTGAGCCCCCACTGGACCAGGCTCTCAATCCCCACTTACTCTCAATACTGCCCCCCCTTCCAAAACAAGCCCAAGGGTTTTTAGACTAAGTACTCATTTGCACATCTCACACCCTCTATTGCCAGCTGAACAAAAACAAATAGATGAAAATAAATGAGGGTTCAATTCTCACTATCACAATAAGAAAAATGAGAGAAGACCCAAAGAATAGCTCAGCAACACCCAAACCTCTCTGGTCATCAAGTCCTTTCTGTACAAGGAGGGGAAAATCTTGTCCCACAGCCACAGTGGTAAACAGAGAACAACTTTGTTTCCTAGGCAACCCCGCCTAAACAGAGACAAACACTGCAACTTCTGAGGCCACAGTGGTTACTAGCCCAGATAAGAGGAACTGGGGAGGTTTGTTATTCACATAGAAGAGCAGTTCTTTGTTGTTATTGTCCCACAGAAAACCAACAAGGGTGGGGAAAAGCTGAGAAACATATTGTTCCTAGACTTCTGTGGCCTCTGAGGTTCTGGGCTCAGCTGAGATCTGTAGCAGTGATTTTTTTCTCAGCCTAGGCATGCCACCTTACTGTGTGACCTCCTATCTAGCGTCTCCTCTCTCCTCCAGGCAGCTTTCCTGTCATAGGCACAAGGATCACAAAAGCCCTATTTCACAGGCCTTCTCCTGAAGGGAAAACATTGTGTTTCCTGCCCTGAAGAGGTAGTGATGACTTACCTCCATTTGACAGACAAGAAAACTGAGAGCCAGAGAGCTCAGTATTGCTCCCATGGACAGTGATCACCTTTGCAATGTCAAAAACATATCTTAGACCCTCCCCCACAAACACTTTGGTATTTGAAAGTTCAGGAAAGAGAGGGGGGAGGAGGGAGAAAAAGAGAACACAATAATGGTGAGTAAAATGCAGTGAGGGTTTAAAAAGAATTGATTATATTTGCCACAAAAGCCATAAATGTGGATTTGAAAACTAGAACGATAATACATATGCTAATTTGTGAGAAGCAGTGATTCCACTATATATAAATATATATTTCCAAACATATTGTACAGAAGAAATACACACAACTTTAGATGCACAGCCTGCTGCTCCTTATGGTATTTTGAAGTTATCCTAACATCATCTTACTTATTCAGAAAAATCTCGTTTTCAAATATCACTTCTTCTAGTTGGTTAGGGTTTGATGGACCAGTTACAGATTTGTAAACAGCCCAGTTTCCTTCATTTGTGTCATGTAGAGAAGCTCATTGGAACCCAAATACTGAATATTTAACTTGCTCCACTACATCAGGCAAGGCTTAGAAGAGAACTCTGCCAGTCAGCAAAATCCAAGCAGAAAATTTCCAATAATCACAGCACTTAATAAAAAAAAAAAAACAGCTATCATTTGCATGACTCTTGCTTTAGGCCACACATCATTCTAATCCCTTGTACATTTATTAAGTCTTAATTCCCCCACAAACACATGAACTATGTCCTAGTAAGGTGTACCTTTATAGCAGCTGCGAGTGTAACTCCGTGGTAGAACACCTGTCTGGCAGGCTCAAGGCCCTGATTTTCATCCCCAGTACTGCAAACCAGAAGGACGAAAAAATCCTCCCAGTTTACGATGAGAAAGTGAAACACTAAGGCACAGAGAGGTTTAAGCAACCAGTGAGTCACAGGACCTGGATGAGGGGGACGCAAGATGGGTGTATTGAGAAACAGGATGGAGAATTCAAACAGGATATAGATATGTAGCTATATATATATATATATATATATACATATATATACATAATTTCTCCTGTATAAACAAGTGTTCCCTGTGTGGTGTAGGCCAACTGAGAGACTAACAGAAGGGAAAAAGTAGACAAATAAGAGCAAGAGAGGTGGCTGTGTAATGGAGGAAGAAAAGATAGGATGGAAGCCTGCTTGGTTGGCCTCCAGCCAAATGACTTTAAATAGTATCTGATAGGTCTCAGAGAGCCATGATAGGCTTCTGAGTGGGGAAATTATGTGATGCAAAAGGATTTTACAGGATGGGTTGCAGCAGCTGGAGAGGCTGGACCAAGGAAAGGCTAGCAATGGCCAGCTGTGGCTGTAATCTAGGTGTGAGTTGATGAGGGCCAGCCGGGATAAGAATAGGGGTCATGGAAAAGAGGAAAGGAAAAGACACGGTCCAAAGACACGGTAAGGCAATATTTCTTCAAGGGTGGTCTAAAGTCCACCCACAGCAGGTTCCTTGGGAATTTTAAAATGTAGATACCAGCCCTGCCCCTAGACTGTGGGGGGAGCAATGTCAGAGCTCAAGAAGCAACAATTTTCACAAGTCACAGGTGCTGCTTGAGTGTGGGAAAGTGAGGAGCCTCCACTAGGCAAAACATCAGCCAGACCAGTGGCAAATGAGTCGGACATGGAGGAAAGAATGAACGAGCCTTAAGTTAAGAATGGCACAACTTTTTTAGTTTGTGGTTTTCACATAAATAATAGAATTTACCATTTTAACTGTTTATTTAATGATTTCTTTTATTAGCACATATTACTTGTGAAAAGAGGTTTCTTTGTGCTATATCTATACATGTCATGTGCTTTGATCTAATTCACCACTCCTCTCTCTTACTCCCTCTTGTCAGGGTGTGTGTGTGTGTGTGTGTGTGTGTGTGTGTGTGTGTGTGTACTAGGGCTTGGGCTTGATCTCAGGGCCTGGGCACTGTTCCCTAGTTTTTCCACTCAAGGCTGGGGCTTTAACACTTGAGCCACCACTTCTAGCCTGCCTTTTTTTATGGTTAAGTAGAGACAAGAGTCTTATGTACTTTTATGCTCTTGCTGGCTTCAAACAGGGATCCTCAGATCTCAACCTCCTGAGTGGCCAGGATTACAGACATGAGTCATTGGCATCTGGCTCCATTCTCTCTTCTTAAAATAATTTAATGAGGGCTGGGAAGGTGGCTCAGTGGTAGAGTGCTTGCCTTGCATGCCTGAGGCCCTGGGTTCGATTCCTCAGCACCACATAAGCAAAAAGAAAAAAGCCAGAAGTGGTGCTGTGGCTCAAGCGGTAGAGTGCTAGCCTTGAGCTGAAGAGCTGAGGGACAGCGCCCAGACCCAGAGTTCAGGCCCCATGACCGGACCCCCCCCCCCAAAAATATAATAATTTAATGAGCTTCATTCTGTTTTCATATATGCAGATAATGTAATTCAATAATATACAACCCATCACTCTCTCCTTTAACTTTCCACCTCTTGCTATACCTCCCAAGGAACCCTTCTTTTACAATAATGTTCTTTAGATCTAGATTCCGTATATAAAGGAAAACAAGATATTTGCAAGTCTGGCTTATTTTGCTTAATACAATGATTTCAGTTCCATCCATTTTCTTTTTTTTTTTTTTTTTGGTCCGGTCGTGGGGCCTGAACTCTGGGCCTGGGCGCTGTCCCTCAGCTCTTCAGCTCAAGGCTAGCACTCTACCACTTGAGCCACAGCACCACTTCCGGCTTTTTTCTTCTTGTTTATGCGGTGCTGAGGAATCGAACCCAGGGCCTCATGCATGCAAGGCAAGCGCTCTACCACTGAGCCACCTTCCCAGCCCTCCATCCATTTTCCTGAAAATGACATAATTTATTTTTGCTTATCATACAATAATACTCCATAGCCTACATATACCATATTTTCATCATCTGCTCATCAATTGATGGATACCTAGACTGATTCCATAGCTTCGCTAGCTTAAATACTGCTGTTATAAACATGGATTTGCAGGTGTCTCTCTTATATGATGAGGTACATACTTTTGGTCATATGTCCTGGAGTGGTTTTGCTGAACCATATTTTTAGCTTTGAGCAACCTCCGCAATGATTTTGAAGATGGCTATACTAATTTGCAGTATATGATTTTTTTCCCCTGAATCCTTGCTTGTTATTGATTTCTTGATGATAGCTATTCTGACTGGAATGGGATGAAGTCTCAGTGGTTTTGATTTGCATTTTAACTATTCTTTCTTTCTTTCTTTCTTTCTTTCTTTTCTTTCTCTCTTTCTTTCTTTCTTTCTTTCTTTCTTTCTTTCTTTCTTTCTTTCTTTCTTTCTTTCTTTCTTTCTTTCTTTCTTTCTTTCTTTCTTTCTTTCTTGTCAGTTCTGGGGCTTGAACTTAGTGCTTGGGAACTGTCCCTAAGCTTTTGTGCTCAAAGCTAGCACTCTATAACTTGAGCCACAGCTCGACTTCCAGCCTTTTTTGGTGTTTAATTGGAAATAAGAGTCTCATGGACGGAAGTGGCGCTGTAGCTCAAGTGGTAGAGCGCTCGCCTTGAGCTGAAGAGCTGAGGGACAGCGTCCAGGCCCAGAGTTCAAGCCCCACGACCGACAAAAAAAAAAAAAAAAAAAGAGTCTCATGGACTTTCTTACCTTTTTTTTTATCTTTCTTGCCTTCAAACCAAAATCCTCAGATCCTCCAGCTTCCTGAGTGGCTAGAACTATGGGTGTGAGCCACTAGTGCAGAGCCTAAACTTTTCTGTTAGGGTCTCCCTATGTTGCCCAGACCAATCTCAAATTCCTGCGCTCAAGCTTCCATGTCAGTCTCCCAAGTAGTTGGGGTTATAAGTAAGCAGCACTAGTGCTACCTCATTTTAATCAATTTTGACTGTACAGTCCAGTGTCATTAAGAATATTCACCTTTAACTCTAGGTATTTGCACACAGAGAGACCGAAGAAGGACACTCTTAGGGGAGAAACACAATGGTACAATGCTTCTGTGTACCTCATCATATAAAATAAAATTTATCAAAATGAGTTCCAGGAAATAGAAACAAGAGGTTTTTTAATTTTCTTTTTTTGTCTTGTTTCTTTATCCATCTTGGGGGTGTGGTGGTAAGGGAGAGCATGACAAAAACATAAGCAAAGACATGACAAAGAGTAAACAAATGTAACAGTGGTTCTCAACAGAAACTATGTTGAATATGAACTATGCAATTTGTGGGTAGGGACAGGAGTGGGAAACTGGGAGAGAACAAAGGAAAGGGTGACAGTATCCAAAAAGAAATGTACTCATTACCTGACTTATGAAATGGTAACCCCTCTATATATCACCTTTATGACAATTTTATATATTTTTTTGGGGGGGGGGTCCGGTCATGGGGCCTGAACTCTGGGCCTGGGCGCTGTCCCTCAGCTCTTCAGCTCAAGGCTAGCACTCTACCACTTGAGCCACAGTGCCACTTCCGGTTTTTTTCTTTTTGCTTATGTGGTGCTGAGGAATCGAACCCAGGGCCTCATGCATGCAAGGCAAGCGCTCAACCACTGAGCCACCTTCCCAGCCCCTTTTGACAATTTTAAAAATTACAAAAAGAATATTCACCTTTAGCCAGTCATTGGTAGCTCATGCCTGTAATCCTAGTAACTCAAGAGGCTGAAATTATGGTTCAAAGCCAGCCTGAGCTGGAAAGTCTGTAAGGATCTTATCTCCAATTAACTTACCAAAAAGCCAGAAATGATGCTGTGGCTCAAAGTGGTAGAGCACTAGCCTTGAGCACACGTACACACACACACACACACACACACACACACACACACACAATCAATATTCACCAATATTCATTTTGTTATGCAACTATCACTGCCTATCTCAAGAACTTTGTCATTATCCCAAACTGGATACACAGGAAACACCAACCTGTTTTGGTTCATTGGGAGTATTGAATTTGGTAGATTAGGAGAGCTTTTCAGAAGAAAATTATCACAATTTTCTGGCTGAGCTAAGTATATTTACATATGGAGATATCTACATATTTACATATGTGGAAAGAGAAATGAAGTAGAGGGTTGGCATGGGAGATATGCACGTGTCTGAACATCACAGGAGCTGAAATGATGTCATTAGACTTAAGTCCCCAGACATGTGGTAGCAGAAGACTAAGAACCAAGGAGGACAGTCAGGCTGTGAAGAAAGAACAATTACTGAGGTTTGCTGATCCTCTTCTGATTTTTATCTTTTGACCTATTCTTTCAGATGTTTCTTCTTCCAAGGACTTACCTCACGCCCTGCAATCCTATAACATTAAACTGGTCCCTAAAGGTCATTTTGGATGGCTGGAATGATAGAAAAAGATGGTGAGGAGTCCTGGGTTGTTAGCTAGAAGACTATATGACCTTGGGTAAGTCACTGGCATCTCAAAACCTCATTTTTTCCCAAGAGCAAGTGGCTATATGGGACCATTTCTTTTTTTTTTTTTTTTTTTTTTTTTTTTGGGTCTGGTCATGGGGCCTGAATTCTGGGCCTGGGCGCTGTCCTTCAGCTCTTCAGCTCAAGGCTAGCGCTCTACCATTAGAGCCACAGCGCCACTTCTGGCCTTTTCTGCTTATGTGGTGCTGAGGAATCGAACCCAGGGCCTCCAGCATGCAAGGCAAGTGCTCTACCACTGAGCCACCTTCCCAGCTATGGGACCATTTCTAAGTCAGACAGAGTCACAGCCACAAAGAGCTTTCTGGTTGTGAGACTAGCACACATTACCTCTTTGTTGTAACCTTCAATTTCCTTTCTGGTGCTCAAATTCTATTCATCATCATATCTTGTTCTTAGTAAATTGCCCTGGGAAGGAACAGCTGGGGAAAACAGAAAGGATGGTTTCTAAAGCAGCCCTTATGGTGCATCAGTGGATTTTCTGCTCCTGTCTGACAACTCATCAGGCCATGGCTTGTGCTCATTGCTGATGTCTCTGCATGGTAGTTATGTTAATGACTAGGTCCTGGGTTGCAATGAACTGGAAAAAAAAGGTATGTTTTGGAGCAGTCAGGATCAATAGGTGCTTGTAAAGGCCAATTCACAGCTTAGTCTCCACAGACTCCATATAAGTTTGTAGAGGAAGGAATTAGCCATGGCTTTATTTTTTCAGACTTTTCATTTCACGTGCCACTCCTAGTAGCTGTATTGTGACAACACCCTTTGGAGCTCTGGTTTGCAAAACCAGAATGAAAGAGTAGAATACTCTACAGAGGCTGTCCAACATAGGCTGGGGGAATGAATGGCTTGCCCTGAGAGACTTGTGATTGTTGCAAAGAGAATGATGAGAAGGATGAGAAAAGACACAAGGAAGAGAAAAGAGAAAAAAGAGAAGGGAGAAAAGAAAAGAAAAAGCAAGGTGATGGTGGTTCATGCCTGTAGAAATCCTAGCTACTCAGGAAAGTGAGATCTGAGCATCATGATTCTAAGTCAGCCCTTTCAGGGAAGTCTGTGAGACTCTTATCTCCAACTAACCAGCAAAAAGCCAGAAGTGAAGGGGTGATGTTGTTAAAAAAAAAAAAAAAGAAGAAGAAGAAATGTATTCATTACCGGACAGGAAATGATAACCCCTCTCTACAACACAATAATAATAATAATTTTAAGGGAAAAAGCTAGAAGTGGAGTGACTGTGATAGGACGCTAGTCTTCAGCAAAAAACCTCAGACAGCACCTAGGCCCCTAGGCCCCAACTTCAAGCCCCAGGACTGGTACAAAAAAAGAAGAAAAGAACTGTGTATCTCCAGGACTTGGCAGTTTCTTGAGCTCAAAATTCAAATACACAACTCTCTCCTTCCGGGCTGGGAAGGTGGCTCAGTGGTAAAGCGCTTGCCTTGCATGCTGGGGGCCCTGGGTTCGATTCCTCAGCACCACATAAGCAAAAAAAAAAAAAAAAAGCCGGAAGTGGCGCTGTGTCTCAAGTAGTAGAGCGCTAGCCTTGAGCTGAAGAGCTGAGGGGCAGCGCCCAGGCCCAGAGTTCAGGCCCCACAACCGGACCCAAAAAAAAAAGAAAAAAAAAACTGTCTCCTTCCTTCACAAATATTCAGACATTAAACCAAATTCAAAGTCCTGACTCCCAGCTCCCTATTGGATGCCACCTTTTCATGTGGCACCTTAGCTACACAGCTGCTCAAGCCAGAAACCAGGGTTTGGCTGGGAATGTGGCTTAGTGGTAGAGTGCTTGCCTAGCATGCATGAAGACCTGCATTCAGTTCCTCACTACCACATAAACAGAAAATGCTAGAAGTGGCACTGGGGCTCAAATGGTAGAGTGCTAGCTTTGAGCAAAAGAAGTTCAGGGACAGTGCCTAGGCCCTGAGTTCAACTGGCAGAAAAGAAAGAAAGAAAGAAAGAAAGAAAGAAAGAAAGAAAGAAAGAAAGAAAGAAAGAAAGAAAGAAAGAAAGAAAGAAAGAAAGAAAGAAAGAAAGAAAGAAAGAAAGAAAGAAAGAAAGAAAGAAAGAGGGGATCCTCTCTCCCTTCTGTTCTCATAGCCAGGCTGCCCATTTTGGCTCACTCAACTTGGAGCTCATAGCCTGGGTTCCCGGTCATCTCCATGAACTGTTAAGCCATTCTGTCTCCCACGAAGACCACAATTCACATACTGGTCTCTCCCTGCTTTCCCCACTGGACCCTGTCCAATCCTGCACCACAGTCAGAGTGACCTTAATGCAAAATCTGATCATGCCGTTCCCTTGATTTAAGCTTATCAATGGCTTATCACTGTGCTTAGACTAAAGTCCAAACTCCTTCTTACGGCCCACAAATGCTTCTGTGATCTGGCACCAGCCGATACTCTAGATTTTCTGCAGGTCACCATCTCCACCCCCAGTTCTGACCAAACTTCAGCCTGCTCAGCACCCTTGTTCCTCAGAGCACATGTGCTCCTTGGCCAGTAGCTACCAGCACAATCGGCCCTGTTCTTTTCCAGTCTGTTTATTCCTCTCCCTCACTCTCCCTTGACCTTAGTGAACTTTGTCCACCACTCCCTCCAAAGAAATGTCTCCTTTACAATTTTTTCGTTGCACTTATCAGCGATCATAATTATTCACTTGGGTGTGTGTGTGTGTGTGTGTTCTGTTGTTTTTTTATTTTACTGGTCCTGGGGCTCAAACTGTAGGCCTGAACACTGTCTCTGAACTCCTTTTTCCTCAATGCTAACACTCTACCACCTATGCCTCAGCTCCATTTCTGGCTTTCATAGTGATTAATTGGAGGTAAGAGTTTCAGGGACTTTCCTGGCTGGGTTGGCTTTGAACCATGATCCTCAGTTCTCAGCCTCCTAAATAGCTATGATTCCAGGTCTGAGCCACCAGCCCCCAGCTGCTGGGGGGTTTTTGTTGTCTGGTTTCTACCTGCCTGCCTGCTCTGGAAGATTCCCCAGGTCAGGACCACCGATTCTCAGAACTTTACACAGTTACCTATTAGTAAATAAATGTCTGAGACATAGATGCTTTAGCGGGTGTTGGTGAGTTGAGATGATTTGGGCAGTCTCAAAGCCTTTCAAATCATGCAAGGAAACTGACCTGTCATCATCTCAGTCACGAATGCAATGTACTGCTTTTCCTGTCAATGATTTTTTGTTTTGTGAGAGAGGGTTTTGCTATGTCTACCAGACTGGCCTCCAACTGGCACTTCTCTTGTTTTAGCCTCCTAAGTATGGAAATACAGACACGTGCCACAATACACAGCAACATACCTTTTCGTATTTTCATTTGCAAACATTATTTGTTACAGGAGGAATTTTCTTATGGCATTTCCATACATGCATATAGTGTACCCTGAATCAAACTCACCTCCTCCATCTCTCTGAATCAAACTCACTTCCTCTCTTCAAACAATGTCAACAGGTTTTATTGCTCTATTTCTGTACATGCATATAAAGTATTATGACCACATTTGTCCTCTCCATTAGCCCGCCTTCCTCCTGATACTGGCAACATTTTTTAAATTAAATTTTATTATAAAGGTGATGTACAGAGGAGTTATAGTTACATAAGTTAGGTAAGGAGTACATTTCTTTTTGAAAACTGTTACCCCCTCCCTCATCTTCTCAGACTTTTCCCCTTGTGACCCGCCCTCCTCAATTTCATTTCCAACATAGTGTCTAGTTAATATCATTGTTGAATTGGCTCACCCTTTGTCCCACCATTTCTGTGATTTCCCCTTCCCTTCCCCAAATCAGATAAATTTATATACAAGACAAAGGGTACAGAAAAAAACAGTGACAACAGGGAATAAACCAAAGGAAAAAGGAAGAAAGAAAGAAAATAACTGAAAACAGTACAATAAAAATTCTCTTGTTGCCAAGTGCTGGTATTTCACACCTGTAAGTCTAGTTACTCAAGAAGCTGAGATCTAAGGATCATGGTTTGAAGCCAGCCAGGGCAGTAAAGTCCATGAGAATCTTATTTCCAATAAACTACCCAGAAAAACCCAGGTCCTCAGTTCAAGCCCCAGGACTGGCAAAAAAAAACAAAAACAAAAACAAAAAACACCAAAAAAAAGCAAAACAATAAAAGCTCTTATTTCCATTTCTTGGAGCTCATTTCGATAAGAATCATTTTATATGGTTACACACACATAGCTATTGAGCCACTGTGATCGGCTCCTAAGAATATTCTCCTTTCTTCTCAATGTGAGAATGCTTAGAGTGTAGTTTATCATGTCCAAGTGTAATTATTTATCTTATACTACCCATTGGATTAACTTGTAGATTTATAGACATATTCTAGTTATTACAAATGAGGGAAACCATGCAGTCTATGTTTCTTTGGGTCTGACTTACTTTGCTTAATATAATAATTTTTTTCCATGTCTTTCCATTTCCTTATGAATGGGCAAAGCCATTCTTTCTGATGGAAGCATAGAATTCCACTGTGTATATATCCCATATTTTCTTGCTCACTAAGAGGCATCTGGGTTGATTCCATATCTTAGCTCTGGTAAATAATGCTTCAGTGAACATGGTTGTGCTTGTGGCTTTAGTGTAGGCTGGTTTGTGGTCATTTGTACAAATGCCCAGGAGTGGGATTGCTGGGTCATAGGGAAGCTGTATGTTTAATCTTTTGAGAAACTTCCATACTGCTTTTTAGAGCGGTTGAACAAGTTTAAATTCCCACCAACATATAGGAGCATTCCCTTTTGGTCACATCCCTGGTTGGCAACAGTTTTTAATCAGATTGGTTTATATGTCCATGTCAACACTAAGCTTCACACTAGGGATCATGTGATATATCTCAGGGACAAAATTTGGACTTAATGAAAGAAACGCCTAAAGCTTACTAGTATTTCTAAGACTTTGTTCTAGGGAAGCCCCTGCTGTCATCCCTTAAGATAGTCCAAGTGCCACCATGTTTTAAAACTGTTTTAAGGAGGAGGATGGCAAAAGGGAGAGTGAAAAAGGGGGTGAGGTTAATAGGTTACATTATATACATGCATAGAATGTCAAATGAACCCCTCTTGTAAATTAGTGTATGCTAATAAAAAAAAAGTCCAGACAAAAAGATATTCTAAATCTCTAACTTTCCCCCCATAGGCATATTTTGACCCATAAAACCCCAGCCCATTTTCTGATGCTACACATTAAGCCAGTCTCATTTTAGGGTAAGAATATAGTATTGGTTATAATTAACTCTGGCTGTAATAACAGAAAAAAATAGTAGTTGCTTTTAAAAGATAGTTTATATTCTCTTTCATAAAAGAAGCCAGAAGGTCGGAAGCCCAGAGTTACATAAAGTGATTAGATTCAATCTTCCTCCATATTGCTGCTACCGTATTTAAACTAATGTCTCACTGTTCAAAATGGCTGTTTAACCTCTAGCCACTGTATCCAGAATTTCGGCAGGAGAAAGGAGGAAGGGGAAGGAGGAGAGTTCCTTGGTTTTGAGAAAGCTTCCTAGAAATAGTGCACAGCATGCTTGTTTACATCTCATTGGCCAAAACTAATGAAAAGAGAGGCTTCCTTAGTTTAACTGAGTACATTCTTACTGTCAAACAAATTCAAGTTTCTGTTAGTGAAAGAGAAAGGAACAGACAGTGGAGCAACTGATTAGATTATAGGCTTATTTATATTGAGAGACGGGACAGGGTGTATGAGGATAGTTATCGAAAAGAGCTTCATAAAAAGGCCTGTGACCACCAACTTCCATAAAGTAGATATGTCTGCCCCAGTGGGCAGAACTGTTTGGAGGCATGGTCAGATGCCTTAGGAACAGAGAGAGCAAAGCAGATTCTTGGGGGGAGGGGTGTTTCTGCTACTGCACAATGGGGGTCCCCTAACAAGGGGGTCATGGGAGGCAATTCAAAAAGACTCTTATGAGAGAAATTCCCGAAACAAGAAGCTCAAACTATACTCTTACATGTCTTTATGGAGGCAAAAGAGCTACTGATCCTTCAAACAGAGGTTAAAAAATCTGTGTGAAAGTTCCAGAACAAATCCTCTTTAATTTTAGTGGTGGGAAAAAGATGATCAGCATAGAACTTTCAAATTACTCTGCAACTTCTTATTCAGAAAAGATGGGCTGTGTGGGGATATTTATTCCTGAACATTTTTTCTGGTAATATAGCTTTGGTTTGTTGTTTATGAGACAGTCTCACTCTGTAGCCCAGGCTGACCTTAAACTTGCAGTCCTCTTGCCCTAGCCTCCTGAATGTTGGAAGCATAGCAGTACAGCACCACACCCCTCAGGAATATAGCTTTTTGTAAGGCTAAAGGAATTCTTGGCAGTAAAATTACCCAATAATATTCAGTTCCCCAAAGCTAGTACAGGATCAGTTTCAGCAGTCATCATTCATGCCGAAGAGCAGTCACTAACCTTACAAGAATGACAAAGACATCTGATGTCACCAAGGGCCAAATGGCTCCTTGCAATTCTCTTTTCCTTCTCCCTCCAAAGGATGTCAACATTATCTTACCAGCTTCTAGCCAGCAGAGAGACAAGGCATGTTCTTGTTTGAGGGATTTCTTCCCCTTTGAAAAATGCAAGTGAATCGGGTACAATGGCATATGCTTAAAATCTCAGCTAATCAGAGGGTAGAGGCAGTAAGATAATGAGTTTGAGGATAGCCTGAGCAATGGTAGCAGTATTGTGTTTCCAAAAAAATAATGTCAAAAGGACTTGGGGCAAAGCCCAAGGAATAAAGTTACTTGGTTAGCATGCATGGGGCTCTAGGTTCAGTTCCCAGCTACTACAGAGAGAGAGAGAGAGAGAGAGAGAGAGAGAGAGAGAGAGAGAGCACACCACAACAAAGGGCACTTTAGAATTTTTATTTTAAAGATTCACAATTGAACTATTTTATCTGTAGTTCCCCTTGAAGATCCTACAGCATTATCCCCAACTGCCCTCACCAAGCCTGGGAAATGAGACAACAGAGCATTGTCACAAAGCACTGGAAGAACAAGGACTTGAAGAGAATATTTTTCCTGTCTCTGGGAAGGGCCAGCTATGGAAGATCTGGTGCCAGGCCAAGTTATAGAAGTTTGTCACCTGACCCTGCCCTAGCAATGAGCAAGACTTACTCAGGCAGAACACAACTCCCGCCCCTCCCACGAATGCTGAACATTCTGTTTTTTGCCCTTAGGAAAAAACTGGTAAATAACCACATTCTCTTCTCCCAGCCACACACCCCTTCTTTGCAAAACCAAGGAACTGGGTTGTGTTACATAAGTCCATGTGGTTTTGAAGGGCTGAACACCAAGCTTCCAAATTGTCCTACACACATGTTGGAGCTTAGCTGCTGAGCTCCAAAGTTTGCTAAGTTGTTTTTCCATACACTTCTGAACAATTTAACCCCTTTGACCCACTTGAGTTCTTCTTGAAGGGCATTACACTCTCCTAGGAGTACTTCAAATGAGCCTAGACAGGCACCTTATTGTGGTATGGAAAGAGGAAATTTACCAGAAGTCTCTGCCATGAAATTACCAAGATCAAATCCCTTCTTTTGTAGATTCAGAGATTTGGTTCACCAACACTTCTCGGGAACCTCTTTTAGTCAGGCACTGGAGGCTTACACCTGTAATCCTAATTCCTTAGGAGGCTGAGATTAGATCAGGGCTCAAAGTCAACCCTGCACAAGTTAATGAGACTCTTATCTCCAGTTAACTACCAAAAATCCAAAAGTGGAGCTGTGGCTCAAATGTAGAACACCAACCTTGAGCAATAAACTCAGGGACAGAACTCAGGCCCTGAGTTCAAGCTCCAGAGTAGACAGGCTGTTAGACAGAATCTTTTGTATATTTGATAGTAACAGATTAGGTTTCTGATCTTATCAGCTTCCATTGTAGTGGAGGGAGGGAGAAAGACAGACAAGAGAGAAATAAGAACAATATTAAGAGTCAAGGGCGGGGCTGGGAAGGTGGCTCAGTGGTAGAGTGCTTGCCTTGCATGCCTGAGGTCCTGGGTTCGATTCCTCAGCACCACATAAGAAAAAAGAAAAAAGCCAGAAGTGGCGCTGTGGCTCAATTGGTAGAGCGCTAGCCTTGAGCTGAAGAGCTGAGGGACAGCGCCTAGGCCCAGAGTTCAGGCCCCACGACCGGACCCCCCCCCCCCAAAAAAAAAGAGACAAGGGCACTGAGGCTGAAAGAGAACACATGTCCAACACCCCTCAGTCCAGCTGTCATGTGCCAGGTTCAGCACTAGGCCTTGAGTACAGAAGATGACTATGATACAGAAACCTTCTATTCTTGCCAAGCTTCTCACTCAGTCAAGGAGACAGACAGAAAAGCCATAGAGACTTCAGGTTTCTGGGGTGATTATAAGGAAGTGAGAAGTTGCCACACTGTCTTAATGACAAACACAAAAGTGGAAAAAATGGGGGAAAAAGCGAATAACTTTCCTAAGACCATCAGAGAACTGGGGCTGCAAGGCAAACGACTATTTCTCCAAAATGGAGGGAGGGGCCATGCAGAAATTCACCATAACTTTCCAGAAACAAACAAAAACCAAACTAACTTCTGCAAGTACCAGTGCCAGGGAAGCAAGACCTGAACTGTAGTTGACCAGTTGCTGAAGACTCAATATGGCCAAGGCTTAGAGCTTCAAATTCCAGGGACAACTGGACAGGGGGGAAGGCACTTCTGTGAGTTTTACCTCCAGGAGCTCAAGCAGGTCCTCACAGTGATTATTTAAAAATCCACTCCTGTTTCTGGCATAGGAAGGGGAAAAGAAAACACTTTGACACAATCCAGAGCATTCTGTTCTTATTCAAAAGGCCTCAGGAAAAATCATTTTACTATAATGCAATAAGTGACTTAGGGGATGGACACACAGGACTCCTGTCCCCAATATGGGAAAGCCCCCTCCAGACACTACCCCCACCTAAGGGGGGATGGAGGACTAACAAACACTGGAGGTAGTCACACACCTAATCAGAAGACCATAAAATGCTTCTCTTCCCCCAGAGCTTACTGGCCCTGGCCCAGCAGTTTCTTGTATCCAGTATATCATTGACATGAAGGTTAAAAATTATATTTTTCTTATTCTTAATTATTATCTAGCAGATAAAATAATTGGTTCAAAATAATAATCATGCCAGGCACCAGTGGCTCACGCCAGTAAGCCTACCTACTCAAGAGCCTCAGATCTGAGGACTAAGGTTCAAAGCCACCTTAAATAGGAAAGCCTGGAGACTCTGATCTCCAATTAACAGCAAAAGGGAGGAAGTGGAGCTGTGGCTCCAGTAGTAGAGCACTAGCTGTGAAACACACCACACTGACAATCCTACAATGTTTGCTCTCAGACCACAATGAAATTAAGCTAGACATCAACAGAAGAAGGTAGTAGGAAACCTCTAAATACTTATACATTAAATATGGTCAAAGAAGAAATTTTGTAAGTAATTAAAAGATTTCAAACTAAGTATAAATGGTAATACAGGTTATCAAAATTTGTGCACCCTGAGAAAAGGATTGTTTAGAGGGAAGTATATAGCATCCAGCATATCTAATAGAAAAGAAAAAAATCTAAAATTCAGCAATGTGATGCTCCTTCTCAGGAAACAGGAAGGAGGAAATTATGTCCAAACTGAGCAGGAAAGAAGAATGAAAAAGCATGTTAATGAAGTTGCAAACAAAAAATCAATTTCAAAAGTCAACAAAACCAAAAAGCTGTTTTTTTGAGATGATCAATAAACTCAATAAGATTCCTACTAGAAAAAGAAAATAGAAGAAAACTACTTACATCAAAAGAAGAAAGCTAAGGACCAGTGGCTCAAGCCTGTAATCCTAGCTACTCAGGAGGCTGAGATCTGGGGATCAAGGCTCAATGCCAGCCCAGGCAGGCAAATCCATGAGTCTTTTTCACCAATAAATCTGCAAAACACCAGAGTGGAGGCTTACTTGGTAGAGAACTAGGCTTGAGGGAAAACCGATTGATAGCTCAAGGCTGTTAAGTTAACATAGGAGAACATTTAGGTGATCTCAGATACGGTGACTTTTCACATAGATCAAAT
Organism: Dipodomys spectabilis; assembly: GCF_019054845.1. Classification (NCBI taxonomy): domain Eukaryota; kingdom Metazoa; phylum Chordata; class Mammalia; order Rodentia; family Heteromyidae; genus Dipodomys; species Dipodomys spectabilis. Next base: position 5,707,894 of record NW_024870809.1, read on the forward strand.
GCATGATCTACAAAATAAATAATTGAGAAACTAAACTTTAAGTTAATAACTTCTAGGTGTGTAGATCTATAATCACAGAAATTGGGAAGCTGATGCTGAAGAATCTTTTTTTTTTTGGGGGGGGGGGTCCGGTCGTGGGGCCTGAACTCTGGGCCTGGGCACTGTCCCTCAGCTCTTCAGCTCAAGGCTAGCGCTCTACCACTTGAGCCACAATGCCACTTCCGGCTTTTTTTCTTTTTGCTTATGTGGTGCTAGGGAATCTAACCCAGGGCTTCATGCATGCAAGGCAAGCACTCTACCACTGAGCCATCTTCCCAGCCCCGCTGAAGAATCTTAAATTGGAGATTGGCTTTGGCTACCTAGTGAAACTCTTTCAAACAAACAAAAGCAGAAAAAAACTTGAGCAGGAGGCATAGCTCAGAAGAACTGTACCTGCCTAGTAAGCACAAGGCCTTGAATTCAATCCTCAGTATAGCAAATAATTAAATAAACCTTCAAAAGACATATAAAATAATCATATGAAAAATGCTGAATATCAGGTTATTAGAGAATTGCAAAATTAAAATTAAACAAACCAACCCAAGACACCTATTTAAATGACCTAAATTCAGAATACTTGCAACACACCCAAATCTGGCAAGGACATGGAACAACAGGAACTCTCATTCATTGCGGGCGGGAATGGAAAACCCTGCAGCCACTTTGGAAGACAGTTTGGCAGTTTCCTAGACAACTAAAACATACCCTTACCATCAGATCCAGCACTTGCACTATTTTGGATTTACCCAATGATCTGAAAACATGTCAGCACAAAAATCCACTCATGGATGTTTAAAGCAACTTTTTTTCCTAATTTCAAAACCTAGAAATGACGAAGATGTCTCTCAGTAGGTGAAGGGATAAGCGCACTGTGACACTTCCAGATAATGGAGTAGTAGTCAGTGCTTAACAAGAAATGAGTTGCCAAGCCATGAAAAGACATGGAGGAGATGCCAATGCAAATTACTAAGTGAAAGGAGCCAATGTGAAAAAGCTACAAAACTGTATGGTTCCAACTCTATGACATTCTGGAAAAGGAAAAACCAGAGACAGTGAAAAAGGCAGGGCTTGTGGGGAGCAAGAGAGGAGGGAGGGTAAACAGGCAAAGTACAGATGGACTTTTAGGGCAGTGAAATGATGCTCTATAATATGGCAGTGGGGGACACATATTGTTACATTCATCCCAAACCACAGAATGTACACACTGAGTGAACCCTAAGGTAAGCAGGAGACTTTGCATTAGAATGGTGTAGGATCATCAGCTGTCACCCATGTACCATCATACTTCCTGACCAAGGTACTGATGGGGAAGGAGCCTGAACATGTGTAGGGACAGAGGGCATATGACAACTCTATAGTTTCTGCTCATCTTGGCTGGGAACAAAAATAGAGGGTTTTTTTTTGTTTTGTTTTGTTTTGTGCCAGTCCTGGGGCTTGTAATCAGGGCCTGGGCAGGGTCCCTGAGATTTTTGTTCAAGGGCTATGCTCTACCACTTGAGCTGCAACTCCATTTTTGGTTTTCTGGGAGTTAATTGGAAATAAGAGTCCTTTACACTTTCCTGCCCAGGCTGGCTTCAAACTGTGATCCTCAGATCTCAGCCTCCTGAGTAGCTAGGATTGCAAGCATGAGCCATTGGTACTTATCTGAGTTCAATATGTTTTTTTAAATGTAGAAAAATGTTGGGGTCGTGGGTCCCTAAGAGATCATCTGTCCAGCCCACTCATTTGGCACATGCAACAGTGAAAGTTCAGCAAATGGAAGACATTTGCTTGAAGTCACAAAGCAAGTGCAGATAGAGCAGCCAATGAAAGCAGGCACCTGGCTTCTGGGTTCAGTACACCTATGCTGCTACATAAGGTGTCAGGTGTCAACCCCTTGGTTTCATTCAGTATCAAGTGGCTCACAGGCTGTATTATTTGTAAAGGGACAGAATGTCTTTTAGCTCAAGGCCTTCTCATTAGGTGTTAGATGTAAAAAACCAGAAAAAAGCACCTGAAGCATTTCTCATCATTCTGTTCTCAGCTCTTTTGCTCCTGGCCCAAATCCAGAGCAGGAGAGAACAGTCTGTAAATGTGTTCATTAGATACTATTTCTTTGTTGTAAAGAACCTACATGTCCATAGACAAGGCCCATGAATCTATTAGAAGGAAACCATGAAGATGGCCATCAGACTGTCTGCATAATCCAAGTTGGCTAAGAGCCCCAATTCATAATTGACAATTTGATGTCCATTGTTTCATTTTCATTGAAAACAATTCGAAGCTGGGCTAGGGGTAGAGCTAGGTGGTAGAGCACTAGTCTAGCATGCATGAAGCCTTTTTGGGTTCAATACTCAGTACTCTCCCCCCCCCCAAAGTAAACACCAGACCCAATTGCCACTTCTCAACATGTCCCCCTGTATGGCTGAGGCAGCACCGAACATGTGCCCTTGAAACTCTTACCCCTAAGCCTTAAATGGGCTTCTTAACTCTCTCCCAACATCACAAATACCTTGAGAGATCACCCACTCCCTCATCTTACAATGTGTGGTCCTCAGGACTCTGTCATTAGACTTTCTGTCTCTCTCGGTTCACACACTCCCAATTTTGGCCTCACTCAGTGTTATATTTTCTTATTGATTGACTGTGCCCTTCCTAGCACTGCAACTCAAGTGCCTGGACATTGTCCTTAGCTTTTTCACTCAAAGCTAGCACTCCCACTTGAGCCATACCACCAATCTAGTGTTTTGTTTTTTTTTAACTAGTACATCTCCACATGTATAGTTCAAGTCATGACCCCAGAGTCCCTTCCTTTGAGCTCCCTATTTGCCACTCCCACTGCTACTCAAGTGTCACACTTATTATATACTAGAATACATTAATCACCTCTCCAAGCAAACTTGGCTCTTTCCTGTTGCTCATCACTCTATTAGCCATTCAATCATTTAAGGCACAAACCTGGGAATTATCCCACATTTCATTTCTCCTTCACCCTCCACCATACCCAATGCTAAGAACTGTACTTTCAGACTATATCTACATATCCAGAACATGGACAGCCACACACACACACACACACACACACACACACACACACACACACACACACACACACACACGGGCGGCTTGGGTTTTACTTGTGGGAGGAGAGGGAATGGGAGGCATTGTTTTGTTTTTGTTTTTGTTTTGAGATAGAGTCTTACTATGTAGTTCAAGCTGACTCTGAACTCACAGTCCTCCTGCCTCAGCTTCCTGAGTGTTAGGTTTACAGGTATTAATCATCATGCCCAGACTTATATATTAGTTTTTCTGAGACATGGCTTCATTATATTACACAAGCTATAGTAAATTCATGATCCTCCTATCTCCACTTCCCAAGCACCAGGATTACATCATGCCTAACTTAAAAAATACATTTAGGGGCTGGGAATATGGCTTACTGGTAGAGTTCTTGCCTAACATGCATAAAGCCCTGGGTTCAATTCCTCAGTACCACATAAACAGAAAAGGGTAGAAGTGGTTCAAGTGGTAGAGTGCTAGCTTTGAGCAAAAGAACTTCAGGGACAGTGCCCAGGCCCTGAGTTCAAGCCCCAGGACTGGCAAAAAAGAAAAAAATATATATTTAATTGCAAATAATTATATATATATGATAATGTATGACTTTTTTTGTTGTTGTTGTTGGTCGTGGGGCTTGAACTCTGGGCCTGGGCGCTGTCCCTCAGCTCTTCAGCTCAAGGCTAGCGCTCTACCACTTGAGCTACAGCGCCACTTCCAAGTATGACATTTTTTAAGAAGGGGAAAGTCAGCCAGAAGCCAGTTCTGAAGTTGTGAAAGGATTTATTTAGTCACATCTCTAGAAGGACATAAAGTAACACCATTTTTTTAAAGCCACCATTAAGGTAGATGGCTTTCATAAGTACCATGGTAGAGTTCTGTTTATGTATGTATGTATGTATGTATGTATATATTGAAAAGGATATGAACATTACAACTTGGGGGGGAAGGGAGGGGTAAATGGGAGATAAAGAGGGATGGAGTAACAATGATTAAAAACAAATATACTTATTTCCTTACCTATGTAAGTATGGCATTTTACTGCATGCATATAACATGTAAACGTCAGATCACACATTTTTCAATGCATGCAAATTCTCCTTACTAGCTATTTTGAAATACACAGTTAATCTAAACACCTGCACTTATATTCAAGGTTCAAGCTACAATCCTGTCTCACCTGGGAGGTAGCAGTAGCCTTCAAAGGAAATTTCCTTTCTCTCCCCCCTCCAATCCATACCCCACACTTCACCCTGAGGAATACCTACAAACATAAACTTGCTGGTATCTTTCCTCTGTTCATAATGTCAATGTGGCTTCTGAGCTCACGTACAATAAAATCCAAACTCCATCCCATTGCAGAAAAGTAAGCCCACATTTTGGTTCCTGCCTGACCTCTCCAGCCTCCTTACCATAGCTGCCCATGACTCCATATGCAGGCTCTTCTCCATGCTGGGCAAGCATTTGCTCATAGCTTGCCTCTGCCCCAAATCACCTGACGTGCTGACCACATACTCTCAAGTAGAATCAACTGTTCTCTCCATGCCTTCTAATTCCTCACTGAGAAATGCCTCTAAACACCTGATCTGGCTTGTTTCTCCTGCTCCCATAGATAACCAACTCTATTCATTTCTTTCTTTCTGTACAACTAAGGTCTATCTAGACAGGTGCTGGTGGCTCATGCCTGTAATCCTAGCTACTCAAGAGGCTGAGATAGGAGGATCACAGCTCAACACCAGCCCAGACAGGAAAGTCTGTGAGACCCTTATCTCCAATTAACCACCAGAAAGTCAGAACTGGAGGAGTGTGGCTCTGGGGTAGAGTGCCAGCCTTGACCAGAAAAGCTAAGCAAGTGTATGAGGCCATGTGTTCAATCCCCAATACAAGCCTCAGAACTGGTGTATACACACACACACACACACACACACACACACACACACAGCTCCTCAGGTGCTTACACAAAACCCATCATTTGGACACTTATTGCTCTTGAGAGTAATGGAAAAAAAACAAGCCTTACAGTTCTAGAAATTTGTTTACACCTTTTATGAGAAACAAACAAAATACATGCAGTCAGAAGGTACTGGAACCTGAATCAATTAGCTTGAGACACACAAAATGTGCAAGAAAAGTTTAAGACTTTTTCTAGCTCAACAAATACCAATTTGGTGTGTCATCCATCTTATAAATAAATAAGCTGGGGGCTGGGAAGGTGGCTCAGTGGTAGAGCGCTTGCCTTGCAAGCCTGAGGCCCTGGGTTCAATTCCTCAGCACCATATAAGCAAAAAAGAAAAAAAGCCGGAAAGTGGCGCTGTGGCTCAAGTGGTAGAGCGCTAGCCTTGAGCTGAAGAGCTGAGGGACAGCGCCCAGGCCGAGTTCAGGCCCCACAACCAGACCCCCCCAAAAAATAAATAAATAAATAAGCTGACGTATTGACAAAAGTAATAATAAAAATAATTTATTGTGCAGAAGGGCCACCCCACACGGTCACCATTTATATTATCTTATTTGATCCTTGGCCGATCTGTGATGTGCATGAATGGTTCATGTATTTCAGCTGCCATCTCTCTGCCCATACTTCAAAGGGTTAAATAGAGCTGAACTTGAAACAACCTGGGCTTATTAGAGGCATAGGGTTGGAGAAAGGCTGAGAGCAGGAAGTGGTCAGGAAGCCAAGTCGGCCCCAGGCTCAAATTTCCCTGACCAAGAGCCTAGGATGAATTATGGTGGAAAACCCCCAAAGTGTACAGTATCCTCTCCCTTTAATTTAGGCCTTAAAAAACAGATTGCATCGTTGTCCAGAAATGAGGAAGGTTAATGATTTCCTTGGACAGAGAGTTCCAAGCAACCCTTGCGGCTTTGTGTGGACCTTCAAAAGATCTTGGGCAGACAGAGTCTGTGAAACTTTTTATACTTGTCTATTAAATGTTCACTAGACTCCTCTGCCCTCATTAGTATCATTAGAGAACAGAAAACCCATCCTGAATTCAGCAGACATTCTAGAACCTACTAGGGGTATCGCCCACTCCAGCTGGTGACCATTTTCTTAGTTTCTACTTTCTCCTTCTGTTTTTATTTCTGCACAAATGAGTAGTTGTACGTATGTATATATATATATATATTTTTTTTTTTCTTCTCTTCCCCTTCTTTCTTACACAAAAACCCATTCCCTGCTACCTGGTTGCCAAGCACTACCAGGGGACCTCTTTAACAATTCAGCTCATAGCACCAAAGTGTCCCCCCCCCCTGCTTCCACAAACATGTCAGGTTAACACCCAAAGTGTAAAACAGGAAGCAGAGTCATTAGTCTGACCCACCCTGTGGGGACTCTAAGAACAATTTGGACGGCACACAGCCTGAAAAGTTGCTGCTTAGGAAAGCAGTTATAAACTAGGGTGTGAGATTAGTAGCAGGCTGAATAGAATACAGACTCAAGCTCTGCCCTTAGGAAGCTGTGTGTCCTTGAGTAAGTCACTTAACTTCTCTGAATCCTGGTTCCTCATCTTTAAAGTGTACGAGGTGAAAGGAACATAATAGTATGTAGCTCAAAGGAGCTGTTGTGGGGATTGAAGGAGATTTAAAAAATGTAAACAGCTTTGCCTGGTATCTAGTGTATGAGAAGTAGTTGGGTCAGTGACTCACAGCTAGAGGCTCACTGCTAGAAGCTCGGAGAATATGTACTCTGACCCTCATTGTCTAGATGGGGATTAGTGAAAGGTTTCTTAAGCCTTTGCAATCTACCACAGAGAGTGCAAAGAACTGCACTCACAAAGCAGCTGTGGTCTTATGAGATGAGTACTTTTCCTGTCTAGGATTCTTTTCCTGGTTATGTACACACAAGTCAGTCTCAGCAAGGCCTTGCTTGAAAATCTTTTCTCCCTAATCTGCACTCAACCTAGTTCTTTCCAAAGAACAAAGGCTTCTCCCAAGCTCTGAGCCGCTTTCCTCCTTTGGCTGTGAGCAGGCACTTTGCAAGGCCTTTTGCACCGGGTGTGGCTGGAAGAGGGAAGGAACTTCTCTTCCCAGCTCACTTTGTGGTGGGAACCTCTGTGGCTTTTGCAAGGACAAGTAAAGAGAGGAGAAGTGGGAGGAGGAGGTGGAGGAGGAGGAAGACAGCCCAAGGCAACTGTGGCTCTTGTGATTGGTCCTCCATCAAAGTGGTGTGTCAAGGAGTAGCCAATCTCATCCCAGCTCAGGCATTTCAGCTCCGCCCTCCTGACCTCACGTGGCCCTTCATGAGGTTTCTGTTTGCTTGCTGGGAGACCCAGTGAGCACTGGGAGTTCTGCCCAGCTCAGCACTTCGTTATATTCTTCAGGCAGGAAGGAACTGGCTCGCCTGTAAGTACTTAGCTCCTGTCTGAGCAATGGCCAGACTAAACAGAGCTAGGATGTGGAACTGAGGGCTGATACTGGCCTTACTGTACCCTCAGGCAGTGGAAAGCCCTAGTACTTCGAATAACAGATACCAGACTCACTTTTCCTTCTGTTGTGAGAACTGTAACTTTGCCCTAATGGTCAATTAATTTATCCTGCCAGAATCTGCTTAGCCTTCTCTTCTCAGTTCTCTGCAATTTTTTTTTCTCTTAATGGGAGAAAATTAAGGGGGAGTGTGATTTCTCATCTCTGGGCCTCAGTTTCCTCATCTGGGAACTAAGTGGGCTAAACTGTCATGAGGTCCCCACAACCACCAGCTTAGTTAGGCCAGGTCATCGTCATAACATCTTTACTGATATGTCCACTTCTGTGCTTGTCACAGCAGCCAAAGACTCTCTAAAACACATATTAGCCAAGTGTTCAAGGTTAACACATGTAATCCTACTCAGGAGGTTCAAAGCCAACTCTGGGCAGCAAAGAACATGAGACTCTTTTCTCCAATTAACTATCAAAAGCTAGAAGTGGAGCTGTGCTTCAAGTGGTAGAGTGCAAAAAAGCTTTTATAAGCAAAAAAGCTCAGGGACAGAACCGAGGCTCTGAGTTCAAACCACACAACTGGTGCCAACAAGAGGGAGAGGAGGAGAGGAGAGAGTCAGACAGAGACAGATGGAGAGAGAGAGGGAAAGAGAGAGATTATACAGCCTTACCCACAGTAAAACTTGCACATCCCATATCTGGAAAAATCCAAGTTCTTTGGCACCATGTACCAGGCCCTATGAGGTTTGACCCAAGGTCTGACCCCTAGGCTGCCTTGTCTCACCCCCTGTTTCTCCCTCCTTTGTTTGGCTATACCACCCTTCTCACATGTTCCATACATGTGTCAAGCTTGCAACTGTCTTGGGTCCTCACATCTCTGTCTGGGATCCTCTCTGCCCATGTTTTGTTGTTGTTGTTTTGGGATTTTTTTAGCCTGTTTCACTCTTCAACTTCAAGGTTACGACTGTGGTCACTTCCTTGAGCTCCACACTACCACCACCACCACCTCACCCCCTGCTAGGCTAGATCCCTCTGTTTTACACAGGTTCAAGGACAATGGCCTTTCCCTTCCCTTCACGGAACACATCACAACCACAGTCCTTTCTGCCATTCCTTTCACCAGTCTCCGTGGCTAGACTCTGGAAGTTCTGTTAGGGCAGGAACTTCATTGGTCTTGCTTATTTGTGCATCTTTGGTACTCTATGTAATGTGAAGCACAGAGGAGGTATTCACTAAAATGGGTGGAATGAATGAATGATGCTCAGGAAGCCCACAGGGCCAGCCCCACAGTTTCTGTTACGGTTGTGGAGGCCACTGCATTGCCACCTCCTTGAAGCCATAAAGCAATAGTGTTCCCCACCTGATCTCTCTGTCAAACAAACTAGACAGGCAGATCTGTCCTTGGAAGAAACTCAGGCTTCAGTCACTCCTAAAGCCAAGTGCATGCAAAACACTTTGTTTATGGCACTCAGGCCCCATGCCCATCTCATGAGTGATTCAGTTCCTCAAATAGCCGCTGCACAGCCATGGTGTGCCTGGCCTTGTCATCCAAGCTAAAGGCTTTAGACTCCCAGACATAGTCTGAGCATCTCAAGTGCTCACATGTAAACAAGCAATTCCCATCTGAGGAAAGAGCAATTGAGGACTGATTGTCCTGTGGAAATGTAATGGGGGAAGAAGGCCGGGTGGTAGATTGTGCAAGAGGGTAATCTGATTAGTGGTGGAGCAGGGGTGCATTTCCTGGTGGAAAGATGAGCTTCAGGGAGAGATACCCGTGATGGGAAGGGGGCATTTCAGGATGGGCTTCCTGTCTACACAGTGGCCACCAGGGATTGTGTGCTGGGGTGGGAGAACCACAATGCCCATAATACATATTTATGCTCCACCAGATGAGTACTGGCATCACTGGGTATTAGTGCCATCAAGGGAACCTTTGAAACAGACAGTAGCCATGCCTTCCACCTCCACAGCACTGTGAATTCTCATTTAGAGGGTCAGGTATGAGATCCACCTTCTTCGTGTTTAATAAATCTTTCCTCTACATGATTTAGAGGCAAGTAGTCTAAAGAGTGGCTTTATTGAGAGTTTTACCAAGAGCCTGCCTAACCAAACAAGCCAGGTGTTGTGGATCATGACTTTAATCCCAGCTACATCAGAGACATAGATAGGGGCATTGAGGTTTGCGACTGGCCCTAGGCAAAGATATGAGCTATCTTCCATGAAAACTAAATCAAAAAAGGGACAGTGGGTGTGAGTCAGTTGTGGAGTGCCTGCCTAGTAAGCATGAGGCCCTGACTTCAAGCCATACCACAAAACTTATAATAGTAAATAAAGAGAGCACTTGGTTTCTATGGTAACAGGTGACTGATGTAAACAAGAACTTCATTGGTTCAGTCCACTAGCCCTACAAATAAAAATCATTTTGTAAAGGTTCTCACAGCACTAGAAGTCCCCCTACATTCCCTCACAGCCTTAGGTAACCACTAAGCTGCCTTTGAATGGCTGCCATTATTCACCATCCATATCCACTTTACATAACTATTCAAGGTCACTACCGATTCTAACCTTGAACTTCCCTGAGATTCTTCCTTGCCTCCATGGCTTTGGCCTGGGGTTTCCTTTCCTACCTTGCTTATCCCCTTCTTGTACTGAGCCATCACTTTGTGCTGTCTTCTATATGCAACATCCCAAATTCTCTTCGCCGCCTTCATCTCTGCAAGCTTCTTGCCCTTGTGTATGCTCTACCTATCGCACACCTAAGCGTGTTTAAAGCTGCCGCTTGCATTGCTTTCCTAGCTAGCTCATGACTTCCCCAAGGAAACACTTTCCCTTCCTACAATCTGCCCCTGCAACACATCCTAGCTCAGGAGCTGTTTATTTCTTTAATTAATTTATTTATTTTTGTCAGACATGGTGCTTGAACTCCCGGTCTGGGTATTGTCCCTGAGCTCTTTTTGTTCAAGCCAAGTTCTCTATCAATTTGAGCCGCAGTGCTCTTCCAGTTTTCTGGTGGTTTATTGGAGATTAGAGTCTCACAGACTTTCTTGCCTGTGCTTGGTTTGAACTGAGATCCTCAAATCTCAGCATCTTGAGTAGCTAGGATTACAGGCACAAGTCACTAGTGCCTGGCCCCAGGAGCTATTAAACCCAACAGACTACATATGACTTAATCCCAAAAGTGCCCTGGAGGAGCTCACAGCCTGTGAGGGGGGAAATAGAAGACCTGTTGTGTGGTGGGGACAGCAGGGAAAGGCTTGACACCTGCCCTCTTGGAGCTTATACTGTAGTCAAGTACATGCAGACAGTAGTCTGCGGAGCAAAAGGTTACACAATCAGATACCAGGCGTTCTGCCTGGGGGAAAGTATCTGGAGAAGGGTGGGAAGCACAGGGAGGATCTGGACTGGAGTGAAAATGGCCTGAGCTACATCTTAGGGCAGTAAATTGGATGGTTTAGAAGGCAGAATGTAAAGGGCAAGAAGTGAGTTTGGAAGTTGATGAGTTCAGCCAAGACCAAAATATTAAGGGTCTGAGCATAAAGTTCTCAGTAGAAAATGATGGGAGGTGTAGCAATTAATGTTTCTACATTTAGCATCTATCCATACAGGACCCAGTGCAAGGGGATATAGTGAAACTCCAGGAACACACATGTACCCAAGGACTTGCATCGTGCCCGGCATCCCCACCCTGGTAGAGAACAAGCTTAGTCTGAACTGTGAAAGTTTTTTGGTTTCTTTTTGGGTCCGGTTGTGGGCCTGAGCTCTGGGCCTGGGCGCTGTCCCTCAGCTCTTCAGCTCGAGGCTAGCGCTCTACCACTTGAGCCACAGCACCACTTCCAGCTTTTTTCTTTTTGCTTATGTGGTGTTGAGGAATCGAACCCAAGGCCTCAGGCATGCAAGGCAAGCGCTCTACCACTGAGCCACCTTCCCAGCCCTGAACTGTGAAAGTTTTAAAGCCACCCTGGGACCTAAGGATGGGCAATAAGCCACTGAATTTTTCACTTGTAGACAGATTGCTCTGGTAATATCACGGAGAATAGAGAACTATGGAGAGTAAGGCTGGAGGCTGTGAACCCAGTTCTGGGACAAAGGCAGTGAGTAAAGGATTGAGGGGTGTTGGGGGTAATGTAGCTCAAATCAGATGAGCCTACCTTATTGTGCAGCTCATGCTGGAGGCCAGAGGCTTGGAGGAGGCCTGTGGGAGGAAGACCCTCCAAAGACAGTTCCCCCTACAACTCTGCTGCCAGAGAGGAGGAGGCGAGGCTTAGGTGAAAGTGTAGGAGCCATCTGCCACAGCTGAAGCCCTCACAGACTTCTCCCCTGCCCTGCCCAGCCCTGTGTTCCCTGGCCTAGCAGTCCTGCACACTTCCCTTTTCCCTCGGGCTGCGGCACCAGTCCAGAGCACACAGTGTTCTCCTGAGCAGATGTGAGCACTCTGGGCAGGCTGAATCACTGTCTCTGGCCAGAAGGACCAAGGCAGAGACTAGACAATCCCAAAGAACATTGCCACGGGGCCTCCTGTGCTAACCCAAACAGAAAGGTTCACAACAGGGGAAAACAACAGGTGTCAAAACAGTGCTGGCCTTTTCTGGAGCAGCTTTTAGCCCAGCTGATGAAAGCGACATCCCATCCCAGTCATGCTGGTAGGGAGTATCTAGAACATTCTCCTAGCTCAAGCCTTGGCACTGTTTGGAAGTCAAGGCAGAGTCTGCTTCTGGGAATTGATTAGCTTCACTCTAACCCACTCCAGCCTGTGACCCCTTGGGCTACTGATGGATCTGAATTTGAGTAGGGACAGAGGATGACAGCAGGAAAAGGCGCTCTCTCCTTGGGCTGCAGCGGTCAGGAAAAGAATCCTCCTAAGATCCCCACTGTCTTTGTTAAAGGATCTGTGGGAGGTAGAATCCATCAGCTCTTGGCCTATGATTGAAGTTGTCTGCACCTTCCTTGATAACCTCTGAAGCCATGACACAGTCAATGGGGACACTGTACTGACCAGGGGTTAAAGACGGTGGCTCTGAACACAGATGGATCCAAGTTCTAGGCCTCGCTTTCCTTTTCCTAGGTTTATACTTTACATGTGTTACTTAATCTCTCTGAATCTGAATTTCTACTACCGAAGTTGAAAATGATGATAAATCATGGTACTTTGAAAGGATTAAATAAGATCATCTATGCAAAAAATTTGGCCTTGTCTCTGGTACTTAGTGAGCATTCCATAAATGGTAGCTATTATCTCTCCTTAGTGTTGGGTGTGGTGGTGTGTGAGTATAATCCCAGCACTCAGGAATCCAAAGCAGGAAGGTTATGAATTTGAGACCAGTCTGGACTACATACTGAGGCCCTGTCTTACAAAAAATAATCCACTTTTGAGTGTCTTTTACTGGATTCTTTTTCTCCAGGTCCCAGCTCAGGGCCATATCCTACTGAACTTCAGCCCTACCTAAGAATTCTCGCAAGCTCTCAGTGTTTGCTCCATAGATGGTGACTTGCCAGAGGCTTCTCATTCCAATTGAGCTGAGCGCCCTTTATACCTCTGCCTTCTGCCTTGTCTGGTGCAGCTGTTAAAGGAGCCAAACTTGAGAACAAAGGGCAGGGGTAGGGAGCTTGCTGGTAAGGGTAGGTGGGGCAAGAGAGATGGCCAGTCTATTCTGTCAGTGCTTTGTCTGTGCAGGGAGGCTCTGAGGAGGGACTAGAAGTTTCTGAAAATATTCAACCTCATTTTGTTCAAAGATGGGTTTTTCCAGGTGCAGTATCCCCCTCCTCTGGTATTCTGGGTGGAATGAAGGAACAAGAAGCTTAAAGAAGCTAGGTGCTGGTGGCTCATATCTCTAATCCTAGCTACTCAGGAGGCTGAGATCTGAGGATCACCGTTCAAAGCCAGTCCAGGCAGGAAAGACCATGAGACTCATCTCTAGTTAACTACTTAGAAAAAACCAGAAGTGACGCTGTAGCTCAAGTAGTAGAACACTAGCCTTGAGCAAATGGAACTAAGCAACAGCACCCAGACCCTGAGTTCAAGACCCACAACCCACAAAAAAAAAGAAAAAGAAAGAAGGTTAAAAAACTCAAAAGATTACCTCCCACTTAGATTTCTAAGCAGCTCCCTCAGTTTTGCCCAAAGCATGCACCCATCCACTGCTGCCTTTCAGACTGCCATGTACCCCCACTCACATCATACTGAAAACCTCCAGGCCAAAAGGAGTCTTGAGAAGAGAAGGGATTTTGGGGTGGAGGCACTGGTTTGCTCTGCAGACTTTATAGCAGCTCTCCTATTTACAGCTGCACTTGACTGGAGTTACTGAGAGCAAGTGTGATGAAGTCTCAGGTGCAAAATCAATTAGCAAGGCCTTAGCCAGCAAGCCTTTCATTTCACACTAGCTTCTTTTTTCAGCTTTTCCTGCACCTTCTAGGTGGGATGTCATTAACTCCAATCACTAGGAAAAGCAATGAGACACAATTGCCGTCAAGCCCACTTCACAGAGAAAACGGGTATGTGGTGGCGGCAGAAAAACAGAGGTTAGATTTTAAACATCTGGGAAGGAATCCTAGCTACTCAGGAGGCTGAGATCTGAGGATCGCGATTCAAAGCTAGATTGGACAGGGAAGTCCACTTTTCTCCAATTAACCACAAGAAAATGTTAAGTGGCACTGTGGCTCAAGTGGTAGAGCACTAGCCTTAAGTGAAAAAGCCCCACACCCACCACCTGAATTCAAGTCCCACGATTGGCCAAACAAAAACAAAACAAAAAAAAGCATGGCTGGCTGGAGGATCCTTTCCAAGAGCCTAACCCAGGCTTTGTCCCTCCCACTTGGTTAGAACGAAATGTTCTTTTGTGGTTTATAACCTTTCCTTTGGAAGGACGTGCCCAGGTCTGGGCCACTATCAGGGCTGCTGCTATAAGTCACTGTCACGCAATAAGAAATTGCCCAGGCAGCCTGGGGCGGGCTCCCCACCCCCTTCTTTGCTCCTCCCCAGGCCTGCCCAGTCCCTGCCTCCTTTCTTTCCCCTCTATCCTTAGCCCACGGGAAAATTCCCTGTGATGGGTGCTCAGCAGCTTTCCAAGCCTGTGTGCAGCAGCATCGCTAGCCTCTGGCTCCCCCTCCCTGGTGACTGGACCGGCAGCACATGGCTCCCCACGCGGTGTTGCGGCCAGTCGGCAGGCGGAAGGCATGTGGGTGTCCATGCGGTCTCCAGACAGGGCGGGGCGGCTAGGGCGGGGCACTGCACCCCGCTTGCGGCTCCTGGCCAGTTCTGGGTGACTGGAGTGGGAACAAGAGGCAACAGGGAGCATGGGAGTGCTTCAGATTTTTCTAAACGCCTGTACACATGTCCTCACTTAAATGCTGCCCAACAAAACAAAACAAACTCCACTAACAAGGGACTTGGGGAGAAGAAGGGGGAGGAAGTATTTGGCCTCAGAATGCCAGAACTAGAGTGGGATGAAGCCAGCGGAGCCTGGGAGCCAAGCTGAGCCAGTTACAACAGGGCTAAAGTCAGATCCCTTGGGCTCCCAGGCAGGCAAGGTGAAAGGGGAAATCATGCTGGGGGCTTCTCCAGTTCCAGTGCCCAGACCTCACCGAACACCAATGTTCAGTACTGACAGCATGGCTGGAGATGAAGAATCAATCCCGAGGGATGGGACCTAACCTAGGCAAGAGAAGTTTTTCAAACTTCCGGCAAACCCGCTGTATAAAAAACAACTTGCTACACGGAGCATGGCAGCCCATGACTGTAATTCCAGGTACATACAGTCAAGATCATTATGAGTTCGAAACCAGTCCAGCAAACTTAGATCTTGGAGGTGTGGCACAAGTTGTAGAGCCCCTCCCTAGCAAGCTAGAGGTCCTGAATTCAAACCTAAGTACCAAAGACAAAGAAAACAGAAAGAACTTCGTGCCAAGGCTGGAGCTTATTCATACTTGTGAGCTTGTGAAAAATGTACGATGTTAGCCAGGCCTCAGTGGCTCACACCTATAATCCCAGCTACAAAAGAGGCTGAGATCTGAGGACCTTTGGTTCAAAGCCAGCCTGGAAAGGAAACTCTTTGAGATTCTTATCTCCAATTAACTACCAAACATCCAGAAGTAGAGCTGTGACTCAAGTAGTAGAGCACTAGCCTTGAGCAAAAATCCTCAGGGACAGTACCTAGGACCTGAGTTCAAGTCCTAGGATTGGCACATTCTTCTCTGCATCCCGGTTCTCCCCAAATGCAGGATCTTGGGAGCCTCAGCTTCTGGACTCGATCCCTGGCATGAAAGGAAGGAAGAAGCATCTGCTGAACCAGCACTTGCATTTTTTTTTGGGGGGGGGGTCCAGTCGTGGGGCCTGAACTCTGGGCCTAGGTGCTGTCCCTCAGCTCTTCAGCTCAAGGCTAGCGCTCTACCACTTGAGCCACAGCACCACTCCAACTTTTTTTTCTGCTTATGTGGTGCTGAGGAATCGAACCCAGGGCCTCAGGCATGCAAAGCAAGTGTTCTACCACTGAGCCACCTTCCCAGCCCAGCACTTGAATTTTTAAAATAACACCTCTATTAACATATTCACATACTGTAACATTTGCCCCCTCAGATATACTTGCATCTGTGCATTACAATTTAGCAAGGCCAATGGGAGATGCCATCTCCTCCCTCTTACAATCACTGTCAGGTAGACACAATGGTCCAGAATTGCTAGATGTTCTGACCAAAAAAAACCAAAAGTCTGGACTTTTCTGATAAATCTTTTTTTTTTCTGTGCCAGTCCTGGGCTTAAACTCAGGACCTGGGCATTTTTTCTCAAGCCTAGAACTCTACCACATGAGAACTCTACCACCCACTTCCAGTGGGGTTTTTTTTGGTGGTTAATTGGAGGTAAGAGTCTCACAGACTTTCCTGCCCACGCTGGCTCTGAGCCAAGATCTTCAGATGTCAGCCTCCTGAATAGCTACGATTGCAGATGTGAGCCACCACACCCAGCTCAGAAATATACTTATTTAAAGATGGGCAATTAGTTCAAATTTTGGGAAAACATTTTTGGAGCCAACAACCTGCTTGAGGGGGCTAGATTCAGCCTGTTAGCTGCCAGATTCTTGCCCCTCTCCTTCCCCCGTTCCTCCTGTTCCAGCTACTGTCTGCAAAGAAACTGCTGAGCAACTTCTTCCTGACAGTCCTCTTGCATCTTTTTCCTTCCTTTTCCAAATAGGCAGCCATACATTCATTGAGGATCTACTATGTGCTTGGTATATTTTTTATATAAATCATTTAAATCTTCACAATCATTTTTATTACAGATGGTATTAGCATCCCAGTTTCAAAGATAAGTAGAGCTCAAAAAGGTTGAGCAATTTCCTAATGTTGCACAGCAAGTTCTTTCTCTCACCACACTGCTTCTACTTTATGAGTTTTTGCCCAGATGCTCTCTTATCTTTTTTTCTCATTCTGAACTTTGTTTTTCTCCAGATTCTGGACATAGCTTTGAGATTAGGTCTAAACTGTCAGAGCATGGTCTCAGTGAGCCTAGGACCTACAATTGTTGGGAAGAGTCATAATTTCCAACACCCAGAATTGTTTCCCTATAAGTACACTCATCATTGTCAGTCTGTGTCCTGATGGTTGGTTTGGAAAATGTGGTCCACATCACTGAGCTGTGCTCTATTTTGAGGTTGATTCACATTTAGTTGTGGTCAGCTCCCTCCTTTATTTGGTATTTTTCTTGTTTATTCGTGTTCAGCCAAATCATGTTGTTAGGCTTTGTCACTAATGAACCCTTTGCACTTGTCCTCGCTCAATTTCATCTTTCACAGGATCTTTCTGTGACCCATCCAACTAGAAGTCCCTGTCATCTCCCAACCGTCTCTCTTTTCCAAGTCACTTCAAGCTTGAGGACACTGTCCTCACTGTCTCTAAATGTCCCTTTCCTTCACTGCCCTGGAAAGCTCACTTAAGCCTTGTGGAAGATGGAGGACACAAGTAGGGGAAGGCAGAATCTGTTCCCTCGGGATGGCCCAGCCTGGAAGCTGTGCCAGACCAGCTCCAGAGATGGTCTTCTCCCAGGAGAGTCGGAGGCCTGTGGATCTCTTCAAATCTTTGGTCTTGGAAAACCCTTTGGTAGGAGGTCCTTGAAGTCAGGTCCGCCCCCATGGGATATCCCACTGTCTGAGTACTATGGGATCCCAGGCTGGTTGCTAAGCACAGGGCTCTCAAACAATGTAGTGTGACAGTTCCCCAGTCTGTCCCGGGGCCTCCCCAAGCCACAAGGGTGTGGTTTTCAGTCTGGGTACATTCTGTACCCTCACTCTGGAGGCGGGCTTGTGGTTCCTGGGGCTGTGCAGCAGAGCCCCGCCCATGCCTTTCCTCTCCAGCCACAAAAACAAGCTTAGACACTGAGAGGGAAGGAATTGAAACAACCTGCTACTGTACAGCTGGCCCCAGGAGATGCCAAGGTGGAGTAGTACCTCCCTTCCCCCTCCCCAAAGGCTCCCATGTGTGAAGGACGAAAGTGGCAATGGCTTTCCACAGCAGGGCTAAAACCTGGTCTTCAGCCACAAAGCCATGGCTTAAGGGAGATAGTAGGCTATCGTGGTTTTTCCTAAAGGCCCCAAACATGACTTTGCTTTCTCTCTCTCTTCAGCTGTCTTCACTTTCCTCTAGCTACTACTCTGCAACTGGCAGGTCATTTATGCCCTTGTTAGTAGCTCTCCCCACCCATAGAGTCACTTGCTGTCCATCTTTATCACAGGAACGTTGTCACTTTGTGAGCCATTCCTAGATAATCACAATCACTGCAGGCTGCATATTACATATCTCATTTAATGCTGGTCTTAATTAATGATTTAGTTTTTGGACAAGGGTCCCTCTACATAGCACAGGCTGGCTTTGAACTTATGATCCTCTTGTCTCTGCTTCGTAAGTGCTGAGATCACAGGTGAGCACCACCATACCTGCCTCTTACCACAGGTTTGAGATAAACCCCTGTATTATTATTCACTCCATTTTATAGACAAGGTACATGAGGCAGAAAAATGCTCAATACCATGTCAAAGGTTGTGCACTATTAAATGAGAGAAGCAGAGCTTGAGCCTGTCTGCTATACTCAGGTTCATGGCCTTTTCACTACACTGGATCACCTCTTTCTCCTTCCAAGACCATGCTGCAGACTAGTTGCTGGATAAGGGACAGCTTCAGGTCTCAGAGGGGAGAACATCTCCCTGGAGATATTAGGAAAGGTAGGAGCAGAGCAACCTTTGCTCAGTCACAGGGATTCCCCAGGACTCCCTGAGAGCCAGGCCACACCCAACTGCTTTCTTTGGGTTTCTCTCCTGCCCTGTAGACTGGCAGCGAAGCGCTCAAGCATGCGCACAAGAAGAACTTGAGAGGGAGGAGCAAAGAGGTGATGAGAAAACTCATTGTCCCAGAGCTCTCTTGCACCCTCTTCAGGCAGCTCTCACTTACTGCCATGTCTGACCAAGTGGGCAATTTCTGCCATCTAAGGCTAGATACCTAGACCTGAAAAATCACCATTCCCAAGGACTGCAAGTATGGTAAACCAGAATGTGGCTGGGCTGTTTTGCTTATTTTTGAAAAAAAAATTTTAAGTATATAATTCAGTGGCACGGAGCAGTCAGTCCTCTACATCTGTGTATTCAACCAGTATCATTGCATTTTTTGGGGGGGGGTCAGGTCGTGGGGCCTGAACTCTGGGCCTGGGCGCTGTCCCTCAGCTCTTCAGCTCAAGGCTAGCGCTCTACCACTTGAGCCACAGCGCCACTTCCGGCTTTATTCTTTCTGCTTATGTGGTGCTGAGGAATCGAACCCAGGGCCTCTGGCTTGCAAGGCAAGCACTCTACCACTGAGCCACCTTCCCAGCCCTCATTGCAATTATTTTTATCTTGCAAAACTAACATTCTGTGCATACTGTTTAATAATCCCTGTACCCCCTCTCCCTCAGACACCACTTTCTGTCTGTGCATTTTACTACTCTGTGTATCATATATAAGTGGAATCACACAACATTTGTTCTTTGTGGCTGGCTTACTTCCTTTGGTATAGTATTCGTGGTTCATTCTCGTTGATCATGTCAGTGTTCCCTCATTTTAAAAACTGAGTAGTATTCCAGTGTGTAGACATACTCCATTTTGTCTGTCCTTCCATCTACAGATGGACATTTGGTTTTTTTTTCCACCTTTGGGCTACTCTGAAGAATGCCAATGTATACGTTTATGTCTGAGCACATGGTCTCAATTCTTTTTTTGGGGGGGGTCTATCCCTAGGAATGTACATGGTTCCTGATGACTTAGCTCTCCTCAGAACAAACTGGCCTTTTTCTGCTCACACTGTGCTTTGTCTCCATGCACATGACATTCAGATAATGCATGTCACTTTACCCCAACCTACTCCCATCCTATTCCACCAATTCCCTAACATCAGCTGACTGGTGAGCTTCTCTGGCATTCTTTATACATATTTCTGCCGGTATGCTTCTAGCCATATTTTCTTCCCTTGAAGAATATGACAGGTCTTCTTAGTCATTCTCCAAGGTCCAGGTCTACAGCCTTTGTACAAATGAGAGGCAGGGTAGTATAGTCATTGAAGATGGGCTTGGGTTTGAATCTTAACTGGCTCCTTGCGTAACCCTAGGCAAGCTACTTGACCTTATCATGCCTCCATTTCTTCATCTGTAAAATGGGAATAATAGTAATATCTATGTCAAGTGGCTATGAAGAACTAAAGATCTCCACAAATCCATCAGCACAATGCCTGATGCATGGTAAATTCTAAAGAAATGGGAGATGCTGTTTGTGATTATCCTACCTCCTCTTTTTTATGTGGTCAAAAACCACATAAGGGGGCTATGTGAACCATCTCAGTATGTTTTCCAGGGAGTATGTATGGACATACACTTCCACTGTCCCTCCTTCTTGTGTTGAGGGTCTTTTCAGCCTAACAAATAGCCCTACACTTTGGTAAAATGCTTTTATTAAGCTGGAAGAAACAATACCAAGAATATATGCAAGACTCCAGGAAATGGAAACAATAATTTTTTTTCTTTTATTTTTTTAATTTTTTTGGGGGGGGGGGTCCAGTCGTGGGGCCTGAACTCTGGGCCTGGGCGCTGTCCCTCAGCTCTTCAGCTCAAGCCTAGTGCTCTACCACTTGAGCCACAGCTCCACTTCCGGCTTTTTTCTTTTTGCTTATGTGGTGCTGAGGAATCAAACCCAGGGCCTCATGCATGCAAGGCAAGCGCTCTACCATTGAGCCACCTTCCCAACCCCTTTTTTTTTTCTTTTAAAACAAACAAAAAAGGGCATCAGTGATTCACACTTGTACTCCTAGCTACTCAGAAGGCTGACATCTGAGAATTGATGTTCAAACTAACCTGGGCAGGAAAGTCTGTGACAATCTTATCTCCAACTAACCACCAAAAAAAGCTGGAAATGGAGCTGTGACTCAAGTAATAGAGTACTAGCCTTGAGCAAAAATGCTTATGGTCATGGTACTGGCCATGAGTTCAAGCCACAGGACTGGCACAAAAATATATAGCATTTAGTCTCTTCTCTCCTGTAGCCCTCAACATTACAAGCCATTGTGTGCTTCATAGCCAGGTAGAGCATTGGGCTCCCACTCAGGCCAAATATGGTCCAGGTAATCTGACAACAGCAGCTAGCTTTGAGAAACTTCTTTTTCTCCCAGGAACCTGCCAGGCAGGTTGATGTCTTCCAGACTGGGAAAGAAGAAGCCAAGCTCAGGGTATTTTATGCTTATCAGTAAAGATAGCCCTATCTAGTATGTCCTGTTGGTTAAAGCATTGTATTAATACAGTCTATTAATAGGGTCAAGACCATCACTTCTGTTAACTGGGCTATTCTCCAAGCATTGATTGGACACCTGTTACAAACCAGGCCCTGTGCTATCTACAGATAAGCAAAGGAAGATGGCTGCTCTGGAGGTATCCAAGCCCAGCATAGTGCAAAGTTCTGCAGGCTCTGAGAGTTTGAAACTCCTATTCCCACCTTCATACCTAAATCCCTCTAGATGAAGGAGTCAATAAAGACTCCCTAGAGTTAGGCTGGTTTTCTGTTGTGTCTTGAAAGGGCAATTAGTAGAATTAAGAGAGGACAGAAGAGAGGACAGAGCAGTTGCCCAGGGAACAGGAAGTTTGTGTGCTGAAGGTTGAAACTATTTAGAGCACTGAGGGAGATACACGTGGGCATCTGCAGCTGAAGCTGAGGTATGGGGCAGCCATGGAAGCACCTTTTTCTTCTTTCTGTTTTCTTTGTTTTGTAAGACTTTGCAGTTTGTTTTGTAGCGTTTCCAACTGAGTTTTCCAGAACACTAATGATTCTCAGAGCTGACTCTGTGTAGCTGTTGCAGTAGCTGCTGGCCAGGATAGTTAAAGAAGGAGCAAGGGAGACACTAAGCAGAAGATGGGACTGAAGGACCTGCTTCCCTTCCCAAACAGAATAGCCTCATTTTTACTTTTGATCAAAAGTTGTTTATTATTGTTTTAATTGTTTACACTTTTATTGTTCAACAAATGTACACTACTCTCCCACATACAAGTTTCAGACCTG
This sequence comes from Dipodomys spectabilis, assembly GCF_019054845.1. Taxonomy (NCBI): domain Eukaryota; kingdom Metazoa; phylum Chordata; class Mammalia; order Rodentia; family Heteromyidae; genus Dipodomys; species Dipodomys spectabilis. Next base: position 5,729,925 of record NW_024870809.1, read on the forward strand.
CTCAATAATATAATGGGTGTATATATAAAAGGTTAAGAATAAGAGCTCTGACATATTTTTAATTAATTAGTTAATTATTTTATGGCTTCATTCACACAATGAGCTTCCAAATCATAAGATGTTAACAGTTAGGCCTATCCACATTTGCCTTCACCACAGAGAACCAATTCCTTCACAGTCTCAGGAGGCTTTCTTACTTGCCATTGATAGGCCAGCTTTATGTCTTTGGGAATAGAACTAAGCCCCAGGACTCACACTGTCTCTGAACTTATTTGTTCAAGGATAGTGCTCTACTACTTAAGTCACAGATACACTTCTGATGTTTTCATGGTTAATTGGGAATATGCATCTCATAGACTTTCTTGCTTAGGCTGTCTTTGAACAGTGGTTCACTAATGTCAGCCTCCTGAGGAGCAAGGGATGAGCCACTGGCTTCTGGCTAATTTATTTATTATTATTTTTATGTAATTGTACAGAGGGGTTTCAATTCAATGAATCAGCTTATAACTACAATACATCTCGATACATCATTCCTTTCTTCATTCTCCCCCAACTTTCCCCTTCCTACCATTGACACAGTTTACAAACACGACTACTACATGGATTACAGGAGGGCAAGAGTGGAGGCAAAGAAGCTGATCAGGATCCAGGATGGAGAATATAGTGTAGACTCGGGTTCAGGGCAGAGGGAGAGCTGTTGCAGTTGAGAAGCAGTGGAATAATGCTTTTTTTATGAAGCAGAATTGGCAGGACCTTAGAATGAATTGGGTATATGGGGTGGGTTTGAAGATGTCAAGGATGACGTCTGGATTTCTGCTAAGGGACATTTGTTAAGTGTCATTTCTTGAGAGGGGAGGTCTGACTTGAAGAAAATTTTGAATTCAGTTTTGTCCACATGTGGTGAGACATCTAAGGGGAAAAGCCATGTAAGCAGTCGGCTATCTGAATCTGCAGTTGAGGCCAGAGTTGTGGTGTGGATTCAGCACCATGAGAGATTGGGATCATGGTCCAGGACTAAATGCAGAGAATTGTTCTCCAGTGTTTACAGATCAGTCTCCTGGTTGCCTTACATTTGTAAGGCATTCTTTCAATAAATAAACACTGAAGCTTTAGATGTTCATGACTTGGCAGTAAGATGGTTGAGGTGATAAATGAAGATACCAATATTGTCTAGGTGTGGTAGTTCACACTTGTATTCCCAATACAGGAGGATCATGAGTTTGAAGCTAGCTTAGCTTATATAGTGGTTTCAAGACCAACCTGGGCTACATCCCTAGATTGTTTGAGAAAAAAAGCAAAAAGATAGAAAATTAATAGTAATAGGAACGTAAATCACATGGGGTAGAGGTAGATACCAGTGGGAAGGGGAAGGCTAACAAAGATTACTGAGGAAAAATATGGTCCATATACTTTATTTGCATATATGACAATATAACAATAAAAACTTTTGAAATTGTTTTAAAAGAGGTAACAGTGTAAGGGAGCATGAGGAAGGGGGTAAGTTTGATCAGGATATACCATATGTATATATGGAAAGGTTATAAGCAAAACCCCTTTTACAATTAATGTATGTTAATTTTTTAAAAGGAAAGAATTTGCTGTGTGTTGAGTGTGATTTGAAGTTGAGAAAATTCCTGGCTGATGGTGTAAAAGAAGCTAGTTAGTTTGGTTCTATTCCCAAGTACATAAGGCTGGCCTATGAAAGACAAGTGGTAAGGCCTCCTTGGCATCTCTACAGTAAAGGTGAATGTGTATAGACCTAACTATTGGTATCTTATGATCTGGAAGCTCACTGTGTGAATGAAGCCACAAAAATAATTGCTCACATTTGAAATTAAAAGATACATTATGAGACCATTCATGTAAAAATAAAATAAAACCCAGAAATGCTGCTAAGTGTGGTTTCTCATGCCTGCAATCCCAGCATTCAAGAAGCTTAGGCAGGAGGATGTCAAGTCTGATGAAAAAAAGGAAGGAAGGAAAGAAAAGAAAAGAAAAAAGGAAGGAGAAAAAAGAAAAAGAAAGAAAAAAGATAAAATCAGAAATAAAGACTATATAATATTTATGGATACACACTGTGTGGTAAAGGTATTACTATATAAGTAGGAAGGACTCCCCACATAGCGGCAAATGACTCTTTCATTTCTAACAAGAAAGAATCTAAAGTAAACATGGCAAGAAGTGGAGCTGTGGGTAAAGTGGTAGAGTGCCACCCTCAAATGAAATAGCTAAGTGAGAGTGCAAGACCCTGAGACCCTGAGTTTAAGTCCCTTTGGAAAAATAATGTGAGAAGCCAGGCTCCAATGGCTCACGCCTGTAATCCTAGCTACTCAGAAGGCTGAGATTTGAGGATTATGATTCAAAGGGAGCCCAAGCAGGAAGTTCCATGAGACTTTTATGTCCAAATAATCACTGAAAAACAGAAATGAAATTGTGGCTCAATAGGCTTGACCAAATAGCTTAGGGACAGTGCCCAGGCCTTGAGTTCAAGCCCTTCATACACAAAATTATAATGGAGATGAGAGAAAGAGATGGAGGAGATGAATTTGATTGGGATAGACTGAAACATATATAAACACATATGTATAAATACCATAACAACTCCCCTTTGTATAACTAATAAGTGCTAATAAAAAGTCTTTTTTTTTAAAAAAAATTACCCTTTAAAAAAAAGGCCACTATTAACTTCTGAGGACTATCAGCTTCAGTGGGACTGATGACTGTTATCAGCACAAGAGTAAAGTGACCCCATTTAGAGTCATTCTGTCTGATCTACACTGATAACAATGGAAACCTAAAGTGCTACAATCAGCTAAGCAGTGGGCCTGTTGGAACTTCTTGCAATGTTAAACTTGAATTTCGGTCAAGGAGCAGCTTTGCTGGTTGGATTGAGGGTTGCAGGATCCACACTATGAGGGTAAAGGACTAGCAGCCAACTTGTAGAGTGTATCCTTGGGAGAAGTGGCCCATCCCCACTGCAGGAGCCTGAGCTTGCTGGTGGAGGAGGCTGGAAATATGGCTCTCCACCTCTTCCCATGGATGGCTAGAGGCCATGAAAGAATAGTAGGGAGCACTAAGCATGAGCTGTCAAAGCTAGGATGACCCTTAGAGATCATCTACCATTTTAGTCAGTTAAGGGCTTGAACTCAGGGCCTGGGTGCTGTCCCTGAGCCTCTTGGTGCTCATGACTTGTGCTCTACCACTTCATCCACAGCACCATTTCAGGCTTTTGAGGAGCTAATTGGGGACTTTTCTGCCCAGGCTGACTTTAAACTGCAATCCTCAGATCTCAGCCTCTTGAGTAGCTAGGATTACAGGCATGAGCCACCAGCTCCCAGTTGATTACCTACCATTCTGTCTTTCTGAATTAAAAAGCCAAGGCCCAAGAATGAGCAAGACTTGTCTGACATTGCTTAGTGACTCAGTGGCAGGGTCTAGGAATAGAATTTAGAAGTGAATTTTTCGATGGGGTCTTCATGGTCTTTTTCAGACACTACTCTGCCTGTGTAGTCCTTCCAATTCCTTCACCTGGAAAAAAGAGATGGATATTCTGAGATGTAGCTCCTTCAAATAATTTCATCTCCTTTCTTGAATATGTCCTTGTCTCATCTGTCTTCCCTTGAGGCTTTGGCCAGCTTGTCAAATAAACAGCTCATACTCAGTAGCATATGCTGCCAACACAAGCCAGTGTGGGCATGTCAGCAAGCTTGAGTGGTTGAAAATGGTCTTAATGTGTAGCCAAGCTCCTGAGTCCCCCAACTTTGATCATTGTAAATGATCATCTACAATGATCAAAGCAAGCATGCAAATGGTGTACACAATGCATGCGGAGGTGAGGACAGGTCAGGGACAGTGACAAGCACAACATTCCCCTAAGTCCAAAAGCAATGCTATCTGGCTGAGATGAAAGGTTTGTGGGGGCAGTAATTGCCAAGCAGGCCAAAGAGAAGCATGGGGAAGTTGCTGGAAGGATATGATGGCAGTTCTGGGAGGGGTGCAGGGAGACTGAAGGTCAAGAGTAAACCATCAGCGAGGGAACTAAAGAGAGACTTTTCAGAAGAAGAGATAAAAATGGCAAAGAAATACAAGAGGAAATGTTCATCCCTGGCTGTAAAGGAAATGCAAATAAAAACAATCCTGAGATACCACCTTACCCTAGTCGGAATGGCCCAAATTCTAAATTCAGCCAACGACAAATGCTGGTGGAGATGAGGAGAAAGAGGAAACCTACTGCATTGCTGGTGGGAACATACACTAATACAACCACTTTGGAAAGCAGCCTGGAGGTACCCAGAAAGCTAAATATAGACCTCCCCTATGATCCAGCCATACCACTCCTAGGCATCTACCCTGAGCAACAGGAATGAGGATACAAGGATACATGCATCTCCATGTTCATTGCTGCATTGTTCACAAGAGCTAAGATGTGGAAACAACCCAGATGCCTCACTACAGATGAATGGATCAAAAAATTGTGGTATGGGACATTATGCAGCCATTAGAAAGGACAAAATAATTACATTTTACAGGGAAATGGATAGAACTAGAACAAATCATTTTGAACAAGGTGAGCCAAGAGCAGAGAGACAAATAGCACACGGTCTCTCTGATATGTGGATGTTAAATTCAAAATGCAAGGAGATATGACAAATTTAACAGGACTCAAGAAACAAAGGACCTCTACTTAATTTGTCATATCATTTCTAAATAACTCCATGTTCTTGATCACATATATGGTATATATATGCACATCTGAGGGAAGCTAGGAGGAGGACACAGAATCAGAGGGAAACAGGGGAAAACATACAACAGAGGGGCCCATCAGCTGCACTGGACATTGATGAAAACAAACTAAGCAACTCAAGGGAGGGAAAGAGGGAGCAGCTTACACTAAACAAAAGGAAAGAAATGTACATCTCACCTGATGTGGAAGAAATAGTTGTATTAGCAAAGCTGATAGAATTCACAAAGTTTATAGAACATGATAATGACAATTTGCCTTGGGAAGGTTAAAATGTGTTTGTGACTTTAAGTATCACTAGCCCACAGTACTGTGAAATTTGTGTAATCACTTAATCCCAATAAAAAATATTTTATAAAGAGTAAACCATCAGCCGGGCGCTGGTGGCTCACGCCTGTAATCCTAGCTACTCAGGAGGCTGAGATCTGAGGATCGCGGTTCAAGGCCAGCCCGGGCAGGGGAGACCAGGGGAGACCGTGAGACTCCTATCTCCAATAAACCACCAGAAAACCGGAAGTGGCGCTGTAGCTCAAGTGGTAGAGCACTCGCCTTGAGCTGAAGAGCTGAGGGACAGCGCCCAGGCCCAGAGTTCAAGCCCCACAACCGACAAAAAAAAAAAAAAAAAGAGTAAACCATCAAGCTATTACTTCATTATTTCACCTTCTCTCAGAAGAGTTTAAGTACAGTATCACTGTGTGCAAAATATGTTGAGAAAGTAACAATGAGCAATCAAAATGCAGGAGGGGAATGCAAAGCTCAGCCAAGCACAAGGCTGCGGATACATGACATGAAATCCTTGGTGGCTACCATGGGTGGGGCCAAGAGTTGGCCCTTCAGCTTTCTAATGGCCAACAGGAAAGGAGAAACTTGGCTGTTACACAACTCACAATGTCCAGGAGATAAAAACAAATTCTTTACTCAGAAGAACAACTGTTTTCAGCACTTAAAATCAGACAGGAAGTCCTCCCAGGGTCCTCAGAGAGGATGCTGTGGGATACAATGAATAACATCCTTCACAACATCCTCTCCATACCAGTAGCAACAGGTTTCAAAGCAGCGCTGTTTTTCCTGCAGACCTTCAGGATTAACTGCCTTCAGCAAGGCAATTCGAAGCTAAAATTAGCATGTGAAGGTATAGAATAGCAAATCTAGAATAGTCGCATGGAAGGGTATGTATAGGCATGTGTATATAAGTCCTCTGGAAGAAGAAATATGTAACAGTGGTCTATGGAAAGGAAGGGGGATTGTGGCTTAGGTTAGGAGAGGCTTCCTTTACACCGAATACTATTTTATATTGCCTGGGTTTTTGTTAAATCTGGCATTTTTTTCAACAAAAGCATTGGTTACTGAGACAATATTATCTTTCAGTGTTCAGTGGGTTAGCGGAAGATGTCCAAAGGTTATCCTCAACATTGAAAAAAGGAAGGAAGTAAGATGAGCAGGGTGGCATGTGTCTATAATCCCAGTACAGTACTTGCGAGGCAGAATTAGGAAGATCACAACCTAAAGGTTACCATGTGCTAGACTGGGAGATCTCTCAAAGAAAAAGAGAAAATTAACATTTGTCCAGTGATTCCTAGATGCTAAGGGGCTTCATTTGCATTTAATCCATGTAACAATACTGCCAGATAAATCTACCTCATAGACAAGCAGCTCAGCTTTCTTAGAGAAGTTTTATGAATTAAACTGCTTATTTTCTTCCTATACATTGTAATTTATTTTTTTGCCGTGGGGCTTGAACTCTGGGCTTGGGCACTGTCCCTCAGCTCTTCAGCTCAAGGCTAGCGCTCTACCACTTAAGCCACCTTGCCACTTCCGGTTTCCTGGTGGTTTATTGGAGATAAGAGTCTCATGGACTTTCCTGCCCGGGCTGGCTTTGAACCGAGATCCTCAGATCTCAGCCTCCTGAGTAGCTAGGATTACAGGCGTGAGCCATCTGCTCCTGGCCGTAATTGATTTTTAAAAGGAGAAACAAACAGCTATGTGGAATTTAAGATGAAAACAAGCAGCTATGGGGACTTCTTTTTGTGGGGGGGAGGTCGGTGTGGGGCTTGGACTCGGCCTGGGTGCAGTTCCTGAGCTCTATCACTTTGTCTTTGAGCTCTACCACTTTGAGCCACAGCTCCACTTCTGGTTTTTTAGTGGTTAGTTGGAGATAAGAGTCTCACAGGGACTTTTCTTTCCTGGGCTGGCTTCGAACCACCATCCTCAGATCTCAGCTTTCTGAGTAGCTAGGATTACAGGTGTGAGCCACTGGCAACCATGGGGAATTTAAGAAAGCAGTTAAGAAGGTGGAGCCTACCCACTCAGCTCAGCTTCTAGAATTTCCTCCGATCTCCTTGCCTGGACTTTGAGTGGTGGCCACTGGTGTTCAGCCAGACAGCCTTGATAGCTTGCCAGATTTCAGTCCAATAAACACCAGGAGGCCTGGTTAAATTTGTGTGTGTGTACGTGTGTGTGTTGCACAAGCATGCACATGTGTGTGTATGTTTATGTGTCTATATGTGAGAGACAGAGAGAAGAGTGTGTGTATGTACTGGAGTAGTATTGAGGCTCAAACTCAATCAAGGCCTCATGCTCTTGTTTAGTTTTTTGATTCCTCTACTTTCTACTTCTTGTTGGTTAATTGGAAATAAGAGTTTCTAGTTTCTCTAGTTGTTTGCTTGGCCAGACTTTCAATCACTATTCTCAAACCTCAGCCTCCTAAATAGTTCAGATTACAGGCATGAATCACTGGCACCTGGTTGCACAGTTAAATTTGAATGTCAGGAAAACAACAAAGAATATTTTAGTAAACAAAGGTTACTTGACTTCATCATTACCTGGTGACAAGGAAAATCTCACCTTCATAGTGAGATTTTGTGAAGCCTGGGGTAAGGCACAATGTGAAGACATCTCCTTCCAGCCTGGCTACAGATGAAATCTTTCTCGCTGGGTCCTTTCTTAAAAAGAGTGGGGAGACAGTTTTCTTCAGGCTATTTGGCTGTAGTAGGACAGTGCTGTCTCAAAGTTTTCTAGCTACCCCCGCTTCCTATTTCTTCATCTACACTGAGTTGGGTTGGTAGCACATTTTTTTTTTTTGGTCGGTCGCGGGGCTTGAACTCTGTCTGGGCCTGGGCGCTGTCCCTCAGCTCTTCAGCTCAAGGTGAGCGCTCTACCACTTGAGCCACAGCACCACTTCCGGTTTTCTAGTGGTTTATTGGAGATAGGAGTCTCAGGGTCTTTCCTGCCCGGGCTGGCTTTGAACAGTGATCCTCAGATCTCAGCCTCCTGAGTAGCTAGGATTACAGGCGAGAGCCACCGGCGCCCAGCTTAGGTAGCACATTTTTTATACTTCAAAAATATCATCTTATCTTGACATTTATTATTATTATCATTTTCATCAGCAGCAGCAATATTGGTGCCAGTCTTCGGGTTTGAAACTCAGGGCGTGGCCCCACCTCCTGAGCTTCTTTTTGCTCAAGGCCAGCGCTCTATCACTTGAGCCATAGCTCCACTTCCAGGTTTTATTTTTTGGTGGTTAATAGGTGAGAAGAATCTCATGGACTTTCCTGCCTGGGCTGGCTTCACACCATGATCCTCAAATCTCAGCTTCCTGAGCAGCTAGGATTACAGGCATGAGCCACTGGTGGCTATTTTTTTGTTGTTGTTGTTGGTCGTGGGCCTGAACTCTGGGCCTGGGCACAGCCCCTCAGCTCTTCAGCTGAAGGCTAGCACTTTACCATTTGAGCCACAGCGCCACTTCCAGCTTTTTCTGCTTATGTGGTGCTGAGGAATCGAACCCAGGGCCTCATGCATGCAAGGCAAACACTCTACCACTGAGCCACCTTCCCAGCCCCTGGTGGCTATTTTCTTTATTTTTCTCTTCTCTTTTCTTCTTCTTTTTTTTTTTTGTTGGTCATGGGTCTTGAACTCTGGGCCTGGGAGCTGTCCCTGAGCTCTTTAGCTCAAGGCACGCATTCTACCACTTGAGCCACAGCGCCACTTCCTGTTTTCTGGTGGTTAATTGGAGATAAGAGTCTCACAGACTTTCCTGCCTGGGCTGGCTTTGAACCATGATCCTCAAATATCAGCCTCCTGAGTAGCTGGGATTACAGGCATGAGCCACCAGCACCTGGCGTGGATATTTTCTTTTTTATTAACATATATTAGTTGTACAAAGCAAGGATGGCAGTTCATTGCGTCATTTCTATACATACAATGTACCCATGCTTCTTACTCACATGGAAGCAAACAAAATGGTGTTCCCTAGAGTTAAATCCTCTGGGAACCAGTAGTGAGAACTTACTTTCACTGACTCAGTCCACAAATGTGTTTCTAGGAACCCCTGATGTAAATTATTTTCATCAAGGGTCTACTCAGCCTTTGCAGACACAACCATGTCTCAGGACAATGTCACCAGGCATCAGAAAATGCTCCCAATGTGTCATCCAGTTGGCAACAGGAAAGATGCATTTTGTTCCCTTACTTTCAGACATGGATGACAAATAGCTAAGTTCTTCTATGTGGCCACAAATACACTCAAACGTTAGTGTCTCTCCAAATTATGAGCATCATTTTTATTATTTATTTATTTATAATAGTAAATAGTTGTCCAAAGGGGTACAATTCCATGGTCAGGTGATGAGCAAAATGCTTCTGAGTCAATGTCATCCCTTCATTCTCCTCCATTTCTCTCTCCCATTCTTACTCTGAAGTTACATAGTTCATTTTTTACATAATGTACAATTGTATATAATGACTACATTTGTTTACCCTTTCTCCCTCAATTTCCCCCCCCCCCCCGTCCTTTGCATACCTCCAAACATGTGTTTCCACTGTGCCAGTCACAGCTTGGGTGCTGTCCATGAGCATCCTCGCTCAAGGATAGTGCTGTTACCAACTAAGCCATAGCTCCACTTCTGGCTTTTTGCTAGTTCATTGGAGCTAAGAGCCTCATGGACTTTCCTGTCTGGGCTGGCTTCAAACCACAATCTTTAGATCTTAGCCTCCTGAGTAACTAGGATTCCAGCACCTAGCTTTGGTAGTAATTCTTTGGTCTGTGTCCACTGGCAGCTTCTCTAATACCTAATCTAAGATATTTGAGACAACAAAAAAATCTTGGGATCCCAACACCATGTTATTTCTTAGACCTATATCAAAGGTTGTTATCTGACGCTCTGGTTGTTATTTGCTTATTTGGTTTTGTTTGTTTATTGGTGTGGGTATTGGAGAGTGATCCTAGGACCTCATACTTGACTCTACCACTTGAGCCTTGCCTCCCAGCCCTTTTGCTGGTATTTTGTTTCCTAGTTAGGGTCTCACTTGCTACCTTTGCCTGGGTTGTCCTCAAACTCATAATCTTATCCTTGCCTCCTGAATAGCTGTGATTCAGGCCTGAAACACCATGCCAACTTGACTTTCTGTATGTTTATTTTTCACATCTAGCAACTCTGACCAGAATCCACAGTACCAGCTTAGGCAGTGAAGATGACTTGTGGATTTTAGATGAATTTTCATCTACAAAAATAAGAACAATAAGGTTGTAGTCAACCCTTAATATGTTATAAAATCCAATGTTTTTGGAAGGAATTTAGCTGAGCAGCCAGTTTTCTTGCCCATTTCTGTTAAAGTTTTACTGTGTTTCTAGAACCTTGGCTAACTTCCCTTGCTATATAGTTGCCAATGATTTTGAGTTTGGGCTAATGAGGCCCTCTGCTGACGGCAGAGAGAAGGGCAAGTCCATAAATCTAAAAGCTGGAACAGATTTCTCTGCAGTAAAACAATGCAGATCAGGAATTTATAAATTATATCCAATAATTAGAGAGCTCATCCCCAAACTCCGTAGATCTATAATGTCTTAGCCCTGTTAAATTTTAAAATACTTTTTCCTTATCTCTCACAGAAATGTGCAGTGACATAGCTCAACAGTAAAGGTTATCTCAAATTATATTTTGGACATTTCGTGACAAAAATCCTCACTAAACCATCAAATTGGGGTATGGGTTGCCACCTAGAGCCTCACCGAGACAGCTCTAAACAAAGTAGCCAATACCACTTGTTAAAGAGAAGAAGGAACTCACAGAGGCCAAGCTATGGAGTTGGAACATGGAGTTGGGCTAGCCTTTGGACCTTTATTCCACATTACCAAGGAGGAAGTAGAGTTGTAGCTAATGAGGCCATTCAGAACTCAACCTACAGAGGGGTGCTGGTTTTCCAATTTGCATTTCTCTCTGTTCTATCCAAGCTTTCACTGAGTTCTGAGTAGGAGTGGAGAGGAAGACAGTGGACTCTGTTCATGGATAAGCTGCAGGCTACCTGGAGGCGTTGAAAAGAACACCGCCAAATAGCCACTCTTCCATCAAAGCCTCTTCCTCCTCCGCCACCCACAGAACAAAGCCACAACTAGTACTGATTCTTTATTCTTCCCTGGGGGTCAGAGGGGAACTAACATTTCCTGGCACTGATGGTATACCAGAACCCTATCAGGTAGTCTATAAAATTTATATCAGTCAGTAGTCACAGCAGCCTTGATAGATAGTACTGTGACTCAAGTCCATAATCCTAATTTTTTTTGGGGGGGGGAGGAGGGTCCGGTCGTGGGGCCTGAACTCTGGGCCTGGGCACTGTCCCTCAGCTCTTCAGCTCAACGCTAGCGCTCTACCACTTGAGCCACAGCACCACTTCCGGCTTTTTTTGTTTATGTGGTGCTAGGGAATTGAACCCAGGGCCTCATGTATGCAAGGCAAGCACTCTACCACTGAGCCACCTTCCCAGCCCCCATAATCCTAATTTTTTGGGAAACAGAGAAGGGAGATTGCAGTCTGAGGCCAGCCTAGGCATAAAACTTCATACAACTCCACCTCTACCAATGGCTGAGGGCAAGGGGGACACCCCTGTCAGCCCCAGTAGTATGGGGAAGCATAAGTAGGAGGATCAGAGTCCAGGCTAGCCTAGGCTTAAAGTAAGAGACCCTACCTCAACAATAACCAAACCAAGGAAGGGGTGACATTGTCCAAAAAGAAATGTATTCTTTAGCTGACATATGCAATTGTAACCCCTCTGTGTAACACCTTTATAATAACAATTAAAAATTAAAAAAAATAACCAGCCAGGCACTGGTGGCTCATGCCTGTAACCGTAGTGATACAGAAGGCTGAGATCTGAGGATCAAAGTTTCAAGTCAGCCTGGCCAGGAAAGTCTGTGAAATTCTTTTTTAATAATTTTTATTAAGTGATTACATAAATTTTACAAATTTCACAATATCATAGGATAGTGATACGTAAAGTTACAAACACATTTGTCTATAAAGTTTGTGAATTCTACAAGCTTTGACAGTACAACTATTTCTTCCACATCAGGTGATATGTACATTTCTTTCCTTTTGCTTAGTGTTAGCTGTTTGAGACTCTTAACTCCAATGAATCACTAGGCTGTGGCGCAAGTGGTAGAGGGCTAGCCTTGAGCAAAAGAGCTCAAGACACAACACCCAGGCCCTAAGTTCAAGCCCCATGGCCACCAAAAAAATAAAAAATAAATCACCAAGCCAAGCGCCAGTGACTCACACCTGTAATTCTAGCTACTCAGGAGGCTAAGATCTGAGAGTTGTAGTTTGAATCCAGCCCAACCAGGTAACTCTGTGAGATTATCACCAACTAACCACCAAAAAAGCTAGAAATGGACTTGTGGTTCAAGCCATAGAGCACTAGCTTTGAGAGGGAAAAAAAAAAGCTCAGGGATAGCACCCAGGCCCTGAGTTCAAGCCCCAGAACTGGCACTCTCCTCCCCTCCAAAAAAACAATGGCAAAAGGGGCTGTTGGCATTTGTCAAGTGATAAAAGGGTTCATCTAGTAAATAGGAGATCCTGGGTTCAATCTCCAATATGACAATTATAATAATATCTACCCTTAATGGTACACACACACACACACACACACACACACACACAAATAGATGTTAAATAGCAATCGTTTACAAGGAAAGAAATGTCTGATATTGACCTGTAGGAGAGGTACTTCAGAAGCTCCTAAAGTGGTGGGTGTTTAGCATAGCACATGTAAGGCTGAGGGATCAGTCTTATACACTGCAAATTAAAAAACACATTTAGGGCTGGGAAGGTGGTTCAGTGGCAAAGTGCTTGTCTTGTATGCATGAGGCCCTGGGTTTGATTCCTCAGCATCACATAAACAGAAAAAGTCAGAAGTGGTGCTGTGGCTCAAGTGGTAGAGCACTAGCCTTGAGCTGAAGAGCTGAGGGACAACGCCCAGGCCCAAAATTCAGGCCCCACGACTGACAAAAATAAATAAATAAATAAATACACATATAAAGGATTATAAGCCTAACTTTTCAGATCACATAGACGTTCTCTTGTCTTTGCCTTGTTTTTTGGTGAGTTCCTGTTTGCTATTTCCTGTTCAGGTCTCTGATGGTGCCTTCTAAGTCTGGGCCTTGACTAGATTATTATTAGTTAACCTGCTGCTGCTCTGGTTTCAATTGAGCGTGGCTCCCAAGCACACTAAAATCATCATGATTGTCTTATGAGATGAGAGATTATGAGGAAGGTTTCTTATTTGGTGCCATAACCTCCTCCAGTTTCTTTTTATTTTTCTTAAGCATATTTTATTATCTTTAAGTAGTTGTACAAAGGAGGTACCATTCAATACATTGTGAATACAATGCATCTTAATGCATCATGCATCTTAATGCATCCCTTCCAACCCTTCCCCTCAATCCTACTTCCATAGAATATGCATTGAATATTATGACTGCATTCTCCCCTCTTCCTCTCTTTATTCACCTACCCCCCTCACCTTGTCTGACACTTTTCAAATACTAGTTTCTTGGTATTCGTTTTATGTAGTTTGAATTCTCCCCTTCAAACACTATACTTTGGTTAATACACTTGTCTACACTTGCATATGACCCTGCATTTACTTGTACATCTATAAATTTATTCTTACAAATCTGAGAGAAAACATGCATCTTTTCTCTCTGGGCCTGACTCATTTCACTTAACATATTTTTCCTAACTCTATCTCTATCCATTTCTTTGCAAAATAATGTAATATTCTTCCTAATGGATAAGTAAAATTCCATTGTGTTTATATACATTTTCTTGATCTAATTGTCTATTGAGGAGCATCTGGCCTGTTTCCTTACCTTGGCTATGGTGAATAGTACAGCAATGAACAACAGGGTTGTGTAAGTGGCTTTAGTGTATTCTGGTTTGTAATCTTTAGGATAAATGCCTTAGAATTTTTTTTCTGGAGTCTCCAAACTGCTTACCAGAGTGGTTGAACTACTTTATATTCCCACCAACAGTGTATTACAGTTCCTTTTCCCCCACATCCATGCCAGTATCTGTAGTTTGTATTCCTGATGATGACCATTCTAATACCTTTAGTTACTTTGTTCTGTCTTTTTTTGTGCTGGTCCTGAGATTTGCCTGGGTGCTGTCCCTTAGCTTTTTTTTTTTTTTTTTTTTACCCAAGCTAGCACTTTACCAACTGAGCTACAGCTCTAATTCCAGTTTCTTATTCATTAATTGGGAGATAAGTCTCATTAACTTTCCTGCCCAGGCTGGCTTTGAACTGCAATCCTCAAATCTCCAGAGTAACTAGGATTATAGGTATGAGCCACTAGAGCCTGATGACCAACTTCGACTTCAAGAGTTAAAGTAATTATCTCCAGGGACTCTTTCCTGACCAATTCTGGGTTTGGTGCACTCTCCAGTGCTCTAGTAGCACCTGGTTCTTCCTTATCAAGATACTTACCAGGGCTGGGAAGGTGGCTCAGTGGTAGAGCGCTTGCCTTGCATGCATGAGGCCCTGGGTTCGATTCCTCGGCACCACATAAACAGAAAAAGCCTGAAGTGGTGCTGTGGCTCAAGTGGTAGAGCGCTAGCCTTGAGGTGAAGAGCTGAGGGACAGTGCCCAGGCCCAGAGTTCAGACCCCACGACCAAACCCCCCCCCCCCCAAAAAAAGATACTTACCATACCAAATCTTAGTCATCCATCCCAATGGTACAGGACTTTGTCATACTCTTATCTTCCCAGTATCCAGCACACAATTTGGTTTGTGAAAATGTACTGAGGGGTACACTGAAGGTGTGTGCACTTGCCTGTCTGCTGAATGTGAACTGGATAATGTTGTCACCCTGGCTACTGGGGACACACAGAGGGGGCCTGGAAGGTTGACAGGCGCTCATGTTACTTACAGGTAGAGCCTCCAGCCATTTTTCTCTAGGTGCCCCTTCCTTCTTTTGGGTCCTGCTCATCTCCCCCTGGTGGCAGCTTGTCATAACTGCAGGCCACATGAGCCAGGAGGTGGCTGCCCAGGCATTGTTCCCCAGGTGTCCCTTCCTTCTTTTGGCCCCTGCTTAGCTCCACCTGGTGGTAGCTAATAGCATTGCATGCCTCTTCCCAGGAGGGGGGCTGCAGGGACTTGAGTACAGTGGAGATGGGGAAAGCAAGGGAGGCTTCCCTTACAGGATAGCCCTACCCAGCTCTGCTCTGCTGCTGCACAAATGTCCTCATCTTTTGTATTCTTCCAGACTCAAGATCCACAGAAGTTGAGACTAAAACTTGGCAAGCTTTGGGTTGTATATATGAGAGGCAGAAAACCTCTGCTTAATGTACGTCCAGGTGAAATGGACTAGTCAGACTTGGCTGGGTTGTGTGTCCATGTGTGCACACATGTGTCAGTTCTAGGGTTTCAACTAGGGCCTGGGCACTGTCCCTAAGCTTTTGTGCTCAAGGCTAGTGCTTTAGCACTTGAACCACAGCTCTACTTCTGGCTTTATGTTGCTTTAATTGGAGGTAAGTTTCATGGACTTTCCTGCCCAGGCTGGCTTCAAACGTCTAAGATCTTGGCCTCCTGAGTAGCTAGGATTACAGTGTGAGCCACCAGGTTAAAAAAATAAAACTTTAATTTGTACTAGAGACTAAGCTCAAGGGCACAAGGTTGTTCCACAAGTGCTTGACCACTTGAGTCCCATCCCTAGTCCAAAAATAATGTGAAAAAAAATGAAATAAGCCAGGTGCCACTCACATACTACTACTCAGGAGGCTGAGATTTAAGAATTGTGATCTTCTGTAATGATAGAGCATAAAACCAGGCTCTGGGCTTCTAGAAGCTAATCAGGTGAACGATGTGTCTAATGACCAGAGCTACAAGGGAAAGGAGCGGATTTTACTTCCCAACCTAGGATAATGGCGGGTTATTTTTTACACATGGAACATTTAGCATGAATAAATAGTCTCTAATCTGGATAGTGGGCTCTAGGCCAATAGTACAAAGATATCTTCCCTCAGCATTGTAATTCTGGGGTTAGTGAGGAGCCATCCATTACCAAATTACCGTCTAGGTTTCTTTCCTCTTGTGTTACAAGGAGCTAGTAAGAGATGACAGGAGGGTAAGCCAATAGCAAAGAATGATCTTTTTCTTTAGAATTCCAGGCTAATTCTAATAACCCTCAGGTTATTAAGGGCTCTTCGCCATCAATGCACAAACAAGTCAACATTTCTAGTAGAAAACATTTGAAATTCAACCTGGAAAGAAAACTGAGTAGCAGCCCCCAGCTGAGGGCTGTGGGGACTGACAGCCTAGGTCCAGGCAATCTATGGTTCTAGGCGTGAGGAGAATCTGGTGATGGCTTTTGTCCAATTACAGGTAATTTTCATAACTGAAATTAAATGCCAAACACTGAGGAGTGGATATAAACTACCACATTTGGAAAGAATATGGTTCAAAATTAATAAAACACAGAAACTATTCTCCTTGTATACGTAAATATCTAATTTGGTCCCCAGAAATAAGCAGTAGAGAGCCAACAGACATTATATTTCCTATGATTCCGGTATGGGGCAGAGAATTAATTTTATCTAATCCTCAGCAACCCCAGAATCTTTGTCTTGCAGGTGAATAAAATCACTGCATTATTTTCTGTTGTCTTAAGATAGTTAAGAATTTGGAAACAAAAAAAACCACTGGGAAGCAAGAATTACTTCTAAGCCAAACCTTTGGGAGAGAAATCCGTGTAGATATAATACAGACCCAAATCACACACAAACACTTTTATTAGTTTTCTCTACAACAGACAATAACATCAGTCTTTTAATAACAGATTCTCAGTTCACTTGAGGCCAAATGGATCCAAGGAAAACAAATGAAAATTAAATATTTAAATTAGTTAAAAGGCACTATATAAGATATCAACTAAAACCTACAACCACAGTGGTAGCAGGCTGAAAGATTAAACTACATTATCTAGTGTGAACATTAACAATTACACAGCAGGAAGCAAGATTGTATGGCAAAAGACTACAGTACAATGACTAGTTGGGCCCAAGATGATATTTGGCCAGGAAAAGGTCAAGATAGCTGAATGTAAATCCAAATAGAAAGGAATAGGTACAAAGGAGTATCCAAGCTATACACAGTCAAGCAGATGATGATGATGGATCAGGCTTCTTCCTCCCAAGACATATTTACTAGACTGAGCTACCCTCCATCCTTACTTCAAGATCTTGCCTAACAAATGCTTAAGCTGAACTGCTTGCTTCTGTCTTACAGGGGACTCAACTACCAGGACTAGGTTTGAGGTTGCTCAGACCTGCTTTAAGGTATTAGGCCTTGGAGAATCTATCTCACATAGGCTGGCTTTGTTGCTAGTTACTTGGAACAAAGAAAAAAAACCAATAGTATTCACATGCAAAGGGGTCCAAACTTTGTCAGTCACATTTAAACCACTTTGCAGAACAAGGTCAAAAGTCTGCAAATGTTACAGCAGCTAGGTAATGCTGCAGGGGTTATAAATTATGACCAAGGAAGCCAGGATAAGATAATTCAGGTAGAAAAATCTCAGCAGTTCATCTCAATTTGCCTTTCCCCAAATTAGAATCCACTAACTCTAATATACCATGTGGGATGTAGAAAGCTACACTGGAGCAAGCTAGGTCTTCTGCTAAATTTTTCAAATACTAAGAGAAACCAAGGGAGAACAAGGGGTGGGGTTAACTTCAGTTTTAAAAAGCCTCAGAAGTTATTCTATTATAAAGGGACATGGCTGAACAGGTAAGAAACAGATTCTCCATTGTGAGTTCTCCTGATGGCTTCTGCAAGGATCATAGAGATGTCGATCACCTATAAAAATAAGAAAGGTAGTACTTAGGGGCAGAGCTAAATAGCCCATCTGTAGCCTGGGCTGGTGAACAGGCAAGTAAGTGCTCTCCCTCAAAAGCCTACACTCAGCTATATTTTTTTTTTAATTTTTTTTGGGGGGTGGGTGGCTTGAACTCTGGGCGTGGGCACTGTCCCTCAGCTCTTCAGCTCAAAGCGAGCACTACCACCTGAGCCACAGCCACAGCACCACTTAGGTTTTCTGGTGGTTAATTGGAGATAAGAGTATCACAGACTTTCCTTGCCCAGGCTAACTTTGAACCATGATTCTCAGATCTCAGCCTCCCGAGTAGCTAGGATTACAGGCATGAGCCACCGGTGCCCAGCTCTACATTTTCTAATATGTTTTACTATAACCACTTAGGAAAGTGGTCAAATTACCAATGATGGAGGAAAAAATCTTGATTCAGGCACATCAAAATGGTGATTCCCCTTCTCAAGGGGATCTTCAGAATTCAGCTATCTAATTCAATGTTATGTAATAACCTACTAAATTCTTGGCCTTGCTATTCATATCCTCACCTGTATTTTGGAGCAATGCTTCATCTTGTCCTCCTGAGGTATAGTGTTGGTGACTACAACTGCTTCAAAGCAGGCATTGTTGATGCGAGAAATGGCTGGGCCAGAAAAGATTCCATGAGTCAAGATTGCATAAACTCTGGTGGCTCCAGCTGAGAGAAGTCTAGAGGAGAAACAGTTGATTTGGATTAATCTTACATGTCATATTGAATAAAGCAAAAGAGGAACATATTAGTCTATCATAACAAAATACAATAGACTGGGTAGATTAAGCAGACTTATTTCTTACAATTCTGGAGGCTGGCAAATCCAAGGTCAAGGTCCATTTCAGTTTTTTTAACCTCAAGGTGGAGCCTCCTTGCTGTGTGCTTTTACAACCTCTTGAACACACACCAGGACAGTGCCAGCAAGCTCTCTAGCAGTTTCTTCTCATAAGGGCACTAAGTTCGTCAAGAGACCTCTGCCATGGCAGACATCATTTACATCAAAATAGCTCTCACAGGCAATCTCCAAATCCCATCAGATTTGGGGCTATGGCTCCACAGGAGGATTCAAAGGATTCTGTAAGAACACATTCTGTCCTTACTAAGGAGAGAAATCTACACTAAGCTACCTCTTGGCAGAAGTTACAACCATTTTCCTTAGTAAGCCTCTGTTCTTTTCCCTTACTAGAGAAAAAGTCTGAGCCCCTGAAAGTGAGTGCAAGCAACAATATTTGCAGTGGGTTGTGCCATGAAGTGATAGAAACTATCGTGGTAAGCTGCTGTCACTGTAAGCAATTGATCTGTTACAATTAGTACATCAATTACCTAACTAATAAAGGATAAATCAACTTTAAAAATGTAAGTAAAGTGTTTGCTTCGGCAGCACATATACTAAAATTGGAACGATACAGAGAAGATTAGCATGGCCCCTGCGCAAGGATGACACGCAAATTCGTGAAGCGTTCCATATTTAAAAAAAAAAAAAAATGTAAGTAAACTCAAGGATCTAAGCCAGGAATCACAACACCTAAATACATTTTTCAAACTTTTCTTTGCCAGTACAAGGGGGCTTGAACTCATGGCCTCATGTTTGCTCAGCTTGCTCACTCACAGTTGGCACCTCCATTCTTGCTTTTTGCTGATTAATTGGAAATGGAGTTTTACGGACATTTTTTGCTGCCCAGGTTGGCTTTGAACCCCAATTCCTCGTGTGTGACTTCTCAGTAGTGAGAATTATAGGCTTGAGCCACTAGTACTTGGCTAGTTTTGGCACTTTTTATATACTGGTCACAGATATTCAGGAGTTTTACAAAACCACACAGAAGCTGGGCACTGGTGGCTCATGCTTGTAATTGTGGCTACTCAGGAGGCTGATATCTGAGGATTGTGGTTCAAAACCAGCCTAGGCAGGAAAGTCCGTGAAACTCTTATCTCCAATAAACCACCAGAAATCAGACATGGCGCTGTGGCTCAAGTGGTAGGGCATTAGCCTTAAGCTGAAGAGCTGATGGGTAGCACCCAGGCCCAGAGTTCAAGACCTACAACTGACCAAAAACAACAACAAAACACAGAGGGGGCATGGTGGTGGATACCTGTAGTCCTAAAACTTGGGAGGTTGAGGCAGAGCCGAGTAAGTCTTCCCTAGACTAAGAATCTTGACTGCCTCAAAAAATTCTGGGCATAGTTGTTCATGCCTATAATTCCATGCACATGGAAGTAGAGATCAGGAGGATTACTGCTTAAAAACAAGTTTGAGCTGGGTGCTGGTGGCTCATGCCTGTAATCCTAGCTACTCAGGAGGCTGAGATCTGAGGATCACTGTTCAAAGCCAGCCCTGGCAGGAAAGTCCATGAGACTCTTATCTCCAATAAACCACTAGAAAACTGGAAGTGGCACTGTGGCTCAAGTGGTAGGGTGTTCACCTTGAGCTGAAGAGTTCAGGGACAGCACCCAAGCCCAGAGTTCAAGCCCTATGACCAACCCCCCCCCCAAAAAAAAGAACAAGTTTGAGCAATCTCATCTCAAACAATAGCTGGGTGTGGTAGGGATCCATCTGTCATTCTAGCTACTTACTACTAGCTACTTGCAAAGCTGATAATTGGGATATTCTAGGTTCCAGGCTAGCCTGGGGAAATGTTATCAAGACCTTATATCAGTCTTAGTAGAGTGTGCCTGTGATCCCAATTATATAGGAGAGAATTGGGTGCATGGTTCAAATTGTAGAGTGCCTGTTCAGCAAGAGCAAGGTAGTGTTCAAACTCTAGTACCTAAAAGAAAAAAAATAGCTATATAGGACGGTCATTCATAAGTAGGAGGATCACAGTCCAAGGCTGTCCTGGGCAAAACTTAAGACTATCTGAAAAATAAAACAAATGCTAGGGGATTGACTCAGATAGTAGGGTGCCACCTAGTAAGCACAAAACCCCAGAATTCAAAACCTTAGCACTGCAAAAAAAAAGGTACCAAAATCATAGAACATTTTAACAAACAATGCAGCCCACTGTGGGCTGAATTGTAGGCAATAGGTGGAGTGAAGCCTAGCTAGTTTTAGGAAGATTAGTAAGTACAAAGCTAATGAATATACGGGGCTGGGAAGGTGGCTCAGTGGTAGAGTGCTTGCCTTGCATGCATGAGGCCCTGGGTTCGATTCCTCAGCACCACATAGCAGAAAAAGCTGGAAGTGGCACTGTGGCTCAAGTGGTAGAGCACTAGCCTTGAGCTGAAGAGCTGAGGGACAGTGCTCAGGCCCAGAGTTCAGGCCCCACAACTGGCAAAAAAAAAAAGCTAATGAATATGTTAAACTAGGGAAGCAAGAGACTGGTGACTGGCATGAAGTAAGTATTATTTTTTAAAGTGCCAGGTAAAGTAGTCATGAGGTTAAGATGAAGGATGGCACCAGCAGAGCTCTTATGCCTGTAATACGAACTACTCAAGAAGCTGAGATATAAGACCTTGAGACTCTTATCTCCAGTTAACAACCAAAAAGCTGGAATGGAAGCTGTGGCTCAAGTGGTACAGTGCCAGCTGAGAGTGGAAAAGGAAAGGTAAATGACAGCATGAGGTCCTGAGTTCAAATCCCATTACTGGCAGTTATCCCTTCAAATTCTGTTCTAAAAAACTACCTTTCTCCCTTTAATTCTATTCCAAAAAGAAATCAGCCAGCTGTAATCATTCAGAGAGCAGTTAGGTTTTTGCTTCTAATCATCAGCCCCATAACATACTTGTCAGCTGCATGGCAGATTGTGCCACAGGTGTCAGCCATGTCATCAACAAGGATAGCCACTCGATCCTTCACATCTCCTACTAGTACCATGCGGTCTACTTCATTGGCCTTCTTCCGCTCTTTGTGAATCAAGGCAAAGTCCACATTCAACCGGTCTGCAATGGAGGTCACTCTGTAAAACAGGAGATGATCTAAGTTAATTTAAATACACATGTATGAGGCTTTCAACACAGAAGAATTGGCCGGTAGAGCTAGGATAGCATGGTAGAGTGCTTGCCTAGCATGCATGAGGCCCTGGGTTCAAGTCGCCAGTACCACACACACAAAAGAATGGGCGGCTTCCTGGGAGAAGAATACTCCTTGAAACCAAACCATTCCCAGGGCTGGAAGAAAGCATCTCAAAGACAAACACACAAACTGGGTTTTATTTATTAAATCATGCCTTTTATAGGAATGTGTTATTCAATTTGGATAATCATTCATTTTGTCCAGAAAGTAGACAGATACCCTCACCAGTCTTGGTAAACAATATATGATAAAGCACATTACTTTAATGGACTGGCAGCAGAAAATCTCATTAAACTAAATAGGGAGTGCAAAAATTATCCCAATTTCAATTGTGGAAGAAAACTCATGACTGTGGATGGATGCAGTGAGACGTGAATCTGAAGCTGGTAGGAGAAGAGCAGTGCCTGTTCCAATGCTCGTGCCCTCATTTCTTCCCTCTGTGATGGTGGCAAAACATCCACCCAGTCATTGTCAACTGTACCTGAACACCAAGCTGGGGAATTTCTTTTATGAATGCTAGAAAGAAAGTGATACCAGTTAACCAGACAAACTGGGCTTATCTCTATACAGCCAAGGCTATTTCCTAATAAAACACTTCTACAAACCACATATTGAACCACAACTAGAAGGTGGGATAGAAGACAAATCTGTCTGGTGACAAAGTACCACACAGTTCACTCAACCAGAGAGGGAATTAGGGGTAAGTAGCAGCAGGCTATCCCAAGTGATGTGTATCAATGCTGCACTGGGCCATCTTTGTTATGCTTGAAGAAGAAGCTCTGCTTTGGTTCATCATGTCCTATTCCTTTGCTTATGCTATATTAGAGATGGTCTGAACCACTACTCTACACAAATTTGCTCTTTGATGCAAACAAATTGTATCTTGTATTGTCCTTTATTCCTACTTAGGTACCTAATATCAATAGTAAGCAGTTTGCCTAGAATGATTATCCAAAGTAAATGAGTATCAACTTATCTCAAGTATCCCTGACTGTGCTCAGTAGCCAATGGTCACCATCAAAGCAGAAAAGACAGTCAATGAAGTATGGCTGTGCAGCTTACAATCATGCAAGGATCCTTACCTACTCCTGACAACCTGCCAAGACACAAGTAACAGCCACAAGGGCCACTTGAAAAATCCTCAACACTATAAGGCAATCACAATGAAAAACTTATCAAAATCACTAAAGCCATCTGCTAAAGGGAAAGGGAACTTTCTTAGACCAAACTTGAAAGAAATCCTTCTCTATTACTTGAGAAGTGACTATTTCCCAAATCTTCTGGCATGATGTGAACAAAATGCCTAAAAGTTAAGAAACAACTACCAGGGTAGGGATTTTTTTAAAAAAAATATTGTCTCTAGCATTGCAGATGGTAACTAGTGATTACACAGGGTTCATCAAGCTATACATCTGGCTAGATAACAGAATTCAAGTTCTCAGCTTATAAATTACTAAAGAAGCTGTTGAGAAAGTCATTGAGGATTTGAATGACTTTTAGAAAGTTCTGAATTAGCTTTTCCTAATCATCTGTGCTTCGTAGCTTCTTCATTCTATTTTTCCAACAAGAAAAATACATGTAAAATCTGGAACCTGGAATCCTGGCTACTCAACATTCTAAGATCTGGAGGACTGGGGTTCAAAGTCAGCTTAGGCAGCAAAAAGTCCAGATTTCATCTCCAAAGAAATGACCAGCAAAAAGCCAGGATGGAGGCATGGCTCAAATGGCAGAGTACCATCTGAGCAAGTAAGCAAGAGCAATCATTGCCTCAAATTGAAGCCTCCATAGAAACAAAAATCAACAAACACTCTGTGTAATACATTTGTATGCATTATTGAGGACTCCTCCACTAAGAAAATCAAAAGCTGTCAAGCTAGGTCTTAGTGTCTTATATCTATAATCTTAGCTACTCAGGCAGAGATATGAGGATCAAGGTCCAACCAGAGTACACAAATTCAAAAGATTATTATCTCTAATCAGTAAGAAGATGAGAAGTAGAAGTGTGGATAAAGGGAAAAAGCATCAATCTTGAACAGAAAAAGGTAAGCAAGAGCATGATGCCCTGAGTTTTGAGTTTAAGCCTTAGTATAAGCAAAAAAGAAAGAAGACTACTTAGGGAGGCTGAGGCTCAGATCTGAAGATCATGGTTCAGGTTGATCCATTGTAACAGTGAGACAAAGAAGGGGGTAACAATGCTCGATAGGAAATGTACTCATTACCTTACGTAACTGTAACCCCTCTGTACAGTATCTTCAGTATTTAAAAAAAAAATTTTAATATTTTTTTAAAAAGCCAGCCCAGGCAGGAAAGGGCAGGAAAGTCGCTAAGACTCTTGTCTCCAATTAACCACCAGAAAACCGGAAGAGGTGCTGTGACTCAAGGACTAGAACACTAGCCTTGAACTGAGAAGCTAAGGAACAGCACCCAAGTCCTGAGTTCAAGCCCCACAACCGACCAAAAAATTTATAAAAGGAAGAAAAAAATCAAGGGTTTTTACTTTGTATCTTGTGAGCTATAAAGTACTATACCAGCAATATCTGACAATGAATTTGCTTAAAAGTTTAAGGTAGTGGCTTTTAAATTTAAAAAAAAATCACATGGTTAATGATAAGATACAGCAAGCATGAGGCCCTGAGTTTAATCACAAGTAACATCAAAAAATGCCATACTTTCAGGGCGCTGGTGGCTCATGCCTTTAATCCTAGCTACTCAGGAGGCTGAGATCTGAGGATCTGGTCTGAAGCTAGCTGGAAAAGGAAACACTGTGAGGCTCTAATCTCCAATAAACTACTCAAAAAAGCCAGGAGTGGTGTTGTGGTTCAAGTGGTAGAGCATTCCCCTTGAGCAAAAAGATCAGGGACAGCCCCCAGGCCCAGAAGTCAAGCCCTAGAATCACACAACAAAAAAAGCCATACTTGGGCTAGGAAGGTGGCTCAGTGGTAGAGAGCTTGCCTTGCATGCTCAAGGCCCTGGGTTCTATTCCTCAGCACCACATAAGCAAAAAGAAAAAAGCTAGAAGTGGCACTGTGGCTCAAGTGGCAGAGCGTTAGCCTTGAGCTGAAGAGCTGAGGGACAGTGCCCAGGCCCAGAGTTCAGGCCCACGACCAGACCCAAAAAAAGAAAAAAAAAGCCATACTTTACTATCCTCCATGGTTAATTTTTTTTGATCAGTCATGGGGCTTGAACTCTAGGCCTGGGCGCTGTCCCTGAGCTCTTCAGCACAAGGCAAGCACTCTACCACTTTAAAGACAGCACCACATCCAATGTTCTAGTGGTTAATTGGAGATGAGTCTCACAGACTGTCCTGCCCTTCCCTGCCTAGCCTGACTTTGAACTGTGATACTCAGATCTCAGCCTCCTGTGTAGCTATGATTACAGGTGTAAGCTACTGGTAAGCTACTGCTGCCCGGCTGGTTAATGTTTTAATCCCCAGGATCAAATGGTCTAACCAACAGCCTTATAAAAAGTATGTAAAGGCTTGTTTATCTACTAATATGAGGTTCAATAACAGCTACCATTCATTTCCATATCAAATTATCTACCTTTCCATATAGATTTATAGTAGTTAGGTCTATAGTGCCAAGTCAATAACATCACAGTCAAGCCCAGAAGACCATGACTGTTTAGGGCTCCCTTTCTATTTTTTTTTTTTTCAAATAGTAACACAGGTCAGTAAAAGAGTAAATCTGTATGTCCCTACTGGGAATCAGAAGTTCATACAAACTACCACTTGGCTATAAAAAACATCACTTTGTGATATAATCATCTGAACGACTTCTTAGCACCCTAGACTTCTTAGCACCCTGGAAATCACAGTAGTTTGCAGCCATACCTCTTGGCTCCGCCCGCATCAGGTGAAACAATAGTGCAGTTCCTCCATTCAGAGATGTTCTCTCTAATCCACTTCAGGACAGCAGGCTCTGCATACAAATTGTCCACTGGGATATCAAAAAAGCCCTGGAGCAAAAAAATCTGGATCAGTCTGGCTTCCTTTGTTCCTTCTCACAGCTAACAGAAAGTAGTAACTTACGTGGAGACTACCACACTGCAACTTTCAAAGATCTACTCAGAGATGGTCAGCCAAGATCAGCAAAACCATCCTTTAGCCATCCCATGCCTGACCACAGCAACATGAACGAGCCCCTCTGAAGAACAGCCAAGTTCAGCAAAGGCTGTAAAAACTGCCCAGCCAGCATGCACACTCAGGAGTTACTAGTAAATCACTTCTAAATCCTATAGTATATAAACTTGGTGGAAGGTATTTATTACAAATGGCCAAACAGAAGTCAGGAAATGGGTTTTGAGTTTATACAAATTAACTTGTATTAAAGTATCCTTATTCTATAAAATAAGTACAATCCTCTGTACTATATATCTTACTGCATTGTCTTAAGACTTTTAAACAATAAGGCTTTGAACTCTATTAAATAGTGTAAAATAAATGGAGTATTCTACTCCCCTTATTCTGGGTTTCTAAGAAAAAGCACATTCTATAACTTTAAAAAGGCCTCCTGTTCAGAATCCAAGGAAAAAGTGTGGAAAAGTACAGCAGTGGAACACACTGGACATTGATGTACTGATTACCTGCCGCATGTAAATGTAACCCCTCTGTATATCACTTCTATAATAATAATAATAAAGTAAATTCTAAAACACAAGCCTCCTGTTCAACCTCAGACTGTGCCTTAACTATAGAATCATGTAAATTGTGATGCTCATTTGAAAATTTTCTATCAGTTGGAACCTCTAATATAAATGGAACATCTGACAAAGTTTCATGGTCTTTGTTAACAGCTGACCTGGTTAGTCTCTGTACATATGTCAAAGTAACTGTCTTAATCCTTGGAAAAGTACTGCAATGGAGTTTGAGTCTTATTCCATAACTGTAACCCATCTATATATCACCTTGTTAGTAACAATAAAAAAAATAAGAAAGCTGAGTGCTGGTGGCTCACACGTGTAATCCTAGCTACTCAGGAGCCTGAGATCTGAGGATCGCAATTCAAAGCTAGCCCGGGCAGTGAGACTCTTTATCTCCAATAAACCACCAGAAAACCTGAAGTGGTACTGTGGCTCAAGTGGTAGAGCACTAGCCTTGCCTTGAGTTGAAGAGTTGAGTGACAGCACCCAGGCCCATAGTTCAAGCCCCATGACCAACAAAAAAATAAAAAAATGAAAAAGTCTTATTACAGCATGTAAGGTCTTGGTAAAAGCTAATGTCTAGTCAACATGTAGTCAATCTATACTTTCAATCTACACTTCATGTATACTTAAAATGTAGGAAGAAACACTTTAAGTATATATGAATGAAAATGTAAGTTATTGCCCTCAAGCAATTTGATTATATTTTCAACATTAGAATGTTGCAACAGCCCTTATGCTATGGGTGCTAACAGCACACCTTGCATTCTTTTCTAGGTTTATATTAAATAAGGTTAACATTTTTGTTCATATCTAGCTTACTTGAGCTATATATTTGGGCAGTTTTTGGTTCCTCTGAGGTTTTCAGCCCTCAAGCCCCTCAAAGAACTGGGACCACCATGTCTGGCTCTCCTCCCATCTTCCTAATCCCCTATATTTAGCTTCTACTGATACCTGAATCTGAGAAGCATGTAGATCCATGGTGATGATGTGATCTGCACCAGCTACAGACAGCATATTTGCAACCAGCTTGGCTGAGATTGGAGCCCGGCTCTAAATGGAAAGAAAAAAATTGAGGAACACTTCATTTGCTTGAGAAATATTTATTATCTACTCTATTTAAGGAACTGTGCTACAAGGAAATTCATAGAAAGCAATGTGGCACTCTGAGTAAATCATAATCTAGAACAAATATTAAGTGCTATATCTTTACTCCAACTGGACCTATTGCAACAATGAGATGTACAAGTTGTATGACGAAAACGAACTTTACAACTTTGGTGGGGGGGGAGGAGGGTTGGATGGGGGGCGGTGGGCGGGGGGAGGGCGGGCGGGGGAGGGGGGTAGATGGGATGGGAAGGGGAAACAAAGGAGGAGGCTACAATGCTTGATAAGAAATGTACTCATTATCTTGCCCATGTAATTGTAACCCCTCTGTACAGTATTTTCACAATAAAAAAAATTATCTTCCTAACTTTACATACCTAGTTTCAGCCTTTGGGGCCTCCAGAGTTCAATTATTCAAACTCAGTATTTAATAGATAAGCCATTGATCAAGAGGGCGTTTAGGGGGCAGGGAAAGAGCAACATGCTTTTGGAGGTGGCTACTAGGTATGAGGGAGGTGGGATAACAAAGAGAATGAGGATTCATATGATCAAAGTAGATGTTTACAGTATGAAAATAGAACAATGAAGCCTGTTGAAATTATTCTAGGAAAGGGAGAAAGGAAAGTATGACATTGTGAGATTGAATGGAATATATTGTAAACACATGGAAATCAAACAATGAAATCCTCTCCTGTTAACTGATTTTTGCTAATGAAAAATTTTAATAAAACCTTTTAATGCACTTATACTCATACTTGTATAACAAACATCTCACCTGCCAAAGTTCAAAAATGCATCACATGGTACAAGCTGTTTACCTTGTATATTATACTACTGACTCATCTGGAGGTCAACTTTCCAATAACCTCAACTCCCTTCAATAAAGGTAGATTTAAGTACTGCACCCTGTACAACAGCAAAGTCCACTCTCTTTACATTCTCAGAATAAAATTATCTGTCCTTTTCCCTATGTATTCTATGTAAAAATTGGACAAGAATCAGAGTCATTAGATATGTGTTTTATGTACATGCTGCATCCTCTAATATACCAGACATGAAACTTTATGAAGGTCACAATGACGGTCCTGATCTCAAAATAATTTTTTTCTTTTTGTCGGTCATGGGGCTTGAACTCTGGGCCTGGGCAATGTCTCTGAGCTCTTCAGCTAAAGGAGAATGCTCTACCAGTTAGGCCACAGTGCGACTTATGGTTTTCTGGTAGTTAATTGTAAATAAGAGTCTCAAGAACTTTCCTGCCCAGGCTGGCTTTGAACCGTGATCCTTGGATCTCAGCATCCTGAGTAGCTAGGATTACAGGCCTGAGCCACTGGTGCTCCGCTCATAATACTTTTTTTTGGGGGGGGGAAGCAGTCATGGGCCTGAACTCTGGGCCTGGGCGCTGTCCCTCAGCTCTTCAGCTCAAGACTAGTGCTCTACCACTTGAGCCACAGTGCCACTTCCGGCTTTTTTTTTCTGCTTATGTGGTGCTGAGGAATCAAACCCAGGGCCTCATGCATGCAAGGCAAGCGCTCTACCACTGAGCCACCTTCTCAGCCCCCCCCCCCTTTTTTTTCTTATTGGTCATGGGGCTTGAACTCTGGACCTGGGTGCTACTTCTGAGCTCTTCAGTTCAAGCTTGCACTCTACACTTCCAGTTTTCTGGTGGTTAACTGGAGTTAAGATTCTCATGGACTTTCCTGCCTGGCTGGCTCTGAACCATAATCCTCAGAACTCAGACTGAATAGGTCAGATTACAGGTGTGAGTCACTGGCAACTGGCTCATAATGCTTTTGAGAGATCTACTATAGTTGTATTTTGTTCCTTGAGATCTGTTCTCACTGTTGGCCAGGCTGTCCTTGAATTCCTGGGCTCAAAGAATCCTCTGGTCTCAGCTACCAGAGTAACTGGGAATATGTATATAAAGGTACCTGGCTGGGAATTTCCTACAGTTTAAAAAATATATGGGGGAGAGGGGCTGGGGAGGTGGCTCAGTGGTAGAGCGCTTGCCTTGCATGCATGAGGCCCTGGGTTCGATTCCTCAGCACCACATAAGCAGAAAAAAAAGCCGGAAGTGGCACTGTGGCTCAAGTGGTAGAGCGCTAGCCTTGAGCTGAAGAGCTGTAGGACAGTACCCAGGCCCCACAACCGGACCCCCCCAAAAAAATACTTCTAAAAAATATATGGGGTTGGAGGGGTGGCTCAGGTGGTAGAGCACCAGTTAATGAATGAAAAGTAAACCTTAGATTACAGAGTTCTGGTCTCAGAAAATAAAAAGCCAAGCTGTAGTGACATCTGTAATCCTAGCGACTCAGGAGGTTGAGATCTGAGGATCTCAGTTCTAAGCCAGTCCGGGCAGGAAAGTCCCTGAGACTTTTATCTCTAATTAACCATCAGAAAGCCGGAAGTGGTGCTGTGGCTCAAATGGTAGAGCATTCCCCTTAAGCAGAAGAGCACAAGGACAGTGCTTAGACCCAGAATTCAAGCCTCATGAATGACTGAAAAAAATCCTTATAAGGGGGCTGGGAAGGTAGCTCACTGGTAGAGTGCTTGCCTTGCATGCATGAGGCCCTGGGTTCAATTCCTCAGTACCACATAAGCAGAAAAAGCCACAAGTAGTGCTGTGGCTCAAGTGGTAGAGCGCTAGCCTTGAGCTGAAGAGCTGAGGGACAACGCCCAGGCCCAGAGTTCAGGCCCATGACCAACAACAACAAAAAACCTTATGGGGTTGGAGGCATGGGTCAGGTGGTAGAGTCAGCCAATTTGTGAAATTAGGTAACAAGTTTGAGTCCTGGTCTTGACAAAAAAATTATTCAACTCCATAATAATGGTGCTTAGTCTTAGTAATTCCAACAGAAATGGCTAAATAAAAGTCATGAATTTGTTGAATAAAATACAAACATGTTGCTTTATTTAAACTAACCATATGCCTATTGTTTTGAAAATAGGGCAATACCAAAGGAAATATGGTTTTAAAAATATCCAATAGAGAGTTCTTGATTTTTGCCGTTCTCACTGGAGTGAGGTGATATCTCAATGTTGTTTTGATTTGCATTTCTTTTATGGCTAGGGATGTTGAACATTTCTTCATGTGTCTATTGGCCATCCTTCTTTCTTTTTCAGAGAAGTTTCTCTTTAAGTCTTTCGCCCACTTATTTATTGGGCAGTTGTTTCTTTGAGGGATGTGGACAGAAAGGAACCTTAATTCATTGTTGGTGGGAATGTAAACTTGTTCAACCACTTTGGAAAGCAGTATGGAGGTTCCTCAAAAGACTCCACATAGAGCTCCCCTATGACCCAGCAATCCCACTTTTGGGCATTTACCCTAATGTTTACAAACAAGACCACACTAAAGCTACCAGCACAACTATGTTTATTGCAGCATTATTTACCATAGCTAAGATATGGAACCAACCCAGATGCCCCTCAGTAGATGAATGGATCAAGAAAATGTGGTATATATACACAATGGAATTCTATGCCTCCATCAGAAAGAATGACATTGCCCCATTTGTTAGGAAATGGAAAAACTTGGAAAAAATTATATTAAGTGAAGTAAGCCAGGCCCAAAGAAACGTAGGTCCCATGGTTTCCCTTATTTGTAATATCTAGTATATGTATGAGTCAAGCGGAAAAGGTCAGATAATGTGATGTCAGGAAAATGAACCCTTAGATGTGTATTTTAATGTTTTTTTCTTTCATGCATGTGTTTCTAACACATTTATAAGATTATCTCTTTGTTGCTTTGTATGTCCCTCCCCCACAGTATAACCCTTGCTTTCACTATATTTGATGTCAGTATAACTTGTGGAGGAGATGGGGAAAAACCAGTTGTTTAAGGATACAGGTGGACCTGTTGCAACAATGAGAAGTACAAGTTGTCATGTCCAAAACGAACTTTACAATGTTGGTGGGGGGGGGGGCTGGGGGGAGGGAGGAAGGAGAAGGATTGGGATTAGGGGGGGAGGGGGGAGGCTGGGAAGGGATGTGAAGGATAAACAAAGGAGGAGGCTGCAATGCTTGGTAAGAAATGTACACATTATCCTGCCCATGTAACTGTAACTCCTCTGTACAGTATGTTCACAAATAAAATTAAATTAAATTAAAAAAAAAAAAAATATCCAATAGAGAGCTGGGAAGGTGGCTCAGTGGTAAAGTGCTTGTTTGCATGCATAAAGCCCTGGGTTCGATTCCTCAGCACCACATAAGCAGAAAAAGCTGGAAGTAGAGCTGTGGCTAAAGTAGTAGAGCACTAGCCTTGACTGAAGAGCTGAGGGACAGCATCCAGGCCCAGAGTTCAGGCCCCACGAATGAATGAATGAATAAATAAATAAATCCATATCCAATAGAAGTTGGATAGAGGACTGATGAGAAGTGAGGTTGATCAGAATACATTGTACACATATGGAAATTATAGACCTTTCCTGTGTACAGCTAATGGATGGTAATAAAAATAAACAAATAGCCCGGTGCCGGTGGCTCAAGCCTATAATTCTAGCTACTCAGGAGGTTGAGATCTGAGGATGGCGGTTCAAAGCCAGCCCAGGCAAGAAAGTCCGTGAGACTCTTATCTCCAATAAACCACTCAAAAACCAGAAGTGGTACTGTGGCTCAGTTATAGAGTGTTTGCATTGAGCTGAAGAACTCAGGGACAACGCTCAGGCCCAGAGTTCAAGTCCCACAACTGACACAAAAAAGCAAATAACTTCCCCCTAAATATGATAGTTAAAGAATATATTACTAGGGCTGGGAAGGTGGCTCAGTGGTAGAGCGCTTGCCTTGCATGCCTGAGGCTCTGGGTTCGATTCCTCAGCACCACATAAGCATAAAGAAAAAAGCCGGAAGTGGCGCTGTGGCTCAAGTGGTAGAGCGCTAGCCTTGAGCTGAAGAGCTGAGGGACAGAGCTCAGGCTCAGAGTTCAGGCCCCACGACCGGACCCAAAAAAGAAAAAAAAAGAATAAAAAGGAAAAAAAAAGAATATATTACTATATAATACTCCTCCTTTCACTGCTTAAGAATATGCTGAGCATCAGTGGCTCATGCCTGCAATCCTAGCTACTGAGGAGGTTTATAACTGAGGATCATGGTTTAAAGTCAGTTGGGCAAGAAATCCACAAGACTCTTATCTCCCAATTAACCACCAAAAAGCTGGAAGTGGTGCGGTGGCTCAAGTGGTAGAATGCTAGCTTTGTGCACAAGTGTTCAGGGACAGCGCCCAGGCCTTTAGTTCAATTCTGCAGGACTACACAAAAAAATCATAAAATAATCTGGATTCAAGGTATAGTTCAGTGGTAAAGCAGTTGCCTAGCATAAAAAGCTCTGGGTTCAATCATCAGCATCAAACAAAGGAAAAAAAGATTCTGCTCCTACCTTATCCTTCTTATCCTGCCGAGCATATGGAAAGCATGGGATGACTGCAGTAACTCGGCTGGCTGAAGCAATCTTACAGGCATTAATCATGATCAAAAGCTCCATTAGATTGTCATTAATTTCACCACAACCACTCTGAACAATGTAGACATCTTCTCCACGTACACTTTCACCAATTTCCACACTAAAATAAACAAAAACACCATAAGAAAATATTTTTTGAGAACTATATTGTAAAGAAAGTCTAAAAACCATAGCTTCTCTACAAGTATGTTGTGGATGGGCCCCTCATGCTTTATGAGTTCTTCTGAGGGAGCGCCTATACCAGAAGCAGCTTACAAACTCTATACACGTGACATGGCATGAAAAAGGTTGGCTGACTTTACTCTGAAGTATACAAATAATTGGACCATAATTTCAGGAAGTGACCATATGTTAACAACACACATCTGATACATCACCTGAGATTGTTACATAATTCATATATTGTGAAAGTAGGAATACAATAAGTAATGAATCACCAGTTATAAACTTCATAGGAAGTTAGACTAATTACAGAGTAGGGCTATAATTTACCATATAATGAAAAGTTTCAATACCCATACTTGGGTCTGGTACATAGAAAAACTTGGACTCTAAATAAAAATCATTAGCAATGTAGCTCAATGGCAGAGTACTTGCCTAGCAAATGCAAGCCCTATGTTCAATCCTTAACACAAAAAGGGGAGTAGGGGCTGGATTTTTTAAAGAAATTACCACAGTAATATCACACAGCAGCACCATTTTCCCAATAAATCCTGTAGGTGTGGCAGAGAGTAGGGGGACGAGGTCTATAGCAAAGCAATAGAGCAGAATGGTCAAAAATTCTTACTAAGCAACAGAAAAACTTACTCTATAAAAAGGCAACAGTTATTAAAAGATCTATTCTTGTCTCCCTCTTGCATGGCTTCAGAAACTACTCAGTAGGCTGGGAATGTGGCTTAGTGGTAGAGTGCTTGCTTGGCATGCATGAAGCCCTGGGTTCAACTCCTCAGTGCCACAAAAACAGAAAAAGCCAGAAGTCGCACTGTGGCTCAAGTGGTACAGTGCCCAAGTCTTGAGTTCAAGCCTCAGGACTGGAAAAAAGAAAACTACTCACTATATATAAATATGCTTTATCAAGATCACTGTTACCCTACACCTCTCCCAAACAAAGAGCAACCTCTGGTAAAATCAGCAGAGGTAAGGTAGGCATATAACTTGGCTACAAAACACTTGCCTAACACGTATTAAGGAGGTAGGCCTTGGGATCTATCCCCAGCACCATGCAAAAACAAAATAAATAGGGAAAAAAATAAAATCAGAAAACATTAAAACAGAAAATAAGGTTCCTGGCAAGAAAAGAAAACCTATTTGTTTAAGGTATCTAAGGATAAACCTTCCTTAGTCATTGAATGCAGAAAAATATTTTATCTTATGGTCCTTATACTTGATGTGAATTATTCACTCAAGTCACTAAGTTCTTGCCAAGTGGTGGCGCATGGTCCAGTAATCCCAGCACTTGGAGCCTGAAGCAGGAAGATGGCAAGTTTGGGGCTATATAGGAGGACTCTGTCTCAAACAAAAAGAAAAAAAGTCAGCCAGATGCTAGTGGTGCTTACCTACAATCCTAGGTACTCAGGAGGGGAAGATCTGAGAATCATGGTTTAAAGCCAGCCTGGAGCCGGGCGCTGGTGGCTCACGCCTGTAATCCTAGCTACTCAGGAGGCTGAGATCTGAGGATCTCGGTTCAAAGCCAGCCCGGGGCAGGAGAGACCGTGAGACTCCTATCTCCATAAACCATCAGAAAACCGGAAGTGGCGCTGTAGCTCAAGTGGTAGAGCGCTCGCCTTGAGCTGAAGAGCTGAGGGACAGCGCCCAGGCCCAGAGTTCAAGCCTCACGACTGACAAAAAAAAAAAAAAAGAAAAAAAAAAAGCCAGCCTGGGCAGGAAAGTCTATGACACACTAATCTTCAATTAACTACAAAAAATAAAAAGCCGAAAGTGGAACTATCGCTCAAATGGTAGAGTACCAGTTTTGAGCAAAAAATCTCGGGGACAGTTCCCAGACTCTGAGTTCAAGCCCCAGGATGGGCACAAAGAGAGAGACAGAGAGAGAGTTAGACACAGAGATAGACAGAAACAGAGAGAGACAGAAACAGAGGGGGGGGAGAGGGAGGGAGGGAAGGAGGGAGGAGGAGAGGGAGAACCTAAGTACTTGTCTTGATCACTAGAAAAAAAAACAAAATAAACAAGCAAGCAAAAGAAGAAAATAACCATAGAACTCAAATCAATAGAACTGAAACAGGAAAACAGAAAAAAAAAATCAATGAAACAAAAAGCCAGCTCATGGAGGGGTTGCTATACCTGGAAGAGTAAGTGACAGCTTTAGTAGAGAGCTCTGCGAAGAAATAATGCTAACTTTCTATAATCTTTTCCAGAGAACAGTAGAGGAACATTTCCAACACATTTTAAGAGCTACTACTCAAGGACACTAAAATGAGACAAATATAAAAGAAAATCACAGTGGTAGGAGGAGAGGTGGGTGTGGCTACCACATGGAACAGGATATATCTATTCAGGGACAGGGCCATTTTGTACTATTAATTATTACCAATGTCAATATGCTGGTTGCATTATACCTGTTTTACCATGAAATGATAAATAGAAAAACTTTACAATGGGAAGTTTGGGCAAACAATACTAAACTGTTCTTGCTCTGTATTATTTCTTACAACTACATGTAAATCTATGGTTATCTCAATAAACAACTCTTTTGTGGCAGAGGCTTGAACTCAGGACCTGAGTGCTGTCCCTGAGCTTCTTTTCACTCACAGCTAGGCCTTTACCACTTGAGCCACAGCTCTTCTTCAGGCTTTTCTTTTAGTAATTTATTGGACATAAAGCTGGGGTGCCGGTGGCTCATGCCTGTAATCCTAGCTACAAAGGAAACTGAGATCTGAGGATCACGGTTCAAAGCCAGCTCAGGCAGGAAAGTTCATTAAGACTCTAATCTCCAATTAATCACCAGAAAACTGGAAGTGGCACTGTGGCTCAAGTGGTAGAGTGCTAGCCTTGAGCAAAGAGGCGAAAACTTTACTGGCTGGGAATGTGGCTCAAGGGTGGAGTGCTCACCTCAAATGCATGAAGTTCGATTCCTTAGTACCACATAAACAGAAAAAGTTGGAAGTGGCTCTGTAGCTCATGGTAGAGTGCTTGCTTTGCATGCATGAGGCCTGGGTTCGATTCCTCAGCACCACAAAAGCAGAAAAAGCCTAAGTGGTGCTGTGGCTCAAGTGGTAGAGCACTAACCTTGAGCTGGAAGAGCTGAGGGACAGCACCCAGGTCAAGAGTTCAAGCCCCATGACCCCCCCAAAAAAAAGAAATTTTGTCAATATTGAGAATAGACAAAATTTTACTATGTCTAAAAATTTTTTAAATCAAATTAGGATCTCATACTAGCAAAAATTTAAAAGAACAATAACTCTAATCATAAAATAATATTTCTCAAAATGAACTCCAGGAAATAGGGGAAAAATAAAACTTAGAACAAAATTTCTAGACAGACAAGTTAACTTCTGAATTTTAGTTCCATTCTCTTGCATTTCACATGGGGCTTGGATGGCTCATGTTTGTAATTGTAGCTATTCAGGAAGCTGAGATCTCTGGATCAAAGTTCAAAGCATGTGAGATTCTTACTTCCAATTAATTACCAAACAAGGAGGAGGTAGAGCTCTGGTTCAAATGGTAGAGTTCAAACACTGAATTTGAACAAAAGATCTCATTATCTAAAATTATGATGTAATTGGAGGTGTGATTCAAGCTCTACAGTGCTTGCCCAGCTAGTATACCATGTGCAAGGGTCTGAACACCACCAATAAATATAATTATGACCTAACCTCAGTGGCTCATGCCTGTAAATAATAGCTACTTAGGAGGCTAAGACCTGGAAGATCCATGTTTGAAGCCAGCCTGGGCAGAAAAGTTTATGAGACTACATCTCCAATTAACCAGCTGGAGTTGTGGCTAAAATAGCAGAATGCCAGCTATGGAGCAAAATAGCACAGCAAAAGCACGGGGCGGGGGGGGGGGGGGGGGGGGGGGGGGGGCGGGGGGGGGGGGGTTGGGGGCGGGGGCTGGAGTTCAATCCCTGGTACCAGCAAAAAACTGAACAGTCCCCGATAGTCTCTCCAATAAACTATAGAATCAAAAAGCTTGAAGCAGAGCTGTGGCTCAGATGGTAGAGTGGTTGCCTTGAGCAAAAGCTCAAGCAGAGCCTAGGCCCTGATTACACCCCAGGACCTGGCCAAAACAAAATCAATAAACAAAACAAAAAAGAGAACTCTTTAAACATTTTACATTTTCTACAATATTTAAACATAAATATAAACGTCTGGGAGGCCTATAATCCTAGCTACTCAGGAAGTTGAGATTCTGAGGATTGCAGTTCAAAGCCAACCTGAGCAGGAAAGTCTGTGAGACTCTTATCTCCAATCAACTACCTTAACCAGAAGTTGTGCTGAGGCTCAGTAGTAGAGCACTAGCCTTGAGCTGAACAGCTTAGGTATAGCATTCAGGCCCTGAGTTCAAGCCCCATGACCAAAAAAATAAAAACAAAACAAAAAACATAAATCTCTGGGGGGTCATAAACCAAAAGGTGAGCCGGGGTCTGGTGGCTCATGTCTGTAATTCTAGCTATTCAGGAGGCTGAGATCTGAAGATCACAACTCAAAGGAAATCCAGGTAGTAAGTCCGTGGAACTCTTTTTAAATAATTTTTTGTAAAGGTGATGAACAGAGGGTGTTACAGTTACATAAGTAACGAGTTCCCTTTTTAAACAATGTTACCCTCTCCCTTATTTTCTCCCACTTACCACTCCCCTCCCCCCAGACTATAAAGTTCATTTTCAACTTAGTATCTAGTATCATTGTTGCATTAGTTCATCCCTTGTCCTCCTGTCTCTGTGATTCCCTTTCCCTTCCATGGATCAGATAAGCTTATATACAAGAGAAAGGATACAGAAAACTAAAACAAAGAAAAAATACAAATAATTGCATAGAGGACATAGTAAGAACCTATTCCCAACTCTTGGAGTTCATGTTGATATGCTTCATTATATATGGTCCTATGCACTTAGCAATTGGGCTATTGTGATCCCCTGCTAAGAATAGACACATTCTAGTTATTATAAATGAGGGAAACCATGCAACCTATATTTTTTTTGTTGTTGTTGGTCGTGGGGCTTGCACTCTGGGCCTGGGTGCTGTCCCTCAGCTCTTCAGCTCAAGGCGAGCTCTCTACCACTTGAGCTACAGCGTCACTTCCGGTTTTCTGGTGGTTTATTGGAGATAGGAGTCTCACGGTCTCTCCCGCCCGGGCTGGCTTTGAACCGCGATCCTCAGATCTCAGCCTCCTGAGTAGCTAGGATTACAGGCGTGAGGCACCAGCGCCCGGCTAGCAACCTATATTTTTTTATCTCCAATAAACTACTCAGAAAAACCTGAAGTGACACTGTGGCTCAAGGGGTAGAGCTCTACCCTTGAACAAAAGTAGCTCTCAGGGCTGGGATGTAGCTCAGTGTCAATGCACTTGCCTAGCAAGTGCAATGTCCTGGGTTCGATCCCCAGTACCAAAAAGGAAAAGACAAAACAAATACAGTTAAAAAAAAAAAAAAAAAAAGAAGAAGAAGCAGCTCTCAGACAGTGCTCAGGCCAAGTTCAAACCCCAGAACCAGAAAATAAAAAAGAATAAAGTGAACAATTTATCTTGGGTAGTGGAATTAGAAGGGTGATTTTTTTCCCAGTCGTGGGCCTTGAACTCTGGGCCTGGGTCCTGTCCCTCAGCTCTTCAGCACAAGACAAGCGTTCTACCACTTGAGCCACAGCGCCACTTCTGTTTATGGGTGGTTTATTGGAGATAAGAGTCTCATGGACTTTCCTGCACAGGCTGGCTTTGAACCACGATCCTCAGATCTCAGCTTCCTAAGTAGCTAGGATTATAGGTGTGAAACACCACCCCCTACAAGTCTGATTTTTTTCCCCATATTTTCCACAATACCATTACCACTCCTACCCCTCCTTGCCAGCACTAATTGTTGTACTTAATTATGTATTAAGCAGTGTTCTAGGAACGTTACTCCTATCTCATTCAATCCTGATGATAACTATAGATAGGTAGATTTTAGGTGGATACAGCTTTATAGATGAGATTATCACAATATAAAAAACGTTTTAAAAAAAGGGGGCTAGGAAGGTGGCTCAGTGGTAGAGGACTTGCCTTGCATGCCTGAGGCCCTGGGTTCGATGATTCCTCAACACCACATAAGCAAAAAGAAAAAAGCCAGAAGTGGCGCCGTGTCTCAAGTGGTAGAGCACTAGCCTTGAGCTAAAGAGCTGAGGGACAGCGCCCAGGCCCAGAGTTCAGGCCCCACAACTGGACCCAAAAAATAAAATAAAATAAAATCATTTTAAAAATCACATTCAGATTCTCATTTCAGCACTTTATTTTTTTGAGGAAGCATCTGTTTGCTTCCTAGTCTGGCCTAAACCTCAAGATCCTCCTAAATCAGCTTCAGAAGTACTAGGTCCAGCATCTTCTAATACATCTATATGTATGAGTACATATACAATGAATTTCCTGGGTTAATGTTTATTTCTTAAATAACTACAGCCAAGTAGGATCATGACTTCGGAAGATCAGCTACTCAAACCAGAGGTTCTGCTAAATTAAGTCAATAGCAAAAATGTTTCACTTAGGATGGGCTCTGCAACTCTCTATCTGATGAATCACCCATTCACTGAATACCATGATGTGCTCTATGACTTTTCAGATTTGATGAGTTACAGGGACAGACAGTAAAATTCCTGCAGCTTAGAAAAAAGAGTGTGTGTGTGTGATGGTCCTAGGACTTGAAATCAAGGCCTGTGTGCCATAAGGGTAGCAGTCTACCACTTGAGCCACAGCTCCAGCTCTGGTTTTTGGTGGTTAATTTTTTTTTATTTTGGTTGGTCATGGGGCTTGAACTCTGGGCTTGGGCGCTGTCCCTGCACTCTTCAGCTCAAGGCGAGTGCTCTACGGCTTGAGCCACAGCACCACTTCTGGTTTTTGAGTGGTTTATTGGAGGTAAGAGTCTCACAGACTTTCCTGCCTAGGCTGGCTTTGAACTGAGATCCTCAGATCTCAGCCTCCTGAGTAGCTAGGATTACAAGCATGAGCCACGGGCGCCCAGCTAGCAGATGAGAATTTTAGAAATATTCTTGCCCAAGCTGCATTCGAACTGTGACCCTCATACATCAGCCTCCTGAGTAGGTTAGGATTAAAAGCATGAACCATCCGCACAGGGCTGAAAATGTAGGTTTTATATAGTTTTATATAGATTCAGAACATCTATAGAGCCAAATAGCTATTTAAGCTAGAAACAAGAAAATTAGCCAGTTAGCAATTATACATGTTCGGATTAATTAAAATAAATCGAGAATATTAAATTGCTTTCCAAAAATGTAGCTTCAGGTTTTGTCTGGTATGTAGCACTACAGAGGGCAGAAGGATTAACACATGGAGAAAATAGTCTTCATATTTTCCCTGAAACCATTGGAAAAGGATTTAATAACCACGGGAGCCAAAGAAACCTTGGAAAGAAAATATTGTTCTTAGATTTTTCATCCTTCTAGAACAGTGAGCCAAATAAACTTTTATTGCTTATAAAAAACAAACAAACCATTCTTGTCCCCTAGATATGCTGCCACTCAAAGTCTAGTCCCATTTCTTCTTTATTAAGGTCCAGGGAAGCATAATGGTGTGGTCAAAGTTCTAACAGCAGCTTGCAAGCCTGTTAGGCTAAGGGATTGCCTGGTTACAGATGTTATCAGTGTTTGCACCATCATTTACATCACAATCAGCAGCTCACTATTCCTGAAGGATATCCATTACAGATGAATACTTCTATAGGCCTTTAAAACCCTAAGGAAATCAGCTTAAAGAAGAAAAAAAAAGAGCAAAAATATTTCTAAAAATGTTTGAAGTAATTTTACCTAATTGAACTGATCATTAAGCAAAAGATTCCCTAACTGATTAATACTGGGTTGTGGTTTGATTTGATCAACCAGGTACCGACAAAACACAAAGTACATCCATCAGAAGCAGAATAGTCCAGTTTTAGCAGAAAGGTGCCTGGGAACAAACAAGGTAATCAAGTAATCTCTCAGATATTGAAATGAGAGGATGGATGTGGGGAGGGGGAGCAAATGGCAAAGCTCTGAATAAAAGTTAAATTACAACGCACTGTTCCATAAGAACCTGTCGTTATTTTTAACATTCAGATATAAGGGTTCTCTCGCAAAGTCTCCCGCGCCCCCCACCCCCCCGAATTGGATAAAATGGTGTTCCTGAAAACTTGCTGATGTGGTATTGTAGCAATAGCTACATTGGAGAAGGACAAGGGGTCTATTTCTTAACTGAGGTTCCCTAAGTGTTTCGGTATGAGTCGAGATGGAATGCAGATTATCAAGGAAGGGTGCAGTTAGTGCATCAGTTTATTATCCGATTAAATAGACTTAAAGATGGATTGGATTATACGGTAGATGATTCTAAAAATGTGAATAACCAATACTTGTCAATCTAAGGGACATCATCGGTACTATTTTCTGCGCCTTCAGTACCTATCCTTAGTTTCACTCAATACCGAGCCCGACTGATACGATTTCGAATTGGCAAACTGATTCTCAAACTTCTAGAAAAGACTATCGGGGGTAAGAACGCAGTAGGCTCCCGATGTATACTAAGTCTATGAGTGGAAGCGAACCCAGTCTCGTGGGTGGCGATTCAACCGGGAAGCGACAAGCCACGTGTCCCCATGGCTGAGGCTAAGCCTGTCTTCCCTCCTCTCCCCTGGCTCACGGCAGCCACCATCCCCGCATTGGGTGTCTCCCCATTTGCCTTCAAATCTAACAGCTTAACCTCAAAACTCCATCTTGACACCACCCCGCCCACCGCACCCTGAAAACGAACGTGACCCCCACCCCCACCCCCGGCGAAAGATAAAATAACGGAAACGGCGCGCCGAGCGCTCACGCCAGGGGTTACCGCTGTTACCCCCTGCCCGAGTTCCCCGGAACTCACGCGGCTGCCCCATGCCCCAGTCCCCATGTACACCGCAACCCCCGCGGCTGGGGCAGGTGAGGTCTGATGAGGATCTAAATTTTGTCCTTACCATGTCTCCTGATTGCTGAATTTCTTAGTCACCACCTTGCCTAGCTCCAGGCCCAGGCGGTCAGCAATTTTCTGAGATAAGTCTTGGTGGGAGCTACCGCTGAAGATTTTTATATTCGGCATCTTGGACAGGTATCCTAGGCGTTCTTCCCTCAGAGGCCACGGATGCTGCTGAGACCAGAAGTGAAGTCTGCACAGACACTTTATACTAGCAGCCTCGCGGTGCTACTCCGCCATCTTGCATTCCCGCCCTGCGCGCGCCTCCAAATTACCCAGCGCTGTAGGGCGGGACCAATTGGGAAGTCCACACCCTACCAGCTCTGATTAGCGGAGTAGGGAGTGGGGGCGGAGTCTCTGTGGTTTCGCCTCTCTTCAGTTAGCACTGGTATTAGCCGGAGGCTAGAGCGGGGATGAGGTTTAGAAATAGTCCCGCCTCCCGTTGCTTGGCAGTTGGGAGAGGGAGCTAAAAGAAATGAGAGGTTTCACAGGGAATGAAAAGATGTGGGTGGGGAGAGGATGGTGACGCATTGGGACAGATCTTTCCTACACTTTCCTCTTCTTCTTTCTCTTCTTCAGCACAAAAAACTAAATTTGGCTCTGATTTACTCTTTCTCGGTTTTAGGATATGTTTTAGATTTTTTTATTTTAAGATGGCTTATTTGCCTAAACTGGGCATCCTATCCTGCTAGTGGGATTAAGGACCTGTGCCACCATGCTGGGCTTCTGCCTTAGGGTTGCC
Source organism: Dipodomys spectabilis (assembly GCF_019054845.1). Classification (NCBI taxonomy): domain Eukaryota; kingdom Metazoa; phylum Chordata; class Mammalia; order Rodentia; family Heteromyidae; genus Dipodomys; species Dipodomys spectabilis. Next base: position 5,772,918 of record NW_024870809.1, read on the forward strand.
TTCCCAAAAATTTGTTTCCTTCGATTGAATGTATGGCTAACTGGTAAAGCGCTTTGTAGAACTTCAAGTTGTCATATATGCTGTAGAGAAAAGGCAGGTAAGGATGTGCAATACTATTTCTTGAAAGAACTGAAGAGGAAAAGTAAAAGACCTATATTAACATTAGGAACAAGCTGAGGAAACACCAAGGGTTTGGATAGTCAAAGGCAGCAATATCTAACTTAATTGTGGTGTAGGAAGGAGATGGGTGTGTCCATAGTAAATATCCGTGCAGTAGTGGTGGAGTTACTTACAAATGAAACTATGAGGATTAAGGCTTCAACCCAAGACTAAGGTGTGGACCAGGCAGGACTTTGAAGACTATTTTAGGAATTTATTGCAATATTGGAGATTAAGCCTTGAGCCTCCTCCTGCCGGACAAGCACTCTACTATTTGTTTATTATTTCTTCCTCTTCCTCTTTCTCCTCCTCCTCCTCCTCCTCCTCTTCTTCCTCTTCTTCTTCCTCCTCGTCCTCCTCTTCCTCTTCCTCCACCGCTGCTGCACCTGCTGCTGCTTCTTCTTCTCCTTCTTCTTCTTCTTCCTCCTCCTCCTCCTCTTCCTCTTCTTCTTCCTGCTCCTCCTCCTCCTCCTCTTCGTGCTCCTCCTCCTCCTCTTCCTCCTCCTCTTCTTCCTCCTCCCCCTCCCCCTCCCCCTCCCCCTCCTCCTCCTCCTCCTCCTCCTCCTCCTCCTCCTCCTCCTCCTCCTCCTCCTCCTCCTCCTCCTCTTCTTCTTCTTCTTCTTCTTCTTCTTCTTCTTCTTCTTCTTCTTCTTCTTCTTCTTCTTCTTCTTCTTCTCATTATCATTATTATTTGGTTGTGCAGGTCCAGGGCTCGATCTCTGGGCCTGAGCACTGTCCCTTAGCTCTTGAACTCAAGGTGAGTGCTCTACCACTTCAACCACAGCACCATGTCCAGTTTTCTGGTGGTTTATTGGAAATGAAAGTCTCACTGACTTTCCTGCCCCGGCTGGCTTTGAACTTCAGTCCTCAGAAGTCAGCCTCCTGAGTTGCTAGGATTACAAGTGTGAGCCACTTTTACCCAGGTGTTCTTCTTTAATTTTCTTTTTGGGGGGTCCAGTTGTGGGGCCTGAACTCTGGGCCTGGGCGCTGTCCCTCAGCTCTTCAGCTCAAGGTTAGCGCTCTACCACTTGAGCCGCAGCACCACTTCTGGCTTTTTTCTTTTTGCTTATGTGGGGCTGAGGAATCGAACCCAGGGCCTCATGCATGCAAGGCAAGCGCTCTACCACTGAGCCACCTTCCCAGCCCCTACCCAGGTGTTCTTTACTTATTTAAGAGACAGGGTCTTTGCCTATCTTTCCTAGGCTACCTTGAAGCTTGTGATCATCAAAGAATTTTCATTTTACTAAATAGGGATTTTCAGTGAAGAGTGGCATGAGAATAGATGCAGAGTTGCTGAGAATACATGCAGGAAGCAGAAAGACTTATTAACAATTGGCTTCCTAATTTGTACATTTGTACAGCATAGTTGAATGAACTACCACTGAGAAGCCTGTTTGGGTAAAGGATAAGCTGCAGTAACAAAAAAAACCTCTAAATAGGCCAGGTGCCCATGTCTCATACTTGTAATCCTAGCTATTCAGGAGGCTGAGATCTGAGGATCACAGTTCAAAGCCAGCCAGGGCAGGAAAATCCATGAAACTCTTATCTACAATAAATGACCAGAAAGCCAGAAGTGGCATTGTGGCTCAAGTACTAGAGTGCTAGCCTTGAGCTGAAGAGCTCAGGGACAGTGCCCAGGCCCAGAGATCAAGCCCCATGATAGACAAAAAAAAAAAGACTCTAAGATGTAGCAGCTTAGCTGAGGCAAATTATTTTTTTTTTTTTTGTCAGTCGTGGGGCTTGAACTCTGGGCCTGGGCGCTGTCCCTCAGCTCTTCAGCTCAAAGCGAGCGCTCTACCACTTGAGCTACAGCGCCACTTCCGGTTTTCTGGTGGTTTATTGGAGATAAGAGTCTCAGGGTCTCTCCCGCCCGGGCTGGCTTTGAACCGCGATCCTCAGATCTCAGCCTCCTGAGTAGCTAGGATTACAGGCGTGAGCCACCAGCGCCCGGCTGGCAAATTATTTTTCTTTGCACAACAGGGTAACTAGTCTAGCCTAGCTCCTTGGAAGGTGTTTGTTTTTTGTTTTCTTTTGTTTTGGCCAGTCCTGGGCCTTGAACTCTGGGCCTGAGCACTGTCCCTGAGATCCATTTTGCTCAAGGCTAGTACTCTACCATTGAACTATAGCATCACTTCTGGATTTTTCTGTGATTAATTTGAGATAAGAGTTTCATAGACTTTCCTTCCCCCAGCTAGCTTCAAACTGAGAGCCTCAGATCTTGTCCTACTGAGCAGGTAGTGTTATAAACGTAAGCCACTGTCACCTATCTCGAGTACTTTTGTCATAATGAAAAAAAGCTGAGTCAAAATAGCTAGCAAGATCAGTAGAAAGCCCATGGATTGGGAGACGATCTTCACTAGCCATATGATAGACAAGGGTCTCATATCTAAATATACTTAGAACTCAAAAAATTAAATCCCCCAACAACAAATCCTCAAAGAAACAACTGCCCCATTAATAAGTGGGCTAAAGTCTTCTCTGAAGAGGAAATCAGAATGGCCAATAGACACATAAAGAAATGCTCAACTTCTCTAGCTATAAAAGAAATGCAACTCAAAATAACATTGAGATTCCACCTCACCCCAGTTAGAATGGCTAATTTGTTAGGAAATGGAAAGACTTGGAAAAAATTATATTAAGTGAAGTAAGCCAGACCCAAATATACATAGGTCCCATGGTTTCCCTTATTTGCAATAACTAGTATACATCTAGCATAATCTTACCAGACAATCAGAAAAGGTCAAAAACTATGTAGATATGATATAAGAGATAAGATATAAGATGATGTTAAGGGCTAGGAAGGTGGCTCAGTGGTAGAGTGCTTGCCTTGCATACATGAGACCCTGGGTTCAATTCCTCAGCACCACATAAACAGAAAAAGCCAGAAGTGGTGCTGTGGCTCAAGTGGTAGAGTGCTAGCCTTGAGCTGAAATGCTGAGGGACAGCGCCCAGGCCCAGAGTTCAGGCCCATGACTGACCAAAAAAAAAAAAAAAAAAGATGATGTTAAGCGAAATGAACCCCAAGATAAGACACAAGAGCTTTTATTTTGTGGTTGTTTTTGATGTCCTATGTGATTTTTTTTGTTTCTTTTGTATGTTCTTCCCCCCATGGTTTAGCCCCTGTTTTCACTGTATTTGATTCTGGTACCCTGAATCTTGTATATACATTTTTCTAATTTGAGAGAGGAAGGGAAATAACAAAATGCTGAAATAAGGATACAGGTTGACTCATTGTAACAATGAGATGTACAAGACACTATGTTGAAAACAAACATTACAACTTGGAGGGGGGCAGGGGAAAAGTTGGGGAAGTGGGGAGGGAAGGGATTATGGGTAAAACAGAGGAGGAGGTAACAATGCTCGATAGGAAATGTACTCATTACCTTGCTCATGTAACTGTAACCCTTCTGTACAATATTTTTACAATAAAATATATATTTAAAAAAGCTGAGACATGGGCTGGGAAAGTGGCTCAGTGGTAGAGCGCTTGCCTTGCATGCCTGAGGCCCTGGGTTCGATTCCTCAGCACCACATAAGCAAAAAGAAAAAAGCCAAAAGTGGCGCTGTGGCTCAAGTGGTAGAACGCTAGCCTTGAGCTGAAGAGCTGAGGGACAGCACCCAGGCCCCACACCCCCCCCAAAAAAAACGCTGAGTCACTCAGTACCCTTTGAGAATTTTAGGACCATTTTCAATTGCCTGTCCAAACACTGATCTTTTGAATCCAAAACTGGACCCAATAGATTAAATCTAAATATCCCATTAGTACCCTAAATTAAATAATCTCATCACTTTATGCCAAATGTAAATGCGTGTGGGAACAAAACTGTTTGTTATATTTGTACCTTATTTCTCCCTATAAAGGTAAGTAAAATCAGGATTTGTGGTTATAATTTACTTTGGGTGGTAAGTGGGCTTAGTTCATGTAGATGCTTCTCATCTTGAAAATAGCATTGCTCAAAATTGCATTTAAGACAGGCACCATTGGCATATTCTTATAAGCCTAGCTACTCAGTAGGCTGAGATATGAGGATCACAGTTCAAAGCCAGCTCAAGCAGGGAAGTTCATGAGATTCTTATCTCCAATTAACTGCCAAAAAGCTGGAGTGGATCTGTAGCTAAAGTAGTAGAGTGTTAGCCTTGAATAAAAAGCTCAGGGACAGTGCCCAGGTCCTGAGTTCAAGCTCCTGGACTGGTACAAAAATGCACTTAATAGCCCTAGCCTATAAAACTCATAGCTGAGCAAGAGTAGAGAGCTGGTTGCATTGTGTGGTTGACTAGAAGATGTGGGGCTTGCTAGCCTAGGAAAAGATTTGAATTTGAAATTAATAATGAAGCCCTGGGTTCAGTCTCTAACATTGCAGTATTAACTTTGATTTTTTTTTTTTTTTGCTTTTTTTCCCTGCCAGTCCTGGGGCTTGAACTCTGGGCTTGTACGCTATCCCCGAGCTCTTCAGCTTAAGGTGAGCATTCTACCACTTGAGCCACAGTGCCACTTCCGGTTTTCTGGTGGTTAATTGGAGATAAGAGTTTCATGGACTTTCCTGCTTGGGCTGGCTTTGAACAGAGATCCTCAGATCTCAACCTCCAGAGCCACTGGCCCCAGGCTATGTCCTTAAGCTTTTGTGCTCTCGACTAGCACGCTCGCTACCACTAGAGCAACAGCTCCACTTCTAGCTTTTTGTGTTTGATTGGAAATCAAAGCCTTACTGACTTTTCTGGCTAGACTGACTGGCTTAGAATTGTGATCCTCAGATCTCAGACTCGTGAGTAGCTAAGATTTCGGGTATAAGCCACTGGTATCCAGCTGCAACACCAGCTTTGAAACACAAAGTATTATTTCTACAGATTGCATGTTGCTTTTGAAGCATTGTAAAGTTGAAAAAAAGTAAGTTGAACCATTATAAGTTGGGGGCTATCTGTATAGTCCTGAGTGGAAAATTGAAAGGAGACATAAATTCATAACAATATAATGTCCTTAGATCTTTAAGGATGGATGATTGTCAGCAAATTATTCCATCAGATTGGGGACAAGGTATGTGAGTGTAGGCATTAGGACCACAAGAGGTATAGTTTTGAAAAGTGTGAAATGTAAATTATGGTGGCTTCCATAATATAGTTCAGAAGAAATGTGTTGAGTTCCTATGTATCAGGGCCTATGGATTAGGATGATCCTACATAGAATGAACAATGCAGACACAAAATATAGAAATGTGGTTAATTTGAGGACATGAGAAATGCTCAAATTAGGAGGATCTAGGAAGGACCTTGCAGCAAATGGACCCCCTAAGACCAACAATTCACCAGGTGCTGGTGGCTTACACCGGTAATTCTAGCTACTCACGAGGCTGAAACCTGAGAATTGTGTGAAACTCTTATCTCTAACAAATTACCCCAAGAGCTGGAAATGAAGCTGTTGCTAGTGGAATGCTAGCCTGGAGCAAAAGAAACTGAGGCAGTGTGCAGGCCTTGAGTTCCAGCCCCAGAACTGGTACACACACACACACACACACACACACACACACACACACACACACACACACAAAATAGAAGAGCTTTAACACACACACACAAACACACACACACACACACACACACACACAAAATAGAAGAGCTTTAACAAATGCCAGGACAGGGAAATGCATGTACAGGATGAGTTGGAATCAAGGGGGGTATATTGAGCACTCAGACAAGGAGGTTTAGTAGAAGGTTGTGATGCTTGGATTTTATGTATCAGGTTAGCCTATCTGTTGTTCTAGTTATTGAATCAAACATTTAGATGGCAGTACACATCGGTACTCTTAGCATTTGGGAGGCTGAGGAGGAAGCTCGAGAGTTCTAGCCCAGCCGAGCCTATAGAGTGATCTCCATGTGAAGTGAAACAAAACAAAGACATAGAACAGATGGAGGTGGTACTGTGGAGGTATTTTGTGATGTGGTTAGCATCTATGACGAATTGACTTTTAAAGAGATTTTCCTAGTTCATCTTGGTGAGCCAGATCCTATCCATCAAAAGGCCTTAAGGGCAGAAATGAGGTTTCCTGAGGAAACAAAATTCCACCATTGGACTCCAGCTTAATTGATGGGATTGCTGCCCTTCTTAGCCTTCCTCTCAGATTTCAGACTTGTTTAGCCAGTTCCTAGGTGGCATGAGCTATTTCCTGACAATAAATACTTTGATATACACTTTATTGGTTCTCTTTATGGTCAACCTTGATATAAAACCAGATTCTGGAAAACTTTGGATGGCAGTCTGAAGATTTGAGAGTAATATCTGGAGTCCTAATAAGGACACATCTGATTCTGACCTGAAGGGAAAAGAGAAGGGAATCACTAATGGTTTTATTCTAAAACATTCTGCCAGGTGCTGGTGGTTCATTTCTGTAATTGTAGTTACTAAGGAGGCTGAGATCTGAGGATTACGGTTCAAAGCCAGCTGGGGCAGGAAAGTCCGGGACACTCTTTTTTTTTTTTTTTTTAATTGTGAAAATACTGTACAGAGGGGTTACAATTACATGGGCAAGATAATGAGTACATTTCTTTCTTTTTTTTTTTTTTTTTTGGGTCCGGTCATGGGGCCTGAACTCTGGGCCTGGGCGCTGTCCCTCAGCTCTTCAGCTCAAGGCTAGCACTCTACCACTTGAGCCACAGCGCCACTTCCGGCTTTTTTCTTATGTGGTGCTGAGGAATCGAACCCAGGGCCTTGAGCATGCAAGGCAAGCGCTCTACCACTGAGCCACCTTCCCAGCCCTCCTGGACACTCTTATCTCCAATAAACTATTCAGAAAAAGCCAGAAGTGGCGCTGAGATTCAAGTGAGAGTGCAACCTTTAACAAAATAAGTTTAGGGACTGTGCCCAAGTCATGAGTTCAGCCCCAGGACCGGCACACATACACACACAAAAAAAGGAAAGCAGGGCTCCAGTGGCTCATACCTTTAATCCTAGCTACTCAGGAGTCTGAGATCTGAGGATTGATGTTCAAAGCCAGCCCGGGCAGGAAAGTCCATGAAACTCTTATCGCCAATAAACCACCAGAAAACTGGAAGTGGCACTGTGGCTCAAGTGGTAGAGCACTAGCCTTGAGCTGAAGAGCTGAGGGACAGTGCCCAAGCCCAGAGTTCAAGCCCACGACCGACAGAAAAAAAAAAAGGAATGAAAGAAAGAAAAATAAAAGAGAAAAAAAAGACAAAAGGGAAAAAAAAGAAGGAAAAGAAGATTCTGAGGTATACCTTGACCATGTTTCACTTTTCCAAATATTTCATTGGGAAAAGTCTCTTCTACTCACCCTATAGGATGTTTCTTCCTCACTGGTTTTGCCTTCCTCTGAGATTCCAGACATTACAGGAGAATCTAAACCCATCCTTTTATTTAATTAGCTATTTCTTCTTCAATATCTCAAGGGTAGCTAAGGACAAAATACAGTGGTCAGCATCTGGATTACAGGCATGAATAAAACTTGGCCTTTGGCAGGGTGCTGGTGGATCATACCTGTAATCCTGGCTAATCAGGAAGCTGAGATCTGAGGATCACAGTTTGAAGCCAGCCTGGGCAGAAAAGTTCATAAGCATTTTATCTACAATTACACACCAAAAACAAAACAAAACAAAACTGGAAGTAGAGCTGTAACCCAAGTGCTGGGATGTTAGCATGGAGAAAAAAAAATTCAGGGACAGTGCCCAGGCTCTGATTTTGAGCCCCAATACTGGCAAAAATTAAAAAAAAATATTTTGATTAGTGGCCTTTTCTGACCAGGCTGGCTTGAAGTATGATCTTCCTGATCTCAGCCTCCACAGCAGCTAGTATTTACAGGCATGAACCATGTATGAATTGCTATTTTCCCACTCTTTTAATTAGTTTTTAGTGGATTTCATTGTGCTATTTTTATACTTGTGGTGTCCTTGGGTCATATTTATACCCATCACTGTTTTCCCTCTCCCTCCTTTCACTGATTCCTCTTAAAATAGTCCTCCATTTAAATCAGGTTATAATTCCACATATGAGTACATATGAGTAAAAAAATTATTATTATTATTTTTTGGTCGGCTGTGGGGCTTGAACTCTGGGCCTGGGCGCTGTCCCTCAGCTCTTCAGCTCAAGGCGAGCGCTCTACCACTTGAGCTACAGCGCCACTTCCGGTTTTCTGGTGGTTTATTGGAGATCGGAGTCTCACGGTCTCTCCTGCCCGGGCTGGCTTTGAACCGCGATCCTCAGATCTCAGCCTCCCGAGTAGCTAGGATTACAGGCGTGAGCCACCAGTGCCCGGCTTATGAGTAAAAAAATTATAGTCTTACTGAGCTTGGCTTATGTCACTCAACATGATGATTTCAAGTTCTCTCCATTTTTCTGCAAAGGACATTATTTCATTTTGTTTATGTCAGTAATGGGTTTGAACTCAGGGCTCAGGGCCCCAAAGTAGCTCAGAGATAGCTCTCTACCACTTTGAGCCACAGCACCACTTCTGGTTTTCTGGTGATTAATTGAGATAAGAGTGTCATAGATTTTCCTGCCTGGTTGGCTTTGACCCACGACCCTCAGATCTCAGCCTCCTGAGTAGCAAGGATTACAGACATGAGTGTCTGGCTATTTCCTTTTTTTTTTTTTTTTTTTTTTTTTTTATTTTTTTTTTTTTCCTTTTTTTTTTTTTTTTTTAATTTTATCCAACTCATTTCAATGCCAAAATATTTAGCTGCTGGGTTTCTCCCTTTTCTAAGCACACCAGAGTGATTACAAAGGCTCAGGCTGGAGGCAAGCAATCATGCACTTCTTTAGCATGCCAGAAACCCTGGGTTCTTCCCTAGTGAAAAGGAGAGAAAGAGAAAAAAAGAATCCAAAGGCCTTGGTGAAATGAAACCTGAGCACACCTTTGAAAGCATCTTCCCTGGGGCAGCCCACAATGATTTTACTGGCTCTCAGATGGTGGACCTCCCATTATCCCCTTTGTTCCCCCCACCCCTTCAGATTTCTGTTGTGAGCCAAAAGTTAAGTCTCTCAACATAATAGGCTTAATTATCTCACTGGAACACCTTGAGGATGAGTTTACAGAATCCTACCTTTTCACCACGCCCTAAGTAAACACCCTGCAGCTACTAAGGACCACCTTTTCACTATGCCCTAAGTCCAAGCATATAAATACCCCTGCGTGAAAAATAAAATTTGGCAGCTTGATCAGAATCCTTGTCTTGCTGTCCTTCTTCGTGTCTCTTGTCCCTTCATTCCTTCTCGCTTAGGTTCACTGCCCTCGTTGAAGTCCTGCGGGTCGGGACAACTGGCGCCCAACGTGGGGCACGAGCCTCTGACTAAGGAAGGAACGCCGTCCTCCAGGAAAACTTGGCCAAGTACAGTCCGAGATCGCCTCGACAGACCCCGCCGAGAGACAGATCCAGGAGGAGAGTGGGGACAGCGCATAGTGAGTGACCCACTATGGGACAAGTAACATCGTCACATGGTATATTTCTGCCAGACCTCAAGGAGGCCTTCAAGACACGGGGAACGAGGGTTAAGAAAAAGGATTTAGAATTATTTTTCTCATTCATAGAGGACTTGTAGGAATTATAGATGCAAAAAGATGGCAAAGAGTAGGAGATTGTTTAACAGATTATTATGAAACCTTTGGTTCAGAAAAGGTTCCTGCTACAGCCTTTTCCTATTGGAATTTTGACATTTTAAAATGTTCTCTATTTGATAGTGGAATTTTAAAACTTGTAAAAACGGGAGAGGTGGTTCTCCAACATGCCTCTCGGCCCCCCCCCCCCGCCCCCACCCCGCGGCTTGCCCATCCGTTGTATTAGATATGACTGCTGGTCAATTTACTGAAAATCCCTTCCTTTTATTGCCCGGCCCTTCAAGGGCCCACTGCCCCTCCAGATCCAGATGTTTTTTTTTCTCCCCCCTTTACCTAACCTGGCCCCTTTACGCGAGGCCCTTCAACATAGGCGAGAACACCTTCAACTTTTAAAAGAACTGCGGTCCCTTGATTATGAACTCCCGCACACTGGCCTTGGCTGATATGCCAAAACCACCTAATAAAATTAAGGTTAGATCACGCCATCAATCAGTTCTCGCCTTTCCAGTAACTCGGAGCCAGACAGATAGGACCTCAGAGGGTGAGGAGGACGAATCAGAAGAGGAGGAAAAGGAAGATGAGGAACAGGATACTGGGGATGAAGAGGAACAACTGCCCAGGGAAAAGGCCAACAAGAGTATAAGAGGCTTAGCCTCTGGTTTGTTGAAAAGCTTAAAAATGCATGTGCCCAATATGGCCTGACTGCCCCTTATACGTTAGCCTTGTTAGAAAACCAAAGTGCGCGCTGGCTCACCCCTAATGATTGGAAGTTTCTGGCCCGCGCCACCCTTAGTGGGGGTGATTTTGTTTTATCGAATGCGGACTTTAAGGAACAATGTAGAGAGAACCGCGCAAAAAAATTTGGCTAAAACATCTTCAAAAACCTGGACCTATACTAAACTTTTGGGTAATGCGCCCTTTGATACCAATGTTTAAATAGGTGCGCTTTCCTACCGGACTTTTGGCACAAATTCAAATTGCTGGCCTTTATGCTTGGAAGTGTCTCCCTCAAAAGGGATCCGCTACTACTTCCCTGGCAAAAGTTAGACAGGGGCCAGATGAACCCTACAGTGACTTTGTCTTCGCGGCTTAACTTGGCTGTGGAAAGGCTTCTTGGGCCGAGTGAAAGTGAAAGTGCCTTTGTTAAACATCTTGCCTTTGAAAATGCTAACCCGGCATGTCAAGATGTCCTCCGGCCACATAAAAACCTCTCTGTGAGTTCGTCAGGCTTTGTGCTGGAGTAGGAACCGCCCACACCATGGGACTCGCCATAGGCGCTGCCTTTACCAAGGCATTTCAAGGTTCAGTCCCTGGCTCCCATACTTGTTTTAATTGTAAACAACCTGGCCATTTTGCACAGGAATGTCCTGGTACTTGTTTTAATTGTAAACAACCTGGCCATTTTGCACAGGAATGTCCAGTCCGCAAACAAAGCCAAGGGGCGATGCCCTCAAGGTACTGGTAGACCACTCCCTGCCACTCTTTGTCTTTTAGATCAAGAACAAGCAGCCCCAAAGTGGCTGCCAGAACACTTGATAAAACAGGTGAATGGCTTACCACAACTCAGGGGAAACCTTCCCCCGCCCCCCCCCCAGGATGATGCCTTTTCTCCTACAGACGCAGATGCAGCTAGAACTCCAGACGTGGGCCTTCCTGTTTGAATTTATTAAATAACAGATTAATCTCTTGGCTTCTAAGCCCATACAGGTTCATCACCATCGCCTTGATATGGCAGACCTCGGCACTGAGATCTAGGATTTACCCCAGGCTTTTAATTAGTGTTTTGCCATGAGCTTGTTCCAGTGGGAAACAGTCCCGCCTTCTTTTTTCTTATTTAGAAAACCCTTCTTATTCATAACTCCTGACCATTCAACAGGCAAGACCTATTGACATAAGGGATAGGTTCGCCCCTCCTATAGGCCCCTCCGCTTGGGGGAGGATGCACCTATGGGAGGAAGAAAAAATGCTCAAATCAAGGGTGCAGGTAAGACTGCAGGGGGATGGATCCGCGAGATCCCCAAACCCAAGACCCCTGAGTGGCAAGCTCTGGTGCATGACGGTTGGCATGCATATCCACAAGCTGTCTCCTCAAAAAACATGCCAAGGCCTGTAAAATTCCCCTCCCCGAGTGAGGAAGCTCGCTCGGGAGCGGAGAAAAACCCTGGGCCCTTAGAGGAACAGAGCCTCTGCCACCCCCTTAAAAAGAGCAGCCAACAATTGATGGTCAATTTTCTAAATAAGAAAGGGGAGATGTTGGGAGCCAAAAGTTAAGTCTCTCAACATAATAGGCTTAACTATCTCACTGGAACTCCTTGAGGATGAGTTTACAGAATCCCACCTTTTCACCACGCCCTAAGTCCAAGCATATAAATACACTTGTGTGAAAAATAAAAATTGGCAGCTTGATCAGAATCCTTGTCTTGCTGTCCTTCGTGTCTCTTGTCCCTTCATTCCTTCTTGCTTAGGTTCATTGCCCTGGTTGAAGTCCTGCGGGTCGGGACAATTTCCAATCTTCTTTTCTGTTATCCCTAACATAGGGACCTCAGAAGGGATGAATTTTAAGCACTTAAAAATCTGACTTGAGGGCTGGGAAGGTGGCTCAGTGGTAGAGCACTTGCCTTGCATGCATGAGACCTTGGGTTCGATTCCTCAGCACCACACAAAGCAAAAAGAAAAAAAAAACAGGGGTTGGGGGTTTAGCCCAGCGGAAGGGCGCCTGCCTGGCGCGTGCAAGGCCCTGGGTTCGGTTCTCAGCCCTGGGGAAAAAAAAATTTGACTTGAAGTTTAAAATTGACACTCAAAATAATTTAGCAGGTAACCTTATTTATTTATTTATTTTTATTTTGTTGTTTGAGATTATCTCACTATGTAGCCCAGGCTGGTTTCCAAATCACAATCTTCCTCCCTTAGCCTCTTTTTTTTTTTTTGGTTGGCCATGGGGCTTGAACTCTGGGCCTGGGCACTGTTCCTCAGCTCTTCAGCTCAAGGTGAGCGCTCTAACACTTGAGCTACAGCGCCACTTCCTGTTTTCTGGTGGTTTATTGGAAATAGGAGTCTCAGGGTCTCTCCTGCCCTGGCTGGCTTTGAACCGCGATCCTCAGATCTCAGCCTCTTGAGTAGCTAGGATTACAGGCGTGAGTCACCAGCGCCCGGCCCTCCCTTAGCCTCTTGAGTGCTGGGATTACAGGTATACTACCACAGTGAACAAGGTGGTGACTTCATAATGAGTTTTCAAAAGGATTTGGAAAAAGAACAGGGGGCAGGGAATGTGGCTCAGCAGTTCAGAATTTGACTAGCAAGCCCTAGCTCCATCCCTAGCACTGAAAAAGAAGCCGAGAGAGAAGACTTAGCCTATTAACAATAACCACAACACACAACTCACATATTGTGTGTGTGTGTGCCAGTCTTAGCTAGTATTTCACAAAAGGGGGTGGGGGAAGACTTTGCCTATTAACAACAACAAAAATCTACAATACATATATGTTTATGTGTGTGTGTTGGTCCTGGGACTTGAACTCAACTTAGGGCCTGGGTGGTGTCCCTGAGATTTTTGTTTGAAGCTAGCACTCTACCCTGCAAGCCATAGCTCCACTTGTGGCTTTTTGGTGGTTAGTTGGAGATAAGAGTCTCATGGGAAAAAAAAAGTCTCATGGACTTTTCCTGCCCAGGCTGGCTTTGAATCCTGATCCTCAGATTTCAGCTTCCTAAGTAGCTAGGATTACAGGCATGAGCCACTGGCTTGAAACATCTTGTGTGTGTGTGTGTGTGTGTGTGTGTGTGTGTGTGTGTGTGTGTATTGGGGTTGAACTCAGGGCCTCATGTTGTCTTTCAGCTTGCTTGCTCAAGGCTAGCCCTCTAAAATTTGAGCCATGTCTCCAATCTGGCATTTTGCCTACTGTGTTAGCCATATCTTATATCTTTTTTAACATATTGTTTTATTGTAAAGATACTGTACAGAGGGGTTACAGTTACATGAGCAAGGTAATGAGTACATTTCCTATCAAGCATTGTTACCCCCTCCTTTGTTTTTCCCCTACAGTCCCTTCCCTCTCTACCTCCCCAACTCTTCCCTCCCACATCAAGTTGTAACTTTTGTTTTTAACATAGTGTCTTATACATCTCATTGTTACAATTCTTTTATCTTAAAATGATGCTTGTTCTGAAAGATTTATTTCATATAGCGAAGTTTATTTTACCTTAGTTAGATTTGCCTAAATGAGTTTTATTCTTCAGGGGTTCTTATGAGTTCATTTTTCCTTGTGCCTGTATGTGTTCTTGTGTAAAGTTAGTGTCTCAGGGAGCTACAATCAGGATTTTTAAAAGGAGGGTTCAGCACCACTCCCCCTGCAACAGATGGCAATTAGATGAAAGCAGCAGGGCCAAAGTAGGCTTTGAGGTTTGTTCTGGTGTTGAACTTCTATAAACTGGAGAGTTCTCCCAGTTTAATTACTGACTTGGGGAATATTTGGGTGAGGCTAGAAGTGCTTATTTTCATTTTAAAATGCTTAAATGAAAGCTTGGCATGATGACACATGCTTGTAATCCTGTACCAGGGAGGCTGAGATCAGAAGATCACAAGTTTGAGGCCACAGCAAGACCCTGACATAAAAACAAAGTAAAAATGTTTCTGTGAAGGAATGCTGAGAAAAAGAGTCCCTGCAAAGCTAATAGACCCTCTAGTTTGATTCTTATTTTATTTTAATAATTGTATTCTGTGTATAGCAGGGCAAGCGAAGGGTTCTGGGGCTTCAATTCAGGACCTGGGCACTTTTTTTTTTCCTTTGTCGGTCATGGGGCTTCAACTCTGGGCCTGGGCATTATCCCTCAGCAATTCAGCTCAAAGAAAATGCTCTACCACTTGAGCCACAGCTCCACTTCTGGTTTTCTGAGTGGTTTATTGGAGATAAGAGTCTCGTGGACTATCTGGCCCAGGCTGGCTTTGAACCACGATTGTCAGATCTCAGCGTCCTGAGTAGCTAGGATTACAGGCGTCAGCCACCATCACCTGGCCTGGGCACTTTGTCTGAGCTTTTTGTCCAAGCCTAGCACTCTATAATTTGGATCAGAGGTCCACTTCTGGCTTTTTGCTGGTTAGTTAGAGATAAGAATCTCATACTTGCCTGCCATGGTTGGCTTTGAACCTTGATCTTCAGATTTCAGCCCCTGAGTAGTTAAGTTTACACGTATGTTCCACCATCACCTTGAATCGTGTGTGTGTGTGTGTGTGTGTGTGTGTGTGTGTGTGTGTGTGTGTGTGTGTGTTTTAGACTTTGCTAGAAAACCATGCAAGTACAAAGAACAAAGAAAAGGTTTATTGCCAGTAAAGGGACCGGCAAGGCCCCCTTCTCACAAGAGAGAGGAAGTGTCAGCTATTGTCTGAGGTGACCTATATGACTAGGTTATATAGGAGGTTTAGGAGGGGCTAGGATGGATTAGGAGGCAGAAACCTTGGTGAGGACTTGAGGGCCAAGGACTTCATCATGGTGGGCTAGGATTTATGGCTGCTGCCCAAGTAGTAGATAAGGGGCCTTGCAGCTGCCCAGACCTGAAGGTCACTCTAAGGGGATTTTGCTACATTATAGGTGGTAGTTGCCCCAGAGATGTGCCATCTGAAAGTAAAGGGGGGTTGGAGGCTGATTATTCACTGCCTTTACTAAATGGGCCTAGTGTTCCCTAGTAAAGGAGCTAAGCTATGGAAAGGGGAAGGACTATGCTAAGGCATGGGAAGGGAGCTTACTGGATTAACTGTGTGTGTGTGTGTGTGTGTGTGTGTGTGTGTGTGTGTGTGTGTGTGTGTGTGTGTGTGTGTGTACTAGGGTTGAACTCAGGGCCTCATGCTCTCTCAGCTTGATTGTTCATGGCTGGCACTCTACCCTTCGAACCATGGCATGAACTGGTATTTTGCCAGTTATTTTGGAGATATTTTGGAGACTTTCAGACTTTTCTGGCCTGGCTGGCTTCAAACTTCTATCCTCAGGTCCTAGTTTCCTGAGTAGCTAGGATTATAGTCATGAGCCACCAGTGTCTGGCTTGATTCATTTAATGTAGCAAGAAGTTGGTAGCCAGAGAAGGGGGTGAATATTCAAATTCTCCCAGCTAGTTCTTGGAAGAGCTGCAAGAACTAACCTGTCTCCTGGTTCTTTGTGTCAGGCTTTTGCTTGCAACTCTGTTGTTGAGCCAAGCTAGCATGAACTCAAAGTTGAAGGAAATACAACTCGAAGACTCTTGCATTTTTCAGCACAACAATCTATTTCATTTCAACTAAATTCTTTTGAGTGTTTTCAGGTCTCTGGAGGGAAGATATACTCTTATTGTGCTCCTTTAAGTAATGAAAACCAGCACTTGTCCTTGATCTATTGCTTTCCTTACCAATTTCTCTGTCCATGGTGACCAAAGTCATCTAGCAGTTTTGGGTCTATACATCACAGGAATTGGGATGCATAGGCTGAAGAAGCAGGAATTGTGTTTACTTCCAAGAAACTGCAAACAGCTTGCTCAGGCTGTAAACTTAGCCTAAAGTTTATAGGAGGTAGGGAGAGGCAGATGTGAGCCCTAGCTTACATGGGGCAAGCAGTGGGCCTGAGTGTTTAGGGTTCTAGAGAAGGCAAAATGAACAGATGTTTCCTCAATGGCTTGGCTACTCCCTACTGTCATAATCCTGTAATTGAGAGAGGGGTTTCTGACAGCCACATTACCAAGATCACACAGCACGCATATCAATGAAAAGATCTGATGCACTGCATCTTGCATTGAATATGAGTGTGATTTTGTAGGAAGCCCTTAGGACCAACACAAAGTGTTTTATTCAATTTATCGCATGGCTCCAAACCCAACCTAAGTCTATATATGATTCCAGTTTAGGTCTGAGGAGAGGGAATGAAGGAAGATGACATTGAAAAAAGAGATAGGCTAGAGGGTTATATCTCTGTAAAGCATTGAGAAACTAGAGGAATGCATGAAAGTCAGGATGTACCAAGGAGAGAGACAGAACGATGCAGAGTAGCCAATGGGAGCCAAAGCCAGGAGGTGAACCACTCCATTCCCTATCTTTCTTGCTGCCTGTGGCATGCTGCCATAGGTTGGTGAACTGCCAGGGTGGAAATGGTAGATATGAGAGCTAATCATTGAGCACAATACATAAACTCAAAGTTGCCACTGAGAAGCTGGAAAGATTTAGACTTTAGAGCCGAGCCTGATGGTACCAATCTGTGATCCCAGACCTCTGGACTCAGAAACAGGTAGATTGCTGTTCAAGGTCAGCATAAGCTACATAATGAGTTCTAGGTCTAGCTTGGGCTAGAAAGCAAGACCCTGTCTTGAAGAGAAAAGGAAAGAAAGACAAAGCATGGAAGGAAGGAAGAAAGGAAGAAGAAGAAGAGAGAGAGAGACAGAGAGAGATAGAGAGACAGACAGACAGAGACAGACAGACAGACAGCCTCAACCTTTCCCACCTATGGCCCTTATTTTACAATGAGGAAAAAAATATGGGACTTGGATGAAAAATACATCTTGTCGTATACCACAACATGGATGAATCTGGAGGGAAACATGTTAAGTGAAATGAGTCAGATCCAGAAGTACAATTACTATATGATCTCACTCATATGTAAAATATTTTATGGGATGAATAAGTGTAGAGATATAATGTAGAATACGGTGACTATAGTTAATAACAGTGTTATTAATGTTAGACATTTTTTTTTGTCAGTTGTGGAGCTTGAACTCAGGACCTGGGCGCTGTCACTGAGCTCTTTGTGTTCAAGGCGAGCACCCTACTACTTTGAGCCACAGCACCATTTCCAGTTTTCTGCTAGTTAATTGGAGATAAGAGTTTCATGGACTTGCCTGCACAGGCTGGCTTTGAACAGAGATCCTCAGATCTCAGCCTCCTGAGTATCTAAGATTACAGGTGTGAGCCACTGGTGCCCAGTGGGCCTCACATTTTCTAACACTGAATTTTGCTCAAGTACAGCTTTGGGTGGATGACAGAGGCCATGGAGTCAGCCCCTGGCAAGGATTTATCTCTGAGTGGAAGAGGTGGGGAAGGGGTGGCTAGTTGTGGCTCGGTCTGACAGGTCCCCATCTTCAGTTTCCCCTGGGGTCTAGCCACTGGCCGCCTGCCCGATGGCTTGCACCCAGCGATTTCTCAGCTCTTCCATCCCCCAGGTGTAGAGTTGTTCTGATTGTTGCAGGTGGAAGCTTCGGGAATTTCCCTGGGGCCTGGGAGTCACCAGGTAGCCCAACAGGGGGGTGGAGGCGTGAGCTCACATGTCCTGAGGGGCAGCATAGACACAGAGTACCAGGGGGTTGTCCCGGGGGAATCACACACCAGCCCTGGGGGCCGGGCTGTCCCTTGTCATCTGCAGGAAGCCACAGATCACACTCTGCTTAGGCCCTGTTGAGGCCCCTTTCTCCAGGATGCCTCGCCTCCTGTCCTTGTCCCTAGGGAGCAAGCTTCCAGTGAGGAACACATAACAGGAGAGGCTCACCAGGCTGGGCCTGTTGCCTTTGTATTTCAGCTGGGCTCTGTAGTCTGAGCATTGGGCACAGACCACATAGCCACAGGCCCGGCAGTGGTGGAGCCGGTGGGTCAGGACTTTGAAGGGCTCCTGGCAGCGCAAGTGACCATCTTGTTCTGGATCCACTGCATGGTGCACAGGCCCAGCTCTTTACTCTGCAGCTCCCTTTCCTGTGCCTCTCCTTCCAATCCCTGGGCTCCTGCTTTGAAGGTTTCATTCAACTTCTCGATCTGGTCAATGGCGGCCACTACAATTATTATTATTATTATCATTATTATTATTATTTGCCAGTGCTAGGGCTTGAACATCTGGAGGGCACTGTCCCTGAGCTTTTGCTCAAGGCTGGTGCTCTCCAACTTGAGCCACAGTGCCACTTCCAGCTTTTTCTATTTATGTGGTACTGAGGAATCGAACCCAGGGCTTCACCCATGCTGCACAAGCACTCTACCACTAAGCCACATTCCCAATTATTTTTATAATAATCTGATAGTCAGGCAAAGGGCTGCACACACACTCTTCCACTGAGCAACACCTACAGCCCACTCTCCTATGAAGCTTTTATGTTGAGGAATAACTGGAGATTCAAACCTTTTTTTTTTGCTCAGTCGTGGGGCTTGAACTCTGGGCTTGGGCACTGTCCCTCAGCTCTTCAGCTCAAGATGAGCGCTCTACCACTTGAGCCACAGAGCCACATCAAGTTTTCTGGTGGTTTGTTGGAGATAAGAGTCTCAGTCTTTCCTGCCTGGGCTGGCTTTGAACTGTGATCCTCAGATCTCAGCCTCCTGAGTAGCTAGTATTACAGGAGTGAGTCATCGGCACCCGGCTTCAAACTTTTGGTTATAGGTGCATCTAGCAAGGAGGATGAGAATAACTGAAGATTTGGAGAATGTCAGATAAACGAACTAGAATACTGGCCAAGGGCTAAGAGGAACCCTGGTTTGGCTGCCTGTTCACTGAGAGCCTGCTGGCTTCTTGGTGTTAGAAGAAAGTCAGGATGGAGTAGGGTCATGCATGTCCCTTTGGAGGGTAACTGATAGAAGATGGTTTTGCCTGAGCGATAGACATTTGGAGAAATCACACTCCCAAACTTGTACAAGCCAAGGCTCTAGTTACATACCCTTGGTGCAAGCTTAATTAGTTTCTGTGGACTGACTGTAAATGGGGCAGTTTAATTTGCACTTGTTAAGCATGTACAGTGTGGAGTCAGAATTTTTACAGCTACCTCTATAGCACCACCTCATTAATCCTCACAGCCCCAGAGGGAGGCTGAAGACTCAGTCATATTCATTTTAGAAAAGAGGCCCGAGGAGGTGAAATGACTTGTACCCCATTATATGGCAAGTCAGTGACTGGGCTCAAAATAAAACTGAGCTCTGATTCTGGAGTGAACCACATGACATAGCCCACATGGCCTTCCTGCTTTCAAAGCTTGATCATTGCAGGTGCAGATATCTCCAATCTCCACCTTGCAGGGAAGCTGGCTCTCCCTTAGAGTGCTCTTTGGTTGACTCTCAGCTTAAGTGAGACATGGCCAACCCTGAGGAGAGTCAGAAAGGGGCAAGGAGAGGGAGGCTTTGATAACTAGGCCTCATCTTTGACACCTGCCTTTTGCTACAGAAACAGACCAGTCCTGGATGGCTTACCTTTGGAAGGAATTGGAATTCCACTAGCTAGCTCATCTATAGATCCTGAGGCTATCCTCTGTTTCCATGGAAGCATGTCTTGAAGTGGAGGATGCTGAACTTGGACGCTCGGTTGATGGGTCACAGAAGGTATCTTCAACTCTCAAATATTTTTGAAAGACTTAGGTATTCTTTAAAAGGAATGCAACTTTTATACACCTCATGATGATATATTTTCTTTTCTTTTTTGTCAGACTAGGACTCAAACTTGATATCTGATGCGTGTGCTCTTAGCTGCTGAGCCACACCTTCAGCACTTCATATATTTCCTATAAAAATACTTAATATGAACTAGGCACTGGTGGGCCACCCCTGTAACCCTAGCTATTTAGGAGGCTGAGATCTGAAGATCGTGGGTTCAAAGCCAGCCTGAGCAGGAAAGTACATGAGACTCTTTTTCCTTTTTTACTTTTCTTCCTTCCTTCCTTCCTTTTTTTTTTTTTTTTTGTCTGTTGTGGTTCTTGAACTCTGGGCCTGGGCACTGTCCTCAAGGTCTTCAGCTCAAGGCTAGCATTCTACCACTTGACCCACAGAGACACTTCTGGTTTTCTGGCGATTAATTGGAGATAAGAGTCTCATGGACTATCCTGCCTGGGCTGGCTTTGAACTGCAATCCTCAGATCTCAGCCTCCTGAATAGCTAGGATTACAGGCATGAGCCATCAGAGCCAGGCCATGAGACTCTTACATCCAGTTAACCACCAGAAAACCAGAAGTGGCACTGTGGTTCAAGTGGTAGAGTGCTAGCCTTGATCTGAAGAGCTGAGGGACAGCGCCCAGGCCCAGAGTTCAGGCCCCACGACCGACAAAAGAAAAAAATACTTAATATGTCATCTGAATAATATTTTTCTCAAAAATATTTGATAAAAATTATGTGTCAGAAATATCGGCCACCCTGTATTTGTGATTTTTGTTTTTGTGACAGTACTAGGGATTGTATTCAGGGAATGAGCACTGTCCCCTTAGCTTTCTCTATCAAGGCTAGCACTCTAGCACTTGAGCCACATACCCACTTCAGGATTTTTGCTGTTAATTGGAGATAGAGTCTTATGGATTTTCCTGCTTGGGCTGGATTCAAACTGTGATCTTCAGACCTCAGACCCCTGAGTAGTTAGGATTACAGGTGTGAGCCACCGGTGCCAGACTATGACTATGACTCTTTGTGCGTACCAGTACAGTATCAAATGCCCTGGGAGACCAAGACCCCAGATTGGAAAGAACAAAGGGGTGTTACAACAGTGACAGATAAAAGGTGGCAGTGAGCCACCTAGCAACTCATGTATATTTTGATAGTGGATTTGGGAGACATAACTACCCTACCTATAAATTACCATGCATATAAACCATGTCATTCCTGGTTCTGTGAGGGGCACGTGGTACAGGGAAGACAGGTGAAGACAGGAAAGTGTGTAGGGGGAGGAAAGTTTCAAAGTATTCTGCATTTCATGCTTCATTGTTATCCAAAGACTGTCTGGACCTCCAGCAACAACTACATTTGTTGCTATTCTGACCAGTGTGGCTGCATGCACCCCTCTGATTCTAGCAGAGGTGCTGGAAAGGTGTGGTTGGGCAGAATAAGGTAGCATTTGAAAACAGGGGCTGGGTATGAAAACTGCCCTTACCAGCTGTGTGACCTGGGGGTAGTAGCTTAACTTCTCTGGGCTTCAGTGTCCTCTGAGAAATGGACTTGTTAACTCTTTCAAAGGATTATTATGTAGATTAAATGAGATCATGTATGGAAAGTATGTAAAATACTTAGGATCATGGGAAGTTGTTTCAAGTATTGAAGTGCAGGAGTATTGAAGCACAGGAATAAAAATTTTCCTACACTGAGTATTTCCTCCTTCCCCTCCTTTCTCCCCTCCACCTCCCTCATCTCCTTCTTCCCCTCTTCTTGTTGGTTTAAAGTCTTATTATGCAAGGTCTTATTATATAGCCCAGGGTGCCCTAGAATTCGAGATTTTCCTCCCTCAGCCTCCTGAGTTTTGGGATTACAGGGTGTGCTACCATGTCCAACTCTTTTTTTTTCCCCTGAGGAAAGGATTGAACCCAGGGCCTCATATATGCTAGGCAAGTACTCTACCACAGAAACCTTGTACTATCTGCTCTTCCTTGGACCCTACCTTCTTTGTTGTAGAAGGATCCCTACACAGTACAGGAATGTGTTCCTTTCAACCAAAGCTTTGCCAATAAGAATGAGGCATGAGTACGGCGAGGAAAGAGCATTCTGTATTCTTGAGTGACAGGTTTGTCATCTACAGCTGAAAATGTCAGGATCACCATGGATGCATTGATGCTGGGGCATGGATGTCACCCAGGGATTTAGTGTATGGGTCTGTGGGCACATGTTGGAGGGACTTGCTGGCAACACTGATTTGAATAAAGCACCCTGTCCTTGAGAGAAGGTGGCATTCCTTATTCCCACCTGACTGTGCCAAGCAGCAGGCCTGGGCATCGATTGGATCCAAAAGACCCAAGAGACTGTCCTGGACTTGCAAGCCCAGAACTGAACCCTCAGAGGTCACTTCCTTGCACTCCATGGAGGCTTTCCTCCTTACTCTAAACATACACTCACTCTTGCCTGCAGGCTGTGGGCTGAGGAATGGGATGCGGTCATTGCTTCTATCCTATTGGTTGCTTGGTGAAATTTGATTCCTAAGACATAAATGTATGCCTCTTTCCAGTGCTGGCAATTGATCCTCCCCTGCCCCTGTTGGCAGCAAAAATTCTGGCTGAGGCAGTTCCTTTCAATTCATTGCTGATGAAATTGCCTATTATCCCAGTGCCTTGACAACAGCTTGAAAAAAATGTGCCTGTGCCAGCCCCATGGGCACTGTGGACCCATGCCAACAGTCTGAGCCCATTTTCTGTAATTGGCTGAAGTCAGAAAGGCAGGAGTCAGGCTCTTGGGGACTTATCTGGGGTGGTTGGAAAGCATCAGCTCCAGGCTCCAGGCCTGGCCAGAGATGTTGTGAAGGTGGGAGAAATATACTGCCTCCCTCATTCCTGCCCCCTGCTGCCAACTACTGCAAAGATTAGCCCTGGGTCACAGTATAGGAGAGAAGCAGACATCTCAGGAGAGTTTTCAAAGTTTTTGGGATGTAGTTGACGAGACCCACTTTAGTTGGTGTGACACTGGAGATGGACTCAACTCCCCCTCCCCCCTTTTTTTTGCCAGTACTGGAGATTGAACTCGGGGCCTAGGCACTGTCCCTGAGCTTCTTTTGCTCAAGGCTAGCACTTTACCACGTTAGCTACAGAGCCTCTTCCAGCTTTTTCTGTTTATGTGGTACTGGGGAATTGAACAGAGGGTTTTATGCATGCTAGGCAAGCACTCTACCACTAAGCCACATTCCCAGCCCCAACTCCTCCTTTGATAAGAGAAAAGCACTTTACTCATGGTAACAGTTTGTTCAGGACAGTCTTCTCATTTAACACTTATTCATTTAACATTTATTTGAAGACCTACTATATGCCATGTACTGTTTGGGTGGATGCTCAGGATACAGATCCAAATATACATGCTTTCAGATTTTCACAGGCTACCAGTGCTGTTGGTATACATAGGCTTCCAGTGCTGTTGCTATAGGGCCACAGGGCGCTTGAGTTTTAGACTGTTCATTGGGTCACCTTGAGTGTCAGCAGGCTCCACTCTATACTGGCATTAACTTCTATAGAATACCAGGCTTGGTGTTGTGGGCAGGTCTGACCTGCAGCCCCCAGAAGAGCCCTGCCATCAGTCCCAGGCTGTCACCTGCACTTTCCTCCCATGGGAGTGCATTGAGGAACCTGCAGAGCAGCTCAGGCTGCCAGCTGCCTATGGCTCCTCCTTTCCCAGTGCTTGGCTTGCAAACCTCTTTTGCAAGGACCTTTGCAGACATAACCAAAGTCAGTCTTTGGAAGGAAGTGACTCATCAGGGCCATTATACATAATTGTGGACCCAGCCAATGGGCAAGTGGGGCTGGAATGAACTGAAATTACCAAGCCACATGCCCTCAGGGTTGTCATTATCCAGAGGGAATACTTTTTCTTTCTTTCTTTTTTCTTTTTTTTTTAATAAAAGGACGTAATATATTTTGATATTCTTTACTCTTGATCATTCTCTTTTCCTCTAACCCCTGAGAAAGGGCTTTTTCTAAGTCATCATTGAGGGAGCTCTATGGAGGGAGAAGCTTCCTCTAATTTTTTTTTTTGAAATGTGATTTTGTTGTTATTATTAAAGTGCTGTACAGAGGGATTACCATATCACAAGTTAGGTCATGAGTGCAATTTCTAATTTTGGGGGCTTGAACTCAGAACCCAGGTACTGTCCATTAGCTTTTTTTGCTCAAGGTTGGCACTGTACTACTTGAGCCATAGCTCCACTTCTGGCTTTTGGGTGGTTAATTGGAGATAAGACTTTCACATGAAGGGTAAACAAAGGAGGAGGCTGCAATGCTTGATAAGAAATGTACTCATTATCTTGCCCATGTAATTGTAACCCCTCTGTACAGTATATTCACAAAAAATAAAAGAAATAAAAAATAAAAATAAACTTACAGTCAAACAAATGAATACCAGGAAACTGGTATTTGAAAGGTAGAGTATCAAGGGTAATGAATGAAGAAAAGAAGGTTGAGAGAAAGTAGTCATAATATTCAATGAATAGCCTTCAAAATTAAGAAAATTGAGGGGAAGAGTTGGGTTGGGAAAGATAGGGGAGAATGATGAAAGGGGTGATATTTATAAAAATGTGTAGTATTCATAAGTTGTTTTGTTGATTGTTAACTCTTTTGTACAACTACTGAATCATAATAAAAATATAATTGTAAAAATAAAAAAAAGACTTTCACAGACTTTTCTGCTTATGATGGCTTTGAATATCAATCCTCAAAACTCAGCCTCCTGTGTAGCTAGAATTATCGGTGTGAGCCAATGATGGCACAGCAGCATTCTCTATTTTGTACAAAGGTAAACCACAGGCAAGTAGGAGACCTAAGACAACCAGAAGGAATGAAGAGCAGAAATAATTTTCAGCAGGACACCACTGACACGCCAGGGAGGCTATCCATGCTCAGGGTCTCAATACTTCTATCAACATCCCTCTTCCTGCCAAAAATTACCAGAGACTGATGCTAGAGATTCATTAGTTTAAACTTCAGGTGAGCAGATGTTTCATCTCCCAATCCCAATCCAAGGGCTGGCCTAAAACCTTGTTTCCTAATTTCTAACCATCTGGAGCAGTGGGCTAGGAGTATATGTGCTTTTGTCCAATTCCCATTCTTTGGCTCTGAGGTCTCAGCTATGGTGGCTTAGTGAGCCAGAGGACCCACAGTCAACAGAAAGGTAAACAATACTTCAATGTATGACAACTAGTAAGATTCTATGAGAAGTAAAGAGGATCCCCCCCCCCGCCCCGCTGCAAGCTGGTAGGGGTATGGGAAGAGCAGGGTCCTCAGTTCTCATCATCCATCAGTGCCCAGGTTCCCTGGGACAGAGGAGCAGGAAGAGTACTCAAAAAGGCTGGCACCCATTAAGAACACAATAACACTCACAAAGAGGCACCGCAAAAACTTGTTGGGATAATAACATGAATAGATTTAATCATTCTTGTTTGAAAAACAAGACATAAATTAGTGTATATATATAATTTATATATTTTATGTAGTATATATACTATGTACAGACATTAGAAAATGTTCCCTCTCCATGAGGCTGAGGGAGAGGTGAATGATGGCGCTGGAATGACACAGGCAGAGACTGAGTGGCAAAGGTTGTAGGATCAAGAAGTTGCGGGAAGAGGAAGACCACGTCAGCCCTGGGGCTGGCAGTGGCTGTAGGGGAAAGGGTTCCCCATTGGCTGCATCTCTGGCCCATTAAACAACTTGGTCCTGGGGGAGGAGAGGCAAGGAAGGGTGGGCACTGCTTCTAGAGAAGGGACACCCCTCCTCCTTGCCAGGAGACCTTGCCACTCGGGGGCAGGGGTAAGGTTATTGCAGTAGGGGCTACCAAGATTGGGCAGGGGCTCAGCACAGTGTACATCTTTATAAAACTCACATAAGAACGAGAGATTTCACATGGGCCTCTCATAGAGTGATGAAAGAGAGGCAGACAAAGGGTATGGGAGGTGGGGTGGGCCACAGGGAGATATGGAGAGGTGGACAAGAAGCAATCTATACAGAAGAAACATTGGCTTTCTTTGTTCCCTACGGTGGGACCTTGGTAGGGACTCCGTGTCTTCACTCCCAGGAGGGTGGGGGTGGGGTGGGGTGGCAGCGGTGGTGGCAGTGGCGATGGCAGCAGTGGTGGTGGTGGCAGCAGCGGCGGCAACAGATGTGTGTCAAGGAGGATGCTAAACAGTGTGAATTCCCTTCCAGATGGCTCCGGAGAGGGAGAGAGAGGTGCAGGAATGCACCGGGTAAGGCGCTCAGCTTCTTTTCTTAGAGAGACAAATCCACAGGGTCAATACACAGCCAAAAGCATATACTCAGGATTAACATATCACGCTAGCTTCCAGAAGTTTAAGATATAGTCATCAACACCCACCCCACCCCTGCCCCCCTCCCCCCACCCCCCACCCCAATCCATAGCTAAGTCAAACTCCTAAGCACAAGTCTGTCTGGTAGAGATGTTGAGAGTGGAACTGCATGCCTCTGGCCATAGCCTGCACGCAGGGCAGAGCAGAGCTGGGCCAGGCAGGCTCCAAGATCTGCTCTGGGTGTCACCAGGGCAGACATTTTCACCAGGTATCTTCCCTAACACAAGGGGGTGATCCCAGAGGCCTGCTCCCTAGTGGACTGAGCGGCCTTGCCCATCAGTAAGGGGCAGGGCACTTTGGGGATGGCTGGTGTGGAGCTACTATACCTGGGGCGGAAGGCTCCCGATGCTGCCAGCCTGTTGGGCCAGCCACAAACAGCCAGGCCTGGCTGTTCTCTGTGCACATCCTACCTGTGCATGGGCCTCTGCAGTGGCTCCTGCCAGGTGAGTGTGAGCCCAGGATGGGCAGGTGCATCTGGACGGAGCACCCTCTCTTCTTGGCTCGGCACTTGGGCCGACTGCTACTGCTGCTGCTCCCTGTAGGGGAGCAGATGCCAGGAGGAGCTCAAGACCCCAGCTCTCTGGTGCCCACTTCAGAGCAGGAAGTGAGCTTGATGTCACCTCTCAGCTCCGGAGAAGAGAAGAGAGAAAATACAGCTCTGGAATGGGCGTAGTGGCGAGGGGCCTCTGCCCTCACAGTGACACCCAGAGGCCAGGCAACAGGGGGGAGGGGATGACCCCAGGGCGGCAGAAGCTAGGCCTGCAGCCCTTAAGAGAGAGCCTCAGTCAAAGGGAGTTTTCACTCCCTGGAGACTGATGGGCTCTTGGACCCTGACTGGCCCAGCAGACACACACACACACACACACACACACACACTCACCACAAGATGCAAGGACCACAAAGCTCAAACCTGGTGCCGTGGGTGGGGAGGGGCAGGCCTAAGCCAATGCCCTACTTAATAAGGGTTTTTAAGGAGCGGGTGAATGTGCTCATAACAGTCGCCGAAGTTGGGGAGCCTGGTGGGTGCCCCGTGGCAGCCTCTGTGGCTGCTGCTGCTTGCTGCTGCTGCTGCTGCTGCTGTTGTTGTTGTTGCTGCTGCTGCTGCTGCTGGCTGAGGTTCCGGGCTGTGGACTCCTCGGCGGCACGTAGGAGGAAGGTGTAATTCCTTACTACCTCTTCTACCTTGGCCAGCAGCTCTTGGCGCTGGGCTTCAGAGCGCACGATGAACACCAGCCGCACAAAGGTCTCAATGAGGCTGCTCAGCACCTGGAAACTGCCTGTGATGGCCGCCAGCATGTGAGTAGGGCTCTTGTCCACGTTGGCCACGCGGCGACAAGAAGCTCGGAGCTCCTTGAATTTGAGAGCTAGCTCAAGCTTGTACTCAGAAATCTGGGAGACATAGGGCTTGGGGGCACGGGCCTCTGGGCTGGCCACACACTGTCGTAAGACTGTCAGCAGCTCATTGGTGTCCAGTCGGGCAGCCAGGAAGCCATCAGGGAGGCCATAGGCATGGGCTCGTAGGGCATTGATCTTGGCCAGGCTTCCTTCAAAGGTGGACACCCGAAGGTCAATCTCCTGGGTACGGGAAGCCTCGGGGCTGCTGCTGCTGCAGGTAGCAGCATCCAGCACCTGCAGGGTTCTGCTCACCACAGGTACTACCTGTTCATCCAACTTCATGCCAGGCAGAATCTTCATGGGGATGGAGTAGGAGAGCTCGTCCTTGCCATCACTGGCATCATCGGCCATGTCGCACTTGCGGTAATAGAAGCAGTAGCGTATGGAGCAGCACTTGCCACTCTCACTGTCTTCATCCAGGTCGGCAGGCTTCCGGTATACCTCCTCTGGCAGTGAGAACACAGCCATCTGTCTGGGACCTTTGGTCTCAGGGGCTACCTGGACGTAAGAGGGGTCTCCCAGGGTCGGTGATTCCACAGACTTGCTTTTGGGACCCAAGGGGAGAGGGAGGCCTGCCTCTACGTCCTTGGCTTCCCTGGGCAGCATGCCCAGGGGTGGGTGCGGGTAGACATCCGAGGTCAGTGAGGCACTCTCACCTTGGTCCAGCTCACTGACACTGTAGCGGCGCATCAGTTTCCGGTAGTTGGGAGCTCCCAGACATTCACCCCCCGAGGCACACGTGGTCAGGCACGAAACACCACTCTCAGGATCTGATCGGCACTCTCGCGATTCCAGGCTGGTGGATCGGATGCGCCGGACATTGATAGGGCTGCTGAGGCTCAAGCCTGGGCCAGCCTCTGGCTGCCTCTGGGTAGGGGGGACTCTGTCCCTCTCCCTCCCATGGATGCCAGGTACTGGTGTCTGGGCGGCCTGGGGCCGGCCTCCTCGACTGATACGCTTACAGTCACAGCTCCGCCTCTGTTCACGGGACATGCCAGGTCCTTGTTGCACGGGGCTGCTACGAAGCTGGCAGCTGCAGCGGCCAGGTGCTGGAGGCTGCAGGTACTCGGTGCTCGGCAGCTCCCCCTGGCTTGGTGGCTTTAAAAGTTCCTCGAGGAATTCCAGCTCGTACTGCTTTACCTTCTGCAGCTGGGCCTGGCGCTCATCTGTCTCCTTCTTTTGGCGTGTGGGGAAGGTAGCTGAGAATAAATTGCGAAGTCGGAAAGGACCTCGGGATGACTTGGGCTTTGTGGGACCTTCAGAGGCCGAGTAGGCTCCGTCCAGGGTGCTTTCAAGCTTTCTGGAAGGCATGGTGCTCACCTGCCGGCTGGCAGCCTGTGGCCTCAGTGGACTCTGGCCTCGAGGTTGGCAGCTGGGGCTCTGACCTCGGGATTGACTACTTGGACTGTGAGCACGGGGCTGGCAGCTTGGGCTGTGGCTTCGGGACTGGCAGCAAGGGCTCTGCAGAGCCATAGGGTAGCCAGTTCGGGGAACCAGGCTGGTCTCCTCAAGCTTATTGCTTTTGGAGGTGCTCTCCAGTTGCCCCTTCTCCCCCTGGCTGGAACTGGTGCTCTGCTTGTATAGGGGAGGCTTTGCCCCCTCTTGCCCACCCTTGCCTGCCATCTCCCCTGAAGCTTGTTTGCCCATTGATTCCCGACTTGCTCGTGATACATAGCTCTTGGGAGGGAAACTTTGAATAGAAAGTCTGTCCTCTTGTGGAAAGAGGTGGAGGTTATCAGCCCGGCTGCCCATGGGTGTTCGGGGGCTGGCAGATGAATTCCATGAGGGCTCTGGAGCACCAGGGCTCACTTTAATCTTCGGATTCTTATTGGCACTGCTGCCCACTATGTTATCTTCTGGCCTCCCCACACTGGCCTCCAGTCTTCTCTCACCCCTGCTAGGGGGATTCCCCAAAGCCCCGCTGGGTGTGCCTAGACTCTTACTGTGCACTACCTGCTGAAGGGCAGCTGAGATGATAGCTGGGGTCACACTGCCTTTTGGGTCCAGGATAAGCTTAGGGCTCAACCTGACCTCCTTAGGCAGGTTGTCCCTCAGCTCTGTGACCTGCTCTTCACCTAGGGTTGGTGTGGCTGCCCTCAATGACATCTCCATGCCTGCCCTGCTATGGCCAGGCCCTTTGTCCTCAGGAACTGGGGGCAGAAGGCTCAGATTCTTCTGCTCATTCAGCTGTGGAGACAGTGCCGGGTGCACTGCCAGGGAGTATGTTCGCTCTCCCTGTGCCTGAGCCTCGGATGGGGGCAGCTTTCTCCGAGCACCTGGAGGACCAGGACTCTGGCCTGTGACAGCTGGCTGGAGGGACGGGTTGGGATCCGGGCGCCCAAGAGAATAAGGGGCCGTGAGAACGGCCTGGGCTGCACAACTCTGGATCCGGAAGGGCAGGTCCTTGCGGGCAAGGAGGCTGTCCTTATTGAGGTGCTGAGCCAGGAAGTAGGTGGTATTCTGGTGCTGCTTCATGGCCGACATCATCTCTGACATGTCCGTGAGCTCTGAAGAGTTGGTTTCATGGCCCGAGTCCAGCGAGGATTCAGGAGTGATTGTGGCCAGCACAATCAGACCTGGAGGAACATGGATGGGACTGGTTATACTTACATCCAGCCAGATGTAGAAGTTCATGGACCCCAAGGTTAGCCAGAAGTATTTCAAGTCGGGGAAAACCATTGAAGCCTGGGAGGACTGCAGGGTCCAGGGTGGGAGGAGCGAAGGGGAAGGGGACAAAGAGGAATGAGATGTGAGAGGAGGTATGAAAGGCAGAAATCCAAAAGGATAACAAAAGAGGCAGAGAAGATTTGGGCCATTTGGTGGCAAATTGACATGCAAAGGCACATGCTAATCAACACTATTTTTAGATTTAACAGCTAGGAAATTTGTTAATTGTCTTGAAGAGGGCTGGCAAAGAGTGGTCTCTTTTTATCCTTCCTCATCTGGCCAGGCCTCCGCATAGTTCTTGCAGCTGAGGCCATTTAGCTGAGCCTGTACTCTCTCTGGCAGCCACCTGGACCTGGATCCTGGAAGCAAATAGTGTTTTGAGCTTCAAACCTTGAACAAAGAGAAATGCCAGTCCCCAGACAAACACACAGGGGCTTCCCAGTTCCAAAGGTGTCCTCACACATAGAAAAGCAGGTTCCTTTTAACTCCTTCTCTTCTGTGTTCACACCTGGCTGTTTCACATACTCTCTTCCATTCCTTATTCCTATCCTTTTTCTGTTGCTGTGATATTTGCCTCCTTTTTGAAAGTAGATGTGTATGGAGGTACACGTGTGACTATGGCTATCTGTCTGACATGTTTGTCTAGAAGATGGATGGACACAAACCTTATAGAGAATGTTAGTCATAGTGTATGGTTCTTCACTAATAATTCTTGCAGTAGCTACTTCTTGAGTCCTTCCTCTGTGTGAAGCATCGCTTACGTGTTCTGCTTCTGTGAGCTCATTTAATCCTCACAACTAATTGACACCATTAAGATGACAACAGTGAAGCTCAGACACAGTAAGTGTCTGGCCATGGGTCACATTTGCAGAATGAAGAAGCCAGAACTCCACTGCACCTGACTCAGAGCCTATGTCCTTGGGCATGATAAAGACTTCAGTCCTGAGCAGATGGCTCTTGGCTTTTCTGATGCCATCTCACTAGGCGGAGTTGCTCCTTTTTTCTTTCTTTTTTTTTTGGGGGGGGGTCCGGTCGCGGGGCCTGAACTCTGGGCCTGGGCGCTGTCCCTCAGCTCTTCAGCTCAAGGCTAGCCCTCTACCACTTGAACCACAACACCACTTCCGGCTTTTTTCTTTTTGCTTATGTGGTGCTGAGGAATCGAACCCAGGGCCTCAGGCATGAAAGGCAAGCGCTCTACCACTGAGTCAACTTCCCAGCCCCTCCTTTGGTTTTTCTTTTTTTTTTTTTTTTTTGTTGGTCGTGGGGCTTGAACTCTGGGCCTGGGCGCTGTCCCTCAGCTCTTCAGCTCAAGGCGAGCGCTCTACCACTTGAGCTACAGCGCCACTTCCGGTTTTCTGGTGGTTTATTGGAGATAGGAGTCTCACGGTCTCTCCTGCCCGGGCTGGCTTTGAACCGCGATCCTCAGATCTCAGCCTCCTGAGTAGCTAGGATTACAGGCGTGAGCCACCAGCGCCCGGCTCCTTTGGTTTTTCTAATCATCTGTATGCCGATATTTTTTGCCTGTCTTCTACAGTTGTCACAAATTTTCTCTGATCCTCCATTCTTCCCTGACTCTGGAGCTGTCATAGCTCCAATCCTTGAGATGTAGCTGCAAGATGTCTCCACAGAGATGAAATAGGGCTTTAGCTACAGTTGAACTATATCACTGCCACACACCAGGGTTTCCAGAGCTTAATCTGTACTACTTCAGGTCTATGCACTGCCCCAGACATATCATGGTCACTTTAATATCAGCTTGGGAAAAAGCAGTGTTTACCTGCTGGCCATTCCTAGGCCAGGGAAAGAAAAGGAGGCAAGAGGGAGGAGGAACGGGCTGTTACCTGCAGTCTGTGGGGGTGGTGGGTGAGGTCCATCCTCTGATGCAGCTAGGGCTTCCAGAGCCTGAAGGGTGGACACCAGTGCATCATCGAGCTCCTGGGCATGATCTCGGACAGTCCGGGTCTGCACACTGTCAATCAGGGTCACTGGTATCTCATCATACAGGAGCCCATGCAGGTGACGTCCTTGCTCTTGACTCTGGACAGCCCTGCGCTTGGGATCATCCTCATCAGAGCTGTTGTCTCGGAAACCAGGGGGTGGGGCAGCAATGGCAGGCAACAGAGAAGTTGTCTCATCTTCTTCTTCTTCTTCCTCCTCACTCCCTGGTGGTGGGAGGGACATCAAGTCTACCATATTGTCAGGAGTGGTGCCTGGCCTCCCACTTTTGCGAGGGCCCAGCTGTTCCTGGAGTTTGGCTTTGCAAGAGTCACAGTAGAAATTCAGGGCTTCAGCCCCAAGGGAATTGTCCAAGGTATATGACCGGGCCCTGCTGGCACAAGGCTCATGGTCTAGGCTGGCTGCATCAAAGTCATCAGGTATTACCTCATAACCTTGGCCAGAACTTTTGGATGTGGGGTCAGACTTGGTCCGGGGCCTGGTCTCTTCAAAGAAGATTAAGTTCTCATTGACATCTGTCCGGTTTTCCTGCTCCTTCCTTTGTTCCCGCATGTGGAGGTAGCAGAAGCTGACAAGCTCAGAGTCGGCAGGCGGGGGCGTGCAGCGGCTCGACTTCCTGGGGCTGGTGACCACGCTGCCCACATAACTACTCTCCTTTTTCCCCAGGTGGCCCCCAGTGACAGGGCGGTGGGCGCTGTGCATGTAATCTAAATGCAGAAAGAGAATCAACAAATGAGCCTGCTGTTGGAAATGGGGGCAAGCTGAGCTCACCTGGCAACTCTGGCCTATATGTATGCAGCACAGTGGGGTGGCCTAACTGTTAGAGATTACAGGGAGGGGAGTTGATAGACCATGTCTTGGCTGACCCTGAAAGTAGTATAGAATCGAATGGCCAGAGCTGTGACAGTCCTACCACCTCTGAAATGGCAGGTGATCTGGGGATGGTGTTGAACACCTTGCTGTGTGGGCATTGCTATACTCTTATTGGATATGTCTGATCTGAGAAGTCAGCTGTAAACATACTTAAGGAGACTGGGTTTGTTTTAAGTTTCTTTGAGAAAGATTCCATGCCTGTCCTCAACCCTTCTGAGGGCCAATCCAACTGCCATCTCAGTAGCTCTCCTGTTACTTGGATCTTTTCTAACTCAAGGAAATAAACCTAACAAGCTACTAGTGCTGTATGGAGAAAGTGTTAACAGTTTGCATTCCATAGAGGACCAATTTGAGAGGAACTCTAAAAGAACAGATTTCTGGGCATCTGGTCAGTAAAGTGTAAAGGAGGTATTGCAGGATATGTTGGATGGCAGGGGTTGGGATATTGTCTGTCCTTAAGATTCTTCAAAGTTGGGCTGGGAAAGTGGCTCAGTGGTAGAGTGCTTGCCTTGCATGCATGAGGCCCTGGGTTTGATTCCTCAGCACCACAAAAGCCAAAAAAAAAAAAAAAGAAAAGAAAAGAAAAGAAAAAAAGTTCTTCAAAGTTTATTACTTTCCTATACTCAAGCAGGACAGCCCCTGCCTGGTCCAAAGACATGTGACAAAATGATTGGGATCAACAGTTCTTGATGGTAGGTAGTATATCTGAGAACTACCCGGAGAAGATGTTTTATCTGTGAGTGGTTTCTCTCTCACTCTGTTTTGGGACCCCTTTCCATGTAACCTGTGACAATGCGGACCTGCTCTGTTATTAGCACACAGATGACAAGCCAGCACTAAAGTAGGCTAAATTTATTACAATTGATTCCTTTCCATCCTACGAGGAAGCTATCGTCACCACCCCCATTTTTTGCAGAGGAAGAAACTGGCTCAGATGGTTCTGAGATTTACCTAATGTCACAAGTATCATAAGTGGTGATCTGGATTTGCATACAGATAAGAGAGACTTCAAAATTCATGTTTGTGCCAGGTGCTGATAGCTTACGCCTGTAATCCTAGCTACTCAGGAGGCTGAGAGCTGAGGATTGTGGTTTAAAGCCAGCCTGGGCAGGAAAGTACATGAGACTCTTATCTCCAATTAATGACCAGAAAATCAGAAGTGGCACTGTGGCTCAAGTGGTAGAGTGCTAGCCTGGAGCTGAAGAGCTGAGGGACAGTGCCCAGCCTAGAATTCAACCCCACAACCGACCAAAAATAATTTATGTTTTTTTTTCATGCCAATTCTGGGACTTGAACTCAGAGCTTGTGTGCTATACTTGAGCCTTTTTGCTCAAGGCTAGTGTTCCACTACTTGAGGCACAGCTCCTCTTCCAGCTTCTTGGTGGTTAAATGGAGATAAGATCCTCATAGATTTTCCTGCTTGGGTTGGCTTTGACCCTTGATCCTTAGATCTCAGTGTCCCGTGTAGCTAGGATGATAGGCTTAAACCACCACTGCTCAGCAAAACTTATGTTTTAACCTTTAACCTGTAGCCCATTATAGTGATAAAAGTGTTGGAAAAGAAGACTTCAAATTGCTTTTCAAATTTCATTGACAAATGCTTGCAATCCCAGCATTTGAGAGACTGAGGCAGGATGACCTCAAGTTTAAGGTCAGTCTGAGCTACAGACTGTCTCTATCAGTATTGCCTTTCACAAAATTCAGCACTCAGAACTGGCATGTAATAACAGAGCTCATAAACACAGCAAACAAAAACAGATGGAATTGAATTGAAGGGACAAATATGCAATTCAACAGTAGTTGGAACATTTAATACTTCACTTTTATAATGCATAAAACAAGAGCAAATCAGTAAGGAAACAGAGGATCTGAACTATTACCACTAGATGTAACAGAACTCCATAAAACATCCTATGTACCTAGCAGAATATATGCTAGCAGAATATATATTCTAAGTGTACATTGCCCAGGACAGACAGGATATTTAAACATCAAATAAGTCTCAACAGATTCAAAATGAGTAAAATGACACAAAGTATATTTCCTAAGCACAGTAGAATTAAAAGACAATAATAGCTGGGAAGGTGGCTCAGTGGTAGAGTGCTTGCCTTGCATGCATGAGGCCCTGGGTTCAATTCCTCAGCACCACATAAACAGAAAAAGCTGGAAGTGGCGTTGTGGCTCAAGTGGTAGAGTGCTAACCTTGAGCTGAAGAGCTGAGGGACAGCGCCCAGGCCCAGAGTTCCAGCCCCACAACCAAAATAAATAAATAAATAAAAGAATAATAAAAGCATAGGCAGGTAGAAATTAAGGCGCGCGCGGACACACACACACACACACACACACACACACACACACACACACACACACACACGAATAATAAAAGCATAGGCAGGTAGAAATTAAGGCACACACACACACACACACACACACACATCCAGGGCTAGAGGTATAGCTCATTAGTAGAATGTATGCTTATCATACAGTGGGCCCTGGATTTAATCCCCAGCACTGAAAGAAATGGAATATTGTAGACCAATATTTGGGAAAGAAACTGACTAGCAATTTAAACCTGCCCCCCCTTTCTCGAAAACAAGCTCTTTAAAAAAAAAAAAAAGAGAAAAAGAAACGGGCCGGGCGCTGGTGGCTCACACCTGTAATCCTAGCTACTCAGGAGGCTGAGATCTGAGGATCGCGGTTCAAAGCCAGCCCGGGCAGGAGAGACCGTGAGACTCTTATCTCCAATAAACCAACAGAAAACCGGAAGTGGCGCTGTAGCTCAAGTGGTAGAGTGCTCGCCTTGAGCTGAAGAGCTGAGGGACAGCGCCCAGGCCCAGAGTTCAAGCCCCACGACCGACAAAAAAAAAAAAAAAAAAAAAGAAGCAGAAACAAAACCCACAAGAGGAAAAAATACTCTTGAGCTTATTCTATGTAGCCAGCATTAACCTTGATACCAAGCCCTGACAGAGAATATCAAAAGAAAGCTATAGAACAATATCTTGAGAGTAGAATATCTCATGAATAGAGACACAAAGTTAGTTAACAACTAGTAGCAAATGAAGATCTGCCATACATTGTAGAGCACATGGGCAGCAAAGATGGCGCTGAGAGGGAGTTGAGTGGGCAGAGCCCGATTTGCCTTAGGTTCAGTGAGTAACCAGCCCATGGAAGCTTAGGTGCATGATAGGGTATGACCTTGACAGTGATTGGCTCCTCTTCCTCCCCTGCCATGCCACCCGTTCCTTTTTTGCTTTAAAAAGGGCTGCTCTGTGTTAATAAACGAGTTTCTTCCTGCTTGACTTGACTCCCCGCTGCGTCCGATTGTCTCCCGAGCTGAGGGAGGCTGGGGAACAGGCTGCCGCACTTACATTTCCTCGGACCCCGTCTGTCTTTTCTGTCGTGGGACAGACGAAGACCCAACAATACATTAAAAGAATTACAAGCCGGGCGCTGGTGGCTCACGCCTGTAATCCTAGCTACTCAGGAGGCTGAGATCTGAGGATCTCAGTTCAAAGCCAGCCCGGGCAGGAGAGACCGTGAGACTCCTATCTCCAATAAACCACCAGAAAACCGGAAGTGGTGCTGTGGCTCAAGTGGCAGAGCGCTCGCCTTGAGCTGAAGAGCTGAGGGACAGCGCCCAGGCCCAGAGTTCAAGTCCCACAACCGACAAAAAAAAAAAAAAAAAAGAATTACATACCATCACAAAGGGAGAATTTGTTGCAGTGATGCAGTCAGTTAACATCAAAGGTAAATTAATGTAATATACCATGTTACCAAAGGATCAAAATTACATGGTTGCCAAACATGATGCATGCCAGTAACCCCAGCTACTCAAGAGGTGAAGATAGGAGGATCTCAAGTTTGAGAACAGCCAGCACAGAGTTTACCTAGACCTCATCTTAAGAAAAAAATGAAAACCAAAGAAAGAGGCTGGATACTGATGGCACATGCCTGTAATCCTAGCTACTCAAGAAACTGACTTTACGGGCTGGGAAGGTGGCTCAGTGGTAGAGCGCTTGCCTCGCATGCTCGAGGCCCTGGGTTCGATTCCTCAGCACCACATAAGCAAAAAGAAAAAAGCTGGAAGTGGCGCTGTGGCTCAAGTGGTAGAGCGCTAGCCTTGAGCTGAAGAGCTGAGGGACAGTGCCCAGGTCCAGAGTTCAGGCCCACGACCGGACCCCCCCCCCCAAAAAAAAAGAAACTGACTTTACAACTTGGGGGGGGGGAGCTTGTTTTTGAGATAGGGGAAAAACAAAGGAGGGGTAATACTACTCAATAGGAAATGTACTCATTACCTTACTCATGTAACTGTAACCCCTCTGCACAGTATCTTTACAAATATAATATATATAAAGAAACAGGGCTGGGAAGGTGGCTCAGTGGTTGAGTGCTTGCCTTGCATGCATGAGGCCCTGAGTTCGATTCTTCAGAACCACATAAGCAGAAAAAGTTGGAAGTGGTACTGTGGCTCAAGTGGTAGAGTACTAGCCTTGAGCTGAAGAGCTGAGGGACAGCGCCCAAGCCCAGAGTTCAGACCCCATGACTGACCAAAAAGAAACTGAGATCTAAGGATCATTGTGATTCAAAGTTAGCCCAGGCAGGAAAATCTGTGAGATTTTCATCTCTAATTAACCACCAAAAAGGCAAGAAGTGGAACTATGGCTCACGTGGTAGAGTGCTGACTTTGAGAGAGAGCTGGAATTCAAGCTTAGTACGTACATGTACACACACACACACACACACACACACACACATGAGTAATGAGGTACTGACATCTTACAATCTAAATGACTGTTGAAAACAGTCTAAGTAAAAAAAGCAAGCCACAAAGTAATATATACTAGATGAGTTCATCTATTTAAAGAAAACGTTCAGAATAGGCAAAGCTATGGAAACAAAAATTAGAACAATGGCTGCTAAGGGGTGAGTGGCAACTGGAAGGACATGGGAAATAATTGCTAATGCATATTGTTTTCTTTATGAATGGTGATAGATGCATACCTTGTGGATATACTAAATACATATATTAAAAACATTGAGCTGGGTGATGGTGGCTCATGCCTATAATTGTAGCTACTCAGGAGGCTGAGATCTGAAGATCATAATTCAAAGCCAACCTTGGCAGAAAAGTCCATGAGATTCTTTTCTCCAATAAACTACAAAAACAGTAGAAGTAGAGCTATGGCTCAAGGTGGTAGAGTGATAGCCTTGGGCATAAAAGTCCAGGGACAGTGCCCAGGCCCTGAGTTCAAGCCCCAGGAATGGCAATCAACAACAAAACTAACCATTGAACTATATATATATTTTAAATGAACAAATCGTATGGCTTGGAAATAATAGCCATATAAATCTATATGTTAGAAAAGCACAGTATTGGCCCTGTCATGATTTTTATGTTCTTCTGAGGAAAGAAGTTAAACATGTTTAATTTTGTTATTATTAATTGCTTTAAATAAGCAAATATTAGTGTGTAAGACTTGTACTGGTGGTATAATTTTCCAACTTATAGTGTTGCTAAAGATCACTTGCTATGAGGCAAGCAATTCTAGAATCTTTCACAAACATCTAACCACCTACATGAACATTGGTCTCCATTCAGAGATGAATCATCCTGCCTATATAGATAAGCTAGCTTCTAGAGGGTGGTTGGGATATACTCCTCTTAGGATTTCAGGGTGTCTTCCCACTGAAAATTCAATGTACTCAGTATGAACAACCTGAGATCAGATACCTATGTTTGCAGAGTGTTATTCACCCAGTAACTCCCCACCCCCCAAAAAACTCCAATGGCTAATACTGGACATATATTGTCTTTTTGACATTATCTCAGGAGTCTGTAAGAGCCTCTCCTGTCCTCTTCCCCAGTAATACCATTTAAGTGTATGTCAAACAACTACAGAAAATTAAATAAAAAGCTTGCCTAAAAAAACAAACAAACCCAACATAGCATTGGATGCATGAAAACAGATAGGTTTTACTGACTTCCAACTTTTGTCTTTGTGCTTCAGTCCCTGCTGTTCTGGGTTCATAGGCATGTACTACCACAGCCAGCTTGAGCTTTTAATCATCGTCATAATTATTACTTTTTGTCAGTTGTGGGGGTTGAACTCAGGGCCTGGACACCATCACTGATCTTTTGTTCAAGGCTAACACTTTACTACTTTGAGCCACAGTTCCACTTCTGGTTTTTGAGTGGTTAATTGGAGATAAGAATCTCATGGACTTTCCTGCCTGGACTGACTCTGAA
The DNA here is from genome assembly GCF_019054845.1 of Dipodomys spectabilis. Lineage (NCBI taxonomy): Eukaryota > Metazoa > Chordata > Mammalia > Rodentia > Heteromyidae > Dipodomys > Dipodomys spectabilis. The sequence continues at coordinate 5,812,493 of NW_024870809.1, forward strand.
CCATGATCTTCATATCTCAGTCTCCTGAGTAGCTAGGATTATAGGCATGAGCCACCAGCACCTGACTTCAATCCTTATTTTAAAAAAGAAAAAAGTGCTTTACATCATAAAAAGAATTTAATGTGGCTTACCACACACAATCCTGTGAAATTCCTTATGAGGTAGTAGTGTTAATATTCTTTATTTTACACATATAGAGCTTGATACTCATTTTATAGAACTTGCTCCTATGAACGGAGAGTCAGAACTAGAATCCAAGCCTCTCTGCCTTCAGAACCAAGTTCATAGCAGCTTTCCACAGACCACGTTGGCCCATGTTACTCAAAGTAACTATAGTGAGTCCATATGCTTCAGGTCTTACTGGCTGTGTCTATAGAACTCTGGATCAACTAAGCAAAAGGATTCAGTGACTCAATTCAGGCCTCTAAAAGTCAGGGAAGAAGTGTTTCACGGAAGTGCTGAGTTGGGAATATGAGCTGTAATTTCCTGGTATCTCTCTACCCCCAGGCATCATCAAAAGGGTCTGGGGATTCCTCAGGAGCTATTCTCCTAAGAGACAGCTATGCAATCACAGGAACTGGTCTAGCAATGAGCTGCAATCAGAGGTCGCTCCTAAGGTAGATCTACCAAGTAGATCTGAGACAAAGGCTGGAGTCCTTAAGGTGGCTTTTCTCCTTGTAAGACAGCACTAAGACAATAAAGGTCAGGTCATGCTAGCCTGTCACTGACACAGTGACTTCCAGATCTGAGAAAAGTGTGCCTGGAGAAACCCAACTCTCCTCCAGGCAGAAAGCTAGAGATGCCAGGGAAGCCAGGTGCAGGTGGCTGATGTCTGGGACAGTGTGTCTCTCAGACTGCAAACCTGTGTAAATTGCTCATCAGATTTCCCCAAGGGGGGGCGGTGCTAGTTTACCAGTCTATACTCAGCCATTCACAAGACTGACTTCAAAACACCTGCAAAAAACAAGTCAGTGAGCCAGTTAGATTTGCCTCAAAATATATGCAGTTCATGCACACACACACACACACACACACACACGCACACACACACACACATCAGTGCAACATTATGATGTGGCCCTCCTGCACTCTATAGTTTAACATTCATTGCTTAAATGACCATATACAGCCCCCCTGTTCTTTCTGAGCCATTCAAGAAAGTGTATTGTGTTCAGCCTAACTTTGGCACTCTGAATGTTGCTGGGTTTTACCTATAGGAAAACTGGCAAGTCACAAAGAGTTAATTAGAATAGTCATTTTACCAAACCACACTGTCTCTAATCATGGTAGTTATAGAATAGCTCTCCTCCAAATAAGGCCCCAACTGAGATCCCCAAAGCCTAATTTTCCTGGACTCCCCCAGGAGATATATATATATATATATATATATATATATATATATATATATATTTAGCTGCCAGTAAATGTCTTGCTGCTTCATTATATCCTGGACCTTTAAACACACATGCTGGTAGTCTGTGGTGGCTGCTGCATTCCCTAGCATAAAGGCAGATTTTTAGTTATGGAAATGGTCCCATACATTCCCCCCTTCCCCCACTATGCTGTAAGCTGTAAGAGGGCTGGGACTGTAGACAATGCATTATTCTCAGCTGTCTTCCCCTCCCCAATGCTTCGGTAGTAGAGAAATGTCTGTTGAGTGCAGCTACTGAGAAGAGGGAATGCCTTCCCTGCCACTTCCCAGTTGGTGGTTTAACAGCATTCTTTAGGCCCAGAAGACTGTGCACTGAGTTGGGATGGTTGGATTCTAAGATCTGCTGTGGCACAAAAATATAGACCCAGACTGACCTTTTCCTTTTTGTCCCGAGAGACCAAGCTCTACATGAGCTGTAGCTGTGGCCCCTGAGGGACAAGGCCAGTGAGACTGGCAGGATGCCTATTCACTATAAGCCTTTGCTAGGCAACAGCTTCTGGCACTGATGCTTCTGTGGTGAGATGAAAGAGAAGGCTGATAGAGGAAAATGACTTCAGCTTTGGACAGTGTTCTAAAGGTCTACCAGACCAGGAGCTGACAACCACAGCACTATATCCCCAGCTGAGGCCTTCTCAGTGGAGTCTGCAAAATAGGATGCGCATAGCACTCTGGTGCTTTGTTGAGCTCAGCAACACATGCTGGAAGCTCACCTCCACACCACCAATCAAGAGCATTTTGTGGATACTGTCAACCCAGCACCTAGCACTTCAGTAGGCCAAGAAACCAAGCCCCTAATCAGTTCTCACGGAGGAGGTGATGCCAAGCTCAAGGTCATGTCTTTCTGGCCAGAAGAGAAAGGAGAAATAGAAGCTTTCTATTGCCTCTGCTTCTGAGCAAATTTTCTGTGCTAAGAAAGAAGCACTACAAACTGCAGACATACTACAGTGGTCCATTTGGCTCCTGCATGGACACAGAGATTCCAGGCTAGGGGTAGTCTGAGCCTATGGCCCTCTGCACACACATATGGGTTCTCAGGAATCAGGAAGAAGATCCTAAAACCATGATCAGCACCAAAAGAGTGCAATGAGTCAGATCTGCCTAGGGAAAAGCAACAGGGAATCAAGTCACATGGAAGGTGCTGGGTAAAGCTGCAGGGACACACTTGGAGCCCCTTTGTTAGGGTGCTGATTGTGTGACACAAACCTACTTTCTTTTTTGTGTGCCTATTCTGGGGCTTGAACTCAGGGCCTAGGTGCTGTCCTGAAGCTGTTTTGGTCAAAGCTAGCCCTCTAGCACTTGAACCACAGCTCCCCTTCTGGTTTTCTGGAAGTTAATTGGAGATGAGTCACATGGACTTTCCTGCCAGGCTGGCTTCAAACTTTAATCCTCAGATCTCAGCCTCCTGAGTAGCTAGAATTATGGGCAGACGCCACTAGAGCCGTACTTAGAGCCACCTTCTTAATGCAGATTCCTTCCTGATACAATTCCTACTGTTACATTTGGATTTGGCTCTTGGCTGGGCTTCAAGTTCTTCCTTCTGCCATCTATTTCCCTTCCTCATGTATTCTGCTCATACTGGGGTGTGATTAGACACTGGGGGAGCATAGATGCCATTGTAAGTGCTAACACTGGCTTTTCTAGCATTTGGCCATCTGTAGGTTTGCAAATCCAGCTGTCTCTTCAGAGCTCTTCATCTGGAGCTGTGCAACACCTTGCTCCCTTGTTTCTTTTTTCTTTTTTTTATTGTTATTATAAAGGTGATGTACAAAGGGGTTACAGTTACCTAAAGGTGATGTACAAAGGGGTTACAGTTACCTAAGTCAGGTAAAGAGTACATTTCTTTTTGGACAATGTCGACCTTCCTCCCCTGTTGCTTCCTGTTCCAGCTCAACCCCTTCCTATACCTTGGGGGGGGGGGGGGAGGACACATTCATTCATTCCCAAATTTGTGTTTGATGCATTGCGTTTTCATTCTCATGAAGCACATTATGAGATCCATCAAAACTTGTGTCTTTTATGATGTGTGGGATGGACTTGTTAATGGGGAAAAAAGTCATGATGATGTATATAGAAGTGACACACAGCTCTATGGGTGCTAGGTCATCTTGCCATGAGCGTGTCATCGTCTTCTTCTTCTTCTTCTCCTCCTCCTCCTCCTCCTCCTCCTCCTCCTCCTCCTCCTCCTCTTCCTCCTCCTCCTCCTCCTCCTCCTCCTCCTCCTCCTCCTCCTCCTCCTTCTATGTCGGTTGTGGGGCCTGAACTCTGGGCCTGGGCACTATCCCTCAGCTCTTCAGCTCAAGGCTAGCGCTCTACCACTTGAGCCGCAGTGCTACTTCTGGCTTTTTCTGCTTACATGTGTGCTGAGGAATTGAACCCAGGGCCTCATGCATGCAAGGCAAGCACTCTACCACTGAGCTACCTTCCCAGCCCCGAAGAGTGTGTTTTCATGCTTAAACATGGCTATTACCAATCTGAATCACATGTGATCCCTTTGAAAACTAATAAAGTGTTGATGACAGTAAGTCAGGTAGCAAGGGCGGGTGCATCAAACGGTTATCATGTGACAAAGGTGGCAACTGGGTGTTAAGTTTTGACTTCTCTCATGATGTTTGAGGTTGGGAACCCTTACTACTTGTATGTGAGTCCAGGGTTAGTATGTGGAGCACATGCTTTCCGAGTCATCTGCTTCTTCTCCAGCTTATGTTCTGGGCAACAGGCCTGGATTGGCCTGATTTTCCCAAGGCTTCTCTTGTGCCATCACCAGGACAATCTTGGCAGGTGGTCACTGGAAGTTGTCTATTACTTTCTGTTTGGGGGCTGATTTGTTATATCTCTTATTTTCAAGCTGCCTTCTAGCCCTTCCAGTCCTTCCTCTCTCCCCCATTTTTCAATGCAGTACAAAAATTTATCTTCTCTTTCTTTCCTTCTTTCTTTCTTTCTTTCCTTCCTTCCTTCCTTCCTTCCTTCCTTCCTTCCTTTCTTTCTTTCCTTCCTTTTTTCCTTTCTTCCTTCCTTCCTTCCTTCCTTCCTTCCTTCCTTCCTTCCTTCCTTCCTTCCTTCCTTCCTTCCTTTCTTTCTTTCTTCCTGCCTTCCTTCCTTTCTGCTTGTCCTGGGGCTTAAATTCAGGTCCTGGGTGCTATCACCTGAGCCTCTTTGTGCTCAAGGCTAGTGCTCTACCCCTTGAGCCACAGTGCCACTTCTGGTTTTGTTGAATAGTTTATTGGAGATAGGAGTCTCACAGGGACTTTTCTGCTAGTGCTGGCTTTGAACTGCAATCCTCAGATCCCAGCCTCCCAAGTACCTAGGATTACAGGTGTTAGCTACCAGAGCCTGGCTAAAATTCTCTTCATGGAGAACGGTCTTTTTCTGTATCAGCTGGCATTAAACTCACAATCTTCCTGCCTCAACCTTCTTTTTAATTTTTTTAAACAATCCTGGGACTTGAATTCTGGCCTGGGCACTGTCCCTAAGCTTTTATGCTTAAGGCTAGTGCTCTACCACTTGAGCCACAGCTCCACTTCTGGCTTCTTCTTTGATTAATTGGAAAGAAGAGTCTCATGGGCTTTCCTGCCTGGGCTAGCTTCCCATCATGATCTTCAGATCTCAGCCATCTCAGTAGTTGGGATTACAGGTGTGAGCCACCAGTGCCCAGCTTGTCTCAATCATCTGAGTGCTAGGATTACAGATATGTACTACTCCATCCTACCCAATGCAATTCTTCAGTTGGCTCCAGCACATGCTTGCTGAAGGTATCTTACATCCATTTACTGACTCAAGCATTCTGCATTGTTACAGGAATGCTTTGTTGAACAGGCACATTCCCAGTGGGGATGTGCCAGGAAGGGTGCTTAATATGGAGCTGTGAGCATGATTTTAGGAACTGTGGGCATGGGGTGAGTGTGAGGGCAGCAGATTTCCTCCATCTATGTCTTCAGGGTCCAAAGGGCTTCCAACACACTGAAAACCAACCGAGGCTGAGCCCTACCTGCCTTGATCATTGGAGGTGGAAGGGGCTGGCTGGAAGGCCTGGAGAAGACCATCTTTCTGGAATCCAGCAGGAGGCGGCAGTACCCTGCAATCAGGCAGGCAAAGTTGGTGGCTTCTGGCCACTCCATCAACAGCACCAGAGGCTGTGAAAGAGAGGGAAAGAAACGTAAAGACACGAGAAGGAAGACTGGCTACATTTCCAAGATAGTGAAGAAAAGTAATAAATAATAAACAGTAAAGGAAAAAAATAAAAAAATAAAGGTAATAAAGAAAAGATGCCTTGAATTGTTGAACCATACTTTTAACTGGGTACAGTAGCTCACACCGGCCATCCTAGCTACTCAGGAGGTGAAAGAAGGGAAGACTGAGGTTCAAAGTTAGACTGGGCAAAAAGTTAACAAGTCTCCATATGAATCAATAAAAAGCTGGATGTGGTGGCACATGTCTGTTATCCCAGATATAAAGGAAGCATAAATAGGAGGATCATGATTTAAGCTGGCTGGGGCATAAATGCAAGACCTTCTTTGAAAAATATCTGAAACAAAAAGGGATGAGATCTGAGCATTGAGGTTCAAAGCCAGCCTGGGCAGGAGAGACTTTTATCTCCAAATAACCAGCAGAAAACCAGAAGTGGAGCTGTGGTTCAAGTGGTAGAGCGCTAGCTTTAGGTGGAAAAGACAAGAATGAGAGGCCTTGAGTTCAAGCCCTAGGTCCAGAAAACAAAAGGATGAAAGTGTGAAATCATTGGACACCTGCTATGAAAGCTCAAGGCCCTAAATTCAAACCCCAGTACCACCATAAGCACTATATATATATATTCAGAACTAAACATTTAGGCACACTGCCTGACAACTTCTGATTTGAGATTCACTTTGTAGTAGACTCTTACTCAGGTATCACATTAAATCAGCCTTTAGTCACACATTTAATGAACCAACATTTTTTACTGAAAAAGACTAAAATTATATAACATCATGTGCCTGCTGTGTGGCTGTATTTGCATTTGTCAGAGCTCAGCAGATGTGTGGGCCAGCTGGGAGAATATGGGTAAAGCTGGAAGTCTAGGCTTCGCCTATACTAGCTCTCACTCACCACCATATGCCCTGACACTTCTAAAATAGCCGAGGCTACAGGCATGCACTACCACGCCTGGCTTAGGTATCCTCCTTATAGTAACCAATGCAGAAGGACTGATTCAGAGAGGTTTGAGTGTGGATGGTTGCTACTATCATTGCTGTGTCTAAGAAAGTGCCACCTGATGTACCTTAGGGGCATTCAAAAACATCACAGCCATCCTTACTGTGCCTGTCTTATCATCTTCCACCCAGATCCACTCTCCTCAAGGTATGTGGGAATGGCTGATGAGGGGCAGTGATCCAAGCCTCTCAGCCACTGGGTCTTCTGCTGGGTCCACAAGATGCCTTACTTGGGGATATATGGCTCATCTGTAGATATGTTTTGCCATAGAAATTGTGATGTTTTCTCATGACATGGAAGAAGCTGGGATACACTAACCTAAGGACTTCCAGTAGCCTCCTAATTGGCTTTTCTGTTTGTCTTTCTCAATTTAACCCACTTTGTCTCTGACAAGAGTCTTTATAAAGCCTATCTCTTTCCCCTGAGAACCTGTACAACTCATCACTGACAGGCTAAAATCTCCAATCACATGTCCCTTAACACTGCCTGTGTCCTCCTCCCTTTATCTCTCACCGGGGGCTTAGGCAATGCCCCATCATTTAGAGTTTGCCATGCTCTCTCATAGCACCATACCGTAGTTTGTGCTTTTCCCTTTCACAAAGTGCTCCTGCGTCCTGCCTTGTTGACATGGTCAACTGCTACAAATGGCCCGATGCCTTCTGGGAAACGTGACCAACTGAAATCTATGACCATTCATTCCAGAGCAGCCAATCTAATTCCTGATCCTGTGGAGCTTACACTCTAGTAGGAACATGACATAACAAGAATAATCACACAAACAAATGTGACTCCAAGGTGGGAGAAGTACCACAAAGGCAAATTACAGAGAGCTATCAGAATACAGAATGTCCTGGAGCGGTGGATAGGTGGGCATGAACATGTGTTAGTGTGTGATATTTGGTTTCAGAAGCTGAAAGAATCTTCCTTTGAGGAAAAGGCCTTGGCTGGCAAATAGGATGAAAAACCATTTCACTAGAGTACAGGCTGAATGGTAGTCTGATAGACACACTGATGGGCTGACTGGCTACAGGGCAGACGGACTCACTCCGGCTTAGTTGACAGGCTAGCTGCAGAGCAGGCAGAATGTCAGTTATTCTCATATTCTGCTTAGTAACCTGGCTGGTTGGTTGACTAATGGAGAGAATTACTGACTGGAAGTTGAGTGACTAATTGACTTAACTGTGTGACTTCAGTTTCTTCTTATCCCCTATATAACTTATTTGCTTTGCTTTGCTTTGCTTTGCTTTGCTTGTGTGTGTGTGTGTGTGTGTGTGTGTGTGTGTGTGTGTGTGTGTGTTTGTGGTATGGGGCTTGAACTCTGGGCCTGGGCACTGTCCCTCAGCTCTTCACCTCAAGGCTAACACTCTACCACTTGAGCCACAGTGTCACTTTGTTTTCTGAGTGGTTTATTGGAGATAAGAATCTCAAGGACTTTCCTGCCCAGGCTGGCTTTGAACCATGATCCTCAGATCTCAGCCTCCTGAGTAGCCAGGATTACAGGTGTGAGCCACTGGTGCCTGGCGAGAATAAAATCTTATGCATAGAGAGGGCCAAGCCCATTGGCAGCTGGCTTAGCTCAGTCCAGTGCAGCTCAGCCCATCAGGAGTCTCTCCTCAGCATTTGCAGATAGCCAACTGGGCCCCAGCATGGGGCAAATGCAGTCTGTAAAGGGAACACAGATGTGCTTTTTGCCAACAGGGGTAAAAATCAAATCAAAGGCAGGCAAGCAAGCAGAGGTTAGATAGGTTTTTGAAAAACCTTCAAAAAACATTTTACTTTAAATAGGATTTTAATGCTCATGATGCCTAATGTAATACTTGTCTCTACAGAAAGCACTAGACCAATACAGCTCAATCATGAGAATGGGAGACACAGGGGGGAGTGGGGCACACAAGAGATCCCTTGGGACTTTCTTTCAACCATTCCACCCCTACCGCTTCCATGTTTCTATGGTAATGGGGTATGATAATGTCCCAGTGGTGTCTCAGTCCCACACTGCTATCTCCTGGAGAAAAATATCTGAACACTACTACTTCATGCTCACTCCACTATGAGCAAGTAAGCCAAGCGAAAACAGAATATGTCCAGGCCATTTTCAAGTGGAAAATGAGATCAGTAGGATGGAGTGTGAAGCATGAGACAGCCAGGAGAAGGGACAGTGGGGATTAATTTGACATGCTCCAATCACATCTTGCCCTAGCATAGCTTCAGCTCACTCTAGCATCTCTGACAACAGGAGAAAAATGGGAATTCAGGGCCTGGAGAAGCAAGGTTACAAGATGGTGATCCTCAAGTCCAAGGCAGCCAGTACATTCCAGTTCTTGCCTCCACAGTACTGGGAAAGGTTAATTGGGCACAGCCTGCTAATTTGGGGATAAGACTGAATATGACTTAAAGGCTGTGGTTCTCAGGCTAGATGCAAGAATAAGAGTTACCTGGGAAGCCATAAAGACTTAAATGTCTCCACATGGTACCTCAGATATTTTGATGTGAGTGATCTGAGACAAAGAATTGGGACAGCCAATGGTTTTGAAATCTCCGTACATAATTCTTCCATGCACTCAAGTGAATAACCTTAGGTTTTACCAGACCCTTCCAGAATACTATCAGATCAGAGAGGCATATCTAGGAAGAAATGGGTCAAATTTGGGTTCTAACTTCTATGTTCCCCGTAAAGTAAATTGAAAAGCTGAAAGTGTCTCCTATGCAGAGGTAGGCTAAGTGTCTCACAGTCAGTTCATTCAAGTTCTAGACAAGCACTCTACCACTAAGCCACATTCCCAGCCCCTCTTTCAAGTTCTGCTCCTAGCGTTTACCTTTTTTTTTGGTGTGGCTTGAACTCTGGGCTTGGGTGCTGTCCCTCAGCTCTTCAGCTCAAGGCTAGCGCTCTACCACTTGAGCCACAGCACACTTCCGGTTTTTTTTTTCTGGTGGTTTATGAGAGATAAGAATCTTATGGACCGGACTTTTCTACCCGGGCTGGCTTTGAACTGTGATCTTCAAATCTTAGAGTCCTGAGTAGCTAAGATTACAACATGAGCCACTGGCACCTGGCTTGCATTTATCAATTTTTTTTGGGGGGGGGGGTCCAGTTATGGGGCCTGAACTCTGGGCCTGGGCGCTGTCCCTCAGCTCTTCAGCTCAAGGCTAGCACTCTACCACTGAGCCATCTTCCCAGCCCACATTTATCAATTTTTTGGGGGCGCACCTACACCTGCTTTCAAGTTTTCAGTATATGATGTCATCATTCATTCATTTATCTTGTATGCTAATTGATCTGAACAGAAGTATAAAAAGTGTTGTGTTCATTTCAGAAGGTACACATTTGTCCTCATGATGCACTGTGGATATCTCTTAGGACACATGCATCTGACTTTATGTAACAAAAGCTGGTAGTTTATCAATCAAATCATTTTTGATATAGTGTATAAGTACTTGCTACTTGGAGGAATCTCACAGTGGATTAATTTCTTGTTGCTAGTGTAACAAATAACCTCAAGCTTTGTGGTTTAAATAACACACATCTATTTTTTGCCATGCCTGGAGGGGAAAGCCTAACATAAGTCTCACTGGGCTAAAAATGAAGTGTAGGCCCATCTGTGTCCACCTAAGGAGGTTGTAGGATAGAATTTGTTTCTTTGCCTCTTTTTGTGGCTTCTGGAGGCTGCCTACACTGTTTGGCTCATTGTCCCTTCCTTTATCAAGGCCAGTAAGGCTGGGCTGAGTCTTCTCATTGAATCTGTCTGACCTTTTCAGTTTCTTCACTTATGTGGACCCAAACAATTACATTGGTCCCACCTGAATGATCCAAGCTAATTTCCCTATTTTAGGTCAGTTGATTATCAATTATGATGAAATGATAATTTCATCCACAATCTTAATTCTTCCCTACTATATAACATGTTCACCGTTCTGAGCAATTGGATTAGGACATGGACTTTTTGGGGAGCTACACTATTCTACATCTAGCCCAGATGAAATTTTATTACAAAGTAGAATAACTGTGACATAAAGTAGAAAATTAATCTGTTTTGTATTCTTTTCTCTTTTCCTTCTATCATTCTTTTATGATGCTGGGGATCCAACCTAGAGCATTGCATGTGGTGGCACACACCTGATCCTGTTGTCTCTTATGGTTTTTCTGGTGGTTTTTTTTTTTTTTTTTTTTGGGTCTGATCATGGGTCCTGAACAATGGGCCTGGGCGCTGTCCGTCAGCTCTTCAGCTCAAGGCTAGCGCTCTACCACTTGAGCCACAGCGCCACTTCCGGCTTTTTTTTCTTTTTGCTTATGTGGTGCTGAGGAATCGAACCCAGGGCTTCAGGCATGCAAGGCAAGCGCTCTACCACTGAGCCAACTTCCCAGCCCCTCTTATGGTTTTTCATATGCACTTATTCAGTCTAAAGTAGGACATACCTGACCATCTATCATTTCATAGTAGTACCTCTAAGCACTCATGTCAACTTCCTAACCATTCACTGTTTCTTGGTACCAAAATGTAACCTTCATTTACCCCCAAATATAGTCTCACCTTGACATCATGCAGTTTCATCATGCAATCTAGTGAGTGTGTAAAGCATAGTTCTTAGTGTTGTTGGGCTATGTTCTACAGGCAACAGGGTTAGTTGTAACAAGGCAGGTGCACTGTGTGTGCAAGACAAGTGTGGGGTAAGGATACACACTTGCTCTTTCTCCTCCCATCCTGCTATTAGCCTCCAGCTTGAGCTCTTCTTGGCTCTTGGTACCAAAATCCCCTCCTTACTTTCCTAGCTTCACACAAACCTTGTTTCCACGCATCTTTCATTATGGTCCAAATCAGCGTCCAATCCCTCATCTCTCTGCTCAAACACCTATAGTGGATTCTCATTATTTGAGCACATTGAATCTGAATTCTTTGGACTGGACTGAGAACTCTGTTTTTTTTTTTGTTTTGTTTTTTGTTGTTTTTTTTTTGATCCAGTCGTGGGGCCTGAACTCTGGGCCTGGGCGCTGTCCCTCAGCTCTTCAGCTCAAGGCTAGTGCTCTACCACTTGAGCCACAGCGCCACTTCCGGCTTTTTTCTTTTTGTTTATGTGGTGCTGAGGAATCGAACCCAGGGCCTCAGGCATACAAGGCTCTACCACTGAACCACCTTCCCAGCCCCTGGACTGAGAACTGTGAAGCAACTTTTTCTGCCAACTCCCTAATCTGTCTGCCCTCTTCTCTCATTTTCCTCTCCAGCTAAGAAACTATGCTTATCAACCTGCCCATGTGGTTTGTTCATTTCTGTGCTTGCTCCTTGCCTTTGAACACATCCCATTTGTCCCTATTAACTAATTCATGCCTATCACTTCAAGATCCAGCTAAAACATGCTCTTGCAGCCAGCCAGTCTTGTAAACTCTGTCCTGTTCTTTGTTCCATACCACACTATTACATTTATTTCACATTGTCTTTTTTCCTGACTGGTATTTTGCTTCTGAAAAAGTAACAGGACTTATTTGTTGGGTACCTATTATGTACCATGCAGTATATAGTTTCTCATTTAATGGATGTATAGGTGCTCCATTTTTCAGTCAATAAGATTCGGGTTCAAAAATGTTTGGATACTTTCTTGGGTCCACACAGCTAGGAAGCAATATGGCTGGGACCTGAACCTCAGTTGTCCGATTACAGAACTCTGAACATGCTTTGTGAGTGTTGTCTCTCCAGTAAGGGTATAACTTATCTGGAGCATTGAAGCATATAACTGTGACTGCTGGATCACTTCTACAAAGCACCCTATTGCTCCTAACTCAGGCAATACCCTCAGATCCCTGCGCAGCCTATTTCCTCTCAGACCTCTGGTCATACAGGTCTCAGTCATGAACTCTGAAACTAGTTGTAGCTGGGTGTGGATTCTGGCATTCTTGGAATCCAAGCATTTGGGAGACTGAAGCAAGAGAATCATGAATTCAACAAAGCCAGCCAGGACTGCATAGTAAAACCCTGTCTCAGGAAAAAAAAAAGGGGAGGGGGGCTGGGTGAAGGTGCCTCACACCAGTAATCCTAACTACTTAGGAGGATATGATCTGAGGACCACAGTTTGAAAACCACCCCAGGCACAAAAGTATGAGAGACTCCATCTTAAATTCAGCAATAAGCTAGACTAGAGGCATGGCTCAAGTGTTAAGGTGCAAACTGTGAATGTGAATAAAAAATGAGAGTGTAAGACCCTGAGTTCAAGACCTGGTACTGGTACATGCATGCATGTACACATGTGCACGTGCCCACGCACGAACCAACTAAACAACTCCCCTAATTGGTTGTACTACAGAATCACCTAGGAAACTGGAAAAAATTCAGATGCTCAGGTATTGCCTACAACCAATGAATGCATGGTTTCCAGCAGTAGAACCAGGCATCCTTAATATATAGTCAATGTGAAAATTCACAGTGACAATGTGAAAAGAACACAGGAGGCCATTCAGTTGGAAAGCTGTTTCTCCTTATAAAGCCCTTCTATTTGTCAGGAAGTCACACCTCCCCCGCATGCCTATCTCTGATCCCCCTTCCTTACTGGTTAATTTGGCTTTTTACCCAAAAACATCTGAGGAGAGCAGCAATCACAGGTTGTGGAAATGGCCACAAGCCAATTAAACAGCACCAGGCAGGTTCCCAAACCAATGGGAATCCTGTGACTTGCAGGTGGAAAATTAACATATTAAAGCTTTCTGGGTTTCCCAAATACAAAAATAAAGTAAATAATTTGTTCTTTTAGAAAGAGCAAACTCTCTACGCTTAAGCTGTTAACACCACATCCTCCAGCCAAATCCTTTAAAAAGGGAAAGCTACACCTACTCTAAGTGCCTGCTGGTTGGCAGGCAGGCAGGCCTGCCCCATCCCTGCTGGTTACTGTATTAGCAGGAGAGCTGTGGAGGAGGCAACTGACCACCACTGCCAGACTTTGCACAGCTCACAATAACTGTTTACCAGTCTGAAGGAGCTGATCTGTGAGAAAGTTTCTAAAGTTCTGCATGCTCTGGACTTGGAGGTGAAATGGGGTTGAAGCTCTATCTACTCCGCTCCTCCCCAAGCATCCACCCTGGTTCTGTCCACATGCTCAGATCTACCTCCTCCATGATTCAAAATGAGTCTTCCTCAACTGGTTCCCTCTCTGCCTTCCTTCATCCCTCCTTTTCTTCTCTTCCTTTCTTGTTTTTGCACTAATACTGGGACTTGAACTCAGGTTCTGGGTACTCTCCCTTAGTCCCTTAGCTTTTTTTTAAATCAAGTCTGGTGCTCTGCCACTAAAGCTATAGCTCTGCTTCGAGATTTCTGGTGGTTAATTGAAGATAAGAGTCTCTTGGACTTTCCAGTCTGGCTTCAAAGCAAGAACCTTAGATCTCAGTCTCCTCAGTAGCTAGGATTACAATGGTGATCCACTGGTGCCTGCTTTCTCTGGTTTTTTTCTGCACATAATTTTTTTTTATTGTCAAGGTGATGTACAGAGGGGTTATAGTTACACAAATAAGGTAATAAGTACATTTCTTCTCAATCTTGTTACCCCTTCCCTCATTTTTCTCCTACTTTCCCTCCCATCTCCCCACCTCCAAGTTGTAGAGATCATTTCCAACATACTGTCTTGTATATATGGCTGTTGCATTGGTTCCCCCCTTGTCCTTTGTCTCACCATTCTGTTGGTTTCCCTCTCTTATTTTTGATGTTAGTACTAGAGATGGAACCCAGGAGCTTGCAAATGGTAGGAAAGCACTCAAATAGTGAACTCCATTTCTAGTAATTTGCCAAATTCTTTTGTATGTTCCAGTTCTGGGGCTTGAACTCAGGACCTGGGCACTGTCCCTGAGCTTTCCTTAGGGCTAGTGCACTACTACTTGAGTCACAGCTCCATTTTTTTAGTAGTTAATTGGAGATAAGAAGCTCATGAGGGGCTGGGAAGATGGCTCAGTGGTAGAGCGCTTGCCTTGCATGCATGAGGCCCCGGGTTCAATTCTTCAGCACCATATAAGCAAAAAGAAAAAAGCCGGAAGTGGCACTGTGACTCAAGTGGTAGAGTGCTAGCCTTCAGCTGAAGAGCTGAGGGACAGTGCCCAGGCCCAGAGTTCAGGCCACATGACCGGACCTAAAAAAAAAAAAGAGGCTCATGAACCAGGCACTGGTGGTTCATGCCTGTAAATCCTAGCTGGCTAAGATCTGAGGATTGAGGTTTGAAGCCAGCCTAGGCAGGAAAGCCCGTGAGACTCTTATCTCTAATTAATCACAGAAAAAGTCAGAAATGGCGCTGTGGCTCAAGTGGTAGAGGGATAACATAGAGTAAAAGGAGTTCAGGGACAGTACCCTGAGTTCAAGCCCCAGGACTGGCAAAAAAAAACCACACCAAAACCAAAAAGAATCTTGTGTACTTCCTGCCCCTGCTGGATTCAAACTGCTTTCCTCAGTCCTCAGCCTTCTGGGTAGCTAAGATTACAGGCATGAAGCACCGCTGCCTGGCTCTTTGCTATCATTTTTTATTTTGAGACATTTTCACTCACAATGTAGTCCTAGCCTATACCTTGAATTTATGATGTCTTTGCCTTAGCCTCCATAGTGCTAGAACTACAACAGTGCTAGGATTACAGGCATGTACCACCATGCTCAGCTTTGTGAATATATTTTCCTATAATACAACATGAGAAAAATTGGGAAGTACTGGTCTAGCAGTAGTTTTCAGTTCTTCAGTTATCCTACCATGTGGAGAAATTCTGATCACAGGTTCATCTGACAATTCCTAGCAATCCCTAATACTGGCTGACCATCCATCCTACGTGGTCAATATAGTATCTGGAGGGCTGAGAAGGGAAGGAAAGAAAACTCAACAGGGTCCAGGGTCCAGAACCACAGAATCTTACTTCACAATCTCATGCTTTCTTTCTCATGTTTCATAAGCATGTTCCTGGAGAGAAACAGCCCCATCAAAGCAGAGTTTACCTTGGCATCCATGATGCTTGTCTCCACTCGGGCCACACCCTGGTTCTCCCGGAACAGCTGGATCTTACTGATCTTGCTGAACTCAGACAGCACAGTGGTGAGGTTGGTTTTGAGGTCAATAACATGGCTGATGCCGTGACGGGGTCCCACTAGGAGAGTGGTGGCTGACTGTTTCTCGTCCTGGTGTCCAAGCATGGCCGGCCGGCAGCATTCACAGAGAAGCAGGAAGACAGAAGACAGGAGGAAACAGAAAATGCACATTGCACTGGTTCTGCTGGGTAGGGAGGGGGTGGTAGAAATGCCTGGAGCACAATATCAGGGCAGAGCCACTGCAGCAAGAGGGTTAAGTGGCCAGCAGCAGGGCTAGCTCTAGCAAAGTGGTGAAGGAAGTTCTCAGGCCTTTGGAGAACCTTCCTCTACTAAGCCCCAGACTTTCTACTGCTGGCTGCAGGCGATTTGAGACCCTCACCTAACCTTCTGTCTGACTAGACAACTTTGTGCCAAGATTTTATCCTCCCTTCCCCAACAGCCAAAAGCTGAAGTGATAAATAAACTCTACGTAACATATCAAAGGTAAATTAGATGCTTAATAGACTCTTCTGCTAGGTATAGTTGTCTCAACTGTAATCCTAGCTACTCAAGAGGTCGAGATCTAAGGATCACAGTTTGAGGCCAGCCAAGAGAGAAAAATCTGAGAGACTCTTATCTCCTATTAACCACCAAAAAGCCTCAAGTGGGACTGTAGCTCAAGTGGTATAGCCTTGAGCAAAAAAAGCTCAGGGGTAGCACCCAGGACCCTGAGTTCAAGTCCCATGACAAGCACACATACACACACACACACACACACACACACACACACACACACACACACACACACACACGAGTGTTTTAATAAGCATTTCTGGGGCTTGAACTCAGGCCTGGGCTCTGTCACTGAGCTTCTCTGTGCTCAAGGCTAGCACTCTACCAGTTGAGCCACAGTGCCACTTCTGGCTTTTTCTGAGTAGTTCATTGGAGATAAGAATCTCTCAAATTTCCTGCCCAGGCTGGTTTTAAACCACAATCCTCAGATCTCAGCCTCCTAAGTAGCTAGGATTACAAGCATGAGCCACTGATGCCCAGCTTCCTGAAATTTTAACCCAAAAGAAATGTCCAATAGAAGTTTTTGCAATGATAGATGAAAGGAAAAGAGATTTGAGGGGTGTTTGTGGGTGAAAGGAGGGTACAGGGGGCTTTCAGTGATCTCAGTATTTAAATGTCTGTCTGTAGGTGTAATAGACTGGATTCCCTTACATGGTCCTGACATACTCTCTGGAGCCATCAAACCAGAGCCTTGTTCTGGCCCACCTTTCTGCCATTAGCATCACCCTTGGGAGCCCCTTTGTCTTTCTACTGGCATTTTGATAATACTGCTTTCTTTCCCCATGCAGTTTGCAGGACTGAGTGCTCGACAGAGTGTGACAAGCACCTGGCACCAATCAGCAAGATGTTTTGAAAATTTTTTCACCTGGGTCAAGGACCTTGGGGCATATTTGTAGGGGTGGGGCTATTGTGCCCTGCATGAGCATTGCTTCTGCAGTGTCAATGTTGCACCTGCAGGGGGCGTGATGGGGCAATCAGGAAACCTGGGGTAGGGGACTACCAGAGTATGCCTAAGGCCAGTGAAATAGAGCAGGGGCTGGCAAAAGGGCCTGTGGGCTAAATCCATCCTATCACCTGTTTTGTGTGGACCAGGAGCGGGGAATGGTTTTTATATTTTAGATGGCTGGAAAGAAACTCAAAGGACCATGTTTGTTTTTTTTTTTAATAAAAACAAATTTTGTGGCATGTAAAACTTATATGAAATTCAAATTTCTGTGTCCCTAAATAAGCTACTGTCACAAACAATGCTTATTTGTTAATATATTGTCTAGTGCTTTCATGCTAAGATGGCAGGGATGAGGAGCTGTCCCAGACAAACATTTGGGGGCTGGGAAGGTGGCTCAGTGGTAGAGCACTTGCCTTGCATGCATGAGGCCCTGGGTTCGATTCCTCAGCACCACATAAGCAAAAAGGAAAAAGCCAGAAGTGGCACTGTGGCTCAAGTGGTAGAGCGCTAGCCTTGAGCTGAAGAGCTGAGGGACAGCACCCAGGCCCAGAGTTCAGGTCCCACGACTGGACCAAAAAAAAAAACAAAACCAAACATTTGGCACATCCATAAGAGCCTATAATCTTTACTATCTCACCCTTTTCAGGAAAAGGTTGCCAACCCCTAAAATAGAAGAGGGACACAAAAGAATTACAAAAGGGTTCTTAAAAAATGCAGGTGGCTCCTAGTATCCATGAGAGTTTAGTTCCAGGGCTTCCCCTTGAAGGTTCTAATATCCATATATGCTCTGGTATATACATAGGTATGTATAATGTATAAAAATGCATAATTTATAATATCTAAATCGTGCATTTTTATTACCTTTAAATAGTTGGACAAAGAGTTTTCAATCCAACATATCAATTTATGTGTATAGTACATCTCAAATATATATATATATATATATATATAATTTTTATTTTAGGATTTGATTTTAGGATCTCATACTTGTTAGGTAGGCACTCTATCACTTCATCCATGTCTCTAGCCTCTTTTACTAATTTCTTCTAATAGGGTTTTATGTTTAGCAATCCTCATATTGATGATTCCCGTATAGCTGGGATGACAGGTGCATACCACTTCACCTAGCTTTCATTGGTTGATGGTAAGGGTCTTGCAAACTTTTTGTCTGGACAGGCCTTTAGCTGAAGTCCTTTGGATTTCTGCCTCCTGTGTAGCTAGGATTACAGGTGCTAGCCACCTTGCCTGGCTAGTGTGTGTGTGTGTGTGTGTGTGTGTGTGTGTGTGTGTGTGTGTGTGTGTGTGTCCATGTGGATGTATATATTTAAGATTGGGTATCACTAGGTAGACTAGGCTGATCTCAAACTCACAATCCTCCTGTCTCAACTTCTGAGTGCTGGGATCATAGGTAGATAGGTAGCAGCATGCCCAACTCTCTTACATATCTTTTCAAAACTTTTGAAGTTTTTGTTGTTATTGTTGTTGGTCATGGGGACTGAACTCTGGGTCTGGGTGCTGTCCCTCAGCTCTTTAGCTCAAAGCAAGCGCTCTACCACTTCAGCCACAGAGCTTTGGCCTTTTCTGCTTGTGTGGTGCTGAGGAATCGAACCCAGGACCTCATGCATGCAAGGCAAGCATTCTACCACTGAGCCACTTCCACAGCCCTGCAGTTTATTTTTTATTGGTACTGGGGGTAAAATTCAGGGCCGGACACTTGCTAGTCGAGTGATCTACTACTTGAGCCATGCCTCTCCAGTCTTTTTGCTTTTGGTTTGTTTTTCAGAAAATGAAAATATCTTCTGCTTTTTACTCAGGCAGTCCCTGGAGTGTGATCCTCCTATCTGTTTCACTCAAATAGCTGGGATTACAGGAGTGTAACACCATGTCTGGCCACATCTTACATATACTTGATATTATTTACAATACCTAATTAGCGTAAATGTGGTGTTAACATCTGTCATATGTTTTGCTTAGGAAATAATTAAAATAAAAAGCCTATATATATATTCAGTACTGCCACATTTTTTCTTAGAGTAATTTTTGGTTCACATTTGGGATCCATAGATGTGGAAACCTTGAATTCAAGGTCCTTCCTGTGCCACCTCTACCCAAGGTCACCAACAAAGAGCTGCCCTTCCTCCACCACACCCACCCCATCACACCCTCCCCTACCATACCCCACTGACCAGGCCCACAGTGTTGAACAAAACGCCAGTGAAGGTCGGAAGTTCATTCAGAATTCGAAGGTACTGGAGCTTTGCTTGAATTGCAGAGCCCTGTGGAAACAACCCACCCTGGAATATGAGAAGCCCCACAAGCACAGGAAAAACAAATTTATGTTAACAAAAGAGGAGTCTCAATATCAAGACAGGCACCAGTCACTAAGCTATGCTGTGGGAATGAGGAGAGGCTGGGGTGAAACTAGAGGAAGGTTCCAGATTGGACTGCTCTCACCTCTACCATTCTCCCTTTCCAAGCCTCCTGATCCTGGCTCTTAAAGCATCCAACTGACTCATTTTGAGCTTGCTTTTAATTCTAATACTTTCTTTCACCTCTGATACCCACTTCATCTATGCTTTTTTTTCTGAGATCCTTCAAATCCTTTGAGCCACTTAGGCACTGCCCATCTGAAGCTGAGGGTCTTACTCTGCTTTTTCATTGAGTAGCATGACATCTCAAGCCTGCTCTTCACCTGATCTTCTAGACCTCTGTCAGCATCTCTAAGGCTATTGAGAAATCTCTGACACTGGACTCCATCCTCTCATCTGCAATAATCACCAAATTATCTTCACTTTTCCCAACTCTCTCCAACCTCTTTATCTCTATTCTTTTGCCCTATAGCCATTTGCCTTGACATTCTCTCTTGTGGCAGAGGGAGTCAGATTACTTTTATTTACTACAGATACTCTTCCCTCAGCTGCCTCCATCCTTCCCTCAGTTGCCTCCACCCACTGTTAGCAGGAGCATCCAAAACCATAGTAACTTTTTTTTGTGGGTTGTTATAGGGCTTGAACTCAGGGCGTGGGCACTGTAGCTTTTTTTTTTTCAGTTGTGGGGACTGAACTCTTAGCTTGGGCACTGCCACTCGGGTCTTCCGCTCAAGGTTAGCACTCTACCACTTGAGCCACAGCGCCACTTCCGGCTTTTTTTCTGCTTATATGGTACTGAGGAATTGAACCCATGGCCTCATGCATGCAAGGCAAGCACTCTACCACTGAGCCACCTTCTCAGCCCCTGTCCCTAGCTCTTTTGTTTAAAGCTAGTGCTCTACCACTTTGAGCCATAGCACTGATTTTCTCATGATTAATTGGAGATAAGAGTCTCATGGACTTTCCTGCTCAAGCTGGCTTTGAACCACAATCCTCACATCTCAGATTCCTGAGTAGCTAGAACTACAGGTGTGAGCCACCAGTGCCCCATCCCATAGTAACTTTAATCACAACTGCTTCCTGCTTCAATCCTGCTTCCGTTCTCTGAGCCTACCTCCAAGCCCCAGCACAGAAGGTCTTCTGAACAGACTCCTGTTGACTTCCCTACCTCTTCTCTTGTCCCTGCTACACCCCATGCCTTCTGTGTACTTGCTAAGAGTAAGCTATCTGCTTTCCTGCCCTCATACCATAGTCTCTCCTATCTCTGGACTTCTGTACAAATGGATTTCTCTGCTTAGGAAAGTCTTCCACTACCTAACCCAACCAACTTATGTAGACAAACTCCTAGCTATCTGTCCTTTCTTCAAGACCAAGATCTAGCACCAAATGTACCAGTTCCTGGCGTGTTCTTCCTCTCCCAGCCTGTGCTTAGTGTCCCTCCTCTGTGTTTCCAGAGCTCATGGAACCTATGACATTGTGTTGGGGCTGACTATTGTGTTTCTGCATTAGACCGTGCCTGATTCTGTCATGCCTTCTTCAGCTTTGTATCTCCAGGCTCAAAAATATAAAATGCTAGTGGTGGAGATGGTGGTGAGCACTGGTGCTCTCAGCTGAGAAGAAAACAATGCTATTAAATATGTGCAGCAAGGTGGGAATGGCTTAGCTTTCTGAGAGAAATTGGCATCTTAAAATAGAAGCTAGCTGGCAATCCAAGAAATCTGGAATGGCTGAAAAATATGAGTGGGATCCATCCATGTCCTGCATCTACATCCCTGTGTAGATTCTAGCATTTCTCACCACTCAATAGCCTCTGGGGTAGGAAACAAGTACATGGAGCCTCAGAAGCCTAAGAAGGGACTACAGAGTCAGTACCAGGGGAGGCAGGAGAGAGGTCTCTCATAGGCAAAGGTGTGTGCACAGAAATTGGAGAACAGCACAGTTGTAACCTTGGCCCTCATGTTTTCCCTGTGGTCCATTCTGCACATTAGGCCTTGTCACATCCTCCACCCACACCCTGGTTGGGCTTTTATGTTCCAGAATTCCACATCCCAGGACTGATGAACTTGAGAAGTAGAGCAGTCATTTCCACAGAAAGCATGTGTCTCTCCTGGGGGTAATGCATGCCATAGGACACATGCTCAATTAGCACTAATTGGTGAAAGAATAGAAGAATAGTGTTTGGTCACTTTGCATTGAGGACCCAAAACTTGCTCAATGAATTCTACTCTGAGTTGTGACTCAGAGAATCTCTGAGTTGTGACAGACTCCTGTCTGTAACAGCCCCATACTTCATACCAACCCAGATATATACATGAGTCAAAAATTAGGGAACCCCAGAAAATGAACAGACACCTCCATCCTCCCCAAGACCTCTAGTGCCTAAACACAGTGCCTAATTGCCTTTAGTACCTTGGTGCCACTAGAAGGATGAGTTTGGTGAGCTTTCAGTTGCTGAGAGAGAGATTTTCGAAGGTTCTTCTCTTTAATGCCCTGCAGGAGGGAGGGGGGAAGAAAGGGTTCCAAACCCCACTCCTTCCTAAAAGCAAAAGAAAAGGAAGAGGTTAGTAAGAGAGACGAAGTAAGACAGAGAGAAGATGGTAAGACAAACTGACTGAAGCAGAGTGGCAGAGATGGACAAATAGAAATTGAGAGAAGGGGCTGGGGACAGAACATCATTGGTCCTCAGTGGGAACTGTAGCTGTAGGCTACAACAGTCTAGGTGTGAAGACTTTTGATTCTCACTCCTACAGCATGCATACTTTTGTGAAATGCACAGCAGAGCATCTTCTCCCTATGCAGCAATCTGTCCCCACTCCAAAGGGTTCTCCACAACTCACTCCACATTCTTGAGTGAGATCTTCTGAGTAGGCCGAGTAGCTGAGACAGTGATATAGATGTGGAGGGCAGCAAGGCCCAAAAGCATCTCTGGCTTAGGGTCCATTCCAAAGCGTTCTCGGATAACATCATTTCGACTCTGTGAGAGAGGGCAGGACAAATTAAGTTAAATGGACATTTTCTTCCCACCCCAATCTAGCCCTTTATCATGTAGAAAAGAATTAGGCATCATTTAAGGCAGGAGGGATCAAAGGGATGAGGAAGAGAAGAGACACCATTCGCTTTACTCAGCAGGTACTAGACAGCCTTCTCAGTGACAGGTGCACACAGAGGCAAGGCCCAAGTGGGAAGAAAACTAAGTTTACTGCCCAAGTGAGACATAGCACCACTTTTCTTCTTTCCTCCTGTCATAAAAGATCTTCCCATCTTTTTTTCAGGGCCCTATTCACATTCCTCCCAGTCATACAAGGCTCTTCTACTAGTTCAAATAGGAACAAAGAGAGATATTGGGAGGGGCTTTCCATGGAGCTCTGACTCAGAATCCCAATATAAGATAGACTGCAGGGATGGGACAGACATTATATTCTTTGAGGTCTTAAGGCCAAACACATTGATGAGTCACTCTCCTTCTATGCTGTCATGGGTGTGAGGTTTCCTAGAACCAATGGCCAACAGTATGATAACAAAACAAACCCACAAACAAATGACAAAAAGGGGGAAAAAACCTTACAAACAAATAACAAAAATAAAAAAACAAGACAGCTGCTGGAAGCTCATGCTTGTAATCCTAGCTACTCAGGGGGCTGAGATCTGAGGATCATGATTCAAAGCCAGCCCGGGCAGGAAAGCCCATGAGACTCTTATCACCAACCACTAGAAAACTGGAAGTGACATAGTGTCTTAAGTGGTAGAGCACTAGTCTTGAGCTGAAAGCTCAGGGACAGCGCCCAGGTCCAGATTTCAAGCCCCACAA
This sequence comes from Dipodomys spectabilis, assembly GCF_019054845.1. NCBI lineage: Eukaryota > Metazoa > Chordata > Mammalia > Rodentia > Heteromyidae > Dipodomys > Dipodomys spectabilis. The sequence continues at coordinate 5,835,816 of NW_024870809.1, forward strand.
CCAACAAAAACAAACAAACAAACAAACAAACAAATAAATAATTTTTTAAAACCCTACCACCACCACCACAAACAACAACAAAAACTCTCATTTCCATTTCCTGGAATTTGTTTCAATACATAGTATTTTAAATGTCCAGAGGAGTTATGCTCTTGGGTTTTCCCCCTTAGAGTACCCCGCTTTGGTCTCACTGTGTGTGAATGCCTAGATTCCTGTATAAATTATCATGTCCCAGTGCATTTTAGTTCTACCTCCCACATATGAGAGAAAACATGCACCATTTGTGTCTTTTAGCGTGGCTTACCTCACTTAACATGATTTGTTCTAGGTCCATCCAGTTCCCTGCAAGTGACATAATATTATTCTTTCTAATGGATGAATAAAATTCCATTGTGTATACGTTCCACATTTTTTGGATCCACTCATCTATTGTAGGTCATCCACATTTGGCTATTGTGAATAGTGCAAGTGTCTTTACAGTATCCTGGCTTGTGAAGTTCTGGTAGATGCACAAGAGTGGTATGACTGGGTACTACCAATTTTTTAGTTTATATATTAATTGTACCAACAGTTTTTACCATGCTATTTTAGATGTGCCTATATTGTATTATGATCAGAATAATTCTCTCTATCGCTTCACTCCCCCCCATCCTCTCAACCCTTAGTTTTTTGTTTTTTTTGGGGGGGGGTCCAGTCGTGGAGCCTGAACTCTGGGCCTGGGTGCTGTCCCTCAGCTCTTCAGCTCAAGGCTAGCACTCTACCACTTGAACCACAGCACCACTTCCGGCTTTTTCTGCTTATGTGGTGCTGAGGAATCGAACCCAGGGCCTCAGGCATGCAAGGCAAACACTCTACCACTGAGCCACCTTCCCAGCCCCTGTAACATTTTTTGTGTGCCATTATTAGGGATTGAACTCAGGGTCTCATGTTCTCACTAAGCTTTCTCACTTAAGCTTGGCAATCTACTACTTAAGCCCACCTCCAACTTTCAGCTTTTTGGTGGCTAATTGGAGGTGAGCATACCATGCATTTTTTTGCCTGGGTTGGTGTTGAACTCCAATCCTCAGATCTCAGCCTCTTGAGCAGCTAGGATTATAGGCATGAGCCTCCAGTGCCTTGCTACAAATCCCTTATTGATCAGTAGTTTTCACTGAGATCCTTTATGGTTCTTGGCAATACATATGAAAGTAACTAAAAATAGATTATAAACTTAAATGTAAAACTTAAGCTGACAAAACTTCTAGAAAAAATATAAAGGGGGTTGGGAAGGTGGCTCAGTGGTAGAGCGCGTGCCTTGCATGCATGAGGCCCTTCGTTCGATTCCTCAACACCACATAAGCAGAAAAAAAAAAGCCGGAAGTGGCACTGTGGCTCAAGTAATAGAGTGCTAGCCTTGAGCTGAAGAGCTGAGAGACAGCACCCAGGCCCAGAGTTCAGGCCCCACGACCAGACCCCCCCCCCCCCCAAAAAAAATATATATATATAGGATCATTGTGACCTAGAGTTAAACAAATATTTTCTAGATGCAACACTGGAAACATTGTCCATAAAAGAACAAATAACAAACTGGACTTAATCAGTATTCAAACATATGCTCTGTAAAATATTGTTTAGAGATTGAAAAGGCAAGCCACAGAATAGGAGAAAATAATTGAAAATAACACATCTGACAAATGACTTGTTTCCAGAATAGATAAAGAACTCCCAAAATTTGGTAATAGGAAAACAAACAACTCCCCCCAAAAAAGCTAGAAAATGATTTGAACAGACATTTACCAAAGAAGATGCACAGAAGTTACTCAACATCATTATTCATTAGAGAAATATAAGTGGATGCCACAATAAGATCTTATATAGTACTAGAAAGATTAAAGTAACATTTTGACAAGGATGTGGAGAAACTGGAACTCTAATATATGACTGGTAAGAATGTAAGATGGTACAATCTTTGGAAAATACTGTTGCACTTTCTTTCAAAAATTAAAGAAGTAGTCAGGCACCAGTATAGAAGTAGCCAGGCACCAGTGGGTCATACCTGTAATCCTAGCTACTCAGGGGAGTGAGATATTAGGATCACAGTTCAAAGCCAGCTGGTGCAGAAATGTCTCCAGGAGATGCTTATCTCCAATTAATCACTCAATATCCAGAAGTGGAGCTTCTGGTTTAAAGTGGTAGAGCACTAGCCTTGAGCAAAAGAGTTCAGTGACAGCACAAGGTCCTAAATTCAAAATCTATGATCACCACTACCACCAACAAAACAAACAAACAACCAAAAAAAAAAACCCTAAAGAAGCAAGGCAGGTACTGGTGACTCATGCCTGTAATCTTAGCTACTCAGGAGGCTGAGATCTGAGGATCTCAGTTCAAAGTCAGCCTGGACAAGAAAGTCCATGAGACTCTTATCTCTAGTTAAGCACCACCACTAACAACAATAACTAAAAAGCCAGAGTGGAGTTGTGGCTTGAGGAAAAATCCTCAGGGACACAAGCCCTGAGTACAAGCCCCAAGACTTGCACAAAAAAATGAAACAAAATAAACCAAAACTAAAGAAAGATAGCTGAGCTTGGTGGCAAATATCTGCAATCCTTGCAGTCAGAAGGCAGAGGCAGGAGTATTACAAGTTGGAGCCCAACCTGAACTACATAGCATGCTTCAGCTTAGACCCTGTCTGAAATCTGGTCACCTAGAAAAGAATACTAAAGAAAAATAGATCTACTGTATGAGCAAATCCATTTAATTGTTATTTGCACAGGAGAAAAAAAGCATGTGCTAATACAAATATTTGAATATGAAAGCTTTATTTGTAATACCCAAATATCTATCACCAGGTACAAAAAAAATCTGGGATAGTACTTGACAATAAAAACAAAAGAAATATTGATATATGCAACCACACAGATGGATTGTGATAGAAAAATAAGCTAGACTAAAATAACAATGCATACTGTATATATAAACTTAAAAAAATAAATTTATAGTTAGGGAAAGCAGCTCAAAGGTTGCCTGGTGCTTGGGGAGAGGAATTTGCAGAGGAGCTTCAGGAAATTTCTGGGGATATTATATATGCTCAGTATGTTGATAGCAATGATGGTTTTGATGGTAATGTGTGTGTGTGTGTCACAATTTATAGTGTGTACTTTAAACAGGTATAGTTTGTTGTATGTCAATTGGACCTCAAAAATGGATATATAAAAAAGAAGAAATATACAGAGGGAAGAAATCTAGAAATTGTCTTGTCATCAAATTCCAAAATATTAGAATGAAGGTAATCCTCAAAAGTATGAATGAAGAAATTCAAGGCAAACAAAATGAGAACTGGGCTGGGAAGGTAACTCAGTGGTAGAGCGCTTGCCTTGCATGCTTGAGGCTCTGGGTTCGATTCCTCAGTACCACATAGCAGAAAAAACTGGAAGTGGAACCCTTGGCTCAAGTGGTAGAGCACTAGCTTTGAGCTGAAGAGTTGAGGGACAGCGCCCAGGCCCAGAGTTCAGGCCCCACAACCGACAAAAAAAAAATGAGAACGAAATTTCTAAAATTCATAAAGCAACCACACAACTCACTGCTCCCCTCTAGGGTTGGCAAAGGAACCTGAGAAGGAGAAATATTCATAACATTTTAGATGGTCACAAAGGGCAGAAAGGACAACCACGATGTCTTACAGCACTTTATCAGGTGTCATAATCAGAGACAAATGAAGTTCCTTCCCCTACCTTTCAAGTGCTTTGTATATCCTGTGGGCACTTTAAACTCAACATGTCTCAAAATTAACTCATCTTGTCCCCAAACCCACTCCACTGCCTCCATTCCATGACTTGAGTAATGACACCATTTCTATGAAACACTCATTAAGTCAAAGTGTATTGACTGTACCTTTTAAGTCTCCTTTGAGTTCCACCCCATCCCTCCATCACAGTCCTGATTTCTCCTTAGGATAATAGCAAAGTTCCCCAGGTAGAGTACTTCCTTATCACTGTGTAATCTTCTGAAATTGCTTATCTGACCAGGCTATTCATTCATCATTTATGTGTCCCCACTCTCCAGCAGAATTTCTTTACCTTGTCTCTACATTAGTCTCACCTGAAGAATTTTTCAAAATGCCAATATTTTGGCCCCACTACCATACTTTTTTCATCCGTTTTAGGTGGGCCAGAAGGTTTTTTTTTTTTTTTAATCAAAGGCTAGTGGCTAAGGTTAATATCCACTGTCTTGAAAGTAAAATAGGCTCTTTTGAGGGGAGAATACCCGTGGTATGGTGGAAGGCTAATGAGAGTAAATGAAGGTGAATAAGGTTGAAGTAGTTTATTTGCATGCATAAAATCTGTTGAAATTGTTTTAAGAAGGGGGGAAGAGAGGTGAGAGTGTGATGGAGATGAGTTTGATTGGGGGTACACTGTATGCATGTATAGAAATGTTATGACACCGATGTACAAGCAAGGTATGCTAATAAAGAAGAACCATTGTACTAAAAGAGGATTTGGGGTATCAGAATCTGATAGACGGTCTGTTAAAACAGATCACTGAGCTTTACCTCAAGAGTTTGTGATTCAGGAGGGCTGAGCTAAAGACCAAGAATTTGAACTCCAGTAAGTTCCCAGTTGGGGCTGATGCTGCTGGTTCAGGAATACTGTGAACATTGCTCGGTCTCTATCATAAAGCCTAACAAGCCCTTGGTCACCTGGTTCCTGTCTCTCCAACATCATTTCCAACTGCTTCTTATGTCACATCCTGCACTGCAACTATCATACATGGCTCACAGTTTTCTCATCATGCCATGCATGAAAGTAAGAGCCCCTACTTACAATATATAGTAAACATCACTATTCCTTCAAAGCCAAGAGCGTGCCTGAATCATTTTTTGGGGAGGGGGGTCTGGTCGGGGGGCCTGAACTCTGGGCCTGGGCGCTGTCCCTCAGCTCTTCAGCTCAAGGCTAGCACTCTACCACTTGAGCCACAGCGCCACTTCCGGCTTTTTTTCTGCTTATGTGGTGCTGAGGAATCAAACCCAGGGCCTCATGCATGCAAGGCAAGCACTCTACCACTGAGCCACCTTCTCAGCCCTGCCTAAATCATTTTTATGCCTGAATCGTTTCTTCTATAAAGCCTTCACTGTCTCTCTCTCAGGAATTTATTCCTGAGTGTCCTCATTGACATTGAACTCTGCCATCGTTGTATTTATTTATGCATACATGAGCTCTAGTGAGCCAGGATGGTTCTTTCTTCACCTCTGATTGCCAGTATCTAGCATTTGGCTTGGCTCAGAGTAAGTGCTCAATAAATATTTCTGGATGTAGTGAGTTGGGAACTTATTCCTTACTGGAGCTAGGTACTGCAGTTTGAGATCCCCTGAGACATAAAAGGGCTTGTTAAACTTTGGGATCTTGTGAAGGCACTAGTTACTGGGGTTGCTCATTCCTGAAAATGGATGAGCTTTGTGAGGATACTTAGGTAGGACTAAACCACGGCCAAATCAAGTCACAAGATCAATCTACTTTGCCATGGACCACAATGGTAGCAGAAAAAAAGGGCTTTCAGAGCTATGAGGAGATTGGAAAGACTTAACATACTGACTTAATTGTGATGCTAGATCAATCTGCCTTTTTGTCCACATAGCTGCCTGTGTATCCCCAAGCCAGACTCTACCTGGATGTATAGGTACTCAAAAGCAGCAGGATCCCGACGCAGTAGTTCCACGGGGTCTTTGGGAAAGAAGCTTATTCGGAAGAGGCATTTCATTCCATGATAATGGGTCCGCTGTACCACCTGAATTCAAGGATGAGAGGTGGGGACAAGATATCTAGAATGAATGGAAGTCAGTTTGGTGGCTTCTTAAAGTAGGGCTAAGGACAGAGCTAGGCTGCTGTTTTCTATCTGGTAAGATTCATGTTCAGTAGTCTTCTTTACTGAGTTTTCATGTACCCATGTCCAAAAATATCAAATGGGAAATTCCAGAAATAAATAATTCATGGGGTTTCAATGCCTTTTATTATAGTACCTTTTATAAATCTTCTATTTTATTGCTAGTTATTGTTATTAATCTGTTACTGTATCTAAATTATACATAAAATGTTGTCATAGGCATGTAAGTGTAGGGAAAAAACAGTATATATAGAGTTAGTATGCTGAGGGCTGAATTTGTAGATTTTTTCCCAAACATTTCTTCTTTTTTGTGTCTTAATTTTCCCTTCCTCCCTCTCTCCCTCCTTTCCTTCTTTCCATCCTCTTTCTTTTTTAAAATTTTATTTATTTAATTTTTTTTGGGTCCGGTTGTGTGCCTGAACTCTGGGCCTGGGAGCTGTCCCTCAGCTCTTCAGCTCAAGGTTAGCGCTCTATCACTTGAGCCACAGCGCCACTTCTGTCTTTTTTCTTTTTGTTTATGTGGTGCTGAGGAATCGAACCCAGGGCTCATGCATGCAAGGCAAGCGCTCTACCACTGAGCCACCTTCCCAGCCCCTATTTATTTTATTTTTTATCAGTCCTGGAACAGCTTTTTTTGTTCAAGGCTAGCACTCTACCACTTGAGCCACAGAACCACTTCTGTTTTTTTTTCAGTTTATATGGTTCTGAGGAATTGAACCCAGGGCTTAATGCATACTAGGCAAGCATTCTACCACTAAGACACATTGCCAGCCAATCCTCTTTCTTGCCTGAGTGCTTCACTCAGTGCTGGTTAGCCTGAAATGGCCTTTGTAGCCTAGGCTGACCTCAGCCTCTTGAGTGTGGGAATAACAAGCTTGTCTCACCACATTCAGCTTGATTTTGGCTTGTTTGGCTTGCACATAAGCTCTAAAAGGGTCTTTCTTCCCAATGCTCCCTCTCTAGTTCTTATCTGCATAAAACTACTGAATCTACCTGCTTACTTGACACTTGGGTGTTTGACCATTGGTGAAATCTCATCCTAACTAGCAATCCTGTATTTCTCCAGCCTTTTTTTATATGGCTAGGAACATCAGACAGTTCCTCCTCTATCTTGGCCCTACTGAACTCATTTCCAATTCTCAGTTTATGCCATTCCCTGACCTTTGTCTATCACTGCTTTATTCAAGTTTCCCCTTAAGAAGCAGAATGGTTTATCAGGTGCCGGAGACTTGCTACTAAAGACTACAATTAATGATCTTCACATCCTCTTTTGAAGTCACAAAGGACATGACCAAGAACCCTCTGGATATGAGTAGTAACCACCTCTGCTACTGAAATGTGGCTTCTGGAAGCTGGTTGAGCATATTGTTAAAAATTTTCTAGATAGGGAGCATCTCAGACTCTCTTCTCTAGGAAAAGCAGCACACACGTACCAAGCCAGGCTAAAGGAAATACTTACATAAGCCAGAGGCTGCTTGTCCTGGAGAAGCAGGAACTTGTGGTTCTGCTCCGGCCCAGCATACTCAAGGACCAGAGCGAAGTGCTCAATATATCTCAGTGAGAGACGGTCCTGTAAAGTCACCATCACATCCTATAGGAGAAAAAGTACTTTGAAAGCGGAAATCCATTATGGCTCTAAGCTAACTAAGTAGCAAACATATAAGGAGGATAGACAACCAAGTACAAACATCCTATGGAGAAGGTAGAGACAGCAGTCTTCATGGTGGTCCAAGTACTGGATTTCAGGATGAAAAAAGGGGCCCATGAGTGCTGCCTACAGGTCTGGACCCAGGGGAACATCACATACCCAGGACTTGGAGGTGTCTGTCTCTGAATTATCCCTGATTGGACATATGGAAAAAGAAGGTTGTGTCACTGCTTCCAGCCCTCCTTCTACTAGACAAGTAATTGAGTGCTCACTGAGTGCCAAGTACTGTGTTGGTTCTCTTCTCCCCTTCTCTCATCAATCAAAATGTCTACTCTGCCTTGCCTGTCAACTCTTAGGAATTAACAAAAGCAAAAGCTACATTTCTATGATTAAAAAGTAGACTATTTCCGGATTCATAATCTAAATCAAATGACTTGAGTTACTGGCAAAATGTTCATTTTTGGCCGTAGCTGGCTTTTATAGATGATCAATTTAGCAACTTGAAAAATGTGTCCATGCAGAGGAACAATGTCACGTGTCTGCTGTACAGTCATAAATCTGACAACTTCTGGGCTCCGTCTGCTCTGGTGCCCTACTTTTAATACTAGGGCGTCTGGAAACATTATCAGTGGGGGCTGCCCAAATGTCATTTTTGAGATTTCCTCCATCTATTTGCTATGACTTCAGCATCCATACTGGGCGCCAGTGTGTGCATTTGTGCACTCAGCATCTCCTCTCAGTCACCAAAGGCTGTAAAGAAGCAGGCTAGAAGGGTCATAGAGCTCTGTGACAGCTCAGCCGACTAAACAAGCCCCTCAGTGAACACTGCAAGACACTCAGCCATTGAAATGGTAGACTGGAAAGTGCTGGGTACTTGAGAGGATGTCTTTGTATTATCCAAGTAGTCACAGAGGTACCCGTATTGCTGAAGCTCTGGCAGGAACAAATGAGGTTTTCTTTGCAGTTCAGCTGCATTGGGATTGTGGACAGCCAAGCCGGCAATTGCCAACTGGTGTTACAAGTGTAACAGCCCATGTGCCAGGCTGTCAATTCACACAGGTACCTCTCTGGGACAAGTGGCTTGGCAGCCTGTCAAAGTTCCAATGAATAGCCATGCACCCTTCCTGAAGTCAGACTGGGATCTCAAGTGAGGGGAACACTGCTATCATGGAAGCCACTATGGTGGTAATGATGTGAGGTGGGAGAATGTGTGAAGAAGCTACCAGAGGGAAGGAGTTGGCAGCATATGCTCTCATACAAAGACAGAGCCTACACTGGGCAAAGCAACCTATGAAGAAACACTAAAGAAGATTCTGACACAGAGATACACACATCTGGATGAGGGACTTTGGAGATCTCCTGGGTGACTTTAATTCGTGTGTGTGTGTGTGTGTGTGTGTGTGTGTGTGTGTGTGTGTGTGTGTGTGTGCCTGTACTGGCCCTTGAACTCAAGGCCTAAGCCTAAGGCCTTTATTTTGTTACTCACAGATGCTACTCTGCCACTTGACCAACAGGTCCACTTCTGTTTTTTTGCTGATTAATTAGGGATAAGGGTCTCATGGATTTTTCCGTCTGGGCTGGCTTAAAACCAAAATCCTCAGTCTCAGTCTCCTGAGTAGCTAGGATTACAGGTGAAAGACACCACAATCAGCTTAATTCTGCATAATTCCTCTTAGCAAAAGTTTCCTGGTCTAGGTTCTTTTTTATTTATTATTTATTTTTTATTTTTTTGCTAATCTTGGAGCTTGAACTCAGGGCCTGGGAACTGTCCCTGAGGCTCTTGTGCTAAAGGTTAGCACTCTACCACCTGAGCCACAGAGCCACTTCCAGCCTTTTCTGTTTATGTGGTACTGAGGAATTGAACCCAAGGCTTCACCCATGCTAGGCAAGCACTCTACCACTAAGTCATATTCCCAGCCCGGTTCTTTTCTTCTCTTCTTTTTTCTTCTTTTTTTTTTTTATAGCCCCAGTGTGGGAATCATAAGACACCTGTGGACCAAGGCAGGTTTTCTGCATAGGTGTTATAGCCCTTCAGCAATAATAGGCTGCACTGGTTGCACAAAAAAACCTTCATTTTGGAATAGCAGTCTCTTTCTGGAGAGAGTCCAGAAAATCAGGAATGGACAGTTGTGTTCCAGAGCAGAGTGAACGTAGGTTAAATTGTATCATCGTCTCTGTTCTTGGAGACTAAGAGAATCACTAGGACTTTTTCATGCCTGGCTGAGCTGTTAAGAATCACAGTTCAGTAATTGCTCTTCCTGTGAAAAGCATAGCTGAAAGGGCTGTGGCTGGACTTTTCAAATCTCGGTTCCGTGCTTAAGATTTGGTTGCAAAGCATGGCTAAGTTAACCTCCCAAGAAACTGCATTTGTTTATTTCTGTGTGTAAACTTGTGTAGATATTATTGTATCAATACAAATAAGTTTTGCTTTATAAATGGCATGATAATATTAACAATCCTAGTCCTTAATAATCTTTTAGGATCCGAGGAATGTGAACATGAAACAGCTCAGAAGCAGATGTGCACTCTTGTGCACAACCACATTTTAACAATCAACACACAGTTGGGCTTGCAAAGTCCACCACTTCAATGGAGGACTGTGCATTTTTGTAGCCTTGTGTTCATGAGCATTGAGAGCAGTGAGCAGCCATGTGCAGTCTCAGAGGAACATAGGACAAACAGCTGACCGAGGAAAAAAGACTCTGTATGTACCTTGACAGTGGTCCGGCCATCAAATGTGAATGACTTGATCTGCCCATTTTCTAAGAAAACCTTCAGGACGTTGGGGATGAGGAGGAGAGCTTCCTTCTTCATCATTTTCTATGAAAAGTCAGAGAAAAGATAATGACAAGGCTCATTCAGATGAAGAATAAGGTCCAGATGTGTGTGTGGTAACAGAAAGAGAGAGATGATAGAGTCAAAGGGTATGAAAGGGCAAAGAGACAGAGGAAAAAGAAGTTCGATAATGTTACATGGTGATCAGAACCAAATTCCCCAAGAAGATGTTAGGCCATATTTAAAGGTCACATCCTTCACTGGACATGAGGTGCACTTATATTGTACTGTGGTTCAAATCTCTATTGCTGTGGCCCTGAATCACTACTACACACACACACACACACACACACACACACACACACACACACATGCACACACACGCACACGTACACGCACACACACCCTGAGGGGTTTCTGTGCCTCAGCTTATCATCCTTCCCTTCCTACCAGATCCTTCACAAGGTCTTTTCTCTGCTATTCTCGTCCCTTCATGGCATTCCAGCCCTCATTCCCTTTTCAGTGCAGGGTACAGAGCAGGACTTCACACATGCTAGGCAAGTGCACTACTAAGCTACATCTCAAGTCTCTAGGTCACAGGTTCTTTCAGATGTGGCTCTTGCTACCTCTCTGCAGTCATGTCTTACCATTCCTGGTATTCTTTTTTTTTTTTTGGTCCAGTCGTGGGGCCTGAACTCTGGGCCTGGGTGCTGTCCCTCAGCTCTTCAGCTCAAGGCTAGCGCTCTACCACTTGAGCCACTGCGCCACTTCCGGCTTTTTTCTTTTTGCTTATGTGGTGCTGAGGAATCGAACCCAGGGCCTCAGGCATGCAAGGCAAGCGCTCTACCACTGAGCCACCTTCCCAGCCCCCCATTCCTGGTATTCTTGTTCCTTTGATGCCTCCATATCACTGACAATTCTTCATCGCAGAGAGTGTAAATTTAGTGTCTCAGCTCTGACTGATACACTCAGTATTAATAGTATGAAAATCTCTGAGATGATCCCAAGTACTCTCAGACATATTTGAAAGCTCTTGGAAAATGGGAGCCACTGACCTTGATTCAGAACCATGGCCCATTTCTTAATATCTGATCACTCCTTAGCCTAAGTTTTCCTGGACCAAGAGTTTGTTTAAAGAAGACTACATACTAATTTCTGAATAAAAATTATTAAATAAACATAATCTCTTCTGCCTTCTTCTTTCCCTTTCTATTCATTCTTCAAACCAAGCTCCAATATGCATTCTGTAATGCCTTGGTACAGTAACATCAGATACTTGTACTGATCTTATCATGAGTTCCTGTTATCAATTTATACCCCTTTCTTTCTGTGCATAGGTGGTGTGTGTGTGTGTGTGTGTGTGTGTGCGCGCGCGCCCGTGCGCGTGTGTACTTTTTCAGTTTTTGAGACAGGGTCTTACTATGTAGGCATGGCTGGGCTGGAACTTGCTATGTAGGTCAAGCTGACCTCAAACTCAAAATCCTCCTGCTCCAGCCTCCCTAGTGATAGGTTCATAGATGGGTACTATCACACATGGCAATATTTTTGCATACTTGTTTTTCACAATCAAACAGTAAATTCAGAGCACAAAGACCATGTATATTCATCTTTTCAGTCCCAATACTAAAGAGCATTCCTGACATACAGCTGGTATTCAACTAATGGCTGTTAAATGAACATGCAGTAGGTGTTTTCTTTGTATGTAGGTACTGGACTTGAACTCAGGGCCTTTTTCTCTTTGTCCCAGGACTCTCTGAGGTCAGTGTTAGCTGAATATGAGTTCAGTTCTCCTAGACAAGACAACACCTTGCAACATGGGACTTGGCCTTGTGATACTCCTGCCTGGCTGACCCTGAGTGTCCCTACCTTCTACTATTCTCCATTATCTAAATGAATTAATGAATAAACAAAAAAAGTAAATAAAGTTTAAAAAGTGGGCCTTTCCAGTCCTCTCCTTGATCCTGAGATGCCTTGCTCCTGCCAACTCCAGAGGCCCCAACTCCCCAGGCTGATGACGCTCAGTGGTGGCAGGTTTTATTTAGCACACTGGGTTGGACTCAGATAATTACTTAATTGATTTTGCTTAAAAATAGAGCTGGCAAGGAACGCCCACAGGATTTATTTTTACTCTGGTTGCTTAATAAAGCCTTGGAACACAAGGGAAAGAGATATGGGACAGCCTGGAGTCATCTGGACTCCCCAAGTCCCAACAGGCTGCTATGGTCCATACTGGCAGCAGCAGTGGAAGGCTGCTGTTATGATATTCAGAGAATTTCCTAAGTACAGTAAGAGGTGGAAGATCGATGTGCCTTTGTCCCGGTAAGAGCTTTGAGAGATGCTTGGTGGCCTGTCCCAGTGAGGGAAAGAGAGAAGTCATTGGAAGGGTTCTAGCTGCTCTGGGACACTTGTTTTCCAGTAGGGCTGGAGTAGGGGTTTCAGTTTGCCTGTGGCCCAGCTCTGTGGTATGGAAGAGTTACAGTGGAGGAAGGAGAGCATGGAAAATGGAAAGGGGGTAGACAAATAAAGAAAGGGAGGAAGTGTGGGAGTTTTTCACTGGTTGTTCTGGCCATGGCTAATTTGTCTGCAATATTGAGGTAGGATAGACTGCACTGGTCCAACTTTCCAAATTGAAGTCCTATGTTTCAGGACACAAATGTCCCTTTGGTGACTTGGCACTCAGAATCTGCTTCAGTCTGATCTTCAATGGACTTCATCCTGTATCCTCTACCCTCTGATCACCCATTGTCTTTAACTTCAGCCTTTTCCAGAATGGACATAGATCCCAAGCACCAGTTATTCAGACAGCTTGCCAATGGGGTCCCACAGTCCTCTGGGCTTCCTAGCCTTTTTTATACATGTGTGCCTGAGGGCACTGGCTGGGTTTGAGGATGAGAATCAGGCAATGGAGATGTGTCTCTTGTCCTTTCTTCTGAGTGGCTTTGCCTCAGAGAACTAGAGGTGCTGGGCATCTCACTCATTTCCCTGCTAGTTCAGGGCCTGTTATCTTCTCTCAACAACTACAGCTGGGCCTCAGTGTGTGAATGCTAAGTATCCCTGACAGCACAGCTGGCCACTGCCTACAAAAGCACACAAGGCCTGTTAGCTCAATCTCTCCTACCCCCACTGGGATATCACCAATTTCCTCAGACTCCTGGGGAACTCTGGGCCAGATTCCATGATAGCTGAACACACTTATTCCTGCTTCCCACTCACCTCTTCCCATCTGCACATCTGGAGCTGACAGCTCGCCTCATGTAAATCCCACAAAACAGTGAGAAAGGCCATGGGCTGGCCAGCGTCTCCTAGATTGGCAGCTGTTTGGAATGAGCTGTCAAACATTACCTGTTTGTAGAGAAGATGCCACATAGCAGTGGATTCTCTACTGCCTTAGTCTGAACCACTCGTCCCCCCCTCCCACTGATACCCCAACACTGAGAGGTATCCAGTGACAGGAAACAGGTATTTATTTTGTGCATAATAAAAACTTGCTGAGTTTAAGCAGAGTCTGTCATTTCCCCTAGGCAACTTCACCTATCACCACAGTTTTCTCCAGTCAAGATGTGAAATTGCAGGACCACTTAAATGAGAAGAGAGTTCAATTTCATCAGCTTCTTGCTCCCTGGATCTTCAGAAAACCATTACTTCCTTCCTGTTTCTATCAAGTAGCCAAAAGATGTTTATGGAGCACTTGTTCTGAGTGTATGCTATTGTGGCAGGGATGGAAATTTCTCTACACATCAAGAGAATCTGGAGTGTACTGATACATGTTTTTTCTTCTTCCAATGTGTGGGGAGCCTCCCTGGAAGCTACACACTCTGGTCTACTCACTACCTACTCACTCACAGCATGGGATTTTCTGGTTCCAACCCCTTAGTAATGTTATCAACTGGGATGAGAGAAGAGAGAGAGGGGAAAGAGAGAGAGGAGGGAGGGAGAAGGAGAGGGAGAGGGGGAGGGAAAGGGAGAGGGAGGGAGAGAAATAGAAAGAGAGGGAGGGAAGGAGGGAGAGGAGTGAGAGAGAGAGGGAGGGAGAGGAGTGAGAGAGAGAGGGAGGGAGAGGAGAGAGAAAGAGAAAGAGAAAGAGAGAGGGAGGGAGAGGAGTGAGAGAAAGAGAGGGAGGGAGAGAAGGAGAGAGAAGAAAGGGAGGTAGAGGAGAGAGACAGAGAAAGAGATACACACACACACACACACACACACACACACACACACACACACACACACACACAGACACAGATCTCCACAGCTTAGCTAATTTTGGCCAAGCACTAAGGAGTAGAGCCAAGGCTGGACTTACTGCATCTGTTTCTCCAACAGCCACCTGCTCAGAAAATCGGACCTTCACAGGATTAGATCTCAGCTTGGCCTTCTTTGCAGCACTGATGAAAGCAGATTTGGGAGACTGAAAAAAAGAACAGAGGGCCGGTGAGTTCACTATCCTTGGCGGGAATCCTGACCTATGTCATGTCAGAGTTAAGATGTCTCAGTAGAACTGAGTGTAGTCACATAAACTTGTAATCACAGCATTCAGGAGGCTGAGGTAGGGGGACCATAAATTTAAGGCAAGCCTGGATTACTCTGTTTTGAAATTTAAAGAAAGATGTCTAAATACATGAGTACATGCACATTTTGCCTTGCTAATCAATGAATCAATAAATAAGTATTGATTGCCTATTAATTGCAAGGCAATATACTATCTCCTTATACAATTGTGTGTTGGAAAAAAGCTGGACATGAATCAAATGTAGGGAAATTGATGAATGCTATAAGCCTATGGGAGTTTCTCTAGAAATAACACACATTGGATTTTTAGATATTTGCTTTCCTTATTATGAGATATACCTAAATGTTGGATTTTATTGCATCTGAATATAAATGTTCCAAAGGATTTACAGAATTAATCTTACTCATCTCATAGATATGCCTTGCCCTTAGGAAAGAGACTCATAACAAATTATGTTTTCGATGTAGGAGAAAGAAACCATAGCCCTCCAAAATGACTCACCCACCATTTCTACACTGCTCAGGAAGAAAAATATGAGAGATTTAAGCTAGGGCTCTTGGCTCTCTACTTCTGGGTGCTTTGCTTATCTAATTCTGTTTGAAATGCCTAAAGATTCAGTTAAGCTTTCTGGTTCTTGAAAACATTTCCAAAAATTGAACAGGAAGTATGATTAGCAAACATTGGAAACTACATCCATCTATCCCTGCTCACAGGTTCTGCATCCTTGGATTCAACCATCCACAGATTAAAAATACTTTAAAAATGGTGTCTGTACTAAATATATATAGATTTTGCTTATCTTCATTCTTAAAGCAGTACAGTATATCAAGCATTTATGTAGTATTTACATTTGATTCCATATTCTAAGTAATCTACAGATGATTTTAATTATATGGGAGGATATGGTTAGTCCATATGCAAATAACTTGACATTGTACCTAGAGACTTGAGCATCTATGGATTTTGGTACCCATGGTGGGTGTCCTGGATATAGGAAAGGTTTTCTTTAAATTCCAGACCTTTGCTGAGTTCCATACCTCCCAGTAGCCAGTGAATTTAGAAATCCTGCTAAAGGGTATCCTGTTTGGGGGGAATTTATTCGTTAATTTGCCAAATTTAAGGAGGGTCTACTATGTACTAGGTAGTCTTCCAGATGATGAATGATACCATAGTGAACAAGACAGACAAAGCTCCTGGGCCTCATGGCTCATCTGTTCTATCTGGAATATAGATAGTAAACAAACAACTTTTTTGAGATAGAATCTTGATATGTAGCCTAGCCTGGCCTTGAACTTATGATTTCCCTGCCTCAGACTACCAAGTGCTGGGATTACAGGCATGTGCCACGATGGCTGGCTAATAAACAAAGATTTTTCGTAGCAGATAAGGACTACATTAGTCTTCCCTTAGCTGCAGTTTGCTCTGTATGGTTTCAGTCACATGTAGATAACTACAGCTTGAAATTTTTAAATGGAAAATTCAGAAATAATTCAAAAGCCTTTGTTTTTTTGTTTTTTGTTTTTTTTTTTTGGGTTCGGTTGTGGGGCCTGAACTCTGGGCCTGGGTGCTGTCCCTCAGCTCTTCAGCTCAAGGCTAGCGCTCTACCACTTGAGCCACAGTGACACTTCCGGCTTTTTTTTTTTTCTGATTATGTGGTGCTGAGGAATCGAACCCAGGGCCTCAGGCATGCAAGGCAAGCGCTCTACCACTGAGCCACCTTCCCAGCCCAGTTCAAAAGCCTTAAATATATTTTGTTATCAAGTATTTTACTAATTATTTTATTTTGTTATTGTTGTTAAACTCTTACTATGCTTGATTTATAAACTAAATACTATCATAGTATATATGGATAAGAAAAAATGTTTCCTATATTTAGGAACTGTTTTACAGTTCAGTATTATTAGTTGTTTAGGCATCCACTGGGGATCTTGGAAAGTATTCCCGGCAGAAAAGGGGGTTTAGTGTAGGAAGGAAAATAAAGAAGGATAAGAGACTACACAAGAGAATGATGGAGACTGGGGTTATTTTAGTAATTTTCAAACCTATAATCCACTATTCTTAACTGTAGTCACATGCTGTGCAATAGATCTTAAACATTTATTCCTCCTGTTTGACACTATATACTCTTTTTTTTGCCAATCCTGGGGCTTGAACTCAGGGCCTGGGCACTGTCCTCGAGTTTCTTTTGCTCAAGGCTAGCACTGTACCACTTGAGCCACAGCGTGGCTTCTGGCTTTTTCTGTTTATGTGGTACTGAGGGATTGAACCCAAGGTTTCATGCATGCAAGGCAAGCACTCTACCACTGAGCCACATTCCCAGCCCACTTTATACTCTTTGAATAGCATCTCCTCATTCCCTTCTCTCAGCTCCAGCTTCTGGCAACCACCACTGTATTCTGCTCCTGACAATATCTAATATGAATTATTTGTCTCTGTGTCTGGTTTATTTTACATAGCATAATGTCTTCCAAGTTCATCCCATTAGCAAATGGCAGAATTTCTTTTTTTTCTTGCAGTGATGAAGACTGAACCCAAGGCTTTGCAAGAATTTCCTTTGTAAAGTTGAATAGTATTCCATTACATATGTCCAGTCATCTGTCAATGGACAGGTTGATTCTATATTTTGGCTATGCTGAATTGTGCTACAATGAACACAGTATCTTTTCGACATAATAGCTTCAACTTCTTTAGAATATATATCTAGAAATGAGATTGGGGGTGGTATTTTAGATATGTTGTTCAGTGAAGACCTCTTTGAGGACATTTAAGCAGAGATTTGAAGGAAGTAAGAGAGGACATCCAAGAGGCTATCCAGAGAACAGGGCTTCCAGGCAGAAAGAACAGTAAAGGCCCAGAGGTATAGGATTTGGGTGGAAGAAGAACAGGAATAATCCCTCACGTAACTGTACAATGATGCAGTAGGGAATGGAAGCAATGTGCTGAGAGAAGCAGCTGAGATTGAGTTATTATGTAGGGCTTTGTAAGTCATGGTGAGAACTTTAGACTTTCCTCAGAGGGGGGTTTTGAGGAGACAGAGTCTGGAGTGCATTTAAAAAGATGCTTCTGCTGCTTTGTGGAAAATGGAGTGTAAAAGGGCAATGTCAAGAGGAGGAAGGCCAGTTACATGTCCGACTGCAATACTTATGACTGCAATAATACAGTTCAAATATGGTGACAGCACAGGCTAGGTTCACAGTAATGGAGATGATGAGAAATGAGTGACTTCTAGGTAGATTCTTAGGGCTGAGCCAAGATCCTGTGCTGATGAGTTGGATACAAGGAGTAAGAAAGAGGTGCCAGTGGCTCACACCTATAATCCTAGCTACTAAGGAGGCTGAGATCTGAGAATCATGGTTCAAAGCCAGCTTGGGCAGGAAAGTCCATGAGACTCATCTCCAATAAAACACCAGAAAACAGGAAGTGGCACTGTGGCTCAAGCGGTAGAGAGCTCACCTTGAGCTGAAGAGCTGAGGGATAGCACCCAAGCCCAGAGTTCAAACCCCATGAGCAACAAAAAAAAAAAAAAAAAAAGAGGAGAGTGAACACTAAGAGTAGGCTTGTCATTTGCCAAGAAAAGAATTAGGGGGAAATCAAGTTTGAGGCCACTTTAAATCATCTTTTCCATTGATTTTAGAGCCTGTGAGTCCTATGATTAGGAATTCCTTTGTGTTAAGACCCTTAAGGGTCCCTGTCAGCTGGAAAGGTGAGCCATTTACCCTGTGGTTGGGATTCATTTACTAAATCAGCCACAGGGGGGCAGGGCCCTAAGATATAGACACATCAGAAACAAAGGGCCTCATCATCCTCATCACGTCTTAAGCTCTGGACCCAGCTGTGTTTTCTGTCAGGGCAGCAATCTCATTTATCCAGAGGGCAGATCACCAAAAGCCACTTGTTCCACCTGAGTCCAGCAGGACTCAGGCTGCACAGCAAAAAGGCTCAAAGGGGTTTTAAAACTCCCAAGACCCAAGCCCTTTTCCAGACCAATTACATCAGAAGTCCTGGGGTTAGGGCCAGAATATTAGTATTTTTCAAAGCTTCTGATGATTTCAAAGTGTAGCCAAGATTGAGAATCACTGAGCTAAAGGAACCTTAGATTTCACATCCTGAGTCACAGGGGCAATTTGTTGGCAGCAGATGATACAGCAGAATGAAATCCAGGCTGGAGATCGTTGCAGAAAGTGATTACAGTATTGATTGTTCATGAAGTCAATACATGTCTTTGCATGTTGCACAGCTGGGTGCTCAAATCCTAGGTGGGGGCTGAAGGCTGAAGCAGGAGTAAAGGGAAGGGCAAGACAGGAAGATCCGCAGTTCTGCTCAGGCAGATCTGTTTTATTCCACAGCTACACAATTTACCACTGAGCTGTCACAAACATGAGGCAAGTGGAATCTTTGTTCTGTGTGACAGTCACTCTCTCCCTTCTTTGTTATCATATACCAGCAGATATATGCCACCATTGTGGGACAGCATCTCTAGAGATCTTAAAGGCCATGCAGTTGGTGTTTCACTGTTAAATGCAAAAAGGAGGTCCACAAAGAGGGTACAGTTTTCCCAAAATGTCAAAATAATTGAGTAGCAGAGCTGAAACCAGAATTCAGATTTCCTGAGCCTTGGATTAATGATTGTCTCCCTATAGCAGGCTGGGAGTCTACTACTGATCTTTCATCCACTGGTTTGAATTTTACCTTGGCCTATCTAATGGATTCCAACAACCAAGGAACCCCGCTGCTATCCTTTTATGTATTCACTCATAGGAGGGGGAAGCATCTTTGCTAGTCCTACCAAACATCCAAAATTAGATCCTGTCTTAAAGATTTTTGTTTGTTTGTAGCATTATAGCAAAAGATTCAGATATTTACAGGAGCAACACCAGTGAGAGTTGAATTGCCAATATTTTCAGGGGTTGTAATCACTTCTGGGTGGCGGTTTCAGAGTTATTTTCAGCTTGTTTATGCCTTATTCCTCATTGACCCTTGTCTTGTTGATCTCAGATACACCATCCTGTTCTCAGTCTTCAGCCTCAATCCCTGATGGTGACTCACTAATTGCCAGCTGCTCTCTTCTAGATGTCACATTCATGTCTAGCTTTATGTTAGATACAGGTGATGCCTGCCTTCCAGTGGGATACAAGATGGCTCTCAAAGGTCTCTATGTCCTAAGCATCTTCAAAGCTTAGCTGTGGTGCCTTAAGTTCTTTTCTTTTATTAAAAGCACACATTTTTTGTATTAACTTTTTGTTTAGAAAGAAGATTCTCAACTGATGGTTTTTTCAATTAATCACTTCCATAAAGGAGCCTGAAGTTCTGAATACTAGGGTCACTTCACATTAACATATTGACAAATGCAAATGTGGTAACAGGAAGAGGTGACAAATACTTTTAGGGCCCAGCAAGTGAAAGGCTGATGAGGGCCAAATCTTGTCTACCATCTGCTTTTGGAAATAAATCTATATTGAAATAGTCATGATTTTCATCTATGCATTGCCTACGGCTGCTTTGGGGCTTTCACATTTAATCTGCAATATTTACTATATGGGCCCTTACAGAAAGTGTGCTGACCTCTATACTAACTTATACACTACCACACCAGTTTTAAATCTACCCAGGGATAAGAATTACTAGGAAATGTTCATTAAAACATGATGTTTCGGCCCACATACCTATCAGATTTAAATTCAAAATCCTTGGGAGAGTAGGGTCCAGGAATGCAGATTGGTTAAGAAGTTCTAACCCATTAAGCATAGATTAATTGACGACCTTAAAGCTGGGACATCTGAGCTCTTCACTGACCCTATTTTTTTCTCCAAGCAGCCGTGAGTCTGATTTTGCAACAGGCACTCTGTCTGGCTAAAATGAATTTTTAGTTTGAAACACAGGACTAGAATTGCTAAGTACTTCTGGGGCCACTGCAAGCCCCTTGAAGCAAATATGAAGCCAGCAGCTAGGTGGAATAAGGAATTGAAGAGAGAGTCTGCCTTTGCCTCAGGGCTGAATTCAGCAGCTGGTGATGCTCTGACCATTTTTTAATTTGGGGGCTCTATTAGAACAGATTTCAGGGCTATGATCATTTATGTCTTGGCCAAAGTTAGGTATCTGGTCAAATACTTCACTGAAAGATAGTACCCCACATTTTAAACATTTTATTTTATTTTTACTTGACACAAAATAGGTATATATATATATATATAGATAGATAGATAGATAGATATAGATATATATATATACACATATGTACACAATAGGTGTACATATGTATGGGGTACAGTGTGATGTTTTGATACATGTATACATACATACATTCTGTAACAAACTGATCAAGCATACCTACCACCTCAAATTTTTATCATTTCATTGGGGGTGACATCAAAATCACCTCTTCCTGCTCTTTCAAACATCCATTCTTAACTATAGTCATACTATAGTGTAATTTAAAAATAAAACAGAACTTATTCATCCTATCTAACTGTGCAATCTAAAACAGTCTCATAGCACTGAAGAGTTAAAACAGTGGTTATTCAGACTGAGAAGGGTGGGGAGTGAAGACTGGGAGAGGTCAAAGTAGCGCTCTGGTTCTTGCCTGAAGCTCAGCCCATTTCCTGATTGGTCTTTCTGCAGGCTCATTGTCTTTGACACCTGAGCCTACTTACAATCAATTCCCATAGCAACCACTGTGGGCGCCTGAGATAATAGAAGGCTGCCTTGGTAGCACCAGATTTCTGATAAGGGAACCTGGAGGCCTTCCTTTCAGCAGTCAGGACTGCAGAGAAATGACCATGTCTTCTCCTAACCTCCAATGCCACTGCCAAGCCACACTGGATTCTAGCCTCATTCCTCAATTCTATCCTTTATTGCCTTCTGTTGATTGCTGGTTCCAAACACAGTACTCTTCTTAACACAGTGGGCTTATTCCTACTTCTGGACTCACTTCATGGTGACTCCTTCTCATCTCTACCTTTCATGGGCCTGGGAGTCCTTCTTAATGCTATCTTTCTTATAACTCAGTTCCAATTCAACCTTTGTTCAGAATCCTTCCCCAGCCCCTCTACTCCCTAGAATACAGTATTTCAAGTACTGCTTACCTCATAGCTCATCTCCCCTAGTGCTAAGCACGTAGTAGGCTCAGTATAAAAATTATTAGCTGATTGCCAAGATTAACAACAAATTAGTTTATAAATTCAGCAAAAAATGGTTTGAGCATGTACTACACCTCAAGAAGCTCCATGTAGCTGGATGCATGTGGCTCACACCTGTAATCTTAGCTACCCAAGAGATCTGAGAATTCAGACAGCCAAGGCAGACAAATTCAGGAGCCCTTTGTTTTCAAGTAACCAGCAAAAAGCCAGAAGTTGAGGTATGGCTCAAATAGTAGAGTACCAGCCTGGAGCAGAAAAAACCAAGCAAGAGCCAAAGCCCCATGTTTAAACCTCAGTACTGGCACATACACGAAAGAAGTTCCATGGAAAACAAGTTAGTTCTGCAGTGGTTTCATTATTTTGGCTTTTTTCCCCTGGAAAAGTGGTTCTAGGCAAAGAGCATGCAGGCTCTTTGGGTATTAGTTAAGTTTTCAGAACCAGAAAAATGGTGTATTGTTTGAAGGAATTGTCTTTGCTTGTTTTACCAAGGCTATTCTAGGTTCTAGGTCACAATCCAGTACTTTATATTGATTTAAATTATTTATTGAGTAGTAGGCATTAGACCATTATCAGCTACACAGTTTAGAGGTTGGAAGAAGCCTTAGGGACTATCTGGTTATTGTTTCCTAAATTCTACTTATCATTTGAATCATCTGTGGGTGTATATATATATATATTTTTTGCAGTACTGGAATTTTCACTCAGGGCTTTGTGCTTGCTATGCAGGCACTCTACTACTACTACTACTTGGGTTTAATAGCTGAGAGCTCCGTTTCTTTCAAATATTTGACCAATATTTATTAGTGCCCACACTGTGCCAGGTGCTATTCCAGATATTGAGGATACATTAGTGATAGAACATTGTCCATACACTTGTAGAACTAACATATTAATGGAGGAGATAGTTAAGCAACACAAATGCAACATTTCACATGAACTTAAAATGATACACACTGGGTGTCAGTGGCTCATGTCTGTAATCCTAGGTGCTCAGGCAGCATAGATCTGATGGAAGGCACACTGGGCAGGAAAGTCTATCAGAATCTTATCTCTAATTAATGACCAAAAAGCCATAAGTGAAGCTGTGGCTGACATGGTAGTATACTAGCCTTGACCAAAAAAAGCTCAGGGCCAACACCCAGATCTTGAGTACAAACTATAGGACGGACACACACACACACACACACACACACACACACACACACACACACACACACACACAGAGCTAAAACAATATGCCCACTTTGGAAAATAGTGGGCAGTTATTTAATAAACTAGGTATTCACTTATTAAATGGGCCAGCATTTATCCCAGACAAATGACAACTTAATCTAACAGAAAACCTGTACACAATGTTTATAGCAGCTTTCTCCAGAAGAGTCTCAAACTAGAAATGTTCCAGGTACCCTTTGACAGAGTGGGAATCTGTCCTGTGGAATACTACTCTTCAATAAAAGGGACAAAACACTATGAGGAACATCATGCAGCAAGCATCTCAAGGGCATTATGCTGAGTGAATAAAAACCACTTCCTCAAGGTTACATTGATATTATAGTACATTATTCCCTTTACATAGCATTGTTGAAATGAGTAATTTATAGAAATGGAGAACAGATTATTGGTTGGTAGGAATTCAGAGTGTGAGTGGGGGAAGGAGGTATGACTGTTAACAGGCAACATAAGGAATCTTTTGGGTGATAAGATTTTTTTTTAATTATCTTGATTGGGTTGGTGGATGCATAAACCTACTTATGATAAATTCACACTGAACTACATATGCATATTGGTAATTTCCTGAAAACAATTCTTTTTTTGGCAGTAGTGGGGTTTGAGCTCAGGGCCTCATGCCTCCTAGACAGGTGCTCTACCACTTGGGCTACACTCCCAAACATTTTTCATATAAGAGATACATGTTTTTTCCTGGGCAAGCCTTGGACCTCAATTCTCCTATGCACAACCTCTTGTGACTGGACTCACAGGGCATGCACCACTGTGCTTGGTTTATTGATAGAGATAGGCTCTTACTTTTTGCCTCAGTTGGCCTTGAACCAGCCACGATCTTCCCAATCTCTACCTCCCAAGTAAGTGGAATTTGTAATTTTATGAGTTTCTGGGATCAACCCCCTCTTTCTTTGTTTGTGACAAGTCTCACTATATAGCCAAGCTGGCTTGAAATCCTCCTGCATTCACCTCCTGTGTGCGGGGATTATCAGTATATGTTACCACACTTGACTCTGATTCCCTGCCCTTCTTTTCTTGCTGGTCCTGGGACTTGAATTATGGACTCGGATGCTGTCCCTGAGCTTTTGTGCTCAAGGATAGCCTTCTACCACTTCAGCCACATCTCCACTTCTGGTTTTCTGTGGTTAATTGGAGATAAGACTTTTCCTGCCCCGGTTAGCTTTGAACCAAGATCCTCAGATCTCAGCCTCCTGAGTGGCTAGAAAAAATATAGACGTGAGCTACCAGTGCCCGGCTGATTTCCTAATTTTGATGTTGCATTGTATTTATGGAAGATGTAACCACTGGGAACAACATGAAAAATGGTATGCACAATGTTTCTGTACTAGCTTCTTGCTTTCTGTGAATCTACATTTTTTTCAAAAGTTTAAAAATATAGCATATCAGCTTTGCTGAAAGCTTAAGCAGAATCAGGATATAATGACCAGTAGGTGCTATCTCAGAGAATATAGGCAAGGAAGGTGTCGGCAAAGCAATGACATTTGAGGAGACCCAATTAACAGGGTAACTCATACTGTGTCTCTGATCAGAGCAGGAAAATCTCATCATACAAACAGCATGTTTTGTAGGGAGAACTAATGGCTATTTTCAAGACAGGGGTTAGGAATGAGGATGGATGGAGCAACTGCACACATACTGTAAGATGGGGAAAGGGATCATTTACAGCTTCAATGAAGGGAAGGGCTTGTCTGTCTAGAGGCAGAGAATTGCAACTGAGCAAAGTCTGTTTGCCTGGGAGTTGGCTGTGTGTGGTGGGGGCATGTATGTGTGAGTATATGAGTACTGCACGAGTCTATGTGACACTGTACCTGTGAGTATGTGTATGTGTGCATGCAAAGTTCACATGGACATAGAAAGGAGTTGGGGACCTTGGGACAAGGAGGTTGGTGCTGGCTTAGGTTTGTATCCCATGCCTTTTTTGTAAACCCAGGCTCCCAGGCTCCATCCCTGACTTTTTTTTTTTTTTTTTTGGTTCAGTTGTGGAGCCTGAACTCTGGGCCTGGGCGCTGTCCCTCAGCTCTTCAGCTCAAAGCTAGCACTCTACCACTTGGGCCACAGCGCCACTTCTGGCTTTTTTGTTTTTGCTTATGTGGTGCTGAGGAATCGAACCCAGGGCCTCATGCATGCAAGGCAAGTGCTCTACCACTGAGCCACCTTCCCAGCCCTCATCCCTGACTTTTTTATGTAAGCATTACTTCTCCCTGAAATAGTTTCCCTTCTTGCCATGCCTGGGAAACCCTGTCCTCTCAAGGTCCAGCTCAGTTACATCCTTCTCATCATTGGTGGGATACAGAGAAGTGTTGTGGACACTAGGAAGGGAGGTGGAGAGGGGTTGTGAATTTCTGCACATGGAAGTTTTGCATCTGGATTTGTGCATTTGAGTTAAAGTGACAATGTGAGTATATGGTAGTATACTACCATATGTCTATGAGTATACTACCATATACTCATAGCTCATTGCTATAGACAGTAAGTTTCTGAATCCAAAGCTTGAGGAGAGGGGCTTGGGGATTTTACTTTTAAAAGGTAGTCCTATTAATTTTTATGGTATGATAAGAAACATTTAGAAAATGTAATATTCCACTCTAACCTCTCAATTTACAGATGAAGAAACAAATTCAGAAAAGGGAAGTTACTCACTGAAGGTCACATAGCCAGTTAGTAATTATACCAAGACAATAAAGAACCTTGGTCCATCTGTACCTACAAGAAACTTTATAGACAATTCATCACATACAGATTGTCTCCTACATTGTAGGTCACTTAGTAAATACTTACATGAATGAGTTTGAGTAGCACCCACCATCTGCCAGAACTTTATGAGAACTGGATACTGGACAGGTAAATTTCAATGGAATATAGCAAATAAAGGTGGAAGACAGGGGCTGGTAAGGTGGCTCAGTGGTAGAGTGCTTGCCTTGCATGCATGAGGCCCTAGGTTCAATTCCTCAGCACCACATAAGCAAAAAGAAAAAAGCCAGAAGTGGAGCTGTGGCTCAAGTGGTAGAGCAGTAGGCTTGAGCTGAAGAGCTGAGGGACAGCGCCCAGGCCCAGAGTTCAGGCCCCAAGACCGGACCCCCCTCCCAAAAAAAAGGTGGAAGACAGATTTGGAATTGTGGAAGTAGACAGCTTACTTGGGCAAAGCAGAGGGTACAGGACAAAGTAATGCATAGCACAGCACTATACTGTATAGTACTGCCCAGCACTGCATAACACAGCACAGTACTACCCAGCACTGCACTTCACTACACAACAAGGAACTACAAAGCACTACACTGCAGAGCACAGCACTACAAAGCACTGCACAGCATTCTACTGCATAGTACTGCACAGCACTGCACTACACAGGACTGTACTGTATCACACTATACTATACTATACTGCACCACACAGAACTACAAAGCACTACACTGTCCAGCACAGCACTGCAAAGCACTGCAGAACATTGCTCTTCAAAATCCTCAGCCTTGGTTGGCTGTTGAGTAAACAGAAGATTCCAAAGTTTCTCTAAGTTTACTCCTAAATCCTCACCTTATACTTGTTGGCCCTAGTCAGTGATCCCCCTCCTTTCCCATGCTGTGGCTTTCCAACGTGTGGTGGGGTGGGGTCATCTCTTCTCAGTCAGAAAGAAGAACAGATGGCAAAGAGGCTCACTCACCTGATGAGTGTGCAGAACTGTAAGAACGATCGATTCCTTAGCGCTCCTATAGAGAAAAGAGGGAACAGGAGAGCAGTATATCATGCACTAGGTATTCATCTAGTATAAGAAGCAACACCAGAATTTTCCCCTGGGTTGCATTCAGGTATATGGATTAGAACAGAAGGTAATCTGAGTGTTGGCATGGATGCCTGGCCTCCTTATCATTTGTAGATGTGGGCACAAGCCATTCATATTCGTTCACACAGGTATCCAGGATGGGATGACCATTACCTCTGGGGCTATCATTTTTCTGGTCTTCTTTATATATTCCTTCTCATATTCTGTCCATAGAAATCCTCAAATCATGAGAACAATTTTATTTACAGACTAGAAAATTCTCAAGAAAAAGAAAGGCTTGAATTATGGAACTCAAAAGGCATTCTGCTAGAGTTCTGGGAACCATGTATGGTGATTATTAGCAATTTGCTATTTAAGCATGAGAAGAAACTCACAGGAAAAACCCAAAGGAGGTCATTTGGTCATTGTGACTCATACACTGTAGATTTGTTTTAATTGAGGGACCAAAAAATGAGAGCCAGGGAGCAACAGATGGAAGGCAAGACTCTCCATATAGCAAATATTCCAAAGGATGAAGAATTTGAAACTCTTCTGATGAGAATTATGCCAGTGATCAAAGAGGCTGTGAGGTATGAAAATTCTCTCCCAGGAATCCATCTTTTAAAAGAACTAAAAGAAATGAAAATAGTTTGCCCTGAAGGAGCGTCCCTGTTCCAAGTTTGCCTTTTCTAAATGTTTATGGGAACAAAATCATTCAAGAAGGAGTCAAGTCAGGTGGTGAGGTCCACCTATAATCCTAGCACTTGGGAGGCTGAGCCAGGACGATCACGAGGTTGAGGCCAGCCTGGACTACACAGCAAGAGTCTGTTTCAAAGCAAGACAACAACAACAACAACAACAAAGAAGTAGAGTCAAGACTTCCTTGACTCTGGGTATTCAAGAAATGCCTACCCCCCTAATCCCTCACCCTCACTTAAGGACTTCAAAGGCAAAGTACAGACTTGAATTAACTCCAAGTTTGGGAAGTTCCCAGAAGTAGAGTGTGTTACAAGGAAATTACTAATACCTTGAACAAAAAAGGAGCATAACACAAATCATGTGACTTGTGTATTCCAGTCTTGCCATCTCTTCCCACGTCATTTAGAAGAAAGCCGCCATGCTTACAATGCCTTGTGAGGCTCTCCATCTTTCCCTTGCTTCACCTGACTCCAGACACAATGGTTCTCCCCGTCCCTCCATCAAACCAGACACACCTCTGCCTTAGGGCTTATGCAGTCACCTTCTCAGTGAGGCCAACATTGGCCACATTATTATTATTTTTTTGGGGGGGGGTCCATTCGTGAGGCCAGAACTCTGGGCCTGGGCGCTGTCCCTCAGCTCTTCAGCTCAAGGCTAGCACTCTACCACTTGAGCCACAGCTCCACTTCCGGCTTTTTTCTTTTTGCTTATGTGGTGCTGAGGAATCAAACCCAGGGCCTCAGGCATGCAAGGCAAGCGTTCTACCACTGAGCCACCTTCCTATTATTAAAGTTACATTCAGTACCTCGGTGTTCCTGGTTCTCTTTACCCCATATTGAATTTCTATTATTCAATAACATTACTTCTAATGTATTGTATAATCACTTATTTGTGGTATGGTATGTCTCTTCTTACTGGAATATAAATTTCAGTAAACCAGAGGATTTTGTCTCTAGTTCACTGCTGTATCTTTAGTGCCAAGAATAGTGCCTGGTGCATAGTAGCTATTAAACAATAATTATTCATTGATTAAGTGAGTGAATGAGTGAATAAATGAATACCTACCAGTGATCTCTGTTTTGACCCCAAGGGAGCTCTGGATTCCCTCATAAAATCATACTATTTTGTTCTAGGGTACAAAGATAGCCTTTAGAAGCAGAGCAGTGACTTCCAAATGATGAAGCTGAAAGAATTCCAACATGTCCTGGTGAGGTTTAAAGAACTCCCTCTATATTGTGCTGGTGGAAGGTGAAGGGTGAAGGGTGACGGACCAATGTTGAGCAGTAGAGGAATGCAATGAACAACTCAACTTGGAGAAAACCAAACTAAAAATGCTGTCAGGGTCCAGACCCACTTCAAGGTATTTAGCTTGAGGGGGAACAAGCCAAAGAATACCTACTCTGGATTACAGGATAGAGCATCTCACCCTGACCCCATCCCTGGAGCTGCAAGTGCTGTGTCACACATAAATTGCTAAGTCTGCCTTTGAAAACCAAGTATCAGCTCTGAGACAGGTGTGGTTTTGAGAGTCCCAGAAAGATGAGTAGAATGAAAACACTGAGCTGTATGTGAGAGATAGCAAGAGAGTGAGAGAGAGTGAGTGAGAGAGTTGAGAGAGAATAAGAGAGTGAAAGAGCAAGTGGGGGGAAAGAAAGTAAATGGTTCTATTTAGAGAGAGATAGCCAATGTCTGTAACTGAATTTAGCTGTAGAGTTTAGTCTTCCCTAGGTCCTCTTATTAAGAAAACTATGCAAGGATGTGAGCTTGCAGTGTGAGGATAGAGAAGGAGAGTCTGTATATGTGTGTGTGTGTGGGGGGGGTGATAGAAAGGCAGACAGAGACAGAGACAGACGGGGGGGGGCTGGGCATGTAGGAACAAAATTTGCTTTCACTGTGCTTATCATAGTGTGTATTTTTTTCTGGTACCAGGGCTCAGGGTCTCATTCTTGCTCTGCTTTCTTGCATTTGCTCAGCATTCTTGCTCATGGATGGTGCTCTACAACTTGGGTCATGCCTCCAGCCTAGTTTTTTGCTGGTTAATTAGAGGTAGAGTCTCATGGACTTTTATTGGCCTGGACTGGTTTTGAACCATGATCCTCTAGATATCAGCCTCCTGAGTAGCTAGGATTACAGGTATAAGCCACTGCTACCTGGCTTAGGGTTCTTTTAATAGTTTGGTTGGTTCTTATCAGTCACTTGGCTTGTCTCACTGCACAGTACCAACCAAATAAAGAAGGTCAGGTGAGGACTGGAGGTGAGACTGTGGCAAGAGGCTCTTCATGTTTGTTCACATCACTGGAAAAGGCTAAACCAGAGTGTGCGAGGCCTCTCAGACACCTGACTGGCTGACCCTGGAAATTCTAGATAGCCAGGAGCCATGGCTAGGGCTGACCTGCCTGGGAGGACTCCCCTCTTGGGGCAGGAAGGACAGTGGTAGCCCTTTGCTACTAGTGGAGCAGGAGTGAATACACTGTTAAACTCCTGCCAAGGCCCCAAAGGCCCTTGTTACCTGATAAGTTCTATGAACCTCTCCCTGGGGGCTTCACTCACGTCCTCCTCATTAATAGCCACAATCTGGTCACCAGCCAGGAGCTTGTCCTCAGAAGGGCCTCCTGCAGAGAGGAGAGGAGAGAGGAGTGAGCCAGGAAAGCATAAGTCAGGCCAGAGCCACCGTGCCTGAGGGAGCTGAGCTGAGCCAGGCCTGCAGGAGATGACACAGGCTGAGGAGGGGTATGAGGGTGCTGTTCCAGCTTTGGATGCTGTCTATGGAGGGAAGAGAAATGAAGGAAGAGAATGGAGTAAAGCTAGATTAGCTGTCCACAGAATGGTACTAAAAGGTCCCAAGCCCAGATCTTGTTCACAGATGAAGTTACAAGTGCTTGGCTGGCTTGGTTCTAAAGAGAAACAGATTTGCACTTCATAGGAAGGAGTTGCTTAGCCACGAGGAATGACTTCCACACTGCTGAAGTGGTAAAGAGATTAGAAGAGGGTGAGGAGTCTTCTTACATGAATAGTTTCATACTTACTGATCTGGAATGGTTTGAGCATTCTTTCATTTGCCTGGAGACAAGGGTATAGACTAAAAGATTCCGAGGTTTTAATTTGTTTCAACACTGAGAGATGCTGCTCTTCTACAAATGACAGGTGCAATCACAGACTCTTGGGCAGTTTTCTGTTTCCCACCTCTAGTGGTGGTGAGGATATGATCTCAGTTGACTGGACAGAAGTCTTGGTTAAAAGCGTGAGGGCAGAGGATATCTGCAGGGTGGTGGTAATAACTCTGCTGTTTAGTAAAGAACATTTCAAGAAAAAAATTCAGTGACTCAGAGAGAATGAGAAGTCAGATCCAGCATGACTTGAGACTGAAAGAAATGCTTAATGACATGTCCCATTTCTCAAAGCCTCATCTGTAAAATGGGAAAATAATAGTACCTACACACTGTAAGAGTGGTGAGAGGATAAATGAGATGATGAATGTATAATCCACAACAATTGATAGATATTGGTAAGAATTCAACAAATGGAGTTTTTATATCCTCCGTGGTACAACTTCTTCACCTCATTTCATTCCTTATATCTACTTCTATCAAAAATATCATTCTTTATATCTACTTCTTTCAAAATATCAATCTTGCTGGGCACTAGAGGCTGAGATCTGAGGATCACAGCTTGAACCCAACTGGGATAGGAAACTCTATGAAACTGTTATCTCCATTAAAATACCAAAAAAGCTGGAAGTTGAGCTGTGGCTCAAGTGGTAGAACACTAGCCTTGAGCAAAAGAAGCTCAAGACAGCACACAGACCCTGAGTTCAAGCCCCAGGAATAGCACACACAAAAACACCCAATCCTGCTGGGCATGGTGGTGTTTGCTTGTAATCCTAGCACTCAAGAGGCTGAGGCAGGAGGAGGATGAGTTCAAGGCCAGCCTGGGTTGTATAGTAAAATCCTGTTTCAAAAACAAAAAGACTGGTTTGTCCCCACAAATTTTTCGGTTAAGGCCATTCTACCATTAATTTCCTTCCTTTCCTTCCCTTCCCTTCCCTTCCCTTTCCTTCCTTCCTTCCTTCCTTCCTTCCTTCCTCCCTTCCTTCCTTCCTTCCTTCCTTCCTTCCTTCCTTCCTTCCTTCCTCCCTTCTTTTTCTCCCTCCATCCTCCCCTTCCTTTCTCCTTTCCTCCTCCTTTCCCCGCTCCCTTGCAATAAAAGAGGTCTTGAATGATGGAACTTGACATCTTTCACAGGCCTTGATATTTGAATGGTACTTGTCACATCAGTCTACTGTTGCTTCCACAGATGGTTGGCTAGCTTGGTTAACCACAATTGTCTTGTGTAGGATACTTCTTTGCTTTCTCTTATGGACTCAAATACTAAAACAAATGTCCTCTACTTCCCAGCAGGTGCCTGTGCAAAAGCAGCAATGTGGATCAGCCCTACTAAGTCTTTCATAGGCTAGGTGTCTTGGCCCCATGATTTTGTGGTACTAGCCTAGGGTTTTCCTTTTCTTCACCTCTCCAACTCCTTTCTCTTCATCTTATCCATTTTGCAGCTTATACCCTAGGGCCTTTTTCAAATCTATGATTTATACTTTCTTTGAAGTAAAAATTGGGGTTCCTGGTGGTCTACTACTAAGTTTTATCTGGTCCTTCTTTCCTGGGACAAATTTGATTCCTGATCACAGATAGAACACTTTTGCCAAAAACTGCATGACTGACTCTGGAGCCTTAGGTCAGACACAAACTTCTGTGCTGAATTTTTTTCTTATGCCCTCCAGTTGAAGAGAGCTTACAAACATCTTTTTTCTTTTCCTTTGAGGATTGAAAAATTCATCAAATTTCTGCAAGACCAGTTTGTACTCCAGCTGCTCCTCTTGACTGAGCTAGAAACTGTTGTAAACATCTCAAGCCTCAGGCCCAGCAAGGCTGGAATAAAATTCCTTTCTGTCAATGTGTAGCAGATCTGGAACAAAATAGTGTTCAGCCCTTCCCCATTTCATTCACGATGGAAGGAATTCAGTTTAGTGTGGTTTGGGCTTATTCCATTCAAGCCTCACTTCCGGCTTGTATCATCAAGCCCTGGGGCGAACCCTGGCCCTACTGGCTTCCCAGTTGAGTGACTCTGGACAGATCTTGTCTCTTAGATTCCTCATTCATCAAATGGAAATGGTACTAGTTACTTGCCTTGCAGGCTTGCCCATGACAAATAAACAAGATGATGTATTTAGTAGATGCTTAGTCAATGGTAGCTGTTGCTATTGCTACCCTGGCATTCAGAGACTGAATTCTGACCTTGCCCTCTGATCCCACCTGTGTTCTCTTGCCTATTTCTGGTCTGACCTAACTGTAGATGGGCTATCTCATGAGTGTGTACTGGTCTTTATAGCCAGTTGCTTAGATTCTCCATGACAGGAGCTGTCTTGCACTTCCCTGTAACACTGCTGGGTTTAGAGTAGGTGGTATTATAAGTACTCATTGAGTTGAATTGAATTGAATGGTACTTTCTCTTCCAAGGCATTATGACACTTCTATGCGAGTTATATGCAAAGGGAAGCTTTATTAAGGCCCCGAACCTACTAAATTATCAACTGCAACCTCTGACTGGGGCCTCACACCACCTCACTGGTTGTGTCTATCAGGGTTAAACACAGCTATTGGTGGCCAAGTTGTTACTAACACATCAAGCGTTCCCTGGCAACATGTTATGCTCAGAAGCTCTGCTCTTTCAAAAGATATGTGGGTGTTGGGCAACAGAAGCTATGGCTGGGAAGTCACTCTGAGAGACACCTACCTGGCCTCACAGAACGAACCACCACAGGCCTCTCACTGCCAGCCACGAAGCCAAAGCCACAAATAGGGTCTCGGTGAATGGTCACTTGTCGCAGTATCTCTGTTGGCAGCTGCTCACATTCCATATCATTTGCGCTCTCTTCCTGCATCACATGACTGAGGGAAGGGGGAGATGGGAGCAAAAGAAGATGCAAAGGGAACTAAGCCTCAGAATCAGCTCGGAGGGACACAGGTTAGGATTCTAGCCCTGGTACCTCAGAGATTACAGCTCAACTTCCTACTTCCTGAGACACTAAGGGAGATGATGACTGCCTTGTATTTCAGACTGCAGTAAGGTATGTAGGCAAGAGAAGCCACTTGTCTTCAGAAAAACTGGTGCCCTGGAACCTGAGATAATGAGTGAGATCCTCCCTCCATGACACCAGGACACCACAACAAGAAGCCTAAGTGTAAAGG
Source organism: Dipodomys spectabilis (assembly GCF_019054845.1). Lineage (NCBI taxonomy): Eukaryota > Metazoa > Chordata > Mammalia > Rodentia > Heteromyidae > Dipodomys > Dipodomys spectabilis. The sequence continues at coordinate 5,869,669 of NW_024870809.1, forward strand.
TGTTATGCTGAAGTTAACTAGTATTTTCCATCTTCATTGGTGATTTAATCCCAAGGGATATCCAACCCTTGATGGAACAGGCCACATGTAAGTGGGAAAGGAATGGAAAGTCATTTTAGAACATAGAACATATCTCTCCATGAAAACCTTGTGCAATTTGACATTTTAATGCCTCTTAGGTGATAGGTAAACAGGAACTATTTAGATGGCATATAGAAACAAGGGTGTTTAGGGCCATTGCTTTACATGGTTGTACATAATGCCAACCTATTTCATTTAATGGGATTGTCAGAAAATGGCTCCTGTGAACAGGAAGGGGAGCTACATCTTAGGGCTGTGCACCAACTTGAAACTCAGAAGAGCTAGGAGAAGAGAAGCCCTTCAGACTTGAAGAGCTGATTACAAATTGTTCTCCTGATGCCCACAACTTAGCTTTTGAGCTAAGAGCTTTATACACTTGTACATCAAGGGCCAGAGTGAATCATACTGCAGGCAGATAAACCCACATATGGGAGTCAAAGAGCCCTGAGGGGTGAAGAGATAGGGGCAGTGGGGCCTGTGAAAGTACTGAGTCCCAGAGTCGAGGAAGAAGGTAAAAAGTGGAATGAATGGTGGCTGAGGGAAAGGGCAAAGTAGGTGGAGGTGGAAGAAAGGGCTAGAGCCAAATGACTCCAAGGTTTTAGCTCCATGATTTGGCCTATGGGATAGGCATCTCACCACCTCAATGTGTGTAGTCTGTAAAATGAGCACCAAATTCATCAGAGGTGAAACAAAACCATTTGGTTTCAAGAAGTTAGATTATTTATCAGGACACAAATCAAGTAATTAGAGCAAAGTTTAAGATGATTTGTTGGAAACAGGGAGAAGATTTAGAGTAATTGTATGAAAAAGAAATAGACAGTCTAGCTAAGAACTTTTCAGTTTTCTCTGTCATACAAGAGCTCAGAAAAACAGACAGACCCCAACTGACTTGATAGCAACCACAGCTTCTCTGGCTGCATGTAGACTAGCTCCCCTAGGGAGGTAGAGGGGATGCTACCATGTGGACCAGCTAATGGAATTCATAAGTTGGCTTCCTCCCTCTGGCCTACTAAGACAAATGGTCACTTTCTAACTGATAGCACTCAGAAGCTAGAAGCTAGCTATCCAGAGTCCTGGAAAAGTACCTTCCTGGGATAGGAGTTCTGAGGGATGTCCTTAGGCTGGGGCTTCTCTCATTTGTGCACATGGTGGCAGGCCAGAGCTCAACCTTGAAAGGAACAAGAGAACACCTGCAGCTGTGGCCTTGCTTTAGTCCTGGGGTTGCTTTCCAAATCAAACTTTTGCCTTCTGCCATCTGGCTTTATCAACAGTAAAATAGTCTCTTTTGGGATGACACTAGGTCATTGCTGATGTAGCCAGGCACTCCAGGGCAGGCTGTTGGGCTATGCAGCCCTTGGAATGGAAAGCAAGGAAGATACAGGTGGACCATGTTAAGGAAGAGCTTGGTACTGGCCCCACTCTTGCTGCAGAAACATCAGCTTTTTCCCCTTTGCTTTTCCAGAAATTGGGGACCCGTCAATATTCAGGATGAAAATGAGTATTCCTAGGGCCAGAGCAAGCAATGAACCAAAGAGTGCTGTGGGACACAAACTATTTTGCTTTATTCTTTTGACTCATGTTAGTCAATCAACAAGTATTTATTGCATGTCTATTCAGATAGTTCAGAGCCCTGGGGAGACATGAAAGAAATTACAGATCTCTTTCCACAGAAAATGGCTAGTCTACCTGAAGGAGACACAAGTGTCCAATATCTAAGAGAATGAGAGCACTGGATGATATTAGATGAACTATAGGATTCAGTGCCAACTTATGTGTTCAGAGGTGGTGTGAGAAGCTGGGGAAGGTACCATGGACGATATGGGGATGGTGCTAGCTGAACAGATGAATTGGGAAGAGAGACCAGAATCTAAGCTGTGCCCATAGGTCATGTTCTATCTTCCCAGACTGGAGCACATTTGTTCCTGCTATTTGTTATACCTAACTGAGCTGGACTTATCATCCCTAACAAGCAGTTCTTCCTTCACACTGCCTGTAACTTCCTAGACACTTTGGGTGCTTCAAGGAAGAAGCATCTCCATTAATAGACCGCGAGGTCATTTTGTAATTCAAATGAAAGTGCTTCATTTCCTTCTGGGGTTTGCATCTTTCTGTGTCTGCAGCTCAGTCCCTCTGAAATTTGCTAAGTGCCTGGAGAATCAGGAGTGACACTGAAGGCAAGCCGTGATGGATGAGAGGAGCTCAGCTGTCTATGGGTCACATGACTGCCTTCCTGGGGGAAAAAGGCAATTTGACTTTGAAAGATGTTTAGCTTCTGGTCTTTTCCAACAGGGCAACCCTGAAGAAAATTATGAAGCAGATAAAATTCACCCCCACCCAGATTTGTTTCTGGAACCTGCTATTTTTTTCTGTTTTCAGTTATCAAACTATGCAATGCCTTCATTCTGTCCTCTTCCTACTCAAGGTCTCCAAAATATCTCCTTACCCTTCACTAGGCTTGCTCTCTCTATTCAGTACCCCCACATACAGGTCTAGCCTTTATCTTATATCTAATGATATCAACACTTTAGATCCATGTGGTTATTTGCATTTTTATGTCCATTACCTCATTTGAGAAAAGGTGCTTTCACATCCATTATCTCCTCATCACTGACTCTAACTGTCCTGCCAAATAGCCAGGTGATTGCTCCTCCTCCTCCACTCAGGGTCTCTAAGATAGAACAGCAGAAATCTAAAGAGGCTGAGCAAAATTAGTCATCTGGCTAGAGCCAAATCTCATGGACATGGCCCATAATCCCAGCACCACCAGCTGCTTCCACTCAGGATCCTAGACCCTCTGGCTACCAAGAGTTTCCACCACAGGACTGCCAAAGCCTTATTGTCACCAGCATACCATGTTCTGGCCTAGCCTGGATGCTTGGTCCACATCATAATGAACCTGCCTCTGATCTTGTTCACTCTGCATTGTTGAGAGAGTGAAATGAGATCATGGCTACAGCAGCACTTAGGAAGGTTAAGCATATCATTACATGAATGTAGAGGTGGCAATATTACTGGTAGCGTTCTTCAAGGTGGCCAGAAGAAAAAAGAAAAGGAGCTAAATAGCAGTCTCACCCATTTCACACAGCCCTAGCTCTTCCTCCAACAACTCTTTGCTTTGAAGACACAGCCCCACAATGCACCATTTCCCCCATTTTCCAGGAAGCTCTTTCCTTGACTCAGCTCAGACAATCTGGCTCCATCTGGATGCCCTGACTTCTCTGTGGGCTGAACTTATTCCCTTATCACTGTCCAAAGAAAGTTGGGAGGCTGGGAGTCACATTAACAACTGTTGCTAGGCAGGATGTAGCTAAAGGACAGATGAACTGACAAGACAAAGAAATGGTTCCAAGCTGATGCTCTCCCCCTTGTGCATTTGGGCAGGAAGATAGAAACGTAACAGTTCCATTTCCAGGCATCAGCTTTTAGTTCTCCATCTCTCCTTGCCTTTGGCTCTTTTTGCTTTACATTTGGTTGGCTCCTTGGGGAGTCTTGTCACTCCCCTCGCAACTGGCAGGATTTGGAGCCATGCAGGGCCAATTAGCCCTCTGATTCCAGTAACTGGAGCCTGACTCTCCTGGAAGCTCCAGAGATCCAGCATGGCAAGCTAGCAGCTGGGTTCTCATGAGATGCCATAGTCTCCAGGTGGCCATGATAGGAGCACCATTCCTATAGCTGCACATAGCTGTTATAGGAGTGTGGACACAAGCACTACTCCCTGGAAAAGAGTCCTCACCTGTCATTTTAGCCAGCTGCTCCTTGTCATGGTAGTGCTGCTCGAACTCTCATGTGCACCTGAGTCATGGGGCTATCACCAAATGGATTCTGAGGCAATAGGTGTGGAGCAAGGTTTGAGATTCTGAACAGTTCCAGGGTGGTGTCATGCTTCTGGGCCACAAACTATGAGAAGCAAGTGCCTAGAAGGATGCTGTTCTCAGACAATGGGAGAGCCACAGTCAGGTAGGAGGACTGAGGTACTTTTTATTCTGTTGGGTTATGGTGTCAAAGGTCCCCGTTAAAACACAAATGTTATCTTTAGTGGACACATGAGTTAATGCAAACAAAAGAATAGCTAGCTGAATCAGTTTTATCCCAATAGTGAATATAGAGCTGGAAACAGATAAAGAAGATAGGCAAAGTTGTATTGGGGGAAAAGGAGAGGAAAGATCTGGAAGACAGGGCCCTATTCAGTCTCCACTGAAGAATTTTATCAGCTAAACAACAGCCAGAGGACTAAAGGAGTGAGGAAGATGCTGAGAAAGAGGACAGTGCAGAAAACAATAACCTCAGCTATCATCTATTCAGTACTTACTATGCTCTTGGTCTGTCTGTATAGTTCCTTATTTTAGCCTCATGACAACCTCCAAAAACCAGATTGTATCATGGCTACTTTACAGATAAGGAAACATATTTGAGAAGAAGTTGGGTAACCTGCTAAAGAATATGCACCTAAGCCAAAATAGCTCAGTTGGGAGAGCGTTAGACTGAAGAAGAATATGCACCTATATAAAGTGTGTGACTATAATGTGAACCCTGGCCCTGCCTAACCCATTATTCTACATGACTTTTGCTATGCACCTAGTAGGCTATGAGAAGGCAGCAAGGTTGGCTCAGTAGACACATTTAGTAGACCACTCTTCCTCAAATGAACTGAAGGCCATTTCTTAGAGAACAGACTGTCATCACCATACAGCAATCTCCACTTATGAATGAGAATACATTCTAAGGCCCCTTGGCAGATGTCTGAAATCATAGCACCAAAGTCTGTATATATACTATGGTTTCCCTGTGCATATGTGCCTATAATAAAATTTAATTTGCAATCTAGTGTACAGTGGGAACTAATGATAATAATGAACAAGAGCAACTATAACAATCTATCATAATAAAATGTATTTAAAACTTAGGAATTGTTCATTTCTGGAATTTTTTATTTAATACTTTAGGCTTATTATGGCTGACTTTAGGTAACAAAACTGTGGAGATCAAAGCCACACATAAATAGAAACTATTAGTGTTCTGTTTATACTTTAATCCTACCCTTTTCCTACATCCCAATCCTTCTACTGCACTCTTTGGAGCTCTCAATCAACAGTAAGGTGCCCTATACAGCCTTGATTTCTTCTTTGAAAATCTGTCCCCTTCTTCTCCTTTTGAGTTGAAATTGCTTACTTTTTTTTTATGTTTTTCCTGTTCAAATTGCAAGTCCTTCAAGATCTGGAGGGATAAGGGGGTGCCTTTTTGTCTTTTGTTCTGTTTTGTTTTTTTGTTTTTTGCCAATACTGTCTTTAGTGCTTTATTCCTCCTTACTGCTGCAAAATACCCACCTGCTGTCCACCTCTGCCAGCCATTCTCTCACCTCATATTTACCCACAGATTTCCTACATAGACTCCACAGTTACTGAGAACTTGGTACCTAGGCACATGTAATTTCCTACTCTTCCAGCCCCTCCCCCCCCTTTTTTTTTGCCTGTTGTGGGGCCTAAACTCTGGGCCTGGACGCTGTCCCTCAGCTCTTCAGCTCAAGGCTCTACCATTGAGACACAGCGCCACTTCTGGCTTTTTCTGAGACACAGCGCCACTTCTGGCTTTTTCTGCTAATGTGGTATTGAGGAATTGAACTTGGGCCTCATGCATGCAAGACAAGCACTCTACCACTGAGCCACCTTCCCAGACCCACCCCCTCTCTTTTGTCTTGGTAAATTATATGTAATATAAAATTTACCTGGTTTTGTGCTGTTCCTGGGGCATAAACTCGGGGCTTGGGTGCTGTCCCTGAACTTTTGTGTTCAAGGCTAGTGCTCTACCATTTTCAGCTATAGAGCCATCTCCAGCCTTTTGGTAGTTAATTGGAGATAATTATCCTTTTAAATTGTTTCTCTCAGGTATTTGTCACAACAATGAAGAGCTAACATAACCTAGAAATGGAATTGCCAGATATCTGGTAATTTGGTTTAATTTCTTGAGAAATAACCATATTGTTTTCTACAGTGACTACATCCAGTTAACCTTATTACAAGCACTTTTCCTACGCCCTAGCTAACACTTTCTATTTTGTTTCTTTTCTTAATAGTTATCCTAATGGTTGTGTCCACTGCAACTCTTGATATCACTGTTAGTGAATTCAATACCTACATGGCAATGAGGAAGCCCCTAACAATGTCTTCTTTTTACTGAACTCACTCAGTAGTCATCCATTTATATTTCAGGTCATCATCAGATACTGCACCATCTTCCAATTCTTTTTATAACAAACATTCTAGTCTTGACTACGCTGTCTATACACCCAGTTTTCCTTCACGAGGATTCTCTCTGTGTGGGCCATGTGAATGTATCATGTATGCCTCTTCACTTTCTTTGTTCTTTCCTTTACTGGAAATTTCTTCCCCATTCTTTGCTGGGTCAACTCTTCAGCTTTGGAGAGGCTTGCTCTAAAGCCTTCCCCCTAGTTATTCATTCTTTCCTTCATGCTCTTTCTTAGTTTGACTTCCTTTTGTGTCCACATTGGAGTTCCTGGTCTGCTCTTATGATCATTTGCTTGTAAACATCAATTCTCTTATTTCCTCTCCCTGTTATATTCACTTTGTAAAACCTCACTCCTCAGTGAAATCAATCAACCATATGCATTTTCTGTGTAGGCATTCGAGTAGCTGAAAGCAGCTGGAGAAAAATCACACCGGGTAGCTGGCTTTTACTTTAAATTCATTATCTCACAACTGGTGTGGACACTCCACACTGGCCCCCACTTTCTCTGAAAGGACTTTTTTCTTTTCTTATTTTTTCTTGTTGGTATCAATATTTGAGCTTGAGGCGTTGCAATTGTTAGGCAGATGCTCTACCCTTTTTACTCTGGTTATTTTTGAGATAAGGTTTCACTTTTTTTCCAAGCTAGCACTGACCACAATCCTTCCAGTTGCAGCTGCTGATGACTAGCAAGTGCAACCATGCCCAGCTTTTTCTGTTGAGATGGTGTTCTTGTGAAATTTTTACTTGCCCTGGCTGGTCTGAAGCCATGATCCTTCTAATTTCAGTCTCCCATATATCTGGTGTGACAGGCACATCCCCATGCCCAGTTTTTATATGGGGTCTTGTAAGGTTTTTTGGTCCTCACTGGCCTGGAACTGTGATTCTCCTTATCGCTGCCTCCTAAGTAGCTAGGGTTACAGTAGTGTGCTACTGGCACCCAGCTAAAGAGGACTATTTCATAGCACTCCTCTTTTCAATCCTCCTTACCTCACCATTTGAGATTCTAAGAAGTCTCTAAGAAGTCTCAGCTGATGACCTCATCCTGCATATTACTGGGAAAAAAAACCAGGTAGTCAAATGACAGCATCCTTTCCTACCATCTTTGTTTTTCCCACTGTAAGGTCTGCCTGGGCCTTGCAGGTCCTGTGTAGACACCTCCCTACCTCTTGGCTAAGTTTCTACCCATCTGTTACCTAGGTAACTGGCACACCTGGCAGCAGTCACCTCCCCCTCCTGCTAGGTTACATCCTGGGCCACCTCTGGTCACATGCCTTCCATCTGACCTTAGGAAGGTTCCAGACCCTGAAGTCAAATCTAGGTCCAGTGTGGCCACACCTCTTCCTGTCCCTGGCCTACATTAGTCCTAGTCCCAGGTGGGTCACTCTCTTTTTCAGCCATGCCTCTCCACCATGCACAGCGGGGGCAGCAGTTCGGTAAACTTGTTTCCCTGCCTGAATAGTATTTGCTATTCTCTTCATCAGTTACCTAATGAAACCTACCTATTTAATATACCTTATACCCACCTATCTCTTTGAAGAATGAAAAGTCTCTTCACTTAAGTCCTGGTGACATCTTCTCTTATCTTCTCATGTATTTTTGCTCCTTTGGACTTTCATTCTCTTCCCTAAATCATCCATTTTTCCACCTCTCCAGAATAATGATTCATGGAAAATATTCAATCTTAAAAAAACAGTCTATGCATGGTGGTACATGTGTATAGTCCTAGCTACTTAGGAAGTGGATACAGGAGTTCAAGAGTTTGAGGTCAGCCCAGGCAAGTGTAGTGGGAACTCATTTAAAAAACAATATAAACAAAAAGGGCTGGGATGTGGCTCAAGTGATAGAGTGCTTGGGTTCAATTCTCCGTACTACTAAAAGGAAGAGAAAGGGAAGGGTAAGTGGTAGGGGAAGGAAGGGGGTGGGGAGGGAGGGAAGGAAGGAAATGCCTCCTTCCATTCCACAATCTCCTTAAAGTTACTGCCTCTATTTTCCTGTTCTACTTCACAGTAACATTCCTTAAGAATTCTCATTGCATATGTGTATAAATAAATGTTTATATATGTATAATACACATGTGTATATATACATACATATGTATATATATATATATATATATATATATATATATATATATATATGCGAAGATAATGTGATGAAACCCACAAAGATTGCTTGAAAAGTAGAGAGGAAGGAGGAGAGTGAAGGGAATATTTCAGAGGGAGTGAACTTATCTGAAGAACACTGTACTCATCAATGGAATTATCACACTTAAACCTCCTTGTACTTTTAATGTATGCTAATGAAAAAAAATTCCAGACTGGATCCATGGCCTGAGTGGTAGAGTGTCTATGTAGGAAATGTAAGGCTAAATTCAAACACCAGTACTGCCCCCCCCAAAAAATAAGTTTTCCACGCATATTGTCCCTACTTCCAGTCTGCATTCTTAATTGCTGCATTAACATCTGGTTGTCACTCCAGAATAGCTTGTTAAGGTTCCCTCTGATCTCTATGGTCACCTTTCAGTCTTTTTCTTATTGTCAAGGTGGTATACAGTGGGGTTACAGTTACATCAGTAAGGTAATAAGTACATTTCTTGTCAAACTTCCCTCATTTTTCTCCTACTTTCCCAGCACTCTATCACTAAGCCACATTCCCAGCCCATACCTTTCAGTCTTCATCTTACTCAAGGTTCTCACCAGCTGCAGACACAGCTGATCACTCCCTCCTTCCTGAAAGTCTCCTCCCTTGGCTTCTGACTACCTCTTGGCTATCCTCCTACCTCTCTGGTCACCTCCCCCTTTGTTTCCTTTGTCTCTGGGCCTGGGTGCTGTCCCTCAGCTCTTCAGCTCAAGGCTAGTGCTCTACCACTTGAGCCACAGCGCCACTTCTGGCTTTTTTCTTTTTGCTTATGTGGTGCTGAGGAATGGAACCCAGGGCCTAAGACATGCAAGGCAAGCGCTCTACCACTGAACCACCTTCCCAGCCCCCTTTGCTTCCTTTGTGACCTCTCCTTTCTTACTGGAGTTCTTTGGAACTCAGGCCTGGCCATTTTATTTCTCCTCTCTTTTCAAGGTGAGTGCATCCAGTCCCCTGGCTTTAACTGTAATCTATAGGCTGAAAACTCCCAAATTTGCATTCTATCTGAATGTCTTCTGGAGCTCGCAGGCTCTTAGATTTTGACACTTTTACTTTTCTGTCTCAGAGAAATCTCAAATTTAACATGGGTGAAACTGAACTCTGGGTTTATTTCTAACTGAAACTTAAGCCTCTCTCAATGTTCCTCATTTCTGCACACACCATTAGAATCTCTTCAGTCGCTCAAGCCAGACATCTGAAAGTCCTTCTTCAAATCGACTCTCCTTGATCCTGCCCTTGCATCTAATTTCTCAGTTAAGTATTGACATCTGTCACCTCAAAAGACATTGAGTATTTGCTAGACTTCTTCAATGTCCACAGCTACTACGAGCTCAAGGCACCATCACCTCTCCTGTGGATCTAACACCCTCCTTATTGGTCATCCTACACCACTGCTACTTCCCTTTGAAATGTGTTCCCTATAGCTATTGGCAAAAGTCAAGACCAGAGCCTATCACTATTTTGACTCATGATTTCAGAGCTTTAAAGTCCTTCAGGCATTTCCCCACTGCAAGTGAATAATACATAAATTCCTTTTCTGTGGCTCACAGGGCTTATCCCCAGCCCTGTTTTTCCCCACCCCCAAACCCCAGTGCTATTCTAACTGGTCTGCTATATAATTTGGCCCCATTGGCTATCTAAGAGTTCAACATATTAAGTTCCTTGCTTCCTTGAGGTCAGTCCATTTGATACTCTCTTTGTCCCAGAACTCCCTTTTCCCTATGTTTTGCACACCTGATTTTTCATCCTTTAGGGCTCTGCTCAAATATCACCTCCTCACAAACTGTGCCCTGGTTGCTCTCCATTGTTGCAACCTAGGTTTCCATTGTGAGAGTCATCCCAATTTGTAATTACATATTTATGTGATTATTTGCCTGGAAACCTTGTTCAACAATAGACAGCCACCATCTAGTATGCAACTTGGCACATAGTAGGTGCTTAGTAAACATTTTCTAAGAGAACCAAAGTATACAGAATAGAACAATAGAGAATAGAATCATACAGAATAGAATCAATAGAAGCATACAGAATAGAATCCTCTGTGGCCATTCCATGCTAGACGCAAGCTACATGCTGTAGCTCAATCTGTGAAAGGCAGGTTTCTGGATGGGAAGTGCATTACTTAAACTTCAACACAACTTAAAAGGAGGGAAATCTATTTTGGTTCATGATTTCAGTGGTTTCAGTACATTTAAAATTGGTCCTATGGTGAGGCTGAACACAATGGTAGGGAGTCTATGGTAGAGCAAAGCAGCATAACTCATGAAGCCAGGAAGCAGAAAGAGAAAATAACGGGTCTAAAACAAGGTTTTTATTCCCAAGACACCCACTCCCCCTAAAGACCTACTTCGTCCTAGGTCTTACCTCCTACTTTTTGTCACTTCTAATAATGCTATCATATTATGAATTCACCAAAGGATCATACATTGATTTGGCCAGAGCATTCAAGTTCCAATCACCCATCCTTTGGGAAACCAAGTTTTCAACACATGAGCCTTAGAGGGGGACACTTCGTATCCAAACCATAACAAGGAGCCTAGTTTATAGGTAAAACCCTTTCACACCTTTGGCCAAAGCTCAAGTTAGGGAGAATGGAGTCAAAGGAAGGATTGAAAGCTGCAATTTAAGAAGAGGTGGAAGACAACACAATTCCAGCCTTTTAAGGATGGAAAATCCAACAGTTCTTCCCCAGTGAAGGAATTCCTTCCTCTCCTGTCCTCTCCTCTACTGTCTTCTCTTGTCCTCCTCTCCCCTCCCCTCTTCATTCTTCCTTCTTTCTTCTCCTTTCTTCCTTCTTTCCTTTCGTTTAGTTCTGTTTTCTCCCCCCCCCCTTTTTTTTTCAATAATAGGGTCTTGTACTCTGACAACTAAGACTTTCCCCACCCTGGGGGAATTTTGTAGACAGTCCTCCAGAACAGCCAAAGGCAGTGGGATGGACAAGACGACTCTGGATAATCCTTCCCACTTCTGGGAGTCTCTGGATAGATGATTCGGTACTTTCTTAGCATTGCCTTCCTCTTTTCCTTCCAAATCTTTAAGGTCTCAAAACTTCCTATTCAGCTGAGTTTGGAGAAGCATCATTTGGAAAAACCTGCTGGTGTCTGGATTATTTCTCTGACTGCCCAAACAGTAGTTTTCCCCCAGTGCACTGAAATAGAGACACCTGTCATCTGTTCTTTCAGGTCACAAGCAGGCAGGTAGTGAGACCAAACTTATCTGTCCTTTACAAATACCTGGGCCTAGAGTCACATTATCAAAGTCCAAACTCATAAAACTGAGAGGAAGCTGTGGAGGACCCTCTCTGCAGCCCCCTTCCCCTTCCCTTATCCCCTCAAGGGCTACACATTCAATAGATTCCGACATGTTGTCTAATAGGCCTAGACATATTCCTAAGCCCTCACTTCTGGGGCTGCCAGCCTGGTGACAGATGTGTGTGCTGTGCCAGATGTGAGGCTGATGCCATATGGCACCTTGGCTCTCGGGTCACAAGGTCTGAAGCAGCTGCCACTGAGCTGTGGAGGAGGTAGTGGGGAGATCCTTGCATTTTAGCCCCACTTACCTGTCACTGACTGACGCAGTGAGGGGGAACTGTAGCAATGAAATATTCATGGGATCTTGAACGAGTTGTCATGTCACTCCAAATGGGCACCCCAGCCCCCACTCTCCATGTACCACACCAAGTATTTTTGAAAGAGGCCAAGACAGAGATTGACTGAGCCAGGGGGGAGAGAGAAAAGACAAGCAAGAGGAGAAGACAGCTGAGCAAGAAAGGAGGACAGACAGAGCCAAGAGGGAGCAAGCGAGGCGAGGAGAGGCAGTGACAACAAGACAGAAGAGGCAAAATGAGACAAGAGGGCCTTGGAGACCGCGAAGGCAAAAGGACAGGCGTGGGGAAGGCAAACCCTACAGAGATGCTGTGGCTGTGCTGCCAACTCCACTTACCTTAGCTTTACGCAGGCCCTCTCCTGCTATATACTTGCTCTCTAAATAACCCTGGGCTGCTCCCCAGTGCTGCCCTTGGGGCTTCCATGGCTACTCAGAAGCCATGAGATAAATGAGAACCTTCAGGTAAAGGACTTATGGTGATGCATCTCTTATGGGAAGAGGACTGCTATTCTGACAAACTGACAGTATGATTCCCTCTACCCATTTGACAGATGGGGATGCAGTGGCAAGGGTAAAATCTGAAACAGCATGAGGAGGAGACCCAGTATGACTTACCAACTAGGGTAATTTCCCAGTCACCAGATGGTACAATTTCATTGTGAAAAAGGAAATCAAGAGGAGCCAAATCCTAATGGGAGAGAATTCCAGAAGGTGGCAAGGCACAATCATGATGGGATAAGTGGAGTTGGCAGGGAAAGGAGCAGCAGGCCTGAATTCTTCCCCTCAGTGCACACATCTCTCTGAGGTCAGGCTAGGCCACAGAGCTCTGGTAAAGAACGTTGATTCCAAAAATTACATTAAGTGAAGTAAGCCAGGCCCAAAGAAACATAGGTCCTATGGTTTCCCTTATTTGCAATAACTAGTGTAAGTCTAGGACAAGCAGAAAAGGTCAAAAGCTATGTACATATGACCATATAAGATGATGTTAAGTGAAATGAACCCCAAGATAGGGACACAAGTGTTTTTTTCTTTCTTGCTATTGTTTTTAACGTATTTATAATGTACTATGTGATTTTTTTTATTTCTTTTCTATCTTGTATATACATTTTTATAATTTGGGGAGGGGAAGGGAAATAACAAAATGCTTAAATAAGGATATAGGTTGACCCATTGTAACAATGAAATGTATAAGACACTATGTTGAAAACGAACTTTACAACTTCAAGAGGGGGGAGGGAGGAGTTGGAGAGGTGGGGAGGGAAGGGATGGTAGGGGAAACACAAAGGAGGAGGTAACAATGCTCAATAGAAAATGTACTCATTACTCATGTAACTTTAACCTCTCTGTACAGTATTTTTATGATAAAAAACATATAAAAAAATGCCGATTCCAGAGAGGGTCCCTGGCCTCCCTGTTCTCTGCTCTTGGATCTCAGCTTTATTCTGCTAAAGACTGAACTGTAAACAAAGCTTGGAGGGTGGACAGGGGGAGCAGATGTGGGCAGGAACTTTTGGGAATTTCCCAACAAGTAGCTTCCTCCAGTAGCTAAAGACCCAGGGCTCAAATAGCACCTCTGTGGGGGTTTTTTGGCAGGTGCTAGCTGCACAGGACTCTGGGCAAGGCCTCTTGAAGAAAAATGAGGGGTTATTCAGCTATCTGCATCATTTTCCCCTTTTTTTGTAAGATAGCTAGACATCTATGGCCTTAGCCATTACTCTTGGATGATACCAACTTCTGACTCTGGTCAACTTCTAAAGAATGTCAAGAATTGGTTGGAACCTTAAAAGTTATTCACTTGCCCCTCATCCACCAGCCACTTATTTCCAGAAATAGGGGACAGGAGGGCTTTCTAGATGAATAGTGCAGCTAGATACTTCAGGAAGGTCCAGACTTGGGCTGGTAGAGAGCCAGGACACTGAGAACAGACCCAGACACCAAAGGGAACAGGAAAAATATAGTAAGAGGCATAAAGACAACAGCTTAAGGAAGGTAAAGCTTAGCTGGGAAGCAAGAAGCTGTAGCTGAGCCAGGGTAGGCAGATAATAGGCCTTTCCCTCACTGTCTCTCATCTCTACCATTGCTAGGGCACAAAGCCCTCTTCCAAGTGCTTCTTGAGGAACTTTGTGAGGAAAGATGCTCACCAGTCTAATCAGAAAGGGACAGAAAAGGGCACATTTATCCTGATGCCTTGCCTAGATGCCTATGATGATGGAGGTGGCATCTGCAGCCCATGCCTTATGCCCAGCAGGTGCCAGGCTGACCTCCTGTGAGGGAGCAGCCTCAGCTCCTTCCTGTGCACAATTTCTAATCTGTCCAATCAGTACAGCCCAAGAACAAGGCAGAAATTAGGTCAAGAAGCCACTAGACAAAGGAGAGTATGTGAACAAAGATTTGGAGGAGTTCAGAGATGCCAACTGCCGGCTCAGGACAATGAGACACCTTTTATTCTGCCGAAATATATCTTCCTGCTGAGACAAAGAAAGTATAAGGTCTTTCCTAAACTGGGGTCAGTAAAGGAGTAGTGAGATTTGTGAACCCTTCACATAAGAAAAAAACGGGCTGGGAAGGTGGCTCAGTGGTAGAGCGCTTGCCTTGCATGCCTGAGGCCCTGGGTTCGATTCCTCAGCACCACATAAGCAAAAAGAAAAAAGCCAGAAGTGGCGCTGTGGCTCAAGTGGTAGAGCGCTAGCCTTGAGCTGAAGAGCTGAGGGACAGCGCCCAGGCCCAGAGTTCAGGCCCCACGACTGAACCCAAAAAAAAAAAAAAAAAGAAAAAAGGACAAAGGCAAGGACACCCACAAAATTTGAGGTAGCACAGTAACATATCATACTTTCCCGGTGTTGTTGGTTGGTAACACTCATCTGTTTCCTGGAGATGACAATGAAACGACCAGCCTCACAGGACCCATGGGTTTGCCTCTGCCTGGAGCAAGGACACATAGAGGTTGGGTATGGTAGTAGGAGATTGCATCCCATTCTATAAAAAGGTGTGGGGCAAAGAGAATCCTAAAGAATCCTGAGAACCCCCAGTCTCTCTACTCAGCCACAGACACTCAATGATGGATCCCAGACTCAACTCACTAAGGTAGAAAAGAAAACCCAGGCATTTTAGAAAAAAAAACTCAAAAGGGTAAGGAAAACATGATTTTATTTTTGAAGGCATGCTAACCCTTAATTACCCAGAAACATTCTATTAAGCAAGAAGCTCTTTGACAAGCATTTAGGTTTTGGCAATACTGTCTATTTTCTGTTATTAAAATCCACAGCAGGTCTGGGAATGTGGCTTAGTGGTAAAATGCTTGCCTAGCATGCATGAAGCCCTGGATTTGATTCTTCAGTACCACATAAACAGAAAAAGCCAGAAGTGACGCTGTGGCTCAAGTGGTAGAGTGCTAGCCTTGAGCAAAAGAAGCTCAGAGACAATGCATAGGCCTTGAGTCCAAGCCCCAGGACTGGCAAAAAGAAAAGAATAAAATCTACAGTGGAATAATGCGAACTCTCCCCCCTTTCCCCTTACAAGAAGGATGGCAGAGTCCCTTACAGTGAGTCAGGGACTCCCTCTCCTAGCTTTTAGATAGCACTCATTCATTTAACTAATATCTGTATCAAAAATCTACTCGACATCTACTATGTGCCTAGACTCTCCCTGCAGGAAAGTTGTAATCTATGGTGGGGGCAGGGGTAGGTGTGGAAACAAACACAGAGCCATGTGTCATCTCTTCTATAGGGGGTAGCAAAAGATGCTATGGAAGCACAGAGGAAGGTTTGCCTCTACCTCACTATGGCTCCCAGCAGATCCTCCCCCCGCCCAACTCCAGACAAGTAGTGAAGGTGAGAAGGACATTCCAAAAAAAGAATGTCAGATGTGGGAACAAATGAACAGGAAGACTTGGTAAAGAGGGAAACCTCTTGGTAGCCAAGTCATTGCAGTTAGAAGAAATCACAGAATAAGTTCAGGCAAGACTTTAATTTGAGCTCTATTCCCCACTGACTCCTTTTGTGTGGCCTTATGAAATGATATAGTGAACTCTGAAGAGACCATGTAGATAATGAGGGGCACAGCCCAGCACTGGGATTGATAGTCACATGTCTTATACACCACCCCAAAGCTGTACAGGGACATCCCCATCACATAAGGAGCAGGAAGGGTAGACCAGCTGATTCACTGAGATCCAGCCCATATTAATGGTGACCACATACCCTGTGATGTCCATACTGAAGAGTCTTCATGAAGCAATCTCTATGAATAGGGCAAGGGCAAGGGTAAGAAATTCAAAATAACCCAATTGCAGCACCAGGTATGTCATAGGGATCACCCTAAGGGACTTGGTCACATACAGGATTCAGTTCACAGGGACCATGCTCAGGGAGGGGCGGGGGTCACAGCAATAATATTACTCATGTATGGGCTGGTGGCTCATACCTGCAATCCTAGCTACTCAGGAGGCTGAGATCTGAAGATCACGGTTCAAAGCCAGCCCAGGCAGGAAAGTCTATGAGACACTTATATCCAATTAACCACTAGAAAACCAAAAGTGGCTCAAGTGGTAGAGTGCTAGCCTTGAGCTAAAGAGCCCAAAGTTCCAGCCCCACAACCACAAAAAAAAAAAAAAAAAACCAAACCAAAACAATCCCCTCTCCCTCACTAGGAGGTACCAGCCTTGCAAATAAGGTTCTAAAAACTTTCTAGAAAATAAATCCTAACAGAGGTACTCAGAGCCATAATATTGGATTAACAACTCAAAGCCAGCAGACCAGACACTTGTCTAATTAATAAAACTTACAAAGCAGAACAGCTCATTGATGTTGCAGGCATAGCACTTAGTACAAAAAAACCAAATCCATGAAGCCCATTCTCCATCAACTTGTACAATTCTGTTCTTGTGTGATAGGGAGCTGGGGAATGGAGGATAGTACAGAGCTCTAAGCAGTTGGGAGTTTGTTCTGAAGACAAATCTGTGCCTTGTGCACAAAGCTCCTCAAGAGTTCTTTCAAGCCAGGCTGTGGAGTTCCTGGAACTGGTCTGGAATCCCAACATTGTGGCAAGTTATTTAAGTCTTAGTTGCCTCATTTACATAACAAACTCATGATAGTTTCTACTTAAGAGTACCTACGAAGATTAAACATGAAAAATACTGGTACAAAACAAAACCTCAATCAATAACAGCTACCAGCAAGTATTATTATTGAGCACCAACTAATACGATCTGCAGGCCTGTTACGGCTCACTTGGTTTGACTTTCTCCACAGGATATAACAGGAGTTGTTTTGAAAATTGATTGAAAACTCTACAGGACTAGGCCCTGACTACAGAACAAATAAGCTTTGCCCTTTTACTACTTCATTAAGGCCAACTTCTTGTCCTATTTCCAGCAATTAACAGTGGGGGAGGGAGGCTGAAGCAATACTAGCTGAAATCCCATTAGCTGGAGGCCATGGACATGATCTCCATGATCATTGCGGATCTCAATGTCCTCATCTGCCAGATGAAAATGCTGTTAGTATCTACCTCACAGGGTTGTAAAAATTATATAAAATTATATATATATATATATATATATATATACACACACACACACACACACACACACTTAGAACATGCCTGGTACACAGAGAGCCTTCAATGAATATCAGCTATGGTTATTCTTATAAAAATAATTTGTGTGGGGAGGCGGCGAACTTGAGCTGCAAATGAATTGTTAACTACAAGATAAAGAGAGATCTTTTCCAGGTGCTGGTGGCTCATCCCTGTAATCCTAGCTACTCCGGAGGCTGAGGATTGCCATTCATAGCCAGCCTGGACAGGAAAGTCTGTGAGACTTTCATCTCTAATAAACAACTCAGAAAAAGCCAGAAGTGGATTTGTGGCTCAGGTGGTAGAGGCACTAGCCTTGAGCAAAAGAAGCTCAGGTACAGAGCCTAGGCCCTGAGTTCAAGCCCCAGAACCAGGCCAAAAACAAAAAAAACTTTAATACATCAAACACTAATGGCTAGGGGTGGTAGATCAGAAGGGAGACTTGTATGTGCTCAAAGAAAGGACTGACTTAGGATAAAGTCACCTTTGTTATCTCCTCTCTCAAGTCACCTTTGTTATCTCCTCTCTCAAAAAAAAAAGTGACAATTACACTCCTGCACATTTCAACTTCCAATCTTTCTGTAATCAATACATCTCTGATGAGGTGGGTAGTTATGCTCTAGTCCTGCAAATCTTGGAGAAGATGGGGTATCATTGCTATCCACCTGTGCAGCCAAAGACGCATAGAGGGAAAGCAGGCCAGCAAGGGTGTCTAGGAAGTGGAGGTGCAGTGGGGGAAAGTGGGAAGGCTAGGAAGCACCCCCCAAGCCCACTTCCTAAGAGTCCAGGGATTACAGCTTCCTGCAGGTGACCCAGCGCTGGAGGCTTAAGAGGGTGGCTCTTGGGGAGGATGGTTCCCAGTACCTGGCAGAGCTGCACCCCAGCTTCTTGCCTTCCTTGGTTTTTCTCAACCACTTCCCTCCCTTCCCCCACCACCAGTAGGAAAACTTCCCGCTCAGCGGCCACTTTTCCATCCGCACCTCAAATCTCAGCCTCGCCCAGCAATTTCCTCTTCTGCAGCAACAGAACCGGCCCAGGGGCTACCTGGTGACCAGAACAATCCTCCGGGTTGGGGGATGGAGAAGGATTGTCAGTACTCAAGGCACCAACAATGCTCACAGGCTGCCGGTGCCAACTGCGCACAGACCCAGGAGGAAAGAACCCCTGCCAGCGCCGTCCCCAAGTCACATCGAGGGGCTGAAAACCCTAGGACTTGCTGCCGACAACCATATAGATCCCTGATTTCTAGCTTTTTCCCAGGCAAGTCCCAAGCCTGCTGCTCAGAGCACAATACTTACTGTCCTGCCCTCTTGGGCCAGGGGCTGGATGGCTACCCGGCTCAGGAACCCTACCGCCAGCTCCCTCTTGCTGCCCCTTGCCAGTGGCCAGCGCTGATTGTAACAGCAGTCGGCAGCAGCAGAGGCAGCAGCAGCGGCAGCGTTGGTAGGAAGAGAAAGATCACGCCTGCCTTAGAAACCCAGCCCCTGCTGTGACCAGAATCTTAAAGAAGAAGGCGACTGGCTTGGGCCCCAGAACCTCCACTGAGGTTGCAAACGAGAGAGGCAGCTGGTAAACACCCTTTGCTTACCTCTCACCAGTCCGAAATCTGGCCACTTGGGCATTCGGTGGTGTCTGCTGGAATGAGCCCTCCGGCTGAGGACAGAGAAGTGCTGGTAATCCAACTGCTGCTGGCTGAGCACTTGGTAAGGACTAGACATTGTAATTTTCGTCCATTTTTCTCATTCCAGCATCTGTTCCATTGTACAGAAAACAAAACAGAGGCTCACAGAGGCAAAGGGAATAGCCCCTGATACGGGAGCTACCAAGGCAATGAAGGGTCCAAGATTTGAAATCTTTGGGATCTCAAAGTGTGGCTGCCTGCTTCAACGCCATTGTGTCAGTACAAAGTAGCATATAAAAACATTTGTCTCTAGCTTCCCCAGTCATTACTTTTCTGAATGGACTGGGAACAAGTGGGAACTCCAGATCATTTTGCCTGTGGGGAAGGGAGTGAGACCTTGGGTAGCAGAAACTTGACTGCAGTGCCTAGACCCAGAGACCAGCCACCTCTGTTTGCCATAGGCATTCATTCTTCTCACACTTATTAGACACTTATTATGTATGTCCTTATAAAAGACAGAAAAAGGAAAAGAAAGAAGTCTGGGGTCTGGATGGTCTTCCAGAACATATATTTAGAGCCTCCGAGGTCTGAATTATGCTATAAGGAGAGGGAGGTGCTAAGGCCCTAAAGCTATGGCAAGGAGTGTTCTCAGCCAGAGCTCAGGGAGCCAGTGGAGGAGTGTGGTGAAGGGGCTTGCAGAAACAACCTGGGGAAGACCTTCCCACGGATCGATTCTCACTTCTTTTTGCTACTGCACTGATGACCCACAACATCTATGCCTCTGGACAGAATGAGTGGAGGGCAGCCTTCTACTGAGATAAAGCCCCACAGCTTTCCTGTATGAGCTGCCCTAATCTTCATGCCTTTGGTGATGGCAAGTGTGAAATGGTGAAAGATCTCTTCCATCTTCCTTCCTGGTCAAAATAATGAAATAACAGCATGCCTGCCCTATTTTGATCATATATATATATATATATATATATATATATATATAGTGAAAATACCATACAGAGGGGTTACAATTACATGAATATTCTGATTGTTTTAAAAGCAACTATGAACAGAGTGTGGTAGTGTGGTTGCAGTCCCAGCTACTTAAGAGGATGAGGCCAAGTAACTGTTTAAGGCCATGATTCTGAGATCAGCCTGGGCAACATAGTAAAACAGAGCTATTTCAAAACTTGTATTCTTTCTTGCCTTGTTTGCCCCTGCTTCTCCATTTAGTCATTCATGTAGAAAATACTTATTGGAATCTACTTTGTGCCAGGCACTATGCTAGGAGCAGGGCACTTCCACAATTCTGTGGGGGAGTCCACATGGGAGGTTGAAAGATCACAAGGCCAGAAGAAACACATTTGAAGTCCTCACTCTTTGACTAAATAGCTGATGACTCTGGGTGAGTCATGTATACTTTTGGGACCCTGGTTTTGTTGGTGGCCAAACAGAGATAATAACACCCTCCCATCCTACTTTATGGGGGTGTTTGTGAAGCTGGATGGAGACTATGGAAGTGAAGGAGCCTTGAAAAATATAAAGCCACTAGACACATGCCAGGGATTAGTTTGTCTCTAAGGTAGGTGGGGGTTTCCACGAAATAAAGCTTAAAGGAAATCCTGGCTGCCTCTCCCAAATTGATTACACTAATTCCATCTTCCCTGAATCACTGAACCTGTACTCACGGCAGGAATCCCTACTCTGAAATTTTTCTCTCTTAGTGGTACCAATGACACATTTGTTAGTGATCACTTTGCCTTAAGCTGGAAGATGGCTCTTGGGGACTTGCAGGACAGCAGGACAACTCCAGGTCTCTAATTCCTGATAATAACAACCTCTTCCTCCCACCTGAGCCCATCCAACTCCAACAATTGCAAACAATTGTTTGGGTAGTCACCATACATCTCTTTCAAGAAGCGTGGGGTTCATGTTGAGCAGTAGAGGATTGTTGAAAACTGGGGAGAGGGTTCTGTGTTCTGCTCCAATAGCTTAAATCTACAATAGAAGTAGTGAAGTCTTTGGAGAGGTTTTAACTCATTCAACTCATCTTTGAGAACAGTTATCCTTTTTTTTTTTTTTTTATCGTTAATGGGGCTTGAACTCTGGGCTTGGGCACAAATCCTTCAGTGTTCATAGGACATTGGTTCCAGGACTCTCCGTGGACACCAAGGATGTTCATGTTCCTCATATAAAATAACATAGTATTTATATATAACCTACGCACATCCTCCTGTGTATTTTAAATCATCTCTAAATTACTTAAAAGTACCTAGTACAATGCAAGAGCTATGTAAATATTGGCTATATTCTACTGTTTAGGGAATAATGACAAGAAATAAAGATGGTACATATTCAGCACAAACATAATTTTCTTCATATAATTTCAATCCACCATTAGTTGAAACTGAGAATGTGAAGCCCAAGGATCCAGAGGACTGACTATATTATGCTTGTTATGCAAAGACAGCTTCAAAACAAGTTCCTGTATTTCCAGAGGCATTCCTCTCTACTTCTGCTGTCCCAAGAAAACACATACTCTAAGGAAACATGGGGTTGTGCTGGGCAAAAACAAGTCCACCGGCCTCCTTCCTTCCCCCTGCAAGAATTTCACCCCAAACACCTTTGATATAAGAATGTCAGAGCTGATGGAAGAGCCAAGAAGGCTTGGACAACCACAGCCAAACCTGGTGCTTCACTGCACAGATCTGTACTAGAACTAGAATGGAAGCCAGAGGGACCAAGAGTAAGAACCCCAGCCTTAGGCCAGGGAACCTGCAGCTAGCAGGTCATTAGAGGAGGCACAGAGCAGACACATTCCACACTCAGCCTTCCTTGGCAGCTTCAGAGCCCATCCCTCTTGTGACTGCGGCTTCTCTCAATGTCTTCATAGATTCCCTTGTCACATCCATCTCTCCCAGACTGCTCCTCTTAATAAAGTGCCCCCGTGGCCACTCCAGACAGCCTGATGTTATCCTTCACTCTCCCGCCCTTCTTTCCAGTGTGGGCCACATAGCAGTGATGCGGGCCTCCTGGGTCACAGTACAGTTTCCTGCAGGAAATGCTTCCTGAGCTCCCAAGCTCAAGCTTCGCTGAAGCTGTGGGTGTGGGTTTATCAAACATTCCTGCCTTGCCTACCAAGGAGGCCACGTCACTGGATTTAGATCCTTGCCCTGAGTTCACATCCTTCCTACCATGTATCTTCTTCCCTGGACCAGTTGCCTTTCCCCAACTGTATATCTTAGATCTAATCTGCAAATTCTTTTTCTTAGTGATTGTCAATAAATCCCCCATTTATATCCCCCCTAAAAAAATGAGCAGAAGGCATCAAAATGCAAAGGAATGAACCACTGATGGTGAAATCTCAGCCACAATGACAGGCAATTGAGGAGACACATTTGATCGCATCATGTTTACCTATGTGTAAGGCTGGCTCTGAGGATATTCTGGCATTTTTCCCTCAAATATAATGAAGACTTGGGATAATAGCAAAGAAGGAAATAGAAAATATACCAGACTGGGAGGCAGAGACAGCTTGCTGTTCATCCCAGCTCTGGCACTAACAAGAAATATTGCTCTACACTTTCTTTCTAAGCCTCAGTTTCCCCATATGCCAAAAGAGAACCCTGGGTGAATTGATTTCCAGAGTTCATTCCCCTTTTAATGAGCTCAGATTCTCAGCTCTTTGAAACAGACTGCTGTTCCTCCAAGACTGGGCCTGGATTCCAGGACACTGGGGATGGCCTTGTGTGTGCAGGGGAGTTAGACAATTGGTCGGTTCTATGAACATGGGTCTGGCACTGCTATTCAATGGTGCAGTCGGTCTGACTCACCCTTTGCTATGGGCATGAGGGGAGAACTTGTCCCACATCAGGTCTTACCACAAGGACCTATAAGGTTTCTATTGCTATCAATCTGCCTGAAAACAAACAAACAAACAAAAAAACCCCTTATGCCCTCCACGTTCCATCTGCCTCAGGATCAAAGCTGATGTTTCCCCCAGGGAACACCTGAAATACCATTTCACTTGCTCAAATCATGCATTTCAACCTTGATGATAGACAAGCAGCTACCTCTCCCATCCCTCTGGAGTGCCCTTGAATGTCCTGGTACTTCTTCATTCCCTCCAAACCAAACCAAAGGATTAAAGTCTGACCCAGCAGGGGATTCTCAACACTTCCAGTTCTAGTGGATGTCCATTGTGATTGGACAGTGCCCTTCCCATATATAGGCTTCCCCAAATTTCTAATATTGCCCTAGCCTAAGATTCCATTCTAGTTCAGCACTACTCCACTTCCCAGTGTCTTTTTCTAGGAAGACTTATCAGGGATGTCTCTCAACTGAGGGCACCAACCCCCATTAGTGGGTTCTGAGGAAGCAAAAGAAGGCAGCTAGGGTGTGGGGAGGAGACTGGCTTTGTAGTTAGTGGCAACTGCCCTGGTGATCTTCTGTGCTGTGGTGTGGATTCAGTTGCTAGAGACAAATGTGTCACGTTTAAAGGGATGTTTCTTCCGGCAATCACCCTGTCCCCTCTCTCCTATGCACACACTCATGTTGCCCCTAGAGGCTGTCAGGCGCTCCCTCTTGCTTCCCAGGTCCACCTGGCACACTTGCTGCTGCATTTTTTCCTTCCTTTATTTCCCTCCTTCATTTCCCTCCTCCATGGCTGACTTATCTCCTGCTCTTCTAGATCAAGCTTCCTTAGCATCCAACCTCCCACCTTGGACCCTCTTCTTCTCTGATACCCTATTTCCTTAGTAGGGAAAAGAAGCTCCAATGGGTGCTTTGCCTCTGTGGTGTGAATGTTCTGTTCTCACTGGGAGGAGTATTAATTTGCTCTCATTTGTGAGCTACTTTGTTAATGTTCATGGCCTTTTCTTAATGTGTAATGCTGCTTCCTGCTGCCTTTGTTGTCTCCCCACCCACACCCTGCTTAACCTTGTAATCACAGGCCCTTCCCTTGTGGAGAGGGGGGCTGGGCTTTTGCAAAGCACTTTCTTATACATGGTATAGCAGTTCATTACATTCTCACCACCACTAAGGAAACACAGTGGGTGAGATAACAATTGATTCACGTGGAGAGACTGAGGATCAGGGTAGGTAAGGTTTGTGAGCCTGATAGCTATTGTGTGATATTCAAGCAAGCCTAGTACCACAGCTTTCTGCCATAATACTCCACATGTCTATGCCACTGACCTCAGAGTCTACTACTCCTCAGAAATGTGTATGTATATATGTACATACATGTATAATTTGGCTTATAGTAGGAGTTATACAACCTCTGAGGGACAGACTTCTGCACTTTGAAAAAGCTCCCCAGAGCTAGGTGCTAGTGGCTCACAACTGTAATCCTAGCTACATAGGAGGCTAAGATCTAAGGAAGCAGGAAGCCAGCCCAGGTAGGAAAATCCAAGACTCTGACCTCCTATAAACTACAAAAAAAGGGCCAGGAGCAGAGTTGCGGCTCAATGGTGAGCACTAGTCTTGAGCAACAGCAGTTCATGGACAGTGCCCAGGCCCTGAGTTTAAGCCCCAGAACTAGCATAATTCTTTTTTTTGGGGGGGGGAGGGGTCCTGTCATGGGGCCTAAACTCTGGGCCTGGGTGCTATACCTCAGCTCTTCAGCTCAAGCCTAGCGCTCTACCACTTGAGCCACAGTGCCACTTCCAGCTTTTTTTCTTTTTGCTTATGTGGTGCTGAGGAATCGAACCCAGGGCCTCATGCATGCAAGGCAAGTGCTCTACCACTGAGCCACCTTCCCAGCCCCCATAGCACAATTCTTTTAAATAAAAAGCTTCCCAGGAAATTCCAATGTGCAGTCAGGGATGAGAACCATATCCTGAAAGAAAGAGGGAGGAGAGAAGGTGGGAGGGAGGGAAGAAGAGAGTGAAGAAGGAAGGAAGAGAGAGAAAAGGAGGAAGTGGGTCAGAGAAAGGGAAAGAGACAGACTGATTTGACTGACAGAATGACTTACTTGGCTTAGTAGTTCTCAGGAAGAATTGTGGCCTACCTTCTCTGCCTCAGTTTCCTCCATTTTGCAGGGTTCCTCGGCACCTTGGACTGGCTTTGTAAGTCAGTCCAGCACTGAGTTTGGTATGTGAATGTATACAAATAAAGAAACATACTGCTTTTCCCAAGATAACTCGTCTTGCCATGATAACTTCTCTTGGTATATCTTTAGTATCTTCTCTTTGATAGGGTGGAACTAGATTGCCTGGATTAGTCTACCTGAAGGTGAAGGATAGGGACTGTCTGGTTCCTCAAGTGGAAAGAGATGTTCCTCAGATAAGGGACTGAAACTCCTAGGGATAATAATTGTCCTAATATCTACCATGTGTTAATCACTCACTATGTGATTGGCATCCCAGTTTCATGACCTCTGTCCTCATAATTGCCTTCTGAAGTATTGCTACTCTTCCTATTTTACATATCAGTAAACTGAGGCTATCGAGGTCGTTACTTTACCCAAAAAACCACCCAGATAGGTTAAGCACGGAAAAGTGTCTTATTTTAGTTTGTTTTGGGTCCGTTTGTGGGGCCTGAACTCTGAGCTTGGGCGCTGTCCCTCAGCTCTTCAGCTCAAGGCTAGCGCTCTACCACTTGAGCCACAGGGCCACTTCTGGCTTTTTTTTTTTTTTTTTGCTTATGTGGTGCTGAGGAATCGAACCCAGGGCCTCATGCATGCAAGGCAAGCACTCTACCACTGAGCCACCTTCCCAGCCCATCTTATTTTAGTTTGTATAATGTTTTCAATAAACTTTTATTGTTAATATGCAAACATCCTCAGATTTCATATCATATCATTCTTTCATAGCAATACAAATTTCTGGCTGCTTCTTTTACAAAATCCTACCTGCCAACTCTGCGCTTTAAGGGCCCACCCAAAAGTAATCAGCTAGAGCTAAGTAACAGTGCCCCTTTTGGATATGGGATGGGCTTCCTGGGCCCACACAGTCCTGATCACTCTCTTCTGTATCCTCATTACAAAGTGAATGTCAGTTGCCTTTTAATAGTGTACTTGTACTACAGGGTTGCTGTTGTTTATTAAAAGAATAATAACGAGAAAAACAGAACATTTCTTGGGCAATACAGCTGATCTTCCTCTAATGAGTACAGTGACTCATTTGGGTCTGGTCTGTAGGCATCTGGGTTTATAATCCCTCTCTTCCCTTCCCCTCTGCCTGCTCATTAACAAGTAGAGAGGAAAAGCCAAGAACCTCTGCCTTGGCCTGTTTGAGAGAACATATTTGTAAGTGGCCAAGGGTAGAAATGGCCTCTGGCAGATAGAGGCAGGCCAGGTATTGGGAAGAAAGTTTGGGTTCCCAGAGGACCTCAGCAATAGGTATGATTATAATAATTTTACTACTGATATTAAAGTAGAACACTAACATGTCTGTTTCATGGGGTTACAAGGAGTAAAGGAGTATGTGTATACAAATATACTTAGAACAGTACCTGGGCTCAGAAAAACTCTCAACAAATGTTAGCTATTTTCATTAATTTCCATGTTAGTTTCCCTTTTGTCCTACTCTATTCCCTCCTTTTCTCCTCCCTCCCTTCCTTTCTGTCCCCTCCCCCCCCCCACTCAGCTACATATCAAGTCCCATCACCTACGCTATAGTTTTGCGTAGAAGTTTTAGGCTAATCTAGACAATAAAGTTGAACATCAAACAACCCTGTGATAAGCCAAGAGAAATATTCAGATGCTTCTTCTTGCTGAAGCAGTCTCCTTTTATGGCTAATCATAGAGGTTTTACTGATGTTATATTAAGAAAAATAGCATTTCCTACTCCAGAAAGAAAACAGTCTTGTCTTTCTCATTCATATTTTCATTTACTTGCTTTTTTTGGTGGTACTAGGGGTTGAACTCAGGGCCTCAAGCTTCCAGACACTCTACCACTTGAACTAAGCCCCCAGCCCTTTTGGCTTTAGTTATTTTGGGAATAGGGTCTTATATTTATAACGGAAATCTGGATACAATCATATTTATACTTCTTTCATAGCTAAAATGATAAGTGTGTACCACCACACCCACATTTTTATTGGTAGGAATGAGAGTCTTGTTAACTTTTTGTCTTGGCTGTCCTTGAACCACCATTACCACGAGTAGATGGGATTGTAGGTATGAACTTCACTTGCTATTTCTTTATGCACAGAATAGCCGTGTCTACCTGGTCATTTCCAATGTATCCTTCTTTCCTTTCTCTACCCTTCTGATGTGACTTTGTCTGGGAAATTCTCACTAATTCTCATCTACCCCTAGGCAGTGTTAATTTAAAAGCCTACCCTCTACTGGAAACTACAGGGCAGGATGTTTGTCTTGTTCACCAGATCTCCAGATCCCTAATAGGAGTAGGTACTGTTTAAGTGTGTTCTGAATGAACAGAAGTGTTCAAGGGATCACCCTAGCAATCCTTCCTAGGGCTCTCTAGCTCCTAGCAGCTCTATTAATCCTGTGTTCATCTGAGCCAAGTTTTCCCAACTAACATAAATTCTCTGCACAACTCCCAGGACTACTCTAACCTAAGGTTTTCCTTTGGGCCAAGGAGTATGACTGTTGGGGGAGTAATTCCCAACTTTCACCAAGCCCTTATGCCTTTGAAAAGGTGGCCACTGTGAGAGAACTGAAAATTTTTCAGGGTATCCTCAAACTGCTGAGAATTTCCTGAGGA
Source organism: Dipodomys spectabilis (assembly GCF_019054845.1). Taxonomy (NCBI): domain Eukaryota; kingdom Metazoa; phylum Chordata; class Mammalia; order Rodentia; family Heteromyidae; genus Dipodomys; species Dipodomys spectabilis. The sequence continues at coordinate 5,897,593 of NW_024870809.1, forward strand.
TACTTCCTGAGCACCAAAACATGGATGCTTTATGACCCATTTCCTTCAAACCCTGGTCTTTCTCCTGAGAAAACATATTTGATTGTTCCAGGTCTGCATCAGAGGAAAGTTCCAAAACTGGGATGTGAGCTGAGCAGCTATTTCTGGGTGAGTGGGGTTCCAGAGGGCCTTCAGTCACACCCCATACATCAGTACAGGACTTCCCTCAAATGGTTGCAGGTGCCAGTCTTTTGTGGTAGAACATGCTAACATGCCTAAGTAAGGTTTGTCTCACCAACCCTACCACCTTAACACTAACACAGGGGCCATGAGGGTCTGCTGAGCCCTGCTCTAATCCCTATGCAGTGTGGTCCCAGTCATCATCGCCAATCTCAAACCAACTTCCCTATGCTGTTTTCCTCTAGACATCCACATTCTTTTGCCAGGAGCAGCCTGCCTGCATGTAAAAACAACTTCAAAGTCATTAACATGAGACTATATCTTTCTGAAAAGCCTGATGATCCAGAGACATTAGCAGATACCTTTGTGCTCCTGTCTCAGGAGGAACTAGTGTCTCGTCAGCTGGTTGGCACTGGGCCAAGAAGTGCTCTGCCTAGCACTCTCCAACTTTGAGAACACATGCCCTGGGATCCATGATGTGCCAGAAGAACCAGGTGAGATAGAAGAACAGTGACAAGACTGAGAATGTAAGGTTTCAGAAGGTATCAATAGTCATTCTGTGCATGTGCATGCATGCGTGCACGCACACGCGCACGCGTGCACACACACACACACAACCAGAAACAGGCAGGGCCACACGTTGGCATGAAAATACCACCCACACTCTTGCTATAAGACTCACATGTGATTTGCCAACAAATTGCAAATTAACCTCCTAGTGAACAGATTAATGGTATTCATGGTAATTTACACTCCAAGTTTCATAGCAACAGACTTTGAGCATTCTGGTTGCATAAGAATCCAAGGATTTTAAAGTTCCTGGAGACATTGTAATAATTAACCTGATAAGCCTATGCAAATTATCCCCAATTTGACACTGTCATTTTAGAATCTAATACCCAGGGTATTGGCCCAGAAGGTGGCCTGGTCACAGCTCCAGGTCCTTGGCTTGGGGTACTGCGCAGACAGATGTCAGTCTGCATTCATCTATGCAAATGAAAGCCTCTGAGAAGAATTTGCCATCAGGCCTGATAAGGGACTGAACAATTGTAAGTGCTCCTCTGAATGGTGAGGAGAATGGATTCATGTCTTCTGGACAAATGAGGAGGGACCTAGCTCATGTGCACAAGACTGACAGGGTTGTTGGGGTCCTTGTTTTGATAACACAACTTCCTGACTTGAGAAGGAGTTTGGGCTTCCCATCTGAAGGTTAAGAAGCAGTAGCTAAGTGTCACTAAAGTTTTTTTTCTTTTTCCAGAAAGAGCAGCTTCCTAAAATAGACCTCAAAGCTGGGGTTCCCAATTTCATCTCTGGGAAGGTGAGGTTTAATTGGCTATATTGTCCATTTTTAGCAAAAAAAAATCACAGAATGTACTTAATTCCCTCATCAAATCAATCAGTCCATGAGCACAGCTTGTGCGTGCTCTCCACGGGTGGACTAGTTCCTGTCTAATAATGTTGAGCCTCAGGGGGTGGCCACTCCTCCCCCACCCCAACTCCATACTAAGCTGTATCCTTGACCTCTGTCTTGTTTGATCTCTTGAACTACCAGAGCTCAGTGAGTTCCCAGGGAAGCAGAGAAGAGTGTATCCTAGCCCACTGGCTGCCCACGGTGGTGGCCCAGCTCAGTGTTCCCCAGGGCCTCAGGTGGTGGCTCCTTGAACTACAGCCCTGCAGAACAGCTTCCTTGAGTTTTCATTGGGGGATGAGGGGAAGAAGCTGTTTAGATAACCCAGATCCAACCTTTCACTAGTAATCTTCCACCTGGAACTCATTGACTTCTTTTTGGACTATAAGGCCAGACAGGGTGATGATCAGAGAAGCCTCACCATGTTTGAAGAGCTAATACTATGAGAAGATAAAACACTCACCACTTATACCAATAGCATTCAGTAATAGCTATCTTTATGTGCCTTTGTGAGCAAGCTTTAGCTAAGTCAGGATTTTAAAGGCATGGAAGACCTTCTCTAAAGCCACTGTCTTCTCCAGATGGGTATGCCCAGCCACCATCATAACATGATGCCTATGACCCTTCTCATTAGGCCCATGCCCCTGTTCTCCAGGGCACAGCTCATCACTTAGCATCTGATGTACTGGCTCACAGAACTGTAGGTGCAGGACCCTAGGTACTATAAGAGGAAGGCAAATCCATCCACCTGAAAGCATTGCCTGGGGATTCAAATAATAACTGATGACAACGATAACAATGACAACAACAATGATAATGCTAATTTTACTGGGGAACATTTACTACATGCCAGTCACTTTACCTGAGCTTTACATGCAGTAAAGTCACAGTAACTCTGAGGTAGGAGTTAAAACAACATATTCAAGGTAATAAGAGGTATTGTATAAGTAATAAGAAGCAATGCCAGAAATCCAACCCTGAGTGACAGATGCCAGAAAGTAGGAATTTAAGCCTTTTCTTTCTCTTTCTTTCTTTCCTTCTTTCTATTTCCCGCTCTCTCCCTCTCCCCATCTGTGTGTGTGTATGTGTGTGTGTGCGTGTGTGTGTGTGTGTGTGTGTGTGTGTATGTTGCTACTGGGGCGTGAGCTCACTGTCTGGGTGCTATCCTTTAGCTTTCTCACTCAAGGCTGGTACACTTCCATTTAAGCCACACCTCCACTTCTAACTTTTTGCTGGTTTATTGAAGGTACAAATTTTACAAATGTAGGAATCACTGTTTTCCAAATGTTAGGCAGAGATAATAATTAACAAAATTCACACTCATTTAAAAATATGGTCAGGTATGGTGTTATATGCCTGGATTCCCAGCACTCAGGAAGCTGAGGCAGAAGGATTGTGAGTTTAAGGCTAGCCTGAACTACTTAGTGAGACTGTCTATAAATCAATCAACCAATTTACATTCAGGTTAATTAATTCATTGCTATTTTATGTATTTTTCCATCAATGGATACTAAGAATAAAATTGTTATCAAGAGGCATCTTATCCTTGGCTTCTGTCAGATTAGAAATAATGGGTATTTTGTGCAAAGAGTACTTCTACTAAGTGTCTTCTCATCCATGAACTTGTACATTGCACCCTCTTTCCCTCCTAAGGCCCTATATGTGTATGGCAGGGTAGGGAGCTGTATCTAAAGCTCCCTTTAGTTTCAGTCTCTCATGGCACAGTATATACTGAGATCCTCCAACATGCCAGATGAGGTTCCTAGATGCCAGGGACAATGCAGTGAATACAACAAAGAGAAATCCATGTTCCTAAGGAGCTTGCAGTCTACTGAGACAATAGAGACAACAACCAAACTAATAGGTAAATTGGGTGATAGTTTAGAAAAGAATTACTTTGGAGAAGAATAAAGCAAGAAAAAAGGAAAAGAGTTGCTTTGGGGAAAAATATAACAAGAAAAAAGGAACACAGGCTTGGGGATGAGTGGTTGCAATCTTGAATAAGGTTGTCAGGTTGTCAGGTGCTAGTGAGAAAGTGACAAGGAGCAAAGTGGTACAGGAAGGGGGCAGTTGAGCTATGGAGGAACAAGGAACAGCATGTACAAAGGACCAGGGTAGAGTGAGGGGGTAACCAGGTACTGTGAAGTAGGCTGGCATTGCTGGCAGTGTTTGTGACAACGCAGGTGAATGATTGTGTGGAGATAGATTCAAAAGCAGGCTCGATTATTAAATCTCCATATGGGCCACTTGGAGACTTGCTAGTAAGATTTGCACTAGTCTTAGGCACAACTATAAAGACAATGTACAACCCATGTGTCTGCCAATCCTAGTTCTTTCTTCTGTCTCCTCAGCTCATTTGCCTCCTCAGAATTCAGATCCTCTTCAGTATTCTCTGCACTCAAAGCCAGCCCCACATGCCCAAGGAATAAATAGTACATCCTGGACTGAGTACTGGAAAGAGTATGTTCTACATATTAGGGCCTGCCTCTACATTCTGCCTCTTTCTAGCTGTGTGACTTTGGGATTTTCTTTGTGTAAAGTCAGCTACTTCGGGCTTCAACTTCCTTAGTGGTAAATAAGCATAATAAGTCAACGTGAGTGTTAAATGAGACAGTACATATAAAATGCTAAGCATTTATAGTAAATGGCCAAGAAATGGTAGCTGCTATCATTCATTCACATCCAGGTATAAATTCAAAGAACAAACTGTACTTTGGTCTGTGGAAAGGTCTGTGGATTTGTTGCAAGGAATTTTTTTTCAGTACTGGGACTTGAACTCAGGCCCTTGTACTTGTTAGGCAAGTATCATACTACTTGGGCCACATCCTCAGACATTTTTGCTTTAGTTTATTTTGCAGGTACAGTCTTATGTCTTTGATCTATGGCTGGCCCAGGACTGCGGTTTTCCTATTTCTACCTCCTGTGTAGCTGGAATTACCACCTTTTCCAGCTTGTTTTTTGAGATAGGATCTTGCTAACATATTTGCCTGGGTTGGCCTTGAACCTTGATTCTCTCATCTCCATCTCCCACTTAACCAGGATTATAGGTATGTACCTTCATGCCCAGCAAAAAGAAAAAAGTTGTTAATATACCAACTATGCATTGCCAGTAGAAAAAGAGAAAAAAATCAAGTGGACTCACTATTGTGGGGAGTATACTAAATGTTTAACCTTACAAATAGACACTGATAGTTGATATTTACAAACCATCGCTATCAGTGGTTATCTGTTCCCATTGATTCTGCATTCAATTGAAAACTGAATTGGGGCCTTTCTAGCATCATTGAGTGGATGAGAATTTAAATAAAAACTTGGAAGTCCTGATCCAGTGTGAGGAAGTTTTTCCATGTCTCCTCTTCTTTTACTCAGTTGCTTCTGCTTTGATGGAAATGTGTGGAAGAGGTGGAAAGCACTGTTTCAAACCACAACAGGCAGCCCCTGGGGTTGGCAGGCCCTGTAGCCCTAGAGATCTAATAGTGTAGTTGGTCTTCCTTTGAGGTACTATTGTGCTTATACATCTCACCTGGCCTGTGAACAAGCAGTTCTGAGCAACCACAAGAAATAGCCACAGAGAAGGTACTTGATGACAACCTCCCCAAAACCCAGCTGAGAGCTTTGCCTGGTCTGAATCAGAGTTTCAGCATGGCAGCACCTTACTGCAAAGAATAGTTGAATCCTGGACAAGTTTCTTATAAATCTACATTTTACATACCAAAGCCTCTTTTCCCTTTAACTTTTTACATAATATTGAAGATGTGTTTCTCTGAGAGGGAAAAATAGGGCCACAAGACTTAATAAAAATCATGTTTATGAATGCAATGCAGCAATACACTTGAAAATCACAAATATGAATGGAAAAAATGAGAATTTTCTTATAAAATATTAACAATGCCCCCAAATGAGTTGCAAGACCTGAATACAAAATAGCTACAGTTATTTTGATGTTTGGCACAATAGCTTAAAGGCCTAAAAGAAAAACAATGACAGCTTAACTACATAGAACACACTGGACTAAAAAGTTGCCTGGCTTCTATAAAATTGCCTTGATAATGTTTGACAGCAGGAGATCATGGAACATTCTTTGGGTGCTGGAGTCCTGGACCTAGTACTCAGGAGGAGCTGCTGGGGTTAGTAACAAGCAGGTTGATCTGGGCCTGAGAACAGACCAAGGAGCCCAGCTGAGGCGCTGTTTAAAATGCCCCAGGAAATGAGTTAATTGGGAGCAGGGGGTATGCAGAGACTTTCTGGTGATACAGATTCAGAAGACTTGACACTGATATAGAAGGACTTTGCACTAATGTATAACCAGTCTTCCAATTTCCAAAGGATTCTCTCAAGTTTCTGAAAAATAAACATTTTTTAATGAGGGACTTTCTAGCCTTAGTATTTCTCCAAAGTATGTTCCAGAGGATGTCTATGTAGTCTCATAAAAAGGCTGCATAAGGGGGTTCCATGGATGATATAATTTGATAAATATCATTCACCTAAATCAATACTTTTCAGGATTTAATGTGCACACAAATGCACCAACCATCTTGTTACAATGCCCCTCCTGACTAGGAAAGTCTGGGGTGGAGGTTTGAGATCCTGCACGTCTAACAAGCTCCCAAGTGATGCCTATGGAGCCAATCCTCAGGTTGCACTTTGGATGGCAATGCTCTAAATGTCCTTTTGGAGATTCGTGATGCTCATTAGTATATTAAAAGCTCTGCAAAATCCTGTAGTAGAACTTAGCTTATCCAACCCAGTATTTCTCCAAGTCATTTGTACCCAAAAACCTTTTTCTCCTCATCGTACCTATTAATCCTTCCCACTAGGGATACCACAGAAGCCAATTTGGGAAATGCTAGTCAAGCTAATAATACTCCACCCAGAGTGACTTTACATCATCTGAGAAATGTACATTTTGGGTCACAGCCACAGACTGTATTCACAGCTAGTGAATAGCTCTGCAGAGACAATGGTATGTCAGAGTTGTGAATTACCTTTGCTTTTCAAAGTTAGATGACAGCAAAATATCATAAAACTCTATTTTCCATCCTGCCATGCTCACTACTTTCCAAAGTGCTTTACAACCTTAATGTGGCTTGAGCTGAAACAAAAACGGATAAAATGAAGGGGTTTGAAGCAAGGAAAGGATGATTATTTTGAAAGAGGAATGGAATGGGATGGTGCGCAAATAACACTGAACATAGACAGAAGGTAAGAGACTCAGTTTAGTTAGAGCAAGGAGAAGGAGGTGGCATTGTTAAGAGACACTAGTGGGCAGGGTGTCTTGGGGGGGGGGGTAATGAAAAGGATATATACTTGCAGAGTTCTATTCTCCTGAATGCAGAACAAGAAAACACAAGTCTTGTTTACCAGGCCTCTGCCACTGTATTTTCTCCAAGTTCTATTATACAAATTATTTGACCCAGAATCCCTCTCTGAGAAGATGTCATATGCTTACAGCACTGGTTACCAGATGGAAAGAAGGATTTATCAGGAGGCCATCTACTCATGCCCATGGTGGCCTGCCACCACAGCCTATGGTTCTGTTTTTCTCTGGTGATAGGTCTCAGTACTAGGGGCAGACAATGCTCCTAAAAGTATAAAAAGGAAGAAATGAAAATCTGTGCAGACAGAACTAATATGAAAGGTAGAGTGACACAGGATGTAAGGTTCTGGAGTCAAACAGAGATCACATCCCAGCTCTGTTATTCAATGGCTATGAGGTCACAGCGTAAATAAATTAACCTGTCTAAAAAAATTAAAAAAAAATAAATTAGCCTGTCTAAACTTCAAATGTTTTTTCTTCTCAAATTGGCTGAGTAGGGCAGAACCTGGTGGTACATGGTTGCAATTCCAGCACTTGTGAGGCTGAGTCATAAGAATCATAAGTTTGAGGCTAGACTACATAGTGAGTTCCAAGCACTGCTTTAACTAAGTAAACCAACAGAATGGAGCTAAGAAGAGTATCTTATCTCTTAGCCATATGAGAAATGATTTCTCACTGTCCTAAAAGATTTAGTACAGTATGCAACAGATAATAAGATCTAAGTAACTATGAAGCATTGTATTATTATTATTATTATTTGCTTGTTCAGTTATTTTAGTACAGTGCCTAGGGAAAAGAAAAGGTTTGACAAATGAGAGCTCACATGATGATATGAACATGACCACACTGACAGCAGTGAGGTTGTTGTTATTAATGAGGATAAAACTTGGGAGATTGGCATCAGTAAGTTGGTAGTGTGTGAGGAAGTAGTGTGCTTTGAAAGTTACTAGGCTCATATATTCCTAGGTCTGAATCCTGACCCTGGTACCTAATAATAAATAACCAGTTTTCCCAACTGTGAAATACATCCTTACTGTGGTGAGAATGAAATGGGATGATGTGTGACATAGGAAGCCCATCACCTGTCCTGCTGGAAGCACTGGCAGCTGTTAAGTAATTAGCTAGTGAGCCAGCAGAGAATTGGAGGGAGCTCTGAGGAGGGAAGCCTGGGGGTAAAGGTGCCCTCACAGGTCAAACTGTGGATTACAGACAGGCCTACGAAAGGCTTACACATAATATGTGCCTTTCCACATACAAGCATTTCACACACATGGGAAGAATAGGTTAAAGCCCATATGCAGAATGGGCTTGTCTGCTGAGGAGAATTTCTCGTGTACAGAATTTCTTGATATATGGTTTAAGGTGTTTTGCTTATCCTTATTACCTTTTAGCTTTAAAAAGGTATGTCCTAGAAAGAAATGAATAAAACGAACCGGACTGTTAGGTCCAGGCATGCAGGTTTGAGTCCTCTTCAAATCTAAAGGCTGTAGCCCAGAGACTGAAATGTGATAGCATGCAATAAATATCCACTGACTGAAAGGTCATGCTTTTATCACAGTCTTTTTTTGTGTGTGCTGGTCCTGGTGCTTGAACTTAGGGCATGGGTGCTATCTCTGAGCTTTTGTGCTCAAGGCTAGTGTTCTACCAGTTGAATCACAGCTCCACTTCTGGCTTCTTGATAGTTAATTGGAGATTAAAAAGTCTCATGTATTTTCCTGCTCAGGCAGCTTTGAACCATGATCCTCAGATCTCAGCCTTCTATGTATCTATGTATCTATGTGAGCCACAGGGGCCCAGCCACAAAGTATTTTTTGTAGAAATCGTCCCTCTGTCTGTTGTTTAGGTCATGAATCAAGGATTTTTTTTTCCGTCTGCATTTAGGAAAGTCCTTTCAGTCTGTGAATGGGCCAAATTTGAATATTAGCCATAAGGGCTAGACACCCACAAGTACACAAGAGTCCCTCCAGTGAATACACATTCAGTCACTCTCCAAATGATTTGCCAGATTTGGGCCTCCTCTGAAAGATGTGGGCCCAGCTTCTTTGGATGGAAATAGTAGAGCATGAGTCTGTGATGGTTCTCAGAGCCAATAGAGTTAGAATGATGAGGCCATTCAGGGTCCTCCTCAAAGCCTTGTGGATCTGGGGTGAAATTTCAATCATCTTACCAGCTGGCACCAGAATACTTAAGGAGGAAACTAGGCTGGCTTTAGGAGATTTTCTTAAGCTGCTTGCCTTGACTGCATGAGCAAGGCAGAAGACAAAGCAAGGGGGCAAGAGCTTAGTCCTCTGTTTAAGGCTGAATGATACATGGGAGTTGCAGAAGGAGCAGAGAAGAAAGCACAGTCAGAAGAGAAAGGGGAAGAACAGAATCAGGGACTGGAGTCTGACTAAGAAAATAACCAAGAGTTCTCTTGGATCTGGGATTTCTCACATTAATTCAGTTATTTGTGCTACTGTGAGGTGAATCCTTCTGTTTCCCCACACTAAGTCTCAGTGAAGTTCTACATTTTCATTGATATGAAAATATGTAACAAACCTATGAAACATGCAGTGAAACCTACACTTCTTAACTTTGGCTGCATCTTAAGAGTCATTTAGGGAAAACTTTTAAAACTTAGTGATGTTCCCAAGGCCTTCCCTCAGACACTGATGTAATTTGTTGGGTGGTATCTGATACCAACATGCTCTCAAAGCTTTGCAAGTGCCCATGACAGGCAGCCAAAGTGGGCAATCCATCACAAAACTCTTTCAGTTGCCTGAGGTTAGAGTTGAAGTCTTTCTGGCCATGTAGAGATCATGAGTTCTGGAGAACTGAAAGGCAGGGGAGACCCTGTGGACATAACAATAACTGATGTCATTCATCTCTGAGTTCTCTCTAGGCTGTCCAGTTTTCCCTACCTAGGGAGGGAGCTTGTGGAAAACATCTCCTTTCCCTCTTCCATTGTTGGATCCTCTTTCTTTCTTTCTGTTGGATCCTTCCTTCCTTCCTTCCTTCCTTCCTTCCTTCCTTCCTTCCTTCCTTCCTTCCTTCCTTCCTTCCTTCCTTCCTTTCTTTCTTTCTTTCTCTTGGTTGTTCAGCTTGAACTCTGGGTTTGAGCACTGTCCCTAAGGCTCTCTGTAATCAAGTCTAGTGTTCTACCACTTGAGCCACAGTGCCATTTCCTGGATCTTATTTCTTTGTGAACCTACTTTTTTTTTCTTTCCATTTTTGCTTAATTTATTTCTCTGAAGACCACCTCCTTAGAATTTCCAGAGAGAAAATACAAAAAGAGAAACAGACTTGGTTTCAAATACACAAATGGTGTGTTGGAGTTAAAGCATGGCCGACAGCATGGTGACAGAGGGATGTCAGCTCACTCCAGGGCACTTCAGTATTCCTGAGGAATAAACTCGATTCTCTTCCTCCCAAGGGGGTATTCTCGGCTCGATGTAGTCACTGCTCCTGCTCTTTTACATATTTTCCAAGGAGAAGATATGGAGACTGGAAATCATACTGACAGTTGGAGTGGCCATCCTCAGTCCCATGCCAGAACCAAAGGCTAACGGCCACGTTCTTCTTTTAAAGAAGGTAAGTGAGAAAACAACTCCTAGTCCAAAATCAGTACTTATCTTCACAACTGTATCTGCCATGCACCAGTCCCACTTCTTGCCAAGGTTGGACTCCGACCTGCAGCTCCAGCTTTTCCTTATGGTGGGCCCCCATCTGTGAACCTACTTTTGAGACTACTCTTCACAAGTAAAAGCTAGTGAACAAAACAGAAATGTACATTTTTTTTGGTCAGTTGTGGGGCTTGAGCTCTGGGCTTGGGCGCTGTCCCTCAGCTCTTCAGCTCAAGGCAAGCGCTCTACCACTTGAGCCACAGCACCACTTCTGGTTTTCTAGTGGTTTATTGGAGATAAGAGTCTCACGGACATTCCTGCCCAGGCTGGCTTTGAACCGTGATCCTCATATCTCAGCCTCTTGAGTAGCTAGGATTACAGGCATGAGCCACTGGCGCCCGGCTAAAAATGTACATTTTTAACAAAGAAAGACCTTAAGGACAATACCTTGACTCATGGCAATAATTTTCAGAGACCATGGCAAACTGTGGAGAGAATATTTTGTTGTCAGAAGGAACTTGGGAAGTCATCAAAGCATACCACATGAATAGATGCCATGTGGATAGATACCCATGAATATGATTACTGCAGATCCATGTCTGAATTATCTAGAACACTGAGGTCCATTCTATACTCACTGGCATCCAGGGAAGATCTGACCTTTTTTTTAATACAACTGTAATGCCTTCCTCTATTCTTCCAGTTTCCTCTAAGCTCTTTACTTCCAAGCTCTTTACTCCTCCAGTATTTTATGCAGCTCTGAATAAAATAAACTTCACAGGCCAAGCTACCAGTTAAAAGCTCACTCCGTCATGGCCAAGTCAGGAGTCAGCATTTTAGCAGCAGTTTTGCTGCAGCCAGAGAAGGCAAAGGCAGAGAATGGCAGGCTGCAGGTGCCAATTCCCTGGTTTTTATAGGCCCGAGCTTGAGGGATGGATCATCCTGATTCACCTCCTGAAGCTAAATGTGACAAATGAGTGCTCATCAGTGGGAAACTATTCAGCAATATAGAAGCAAGCAAGGAGGAACAGTTCTCTCTCCTCTATGTCTTTGCCAATGGTGGGGGGTGTATTGGGGGATCATGTCAGCTCTTAGTGGTTAGCACAGGCATAGAGTGGACCCAAGCCCCATTTCCCAGGATAACTTACTCACAGGCAGGAGCTTGAATTGAGTATACTAGAAGCTATATCAGAATGAAACCTGTTAATTTGATGAATCCTTTCAGAATTTTACAGAAACTTTTTTTTAACTGAACATGTAACAAAGGTGCTTTTGAAAACCTAGTAAGCCAGTTAAATTGAGGCAGAAATCTGCATATTTTCTAGCACAATACAAAAAGCTTAAATAGTCTCTGCATCTGAATATAACTAAAATGTTTGGTTTGTTCCAGGATTCTTCTCAGTAGTTCAGGCTTATTGGAAGAACTCTCTTCTGCTTCAACACCCCCCCCCCATCATCCCCAACTCCCCAAAGGAAATCTTGACTGACAACTTCCTGCATTGCCTATCTTACCCTTATCTCCCCTGCCTCCTGCCAAAGACCCACTGAGTCCTAACCCAGTTTCCTGAAGAACTGCTTCTGTGGCCCAGGAACCCAAGCTCCAGATCCAAGTGGCTCATCTCTGCACTCCAGCTCCAACTCATTCCTCCCCCCTTACCAAATTTCTTAGTTGGCTTGGCCCACCAGAGTGACTAACTTGGAACTTTCTTTTAGGGTATATGGTTCTTTTCAAGAGACTTTAAAATAATCAAGAAGCAGATATTTCTAACCAAAACCAATCAGAATCCAAGGTTTTCTCTCCTTTATAAACCTCACGTCCTAGCACAACCAGCACTTTTGCCTTCCTAATTAGCTAACTGTATCATTTAGGATACATTCACAGACCAGGAAGTTAAATATATTGCTAGAGGAAGCATTGGCAAAAACAATCACCAGGAACCCCAGCAGAGGTAGTCACTGGACTCCTCCAAAACACGAGTGCCTGTCCAGGATTCATCTGGATTTGGACCTGTTTTGAACTATATAATTATGAAAGGACCTTGGGTTCCTGGACTTCTCTTGCTGTTGTGACCACTCCAGGATAGGCACCTCAGCCTATAGCACTGGCCTGAGTCCTGGCTCTAAGACCCAGCACTTGGACTGCCTCCGTCTTTTTCCCCTGGTTCCTCCTAGCTGAAGCCCACTAGAGCTCTGGCCCTCAGTTCCCAGGGAAGCCAGCTGGAGCAGTGATGAAGCTGCCTGTCAGAGCAGGAGATTGATGGCAGGTCCTCACGTGCTTTCCCTACCCTTTCTTCCACTGTCTGACTTCTTCCAGCTGGAATCTGGGGAGGAGGTAAAAAAGGAGATGCATAGTTATTCCACTCGCATTTTTCTTTTGTTATGGTATTTTGTCAAGTCCTCACTTGAAGAAGCTCAGTTGAGTAGATGCCATCCTCCCTTTCCGAATGGGGAGGTCCAGGGAACCCATCTCCCTCATTTGGCGCCTCCCCTGGTTGGCCTAGTGCTGGTCCTGACCTGAAGCCTCTTTGCTCCTCAGCTGTACTGTTGGGCAGTTTGCTCCAGGCCTATCTAGCTACATAAGCCACTGCTCCATGGTAAAAGCCCAGTGAGCTCATTGGAAAGCTTGGGTCTATGCTGCCAAGAGTGTAGGAAACAGGGGCTCTAAGCACAGCTAGAAGGATCCACTCTAATCCCAAAGATGGATTTGTCTCTTCCTCAGCCTCATCACAAGCACATTCCTACAGCCTTGCCCCTGGCCTGCCACAGCTCCTCCCTTGCAGCCCAGAAAGGGTAAGTTAGGGACCTGGTAGGTCATAGACACAGCTCTGTATGGACATGACAAAGCTATGCTGCTGAGAGTCTCTGGCCACTATCATCCTCTCTGTGTACCAGGTGAATGTGTATTTTTTGCAGTAGAAAGTGCCAACTTCCACCTAGACAAAGGCAAGGAGCAAGAGCAAGTTGCTCATTGGTAATCCTGTCCTACACAGGACCTTCTAGCCCAGACTGAGGATGTATTCTGGCTGCCATAGCTAGTTACAGAGAGGCAACTAGGAGGACAGGTGGCAACAACAACAAAAAATGCCAAGAGGAGTAATTCAGAAAAAAACAGTTGGCATCTTTCTTATTAGGAAGGAAATTGGGCATCTACAATATAGTGGCTAAGCTAAGCAGGTGGGCAGAACACAAGGGCTGAAAGAACTTAGAAATCTGGGAATTATTATAATGGTGAATCCTAGGCCCCAAGAGATCCACATGACTCTGAGTACCCTGCCCTTGCACTCAGGTGGGTGGCTAGCAAGAATCAAATGTGCCAGTTAGAAGCCAGGAGCTACAAAGGTATGGGGTGAGTCTCAGCGAGGAACTTAGGAAACTCAGGAAGGATTCACAGGCTTTACAAAAGTTTTATGACAGAAGTTTAGAAGAAGCTATTTCTGGATCAAATGAAAGAGAAGCTGCTTCGTCAGGGGGACTTAGCCCTATACCAGGGCACATAGTTTGGGGAGCAGAGCATGGGCTGGATTTTTATTGCCATGTATCTCCTTGGCCAAGAACCTTTTGTGTGGTACACCCTGTACAACTATATGTGGTAGTCTTGTCTGCAAAAAAAATAACTCTACTTCTCCTCCATAAGTTCAGGAAGAATGAACTGCTGGAACTTTGCCTGCCTTCTGTCCTCTTTGGTTCAAAGTATGGGAAGGACTGGGTCTATGGATAGAGATAATGGGGAATCTGACTGGAGCACCAGACTAGTGAGAAGGTCCACTGTAAGGCCAAGATAAATATGCCTTTTCTTGTTACGAAGTTATTTTTCAGAGTCTTGTGCCCACCAGCAACTTTGTATCTTGTTATTTAACTGTATTCTGTGTTGAAAAGAATGCATACTTTCTGTGCCCTCCAACCTTTCCCCATGTACTGTTGTTTAACTACTGGCCCAATAGTGTTGGCACTCATTCATGCCCACTCTTTGGGAATCCTGTCCCCTCATACTCTGACCTAATATGAATATTGTTATGCTACTATATTAGTTATCTTCAGTTTTTCTATCTAAACATTGGTGACAGATTAAGGACTCTCCCTGTTTTGAAGGACTGATACTCTACAAAGTCTATTATTTTTGCCCCAAGATTTCCTCCCTGACTCCTCCTTTCCAGTAGATCAACAAAGAGCTTTGGAAGGGAATGAATAAAAATATAAACCCTTGGGCAGAATTCGATGACTGTCATTCTTTGAGTTGCACGTTAGAGGAATCAGGCCAGGTGCAACTCAGATCAAGAGCCTGGGACGAGACCAAGGAAGATAGCCAAGCATGTAGTCAGCCAGTAGCTACCTACTAACAAGCACGTCACTGACATTATCTTCATTGTAGAATGGCCTTTCCAGTAAGCCTCTGGTGACAAAGGAGCGGGAGGAGGAGTGGCTAAAGAAGAAGCAGGGACCTACTGGAGATTGGCCTGACTCCAGAACTGGGCCACCTTGCTGTGGGAAGATGGGGAGGAGGAGGGAGAGCCTCTTCCAACACTGGGTTTCAATCAGTGCCGCCTTGCAAAGGTGTTTGAGAGGAAAAAAAATCACTTGGCTCAGGGTTTTTTGTTGTCGTTGCTCATTATTTTTTTTGTTTTGCTTGTTTTTCTTTTTCCTTGACAGCAGTATAATGGATGTCAGTGTTTCTTTTTAAAGGACTGGATTAGGATTCAGGAGCTCTATTTTATCTGCATTAATTAATTGGGTGGCCTTGGGTAAGTCCCTTCCCCTCAGCTCAGGTTACTTATGTGCAAAATTACGAAGAAAGTGGAAGCAGCAAAAACTTCCCAGCTTTCTAACCTACTTATATTTATCTGTTATTAGACCTTCCATCATCCTAGGCTCTTAGCCCCATTTCCTTTTGATGCAGATTCAATTATTTTGAAACATGGCTATCAAATGTAACATGGAAGGGGATTTAGTTTCCAAGAAACTAAGGACACAGAGATTCAGGAAAAATCTCCAAGGGTTCATTCTGGCCAACTCGTCTCTAGCTCAGCATGTTCCCCTCCCATTAGGTCCCATCATGCTTGCCCCTCTTTTTCTTTTTTCTTCCTCCCTTTCTGCCCATTCGTCCCTCTCTTTTTCCCTCCCTCCTTCCCTGCTTCTCTTTCTCTCTCCCACTTCCCCCTCTTTGGCTTCCTTCATTCCCTTGGTGGCATTTATCCTTTGTGGTGATTAGTGTAGACAGTAGGCAAAAGCTGGCCAGGGGAAATGCAAATTAGGTTACAGCCCTTTTCTTCTTGCATAGGGAGGATCAAAAGCCTTTTGTTTGGTGGGGCTGAAGCTGGGCTGGTGTAGCAAAGCAGCAGTGCTCACAGAGTGGTCCCCACAAATTGCCTTTCATTGTGTCTCTGTTTGGATCTGTTTAGGGAGATCTGCCGTGATCCTTAGGTCTTGCCAGCAGTGAGATGGATGGTACTTTCCTATTCCAGGCAAGAACATCTGGAGGGCCCTGGCACTAGGCTACCCTCCCCTTTTTACCCCCATCAGCAAAGCCCCAAATGGCCAACAGATCACACAGAAGTAGGACTGGATGACTGACTCACAGGCACTTCCTACTGATGCTTCCTCTTGCTAAACCTTAGGCCATTAAAGCCATTATGGGTCACATTTTAGGGAACCCTACTCACTTCCAGCTAGAGGTCTGTGGTTTGATGAGATGTTAAAAGTGGAGCTGGATGGCAAAAAGCTAACCTAAATGAACTGATGACAGCATCTGCAACTTCTCTTTCCTGCTTCTCATTCACAGAGGACTGATAAACACCACCAGAGAGTACCTGCTTGAATAACTTCAAGACCGACCCCTAATTATAAGCTGTGTTATTTTGTAAGTGCTCTCCATGGAATATCTTGACCAATTTGTCTAACCAACTACAGTAGACAACTGGCTCAGCTTTGCCATCTTACTTGTCAATAGACTGACAATGCCTGGCTGCACAGAGATGCAGCCACTGCTTCCTCCCCATCACTGTGCTCCAATTTTCAATTCGCTCCTGGGTCTCATGACTTAGCTCTAGTACAATCTTTTTTTTCACCCACAGCTGAGGCTCTACCACTTGAGCCATGCCTCAAGTCTTTTGGTACAATCTGGAAATGCTACACAGGACTATATTTCCATTTTTCCATAAGTCTACTCTCATTAAGAGTTTCTTAGATTCATTACGTTTTTATGAATATTTTCAAATATACTGAGCAGCTAAATTTAGCATTAAGAGCAATACAATCATTATTTTTATATACACCTAGACTCAGTATTTTCCAAAATTTTGGTCAATTTTATTTTCTCTCTCTACATAACAAAATTTACTAGTCTTACCATTTTTACTGTAAAATCCCTTCACAATGTTGTGCAGCCATCATCACCATCATTTCAAATGGAAGCTGTAGTCTCATTAAGAAACAACCCCCTTCATCTCCCCAGGCCCTATTTATATCTTTTTAAATGCTATCCCATTTTTAAAGTTTAAAACATTATGATGCTTCACCCCCTAAATATTTTATAACTCATCTCCTAAAAATGGGAACATTCCTGCAGAACCACACCACCATTCTCACAACTAAGAAATTAACAGCAATCTACTCTGCAGTTGGCAGGATCTGCTTAAATAAACAAAGGGTTCTACACCTAAAATGAGAGGAATGAGTCATATCTAGTTGTTTCATAAACTATGAAGTGGTATATAAATATGAGGCATTAATAATCTTCTTAGATGAGTTTGAATGTTTGTTGCTGTTCGAAAATTCAATTAGTGTTTATGATTTTCCCAAGGGTACTGCCTCAGAGCAAGTGATGTGGCCAGAGGCTACCCGAAGGCAGGGAGACAATCCCTCTGGGTTAAGGCAGTGGCCTTAATTCCAGCCCAACCTCCTCCATCCTCACAAATGATTACCAATAAACAAATACATCAAACAAATCCATACAAGTCCCAGCACAGTGACTCCACAAAGGAACATAAAGTCCATAAAGTACATTCTCCAGAACAGAAAGAAGATATAAGCACTTGGCCACCGACCACAGCCAGAGCTATAGCTACTGGGACAGGGCTGGTGGTTGGGGTGAAGATATAGGGATGGAGGAGACTGACTTGGGGTGGAGCAGCTGGCCTGACCACTAGATTGGGAGCGGCAGAGAGTTACTGCCTAATGACTGAGTGGGGTGCCAAGAGGTTTTACTCCCAATTTTAGCACTAACCCCCACCAAAAAATCCCCAGCTCTCAGCTTTGTTAGCTCAGTACATAATACAAGCCTCTCATAGGTTTAAACTCCATCTCTACATTTGTCTCTGCCTACAGATATCCTCACACAGGCACCAGTCAGTTCAGTGTTCAGCTGCTTTTCTTCCCAGCCATCTTAACAATCAATTTCTGTATGATTGCATGGCTTGGCTTTATAGTCTAGTGAAGCTAGGCACTGAGTCAAATATTTTCTTTTTCTTTATTTATACTGTGTCTTGTTTCAGAAAGGATTTTAAACAAGGAGACAAACATTTAGTAAACACCCTGGACCAGATGCTCAAAACTGTGCTAGGTGTTGTGGAAATTCAAGGAAGAACACATGGGTTTCTCCCCCCACCTCCACCCCGCCTCAGATGAATTTACAATTCACTTGGGGAGACAATACTTTCTCTGGAGGCAGCTAAACCACAACCCACTGGTCTTGGAACTGGAAGCCTGGGCATCTGGGTCCTATTCCAAGCTCAGGCACTAACCAGTTGTGTGATCTTGGAAAAATCATGTACCTCTCTGGGCCTCAAAGACAGAGCCTGGAGCTAGTAATACTAGTCTTCTGAAGGGACAGGATGTGATGGGCTTGACAGGTGGATTATTTTATTAATTGCTCCTGTTTTTCTTTTGTTTCCTTTTTATTTCTTGAGACAGCATCTATGTAGCTCAGGCTGGCTTTGAACTTACTTTGTAGTACAGCTTGGCCTCAAATGCCAGATCCTCTTGCCTCTATCTTCCAACTCCTAGGATCACAGGCATGCTCCATCATGCTCTATTCTGAGTTAGTTATAGGCACAGCCTGTGATTATCCATGGTTAGAATGGGAAAGGAGAAAGTCTACTGAGGATCTCTAGAGTCAGGGAAGGCTTCCTGGAGGAAGAGAGTCTCTGGGCAGGCCTGGAAGGACTGGAATGCTTTGTCTTATATTGATAGAGACAAGGAGAGGGCATCTTTGGCATAAGGTAGAGATGAGTAATAAATTGGCAGCGACTACAGTCAGGGGTAGAGTGCAAAAATGAAAATAACTGTCTTAAGATGCAGATGTGTTCAGGATTAGGAGACATCTTGGGCTGGACTCAAACTTGAGAACAGGAATAGCTTAGCCTAGTTCCCCATCTCCAGGGGGCAGCCCCCAGGACCACCTGCCAATGGAGCAGCTGCAAAATATGAGCAGCAGAAAGTCTAGAGGCTCCAGCCTGGTGCTCTTGGATCACGGAGTAAGCACAGCACTTGGGTATTAGCTAATCAATCTCGTAAATTCATCTCCCTTTTACTGGGATCTGTCAGGAAGCTGATTAAATGCTGTGCGAGTGGGATTTGGCTCAGATGCTAGCCGGGAGCTTGGGGCTGAAGTTTTTCAATGTTCAGCTCATGCATAAAATTCATAGTTTATCATTACCCAGACTTGCTTCTCTAGAACTATCCAGATGGGAATATTTCTATATGACAGTCCTATCCTGTGTGAGTCGGTTGCCTAGCCTCTCCCTCTACAATTCTCTCTGCAATAGATGATCCCTCTGCCTGCAGAATTACTGAGCCAGGATGACAAAAGCCTTGGGGGCACTCAGCTATATCTTCCTGTTTGCTAGGGCCGCAAAAGCATCCTAAGGGCAAGGCCAGCCTTCTGCACTTCCAATATTCTTTTTAAAAAATGGGAGTAGAGGGCTGGGAAGGTGGCTCAGTGGTAGAGCGCTTGCCTTGCATGCATGAGGCCCTGGGTTCAATTCCTCAGCACCACATAAGCAAAGAAGAAAAAAGCCGGAAGTGGCGCTGTGGCTCAAGTGGTAGAGCTCTAGCCTTGAGGTGAAGAGCTGAGGGACAGCGCCCAGGCCCAGAGTTCAGGCCCCACGACCGGACCCAAAAAAAAAAAAAAAAAGAAAGAAAGAAAGAAAGAAAAAAAATGGGAGTAGATTGTATGCCTTTAGGGGAGAGACAAGCTACCAGTACCATCCTCTGTCCCAGTCTCCAGCTTACTAACTCTCTGGCTGTCCTTGCTGTTTTTTTTTATCAAGTCCCCAAGTTCCCCCAAGTCCCTAAATCTGGAATCCCACCCCTGACTCTTGTCCCTATCCTTCTAAACCTTCAGTCTAACAAGGTGAAAAATCTCAACCAATGCATAGATGGAAAGGAGCTGAGGGCTTAGTGTATAAATGGCAACCATCTTCAGTTCTCCCTTAGCCTTCTTTTCCTTCATTTGCTTGGAAGAGACAGTGGATATTCTTGACTCTTGCCTATAGTCTGATTTAGGAGTGGCCAGCCCTCATTTCCTTATCTGTAAGATCTTCTCTATACCTAACATCTCCTGGGTACAACTCCAGCAATCACCATGGAACTGGAAAACCTGTGTTAATTTCAACTGCCATCCTCAGTGTCTAGGTAGCTCTAGAAGAATAATGCTACCATTTATTTAGTACTCACTGCAAGCCAGTCCCTGTGGCAGAGCAGAAGGGTCAAAAAGAGGATTCTGTCTAAACCTGCAGCCTGGCCCAGTGGTGGGTAACAAAGGCATCTGCGCTGGCACCATTACTGAGCATGACTAAGCATCACTGAGTTATTTGTGCTTTTCCTAGGAGATAAGGAGTTTGAATGACTTGGGCGGACACTGAGTATCCTAAGGGTTAACATTCTGATGAGGAAATGAGACAAATATTAAAATTTCAGCCAACAGAAAATCTAATGGATCAGATCCATCAATTGATCATACACATTTCTTCACTCTGCTGTTTGGAGCAAGAGGCAAAAGATAATGAAACTAGCCTGCATCAAGGAATATTTCAAACAGGTACTGATTTCCAAGGAATGTTCTGGGTTGAGTGCCTATTTTCAGCTATGGTTTCTTGATCTTGTGAAAATAAACACCACTCCATTTTACAGTTAAGAAAACTGCTTAAAGTCACCTGCTGCTAACTATGTGGCTTCCCCGGATGAAGAAGTCACATCTGTTGTTTCCCAAAATTCAATGCTCAGCTTACTGCACTCTCCTACCTTTCTGGGAGGCTAAACATTAGAGCTGACATTTATAAAGCCAGGTCCTTAAGTCATCAAACACAGAAAGCATTTCACTAGGAGTCGTTATAATGCAAGGAAAAAGTTTCATACTTTAAAAAGAATTATACCAGTGAATCAAAATGAAAACCCTCCATTAACCAGAAAACTGGTATAATGTGTGCATTGTCAAATATTCTGGTCAACAGAGGATTTGCTCCATCTATAGATAACTCTCCTTTAGGCATCTGGAAACAATAGCTGAGCTGACATTTCATTGGCTCAGAGATTCTTCTCAAACCAATGACTGCTTCCCCCTTTGGATGTTGCTGAAGAAATAGCAGCTCAGGCTATGGTTGAAGCAGAGGAAAAAGAATCACAGGAAACAAAAACACATTTTCCAGATGGGATCCTCTTCTGCAAGGCACAGAAGACAGTTGAATGTAGCTCAGGGAGGGAAGAGAGATGGAGTAGAAGCCTTCATCAATAACCATTAACACTAGGACACCCAGACAGTGTAATGTCTTTGTGTGTGTTTCTGTGTCTCTGTCTCCCCACCCCCCCACACATACATACACACACATTATCCATGGATATACAATGCATTTGTGTGCCAGAAAAGAACAATGTTCGTCTATATGAATGAATACATCTATATCCAGACAGACAGACAGACAGACAGACAGACAGACAGACACACACACACACACACACACACACACACACACACACACACACACACACACACACACAGAGTGCAGATGCATTTGTTGTCCTTTACTCTAAATTCAGAGATCATTCTGCTATTGGCCTGCTAATTCTTTAACGCTCTGGAATACATAATTCTCTTCTCAGAGTTTCTCCTACCAAGCCTTCATGTAGTCAATTTTCCTCCCTGGACTTGAAAAGCACAAAGCCCCCATCGCCACCTTGCCAGAGCACTTAATCTATTGCAAGCCTCCAATCCTTTTGCCTTTTTTGTCTTTACTTTCTGCCATTTTTACCTTTTCTTTTACTTTTTAAACCTTTTTCAATCTTCCTTGGCACAGATCAGGCGCTTTGTAAATGTTGTTCTTTAATAGGGTGGCTTGGGGAGGAATCAGCCTTCCCCCATTTATTGGTAATATCACCTGGCCCCCAGCAAGGCACTCAATAAATACACAGCCCAAGTAGAAAAGATGTACAAAGAAAGATTCCAGATAAGTCTCTATTGACCCCAAGTTCTTCCCATTTCATAAGTCTGTCAGTCACTGAGTTTCTCTCTCCATTTGCTCTATGAATTTGCCCTCCTTATCTTTCTGCCATTCCCGTTTCACGAATTCTTCTCTTAATTTCCTCTTTCCCTTATCCATTCTCTCTCAGTCCTTCAGTCTTTTCTTCTTCATTCTTCTTGCCTTCTTTCAGACCATCATATTCCTCACCTAGATTCCTTATATACAGATTCAGGCTCAATTATAGCATCTTCTCTAGCCCAATTCTTTGTCTCAAGCTCCAAGGATTTCAAGCTCTTCCTTTCTGGCAGCTCTTATAGATAAAGGCAAAGCTGCCCTATGCTTCAAGGCTAGGGCAAGTTGTGGCCAGCCCAGATATCCATCTCCTGATTCAGGGACTCATGTTTCCATGGTAACAGGGAAAAGGTACCATACTTTTATATCCAGAAAAAAACAAACATACTCTTGAAGGTATTTTGAACTGGCCCTCAAATACTCAACACGTGCACCTGTTCTCATTTATTGGACTCAGAAATAGGTTCAAAGGGAAACTAGCTCTGTGTGTGTGTGTGTGTCTGTGTGTGTCTGTGTGTGTTACACAACTGAGAACCTCTATTCCTGTTCTTGCCTTTGCCACACAGAGCATAAACTTCACTGCAAGGTCAAGTGTTTCAAAGTCAAAGTCTTCCATTCTGTACCTAACCTCTAACACTGTGGTGTACCTAACAATATCGCATCCTGAAATCATGTTGATGGTCAGCAGGCTGTGAGGTAGGATAGAAAGAGGCCCAACTTGGGACTATGAACAGTTGTGGATCCAACTATTCTACTTATTATTGGCTCCTGTGTTCCTGAGAAAATAATGTCATACCTCAAAGACTCAGTTTCTTTTCAATTTGACTGGATATGAGTGTGCCTAACTCATGTAAATCCATGTAAAACCCTCAGTAAAAAAGAAGGTCTGTACACTCAAGAGAAGGCTTCTGATTGGTTTGAGAAGGGAGTCATGTGCTAGGTGAGACTGGTCTCTTTGGGGTGAGTGCTCTGAGTAAGAGCTAGATATAGAAGAGCAACTTCCTTTTTTGGACATTGGCTTACTGGTTTCTTTCAACAACAGTATGAGTTAGAGACTATCTCTACTTTGTAGAGGAGAAAAGGAGAGAATTAAGAAAATAACTTGCCCTAAGTCACAAAATCAGCAAGTGGTAGTAGAGACAGGATGCTAACACAAGGTTATAAGAAGGGAAAAGTAGGCACCAACATACAGTTGTTGGCCTATAACACTGTTTTTTTCCAGGGGGTAGTTAAGCCCCTAACCGAAGACCTCAGGCCCATGGAGCCCAGACAGTTTTTTTTACTGTTAGGGAGCTCGCCACCCTGTGAGTAGCAGCTTAGAGCTGACAAGGTGGCAGTGGCCTGTGGGAGGCAGCCAAGGGCTAGCTCAGCAGAAATGACAAACCTGCTTCAGACCCTTGTGTGAAGTTAAAATTAACAAAATTTCCCAACTGCAAACAAATGCAGAACCTGCTGAACCTGCATTCCCCTCTTCTGCTTCTGCTGCCAGTGGGCTTCCTGGGCCTCATCCCAGATCTTTCCTCATTTCCTAGGCCATGACCAGAAGCTGGGCCTTATGGACAAGGACAGGTGATAAAATTAATTTGGGTGTGGATCAGAGGAGGCTCCTAGGACCTCTGGCAATCCCAGATGTTGGTTAAACATCTTTCATGTACCATTGACCTCATGCTTTGGTTCTACTCTATACTTTTAGTATCCAATGTATCTGGTTAACACTGTCAAGTGACTTTTTATATTGGTCCTCAATTAGCTAGGGAATTTCAATTTTTTACTTCACAGGGGCCTTGGAAAGATCACTACCTATTCATTTGTGGTGGACAGCTTCTAAAATGGACTGAAGTAATTATTCCTCATGATATTCACACCCTTGTGTAGCCTTTCCCTCTAAGGATGGGCTGGTCCTGGAGATCTCTTTCTCTTTCCTCTTCTCCTTTGTCTTTCTCTCTGTCTCTGTTTCTGTGCCTCTGTATCTGTCTGTCTGCCTGTCTGTTGCTCTCTCTCTTTCTTGCGTTCTTACTGAGGCTTGAACTCAGGTAAGGTTATAAAAAAAAAGACTGGCTTCTGCCTTGGGCTGGCCTGGACTTGCTTACACACTTTCTCCCCAAACTTCTTCTGCAATCATGCCAAAGGAGGCTAGCTACCGTGCTGTGAGCAGCATAATACAGAGGCTCACACAGCCCAGCAATGAGCTAAAATAGTCCCACAGCCTGTGAAGAATCCAGGCCTGCCAACAACCACACTAGTGATTTGATTTTCAGATGCAGCAGCCTGAATGCAACTTCATGAATGACTCTGATCTAGAACCACTCAGCTCTGCTGCATTCAGATTCCTGACTCACAAAAAGTGTGACATGATTTTTTGTGGTCCAGAAATTTGATCATTTATTCAAATGTTGATTCATTCATGTGAACACTCCAACAACTTGGGTATGTGAATTTAGGTTTCCAACCACCTATTTTATGAAATTGCCACAACAGTTCAAAGTATGTGCAAATGGTGCCATTGGGAATTCACGTGGGCCAAGTGAAATATGTTTTCTAGGAATTCAAATTACTTGACCTCTGGTCATCTGATGAAAACTTGGTGTTCAAATTCAGATGAGACATTTTTAAATTTTTTAATATATATTTTTATTATAAAGATACTATACAGGTCTGGGAAGGTGGCTCAGTGGTAGAGCACTTGCCTTGCATGCATGAGGCCCTGGGTTCGATTCCTCAGCACCACATAAGCAAAAAGAAAAAAGCCAGAAGTGGCGCTATGGCTCAAGTGGTAGAGCGCTAGCCTTGAGCTGAAGAGCTGAGGGACATCGCCCAGGCCCAGAGTTCAGGCCCCACGACTGGATGCAAAAAAACCCCCCAAAAAAACAAAAAACAAAAACAAAAGATACTATACAGAGGGGTTACAGTTAGTTAAGATAATGTGTACATTTTCTATTGAGCACTGTTACCCCCTCCGATGTTTTTCCCCTACCATCTCATCCCGCCTCACCTTCCCAACTCCTCCCTCCCCCACCAAAGTTGTAAAGTTTGTTTTCAGCATAGTGACATGTTTTTTGTTGTTGTTGTAAATGGTTAAATTGGACAATAATTTGTTACACAGCACTAGGAAACAAATGGAACATCTTGTGTCTATCTATAAGTTTTTCAGCCAGGCACTTGTGGCTCATGCCTGTAATCCTAGCTACTCAGGAGGCTGAGATCTGTGGATTGGAGTTCAAAGCCAGCCTAGGCAGGAAAGTCCATCAGACTCGTATCTCTAATCAACTACCCCAAATCTGGAAGTGGAGCTGTGGCTCAAAATGGTAGAGCAATAGCCTTGAGCACAAAAGCTCAGGGTCAGCACTCAGATCCTATGTTCAAGCCCCATGACCAAAAAAAAAATAATCCATGTTTCCTGAGTCATAATGGCTGATGACTTAATATTCATTTTTTAAATTGCTAGATAAGAGCATGTCTTAATTCCATTAAAAATGTTCATGTCTTCAGATTTTCAATAAAAAGTGGTGGGGGGAATTTTAGACACTGATAGAAAAGATTATTGGGGCAGAGGGTTCATGCTTGCTTGGCACACACTGGGTTCTGAGTCCAGGCAATACTCACAACTTCTTTGACTCCTCAGCTGATTAAATCTTGACTACAATAATCCAAATTCATGCTAACATCCGGAAAATATCTTCTCATATCAATTTCCTCCTTGGATAATGGTACTAAAGTTTACTGACTACTAAATATCAGGTACTATTCTAAGAACATCACAGGTATTTATTTAATCCTCACAATAACCCCAGAGGGGAAAACTGAGGCACGGAAGAGTTAAGAAACTTGTCCAAGTACAGAGCTGATAAATGGCAGAGCTTAGATTTGAGCCAATCACTAGAAGCTTGGTACTATAGGGAAGCCCAGAGGTTTGTTGAAGAATAAGGAATTCTGGTTACCCAAAGATACCAAGTCCTTTCTCTTTCTTTCCTCCCTTTCATTTCCCTGACCAAAAACCTATAGCAGTTTTACAGGGATTACGGATTGAGTTCAAAATTCTCCTCCCAAACCTTACCATAAGGTCCCAACCTTACATATCTTTTTTTATTCTTTACTACATCTATGCTATAGATATAATATTTACCTAATAGCTGTCATAACCTTGATTTCTTGGTTTTTTTTCTTCCTGAAAAAGCCTCAATGTGTGTCCCACTCACTAGATAGGACACAAAAAATGATGTCATAGATCATGTAAAAAAGAATCTTGAAGATTTTTGCTCTGACAGTGGGCATGAGATATTAAGATAAACTTTGCCCAAAGTGAGGTTAATGCTGCAAAGATGGAGGTCAACACTATATACTGTACTGAGCCATACTCAATTGCTTCTGAAGATCTTCTCCAATTCCTTTTGTCCATGTGATTTTTCTCATATCTGAAATAAGATGCTACTGGAAGTCTGAGGCACAAGGTATGGTCTGTTCTTGTGTAGTTTTGTTCTTAGATCAAATGTCACTTTTTCATTGAACCTTTTTCCTGACTGTCTTAGGTGAAGTAGTTCCCTGCATCACAACCTCCATTATTTCTTTCCTTCATAGCATTTATCAATACAAGTATTGAGTTCTTGGTTTATTTTTAAGCACAAGCCTCATTGGAACCTATGTTCCACATGGCAGGGTCTGTCTATCCTTGTTTGCTATTGTATCCCTACCATCTAGAACAGAGCCCAGGAACTACTGTTAAGAATATTGCTGGTTAAATGAAAAAAATCACAAGAAACAGTGTGTGTGTGTGTGTGTGTGTGTGCGCGCGCGCGCGTGCGTGTGTTTCCCTCCCTAGAGAATAAGTTTCCAAAGGGCAAGGTTCAAGCATCTAGTAAGTTCTGAGACCATAGTTGGGGAATGAGAGTGTTGGGACATCTTCCCTATGCCTCATCCCTCTAACTACCTTGTTCTCCTTGTGAGGCTGCCTGGGGTGGAAAAAACTGCAGTTGGGTGGGCTTTTCTTTTCTTCTTTTAAAAAAACTTTTATTGCACTGGGAAGGTGGTTCAGTGCTAGAGCACTTGCCTTGCATGCATGAGGCCCTGGGTTCGATTCCTCAGCACCACATAAGCAGAAAAAAAGCCAGAAGTGGTGCTGTGGCTCAAGTGGTAGAGCGCTAGTCCCGAGCTGAAGAGCTGAGGGAAAGTGCCCAGGCCCAGAGTTCAGCCCCATGACTGGACCCCCCCCCCAAAAAAAATAAATAAATAAAATAAATAAATAAAAAACTTTTATTGTCAAGGTGATGTACATCAGAGTTACAGTTACATAAGGTAATGAGTACATTTCTTGTCAAACTTGTTACCCCCTCCCCCAAGTTGTGCAGATCATTTCCAACATACTGTCTTGTGAGTATTGCTGTTGCATTGGTTCTCTTTTTGTCCTTTGTCTCACCATTTTGTTGTTCCCCTTCCCTTCCCTAATTCAGGTAAACATATATACAATACCCAGAGTACCAAAATCAAATACAGTGACAACAGGGGATAAACCATAGGGGGAAAAATACAAAAGAAACAAGGAATAACATAGTACATTAAAAGGAACAACAACAAAGAAAAACCTCTTTTTTTGTTGGTTGTGGGGCTTGAAGTCTGGGCTTGGGCATAATCCTTCAGCTCTTCAGCCCAAGGCTAGCACTCTACCACTTGAGCCACACCATCACTTCTGATTTTCTGATGTTTTATTGGAGATAAGAGTCTCACAGACTTTCCTGCCCGCACTGGCTTTGAACCTTGATCCTCACATGTCACCCTCCTGAGTAGCTAGGATTACAGGCATGAGCCACTGGTGCCAGACTAAGAAAAATCTCTTTTGTCCATGTCTTGGAGTTCATTTCACTTAACATCATCTTCTATGGTTATATGTATATAGCTATGGAGCTATTCTGCTCATCTACTTGGATTATCCTAGACATATACTAATTATTATAAGGGAATCCATTGGACCTATGTTTCTTTGGGTCTAGCTTACTTCACTTAATATGATTTTTTACAAGTGTTTCCATTTCCTTACAAATGGGGTGGTGTCATTCTTTCTGATGGATGCATATCATTCATATATACATATATATATATATATATATATATATATATATATATATATATATATCACATTTTCTCGATCCATTCATCTACTGAGGGGCATCTGGGTTGGTTCCAAATCTTAGATATGGTCAATAATGCTGCGATGAACATAGTTTTGCTGGTAGCTTTACTATGGCCTTGTTTGTGGTCAACTGGGTAAATGCCCAGAAGTAGGATTGCTGGGTCATAGGGAAGCTCTATGTTTAGTCTTTTGAAGAACTTCCATACTGCTTTCCAGAGTGGTTGAACAAGTTTACACTTCCACCTACAGTGTAGTAGCATTCTCTTTTGGCCATATCCCTGCCATGGACTTTTCTACTACACACAATTCTAGTCTTGAACTTTCCAAAAGGGCAAGTAGAGGAAGCTTGAGTCAGGGAGAGTGTGATTTTAAGATTTTCTATAGTATCTGAATATTGGGGAATTTTTGAAGGGAGAAGGCCCAGAGACATCAAATGGAAAGATAGAGGGTCCATCTGGCCAGGCAAAGCTAAGGCCTATCCAAATATATCTGAGAAAAAGAAATCTTGATCCTGGGGAAAGAGCAAGCATTCAATAGCCAAACCATAGTAGGGGAGAAGGCATTTGGAGGCTGCATAGCAAACTCTTGGAGCCTCTGAATGGGAATAAGGATTACTATTGCAGGCCTTAGTGTGAGAAATTGTGAAGGAGGGGGAGAAAGAAGAGAAGGGAGAAGAGAGACAGAGAGAGAAACAGACAGACACACAAACACACAGAGAGAGCACTAGTGAGCCTGGGCTCCTCACATCTAAAAATAGAGGCAATGTAGTGAGAGAGGAGGGGAACTTATTTTCTAAGCTTAATGCAGTTAAGCAGTGAAATAAACTGCCAAGCGAGAGAGGATGTTGAGTCACTGGTATTAGAAGCATTCAAAGTAGACTCTAGTAGATCCTAGGGGCATTATCAGTACCAGCAAGAGCTTCTGGCTGTGGGCAATGGGATGGGGGATAGAAGAAAGGGGGGAATCTATCTGCAGAGGCTGCCATGGGTGTCCACACTCACACACACATACATAGTCATACTTTTGTACCCAGAACGGAAAGAAATGAGCCTGTTCCATGTTCCTTCAGTGCATCTGTTTCGTTGGTTACAAAAAGGCTGGTGCACTATAGAGATTCTATTCTTTCTCCCTACTGAGAAGTCACTTCTGTGATCTTGATGTACCTCTGCAAAGGCCAAGAGTCCCCTGGGCCTCCTCAGTCAGGAAAAATTCAACAACCTTTCTGTTTACCTTCATATACCGACATATGCAGGGATGCAAGTGCATAATTTTCCTCTTTCCCTTCTTCTCTCTCTCCTCTTCCTTCATTCTAATTTCTTCTCTCTCTTCCTTTCCTCTCCCCTTCTCCTCTCTCTCTCCCTCCCCCTCTCTCTCCCTCCTTCTCTCTCTGTCTCTGTCTCTCTCTCTCTCACACACACACACACCATACCTCCAACCTGAGTCAATCTCAACAGTCGTGAAATGGATTTATTCAGCCTCACTTCTCTCTGGGAAGCACCAGCCCAGGCCTTTCCAAATAACAATGTCCTCTAGATTTTCTTGGTGACAGATGTTTGCCTTCTGTGATGTTGACAGTACGTCCCCAAGGCCCAGCAATGGCTAGAGAAAGGCCCATTCCTGCACCAAGGGCCTAGGGAACATTTGGATTTACCTCCATGCCCTACAGAACAGGCTGTGCTCTTTTCCTTGCCTTCTCTCCCACTCCACCCTCTCCTTTACTTTGGCAGCAGCCAACTCTTCAGGCCTCAGTCCTTTCTGTAGAAGGGAAGAGAAAAGTACAAGAGCCAAATGGAATGGATCAACTAGTAGACTGGGAAACTGAAAATGCGCCAGAGGCTCAGGAAGGGAAATGGAGAGCAGCAGGGCAAGGACTGAAAATGGAAAGGCCCCAGCTGGGAAGCCAATGACCACAAATGGCCCTGCAGGGCACATGCCTGGCCAAAGCTGCTCTGCTCTGTTCTCTGTTTGGCTCAGAGCCAGGAACAGAGCATACACCAGTGCCAGCCCTTGGCTAAATGGTACAGTGGGGCAAGCTGGTCCTCAGCATCCCTTGTCTTGTTCTCAACTCCCTTTTTGAGGCTCCCTCTTCTCTCCCAGATGCCTAGGCTTTCTCCTACAATAAAATCTACCTGCTGATGTCCCATTTCTGCAGATCCTTGGGTACCCTGAGATATTTGTATACCTAGGTATGAAATGGCATGTGGCAGCTTAAAGCTGCATTTTCAAATGCTGTTATATAGGATAGATATGAGGAGGATATTAGAAACCTTAAGTGACTTCAGCGAGTTCCTTATAGCAGGACTTTATAGAGCTTTTAATATGCTCTGAGAAGGGTATACAACATTTCTTAAGCTTATTTGGGTAGAGAATCTTTTGGGGGGAAGCAGAGCAGATCTGAGCCATTTCCCCTCTCAGATACCTCAGTTGTGTTTTAATAGTCCTTAATACCAAAAACTGGAAGACTGACCAGATAGTGAGAAAGTCAGGCATTCTTACAGTTAGGAAAGTCAGTGATGCTAGATCAACCACCAGACCATAGGAAAGATACAGTCACAAGAAAACCCTGTGGTAGGCCTGTCTCATGTTATATGATTCTATCCATTGGTCTGTTTCTATCCCAGTGCTTTTCATGTACAGCTTTTATTTGCCCAGACTGGGAGTTAATATAGAGGGAACAGAGGGAAACCTGTCTTGCAATTACATGTCTACGTCTTTTATCAAACATAACTTTTGTGACTTTTTTCTCTGCTGAAACCAAAGTCTGTTGTCCTCCATTCTGGGAATGTCCATTGGCCAGTAGGGATAGCTGTAAGCTCAGTTCTTCAATTTGTGTTCTCACACTGCTTTAGAGTAAACAAATTAGAAAAATGAGGATACCAGCTAAATGCAGTGTTTCATGCTTGAAATTCTAACTGCTTGGGAGAGCAAGAAGTAGAGGATCAAAGTCTGAGGCTAGCCTAGGAAGGAAGTTCATGAAATTCAATCTCATCCAACAGAAAGCTGTACATGGTAGTGTGAGTCTGACATCCTAGCTGCACAGGAAGCATAAATTGGAGAATCATTGTCCAGACCAGCCTGGACAAAAAATAAAAACTTATTTGAAAATAATGAAAGTAAAAACGGGATAGAGGTGTTGCTCAAGTGGTAGAGCAATTGGTTAGTTAAGTACAAGGATCTGAGTTCAAACCCTAGTAGTACCAAAGAGGAACAAAAAGGAAAATGGGTTACTGGAGATAAGTGGAGGGCTGTTACCCAGACATGCTGCTTTTCTACTAGCCTACTAAATGGCATGACTAGGTAGAGACATCTACCTTTGCCCTTCAAAATAGCTGAGATGTTCTTTAGCCTGGTCAACTAAGTGGGGTGGACATTTCAATGACTTAATCCTCAGAAGGATCAACTACAACTACCTGAGAACAAGAGGTTCTCGCCCATTAAACTGAGAGCTTTCCAAAGATGATAACTATGTAGTATCAGGCTGTATTCAGTGCTGCTCAGAGCTCCCAGAAGTACCACACTCAATTCTAGAAAGAATCCCTAAGAGGCAGCCTCCCAGATTGGAGTGTTGCCAAACAGAAGTGACTAATACACTATCAAGTCAACAGGCTGGTATCTTTTCTATGTTCTGGACAACTGTGGAGAGCTATGGCCCTTGAGGCAAGACATACACAGGCTATAGCCAACAGTGTACATAAAATTTCAGGAGTTTCATAGACCTCCAGGTTAAGAGGATCAGCTATGGAACTACATCATGAAAAAAGTCACTGAGCAAAATGGGTCCGTGTAGTCCCCTCCCCCAATGAAATAAAAGACAATAAATTTTAAAAAAGACAAACTTGAGGAGCTATATTCAGAGAGTTTGAAGGGATTGCCAAGAGCAAGAGGGGAGGAAGAAGTGACTGAAAGACTACTTTTAGTTTTCTCCCCAAAGTGTTCAATTAGTGGTGCACGCCTTTATCCCAACACTTGGGAGATAGTGGTAGGAAGAGGGCAGCACACACTATATAATGAGTTTCAGGTTAGCCTGTACAACATAGCAAGATCCTTTCTCAACACACACACACACACACACACACACACACACACACACACACACACACACACACACTTTTGAATAAGACTTTTCAACACAGAATGGGTGACTCTAGTTAGCAGATAATGACCTGCTGATGAGTTTTAAATCCAGGCAGACCTGGACTTGATGGTCCCCAAAGCCTCTTCCTCCTACTTTGTATTTCTTTGCAGCCACTCACATTTGCATGTCACTGAGATCCTTCCTAGTTTATCACAGAGCAGAGTCACAATCTTGCCCAGAACAAACTCCAAAAGGCAAGAGCAGTGCAGAGGTGGCCTTGAGCTCCAGCTAGCTTGCTGGACCCCTCACTCTACTCTCCCCTTAAGTCATCACATCTTCCCAGCCTCCTACCCAGAGTTCTAAAGGTTTCTATGCCTGACAACAGCTAGTTAATCTGATAAAGTAATCTGTACTAATGGGATCATGAATGCTAATGAATTAATGCCTTCCCTTCCCCAGTGACATATTTGCATTTTAACAGAGGTCTTCTGGAGATAATGCCTTAAATCAAAGAAGGTATTAATGTTGAAATTTTGGCTGTTAGGCAGTGCAGCAAAGGAGATATTTCTGGAAAGGGAAGTTTTCTCCACCCTTTACAGTAGACCATCTGCCAGAAGGGGTAGAGGGGGGAGGCATGTCCCTGCCCCTGAGGGGTTTATAGTTTATGTGGTTGGGGAATTACAATGGTTAACATTTATTGAGTTTCTACCAAAGTGTTGGCCCAGTGCTAAATGCTAGCTAAATATTACCTCTGAATTCTCACAACAAACCCTCTGAGGTAGGCATTTTACAGATAAGGGCCTGAGCTTCAAAGAGGTTAAGTAATTTCCTAGTGCATTTCGTTGGCTGGAAGATGCTATGCGCTGTCAGAAGCAACAGTTTTTTCAGGTTTCCCTAAGAAAGAAAAAAATGCTGCCAATTAAATGACAATGCACGATAGATAGCAAGAAGCATCTCCATTTCAGCAATGGTTTTGAAACTGTTAAGTAGATTCAGTAAGTGGCTAGACTGACTCCAGAGTCCACTTTCTGCCTAATGCTGTTTGTAGAACTCAGATGGGAAATAGCAGGGGAACACTTTGATAAGACAATATGATAGCGAGCACATATTAATATTTTAAAACAAAATGATTACACAAGGACCCCAAAGATTGCAGACTGAATCTGAGGTCAATGGCAGAACATGATAATGGGGGTTGTGAACCTGAGTGGTGAGAGACATGGGGAGATCAGTGTTAACAACTGAGAGACAAGGCTGACCCATCCTGGGGTCGAGGTGGGTGGTATTAGATAGAAAATACCTCTGCAAGTCAGTTTCTGAGGCTATGACATACTGGCTAGCTTAGTAAAACACAGGAGACATTATAGTGATATGAAATAAAGGAAGACAAATGAACTGGTAGATGTCACCTGGAAGCCAGGGCTATGGTTTGAATATGGGTATTGTTTCTCAAAGATCCATCTGCTCCCAAGGCAGTAAGTTTGAGAAGTGTTGTGGACTTCTAAGATATGGGGCCTTATGAGAGTTCTTTAGACCATTGGAGTGTGCCCTGGAAGGGGATCATGGGACTATCTCCTCACCATTTCCTCCTGTTTCATTTGCTGGTTTATGGCAGAAATTTGCTTCTCCATATGCTTGGCTTATGATATGCCACCCTCACCAAAAGCCCCAGGCAGTGGAGCCACTTAATCTTAGACTACAACTTCTAGAATCATGTTCTAAATAAATGGACATTTTCTCTTTATACATTAATTGCTTTAGGCATTCTGTAATAGTGATGATAAGCTGACTAAAACAACCAGGATGGGATATTCCATTTAATGTGATGTACAAAGGAGATAATTGCAGATTCTTGCTAGTTAATGCCACCATATTAGGAAAAGCAGTTTTGTCACCAGGATGAATGAAACCTCCCAGCCTTGAAGATGGGGGCTTCCTAAAGGAGGTCATATCATCGGAGGCAGCAGAAATCCAGGGCATTATACATCCTAAACTTCTTTTTCTTTTAAATTTGTATTTGTTCATTCATTCAAACATTTGTCTATTTATTTGATATAGGGTCTTATTATAATCCAGGCTGGCCTCAAACATGCTATGTATTCCAGGTTGGCCTTGCACTCGTGATGCTCCTGCTCCAGCCTCCAAAGGGTCGGGATTACAGGCATGCACCCAGCTCACAACCCTCCCTTGACATGCATTGTCTTCTCTCTGGATATATCAATACTCACCTGAAAAAGAAGGCTCAGTAGCCATGGCTGCATAGGATACAGTGAATAACCTCAGGCCTTGCTGATGAAGCATGGGCCCTTTTCTTAGCCATGGGCAGAGCAATAGCTGGGAAAATGTACAGCCCATCTCCCCTTCTGGCTACTAACTGATATTTGTTGAGCATCAGCAATACAAGAATAAGAAACATTAGAAGAGCTTACTCCACAGCTAGAAAAGTGAACACATACAAAGCTAAAACAATGTAAGATGGTAGAAGATTCTGAGTTGTGGGAGAAGACAAAATGTTATTCCAACAAGAGGGAGAATTATAGATATCTTTTATCCTGTAGGTTTTCCATGTTTTGAAAGTTGTCTACTATGCATAAACATTATTTTTGTTAATGTTGTGGGCTGGGTTTTTTTTTGCACAGTATTGGGGCTTGAACTCAGAGCCTCATGTTTATGAGACAGGTGCTCCACCACTTGAGCCATACCTCTAGCCATTAGTTTTATAGCCAAAGAAAATTGTAATTTAAAAAGAGGAGGCAGCCAATGAGGGCTAGAATTATTAGGAAAGGATTATGGCAGATGCTGGACTTTAGCTTGTTGGGTAGATGATGTGATGAGGGATTTATAGAGAGGGGTGAAAAGGTGTTGCTGCAAGCTGGGAGAACAGAAAAAAAAAATGACCATTAGAGAAGAGTAAGCCCTGAGATACAGTGGAGTAAAGGAAATTAATGGAACCTGGACTCAAAATAAGTGAAACAGTGATTTCTTTTTCTGTTTTCCTTCCTTCCTTCCTTCTTTCCTTCCTTCCTTCCTTCCTTCCTTCCTTCCTTCCTTCCTTTCTTCATTTTTTTTCTCTCTCTCTCTCTCTCTGTGCACTCTGGTTTTTTGGGGGACCTAGAGGCATAGTCCCTGAGGTTTTATGCTCAAGGCTAGCACTCTACTAATTGAGCCACAGCTCCATTTCTGACTTTTTGATGGTTAATTGAAGATAAAAGTTTCATGGACTTTCCTGGCAGGGCTGGCTTTGAACTGTGGCCCTCAGATATCAGCCACCTGAGTAGATAGGATTACAGGTGTGAGATAGCAGCACCTAGCCAAACATTGATTACTTATAATAATAATTTACTTTATTAGTGTGCTTTCCATTCATATAAAATACTTAAGGCAGGCTACTTTATAGAGATTCAAGTGCTCACATGTAGTAAAGGCTTTCTTTTTGGCAGTCTTGAGGTGACACAATGGATCACTTGGCAAGAGATAGTGTGTGTGTGTGTGTGTGTGTGTGTGTGTGTGTGTGTTGATGTTCTTTCTTTTCCTCTGGTAATTAAATCATGGGGGAATTTACCTAATCTTAATCAACTCCCAAAGTTCCTACCTCTAAACATCACTGTCCTGTTGTTTCTACCCTCTAATAAACAGCTCATAGTGATGATTAAATTTTGATGCGTGAACCCTCCAGGGACACACTCAAACCATATCCAAACCAAAGTGAATTTTATCTACATGTATGATATTCTAATTATATAATTATATTTGTAATTTATTAGAAATATAAAGCAGTGTATCCCAGCTGCTGTGGAAGGCAGGACTCAGATCCCAGGGAGAGGAGCTTCTTTTTGGTACAGTAAGCAAAAGAGCACTATTACAGGCTCTTGAACAGCAAGTGACATGATGAAAGATGTTTTAAGGAGATTCCTTTGGCAATACCATTGAAGGATCAATTGGTAAGGAGGGAAGAAGGCTACTATAGTAATCCAGGCATGAAGTTATGACAGCTTGGATCCTGATGGTGACAGTGGCAATGGTCAAGAAGGCTGGATATCATGAGACATCTCAGAGAGATGAACTGCCAAGGTATGGTAGGGACTGACTGGAGAGGGGAAAAGGGACAGATTCTAAGTCTCAGACCTTCAGCTTTTGAAAGAGTGATGGGAACCAAAAGTGGTAGTGTACCCCTATAAATCCCAGTACTTGAGAGGCTGAGGCAAGAAGATCACATATTTGAGGCTAGCTTGGCTTAGTCTTTTTTTTTTTTTTAAAGACTCTACCTCAGGAAAAATAAGTACATAAAAGAGGGATAAAAGAGAGATGGTGGCCTGCATCTTGTATATACATTTTTATAATTTGGGGAGGGGAAGGGAAATTACAAAATGCTTAAATAATGATACAGGTTGACCCATTGTAACAATGATATGAACAAGACACTACGTTGAAAATGAACTTTACAATTTAGGCGCAGGCGGGGTTGGGGGGATGGGGGGTGTAGTTGTGGAGGTGGGGAGGGAAGGGATGGTAGGGGAAAAACAAAGGAGGAGGTAACAACACTCCATAGGAAATGCACTCATTAACTTACTCATGTAACTGTAACCCCTCTGCACAGTATTTTTACAATAAAAAACATAAAAATTTAAAAAAAAAGAGAGATAGTAATGGTTAAAAATGGTAGGGCTGGGGATTAGCATAGAGGGGAATGTTGAAGTGAAGATCTTGAGGATTTTTTTTTTTTTTGCCTGTGGTGAATTTAAAATGATGGTAAATCCCAAAGAGGAAATATCCTTAAAAGTTAATAATGAAATGGAACTGGAGCTCAGGTTAAAGGCCAGGCTTGACGATTTCTAGCAATCACCTAGAATTCCAAAGCAGGACAAGCTATTTTTAGACCACATCTACAAACCTCTAAAGAGGGTGGAGGGGAAGTTAGCAGACTCAATTGCCAATTCTGATTTGGAATTTATAGGTGATAGTCTGAACTGTGTGGCAGCAGCAGGCTAGTGGTTCTGTTTAAAGATCCCTCTCTTTTTTTTGTTTCCATCAGTGAAAGCTTTTTCTTCTAGATATGGCAAAGATTACAGCTCAACTGTAGATGAGATGAATATGGAGTAGCACTTGCTTTATCAATCATTCTAAAACTCTGTGTGATTTTACTGATGGTAACAATGGAACCTGTGTAACACACAGCACACTTGCCAGCCCTGGGAGCAGGCTGGTTTTCTTTGCTGTAGCCCACAAAAACAGCATGCAGACTTTTTGCCATCTTGGTACAGACCTAGGAACAAATTTTATTTAAAATTCAACTGGGCACCTCATAGTTTCCCATCTCAATAATGAAGCGTGTGAAACTTACTTAGGTTCAGGTAAGTAGGATAGTGAAGAGAACAATTATTGTTTAGAAAATGTTTAGAGTATACACAATACTTGGCACAGAAACAGAGGCTACAGATTTCCAAATCAGACATCTTGACACTTACCTGGATGACTCCTAAGCTATTTGTTGCCACTATGCCTTCTTCTTTGTGCCTTTAATGAGCTTTTCCATGAGAAGAATAGTAAATATGACAACCACCTTAGTCAAAGATAACATTCCTTCTTTCCAATCCCCCACTTACACAAACATTTTCCAGTCTGGACACCCACTCACTTCTCAGCCACCCTCCTCCCAACCATCACCCCTACTTCAAATCAGCAAGCAGAGGCTGCATAGAAATCTTTAGCAGGAAGTGCAGAAGGCCACTGGCTGGCAGAGTATGCAATGTGTGTGTATTTGTGCACCCGCATTAATATGTGTGCGTGCCTGTGTTCATCCACCAATCTAGCCATCTGTTACTGTTTCCCCAGTGGATTTGGATCAGAAGCAAAGACAAGCCTGTTTGACTGGGTGGCCCTTCCCTTACAGCAGTGCTTCCTTGGTGGTTAAGAGTTCCAAGCCTGGATAGACTGTTCTATTTATTCATTTTTAGAAGACATCGTATCCATCCACACAAATGGGCACTAAAATCTCACACACATCCCTTTATTTGCAACTTTGTTTTTCCTCACAGACACCTACCCAGAGTGGACATTTAGCAGGATGGGTGAGGAGGGAAGAGGTAGAAGGGGAGAAAAGTAAGCAGGTAGAGGCCTTTACCATCACTCTCCCACCTACCTGTGGACTTCCCACTTTGTTTTCTCCATACCAGCTGGAACACCAGGGCTCCAGCTGGCATCAAAGTGCTGTGGTAGCTCTTGCCATACCCAGGCACAGGTGTAAACCTCCACTGGGAAAATTGCCAAGTGCTCAGAGGAGTTTTTCAAACTGATTCTACCACAGAAGTTGAAAGATGTTTCCTTACTCCCAGCAGCTCTCCAAGGTCTTAAAAAAGACCAGACTCAGTCAGTGCCTCCAGCTTCCCTGATGGGGAACACAGCACTCAGCACCCCAGGTTATTTGTCATCTTCACCAGGTTTTGCAACCAGTTCCTCCTTGCTCAGTCTTTCAGGTCACATCTTTGAAGGTCCCTGTGCAAGTGTGCTCTCTTTTGGATGGTTAATCCATTGTCATCATAGCACAAATGCCCTGAGAATATGGGACAAGAGTGTGCAAGTACTAAGCCAGATGCTGGAGGCCAAAGCCTGTAATCCTAGCAACTCAGGAAGCTGAGTTCTGAGGATCATGGTTTGAAGCCAGCCTGGGCAGAAAAAGTCTGAGAAACTCTTATCTCCAATTAACCAGCAAGAAATTGAAAGTGGAACTGTGGCTCAAGTGGTAGAACACCAGCCTTGAGCAGCATGAGGCCCTGAGTTCAACCTCAGTGCTGGTAAAACACACACACACACACACACACACACACACACACACACACACACACGCACACACGCACACACGCACACACACACAGAATGTGCAAGTACTGAGGCTAAAAGAATGGAGTGATGCAGAAACAAGCCAAGAGAACATACTTGGAGTTTTGCCAGCCATACCAATACCATAAGTGCCCTTTGAATTTGACCCTCCTCTTTATGTCCTCAGCCACCACTCTTGTCACTTCTCATTTGGACTCTTGCAACATCTGTCAACCTAGCCTGGGTGTCCCTTACCCAGCCACATGTTTTCCCCTACTGAGCCTCACATCTACCAGCTTTTCCTTACTGGACTCTCCTTTGAAAGAGGCTTACTTTTATTCTAGACAACACATTATACAAAATCAAATTCAACTCTTCTGTAAAGCTGTCTCCTTCTGCTCCAGTCCATGTTTTTGTTTTTTTCTGAGCCTTGAACCTCTACAGTGCTTCCTGCTTAGAGCAAAATAGTGTAGCATCTAATTGTTTTCCATCATGTATTATTCTTAGTTGCTCCCTATGAATAAGCATTATTTTCCTGTTAAATTATGAACCTCTGAAGAGCAAGCCCTTTACCTTTCTTCTCACCATAATATAGGCTCAGGGCTCAATAGACTTCTGTTTGCATGCCTTACCTCCAAAATGAAGGGAGGATAAGATAGATTGAAGACCCTCTGAGGATCTCCTGTCTGTGCCCTCCGCTTTCTCAAAAATTGTTCAGGCAACAGAAGCTCTGAGACTGCCCCCAAGAGGCCCAGGCAACCAATCTGTTGTCAGATCCTAGCTTCCTGAATACTCCTACCTCCTAAGGTTTTCTGGGCGATCAATAATGCTGCTTAAGTGATCAATCTGAGACACAATGGGCTGCAGGGGCCAATGTTTGATTAACTCCAGAGAATAAATGTATGCTGGAAGAGAGAGAGCAGGGAGGGAGGAGCTGAAGAGAGAGCAAGAAGAAAGATGAACTGGGGGAAAGGAGAGAAAGAGAAGGATTTTCCCATGAATGAAGATATGATAGGGTGGGGCTGAGAGTAGCTCTCACCCAATCTGATTCAATAGCCTGAAGAATTCTTATTGAGGTAATTCAATAAGTTTGGGGCTTTCTAGTAACCCACTGAATATTCTGGTAGTCCTGATGACTTTTTGACCTGAACAGAAACATTGTTGTTACTATCTGCTGAGAGCTTACAGGCTCCATATTGGCTAGAGAAGTGAGTATGAGATGCACACTTCTAGGGATTTCAAGGAAGGACTCTGCTCATTGACAATGTCTATAAAAATCACAAACTCTGACATCCTCTACTCCCACCCAAACGTGGGAAATCCATGATGAAACAAGACAGTAGGCTGATTTTCATGGAGGAATATCAGCGTTACCTTCTCTTTATCTAAAGGGTTACATACTCCCTCTTAAGGCTCTGGGGCTTGAAATTTGATAGTTTAAAAGCAAGGAGTTACTTTTTGATATTTGTTTGTACTGAGGTCCCAAATAGCTATACTACTGATCAAAATTTTTCTAGGAAAAATGGTGTTAACTGGAAATAAAAACAGAGCAGATGGCTTCTTACTGTGAGAAAGTTCTTCCTTTAATCTAACCCTGACTCCTGCTGCTCTCATTAGAAAGCCATCCTTTACAATGATGACATCATCACTGTTTTTCTCTGTTACTCAGGCTCAAAGCCTAGGCATCATCTTTGATTCTTCTTCCTACCTCATGTCATGCATCCAACTGGTAAGTTAATCAGGTTTTGTCTACCTCTAAATCCAACCACATATCATTTTCTTTCTGTTTCCATCAGCTGTTGTAACAATCTCCTTCCAGCCTCCAGGATGATTGCCCTTTTAATCAACTATCAAATGGGAAATAAATGGAAAAAGAAATGTGAGCCTTAGTCCAGAGCTAGCTTCCATTTAAAGGAAATATAGGGGACAGCAGAACAATTTAAATGACAATAAGATGACTAATCAAAAAATAAAATGCAAAGCAGAGTTTCAGACATTTCACAGAAACTAGCTAACAAGTCAAAAGGGGCTGTTGAAAGAACCTGAGAAGATAGAACAACTAAATATAATGTGTGGAATTTTTTAGATTTATATTCAAATAAGTCAACTGTAAAGCCAGTTTTGAGACAATCAAGGACTTTTTTTTTTTTTTGTCGGTCGTGGGGCCTGAACTCTGGGCCTAGGCGCTGTCACTCAGCTCTTCAGCTCAAGGCTGAGGGCTCTACCACTTGAGCCACAGCTCCACTTCTGGTTTTCTGATGGTTTATTGAAGATTAGAGGCTCACCGCTTTTCCTGCCCTGCTGTCTTTGAACCTCAGCTCTCATAGGTGTGAGCCACCAGTGCCCAGCAATCCAAGACATTTGATTAAGGACTGGATAATGGATAATACAAAGCCTTGTTATTTTTGTTGTTATGTTACATGATGTTATATGAAAAAATGTTTATTTTTTAAAGAGATCCATCAGTGATGAAATGATATGATTGATGTGTGCAATTTCTTTTCAAATCTTTTAGTAAAGAAAAATGGGCAGATATAGAAAATATGGAAAAGTCCTGAATGGTAGTATGTACTATTAAGCAGTACTATACTATTTTCCTACTTTTTTGACTTTGAAATATTCATAAATAATAAAAAAACAGCAGTCACCCACTATTTACAAGTGTATCTTTCTAGCCTTCCATGATGATCCTATTTCTCTATTTGCTTGCCTATTTGCTTGCTTAAGTTATTTGTTTGAATTTCATCCGTTCACTTATGCATTTGTTCATTTGTTCACACAAAAAATATTCTTTAAGTACTTCTTATATGCATTAGACACTGTAAATACAAAAATAATAGAAAAAGGACTCTCCTTTATCTTTAGATTTTCCACAGCAGCTATTACAGTCCCTTGCATGTAAGGCATGCTTAGATATTTATTGAATTAATGTCTAGAGGAAGATGTAACAGAATCCTTAACTCATATGAGTCAACAAATATTCAATCAAATTCGACAAATGCTTATTGATCATTGTGTATTATAGGAATGAGAGATGAAAACAATGATGTTCTTTCTGTCATTGAACTTATAGTGTAGTAAGAGTAACACCTATGAGAAATCACACTTGTATGTGAAGAAGAGATGAATAAAGGAATCAAGCCATAGTGGTGGACTGCCCCAGTGATATACTTGCCAAATAAATGTGTTTTAGAGATAGCAAAAGCCAGAGGAGAGAAAGCAATTGTTTTCAGTGTAAACTAATCAGAAAGCTTTAAGGAAGTGGCAAAATTTGTACACATTTTTAAAGGGCAGATATGGTAGGTAGTATTTACAGGAAAAGGAATCAAGATAAAGAAAGGAAAGTACATTCCTGGTGAGTAGGATGGCATGCACAAAAGCACAGATACAAAAACATGTATAAAAACCTGCTTAGGAAACCTCGAGGAAAGAAACTTGGCTGGAACAGGCTTGTGGCTCATATCTATACTCCTAGCTACTCGAGAGGCTGAAATCTGAGAATTTCAGTTCAAAGCTGTCCTGGGTAAAAAAGTCCATGAGACGCTTTTCTCCAATTAACTGGGAAAAAGCTGGAAGTGGAAGTGTGACTCAACTGGTAGAGTGCCAACTTTGAGCAAAAAAGCCAAGTGAAAGCATGAGGCCTGAGTTCAAGCCACAGCACAGGCAAGCACAGAGGTGCATCACATGGATACATACACACACACACACACACACACACACACACACACACACACAAGTTTGGCTAAAGTTGAGGGTCCACAGAGAGCAAGCAGTGTTTCTTAAGGGGGCCAACTACATGAGAACCACTGGGACACTGGGCTCCAGTCCCTATACCTACCAAATCAGAAGCTCCAGAGGTGGAACCCAGTCAGCTGGTTTATAACAAGTTCTCTCATTTTAGGCATGCCTATAATCCTAGCTACTTGGGAGGCTGAGATCAGAAGGATCATGGTTCGAAGCCAGCCCAAGCAGAAAAGTTCACAAGAGCTCTTTTCAAGGCTTAGATGGGTACATTGGTGCATATCTGTCATCCTTAACTATGTGAGAGGCTAAGACTGGAAAGAGTATTGTACCAGGTTAGCCTGGGCAAAAAAGTCCACAACAGTCCATCTCAATGTAGGAAAGCTGGACAGAGTGAGTACACCTGTCATCCTAACTATGATGGAAAGCCTAAAGTAGGCAAATTGTGGTCTATGTGCATACTCCACAGAAAGTGAGATCCTATGTTAAAAATAACTAGCAAGGCCAGGTGCTAGTGGCTCATACCTGTAATCAGGAGGCTAAGATCTAAGGATTGTGGTTCAAAGCCAGCCTGTGCAGGAAAGTGTGTGAGATTCTTATTTCCAATCAATCAGCAAAAAGCCAGAAATGGAGGTATGGCCTAAAGGGCAGCCTGCCAGCCTTGAATAAAAAAGCTAAGAGAAGGGGCTGGCTCAGTGGTAGAGCACTTGTCTTGCATGCTCGAGGCCCTGGCTTCGATTCCTCAGCACCCCATAAGCAAAAAGAAAAAAGCCGGAAGTGTCACTGTGGCTCAAGTGGTAGAGTGCTAGCCTTGAGCTGAAGAGCTGAGGGACAGCGCCCAGGCCCAGAGTTCAGGCCCCACGACCGGACCCAAAAAAAAGCTAAGAGAAAAGCTCTGAATTCAAGCACTAGTAATGGCATAAACAAACTCGCAAAAAAAACAAAAACAAAAACAAAAAAAAAACTGGGCTTTGGTTCAGCAATAGTGCCTGCTTATCAAGTGCAAAGCCCTGAGTTCAAACATTAGTACCATGTAAAAGGGTGAATGGGAAGCAAAATGAGCTAGAGCATGCATAAATTTCAGGGCTGAAAAGAAGAAAAAAAAAAAAAGGAGAGATCATTTGCATGGTGGGAGACTCACATAGTACAACTAGGCGAGCATTCTTTCCAAACCTAGGAATGGCTAGTGTAGCTAATGCCAAAATGAGCTGGAGGCTCAAAGAGAGACTGCTGCTTGTGATATGACTATGGAGAAACCTGCTAATGGGCACACAACTGCTTATTCTCATATTTAATAACACAGGCTTGCATATATATATATGTATACACACATATATATTGAACTTATAGTAACACACACATATACATATACACATATACAAACCACCTCCATTCTCTCTCCTCTTCCTACCCTCATTTCATATACATACTACAATTCAAAAACTCATTTTCTTTTCTTTCTATAATTT
Source organism: Dipodomys spectabilis (assembly GCF_019054845.1). Taxonomy (NCBI): domain Eukaryota; kingdom Metazoa; phylum Chordata; class Mammalia; order Rodentia; family Heteromyidae; genus Dipodomys; species Dipodomys spectabilis. Next base: position 5,941,823 of record NW_024870809.1, read on the forward strand.
TTTTAAGTACTGGGGTTTGAATTTAGGGCCTAAGCACTTGCTAGGCAGGGGCTCAACCACTAAAGCCACACCTTTGATACAGAGTCTCACTATGTAGCCGAGGCTGGTCTTGATCTCAAGATCCTCCTTCCTTCACTGAGTGCCAAGATAACTCTCAGTTCATTTTCTGACTGCCAGGTAGTATGCAATAACATGCCATTGGTCTGTTAATATTCTATTGTAATGCTGGTATTCCTAATCTCAGAAAAAAAGAGTGCTGCTTGTTGTGGGTGGGGAACAGTATATTATACCCTTTCTCTCAGCTCAGCTGAAGAGGGAGTAAAAAGGATATAAGACAGTGTGTTTTTCCCTACTTTCTCCCAATCCTACCCATTGGTCCCTAACCTTGGATTTTGCAATGAACTACAAGACCCAGCACATATTGAGAGTGTTTCATGTTAGCTGCAGAAAATGCAAGAGAATGTTTATCTTTTTGAATTTATGGTAAGGAGGCAAACAGAAGTCCTTGAAAGAAGAGCCTGATCAGAGTTTTCTGCTGCGAATGCTAATGGCTTTAAGGCTGGCTCACAGCTAAAGCTGATTTGGGTATGGCTTCTGTTCAGAGACCAGTCCAAGCATGGCGTAGTTATCCAGCATCAATGGATACCATTCCAGTTCCCCTAGAATGTGAGGGCACAAATCCCTAGAATCTAAGTTTGTCTGCATGAGCCTCATTGGCCACAATTTACTCCAGGGAGTGTGTGTGTGTGTGTGTGTGTGTGTGTGTGTGTGTGTGTGTGTGTGTGTAAGAGAGATAGTGTATAGATAGGCATGTGTGTATGTGTCTGTGTGTATACACAAACACATGTGCATGGCTTTAGCTAGCCTGGAGGCCCAAAGACCAGAGATCCTTTCTCAGATGCACTGATGCTCCCCCTTCAGGGTGCCTTGTCCAGTGATCATGGAACCCAAACATTTATGTCGAGATGGGGTTGGTTGGTACAGAATGGTTCTCCTATTCTACCTCAATCTATATTCCCTTCAAGGCTCAAGTGAGGTTGCTGTGGAAGGGCCTTGAGTCTCACTGCTTCTGCACTCATACCCCTTCCAGGACTATGACTGCCTTACTCCACCCACCCACCACATCCAGTGTCAGCCTGTGGCTGTCAACCAGTAATCTCAGCTTTCTTGCTGCACTTTTTCTATTTCCTACTGCTTCCAAAGGATGGAATTGATGCCAAAAATCCCCAGTTGGGTCACAAGGCTCATGTCTGAAGACCCTTTCACCGCATCCCCTGCCTCTGTCAAAATCAGGCTTGTACATCCTAGGAGTCTCCACACCTCTTCCTTAGAAGAGCAGAGGCTCCACTGCGCTTTTTGAAGCCACAGTACCAACAGCTGTGCTTATGGGGATTCATAACCTGGCCAGTTTGCAGGATGACGCAGCTCTGCAAGATGCACAAAGCACCCACCCCCTACCCTGGCCAGCCGCCTCTCTCTAGTGGCCTCAGCTCCTACTTGCAAGACAATCATGATGGTGGATGTCAGTGAGCACAGAGAGGGAGGGCATCTCCACACAGCAGCAGTGAGCATTCCTGCGTAGGTCACATTCTCCCCCCCTTCCTCAGAATCCTGCAGTGACTCCCAGTTGCCTCTCAAATCAATTTTAAACCTTCTCTCTGTGGGCCTCAAAACCCTCCATAATTACATCCCATCTTTCCACTTCCCCACTCTCCCACGCACATTGCACAAAACTCGCCCCAGACAGAAAGCAAACAGATGATACTATCCACAAATGTTCCTGCCCTGGGTCCTGCCACAGGTGCCTGAAAGCCTCCCCAACAGAGCTACTCCTGTACTTCCTTTAAAAATGTTACCTGGGAGGTAAAGGCAATGAAGCCCTAGTAGTTATTAACAGTTTGGCCTGGCAGGGATTCTGTCATTAAATTTGAAGGAGCTGGGAGCAAAGCATTGCCTAAATGGTCTAAGGGGTGGGGGAAGGGACCCAGAGGAGCTAGAGCAGCCAACGGGAGGGGCAGGAGCAGGGAAGGGACTCTGACGTCGAAGCTGTCTCTGTCACGACTTTACCAAGGACTACAGCTTGACTCTCAATCAAACACAGTAGTCCTTACTCCCCTCTAACCTCACTTCTCCCTCCACACATTCCGTCTAATTTCACCTTAGGGTTACCATGAGGCCACTCTGTTGAGGTTGAATAGGTTCCCCTTACAGGAAACACACACGCACACACAGCCACACACTTGGGTAGACATGGCATGTTTGCTTGAACATGGTGACCAAATCTTGTTGAGGTCTCCTGGGGTGAGGGTGGGGAACTGAGAGTCCTCTGCCTCCGTAGAAATAGAAAAGGCTTTCTCAGAAAAGCTGGAAACTGGGTTTCCGTTGCTTCTTTTGCAGTGATCTTGCTAGCCAGGCAGGAGAAGAAGCAGGGTTTCCTAGCTAAGGACTCCAGTGGCTGAATTGCCATCCTGGGGGGAGAGGGGGAGGGAGGGAGAGAAGCTTCCAGGCCAAGGTGTGTGCCTTGTTTATCTCAGTCTCCAGCTGGGAAAACTCTCTGGGCACTTCCCTCTGAGTCAGCACAGTCTCCCACCCTCTACTTCTTAAAGGGCACCCCAAAGAGAGCCTTGCTCTTACAGCACTTTCCCCAATGGGTAGCAGTCCAGAGACACCCCAACTCTTAGCAAAAGCTTCAGGGTGTTGAGACCACAGGGGGGCTTCAGGGTTTCTGCAGCTGATCCAACATGCCAAGACGAGGGAGTAGGTCTGACAGAATTCAGTGTTCACTCTAGTGGCAGCTGCAAAGATGGGGGTACCACCTGCTTGGGGAGGGAGTGTCAAGCATTTGCCCCTGCAGTGGCTTCAGTTTGTTTTCTCCCTCTCTCTCTCTCTCTCTCTCCCTCCCTCCCTCCCTCCCTCCCTCTCTCCCTCCCTCTCTCCCTCCCTCTCTCCCTCCCTCTCTCCCTCCCTCCCTCCTTCCCTCCTTCCCTCTGTCTCAAGCGTGTATGCTCTCTCAGGAAGCCCAATTGTTCGAATGTAGAGGGGGATGACTTCGAGAGTTGAGCATGTTTTTTGTTTTTGTTTTTGTTTGCCAGAAAGGACTTCTTAAGCGACCTGGTGTAGGTGTCCACAGTAGCTTAGGGGTTGGGGACTGGAGGGGGGAGCAGCAGGTACTGGATCTGCAGTATTGTGCAGTTGTCATGTACTTCCTCAGGGACATTGAGAAAACACACTCACTCACATAGACTCTCCAAGCTCCAACGGTGGAGAGAAGTGTATGTATGTGTGTGTGTGTGTGTGTGTGTGTGCGTGTGTGCGCGTGTGTGCATGTTTTAGTAGCGCTGGAGAGGATGCGCGTAGCTGCATATGCCTTATTAGCATCCTGGGCAGGGGCAAGTGTAGCTCTGCTCGCGCGCGTGCGCGCGCGCGCGTCTCCGTGTGTGTGTCTGTGTGTGTGTGTCTGTGTCTGTGTCTGTGTGTCTCTGTGTTTCGTCTTTTCATGTGGGTGACTGGTTGCGCGCGGGGAATTTGGTGCGGCTGTGTGTGCCTGTGAGTGCGCATCCGTGTCCGCTTGTGAATATGGCCTCGGGAAACACGCACATGCTTCAGACAGCTGTTTCTGGCAGCCTTGGGGCTGGGCTGGGGCTTCTCCGGACACCCCGGCTAAGTGGCCACCTCCCCGCAGCCAGGCCCCCGCACCTCGCCAGCTCTGGAAAACTGTGCCCACAGCCCAGGCGCGCGCACAAAGGCTCCATAATGAACACGCTGCACTCCCAGGCGCTGCGCTGGGTTCCTCACCCCGCACCCGTGCGGTCATGGTGAAGCCGCCAAGGCAACGACTCTCAGGGCCAGTGGGTTCCGAGCCGGCCACTCTCCCGGCAGCCCAAACTCCAGGCGGCCCGCCGCACGGCGCCCTCCAGCCGTGCCCCAGGCTCCCGGGGGCGCACCAGCTCCAGTCTCCCCAGCCCCCTGCCCACTGAGCCGACCCAGGGCGGCACGCTCCCCCTCTTCTCACCCCGCGACCCAACCCCGGCGGGGCAGAGACTGCGGGCGCGCCCCCCTGAAGGCAGCGTGCTTCTTACCTTTCTCCTCTAGCTGTTTTTCCTCCTCCTCCTCCGCCTCGCGGGCAGCGGCGGCGCAGGCGGAGGCGACAGCGACGGCGGCGGGACTAGGGCGCCCGTGCCCCGGAGCCCAGCACGGGCGTGGGGCTCAGTGGCGCCAGGAGGCAAGGCGGGCAGAGGCTGGCGAGGCGGCAGCAGCTGGCCCGGGACGCGGGGAGCTGAGGCGCAAGCGGCGAGCTGCGGGCAGGCAGGCGGCAGCGCGCGGGGGCTCCTCGGGCGGGCTCCATGGCTGCGCCGCGGGCGGCACCATCGCCGTGGATCGCTCCTCGCTTGCTCGCTCCGGGAGTGCGGCAGGCTGTGAGGTGACGGATGGCGGCGAGGCGGCCGGACAGCCGAAGAGGGGAGGGGAGGAGAGGGGAAGGGAGGGATGGGAAAAAGAGGGGAGGAGGGACGGGGGAGGGGGGAGAGGAGGGGAGTGCAGAATGAGGGGCCCTCTCCGGCGCCTCCCGACCCTCAAGTGCTGGCGTCGGTTCCCCCAAATGGGAAAAGCGGCTTAAAGGCGCAGCTCCTGGCTCGGGTCACAACTAAAAATAAACAGAAAATTGACAATTAGGGAAAGAATCTCCCAAGACACGACCTAGCCATCCCAGCTCCCCAGACCGGCGCTGCCTCACTTCGTGAACCTGCTGGTTCCGGCTGGACTGCGCCGGGAACTGCCGGCGGCTAAGGGGGCAAAGCCAATTTCCAAAGTGAACCCCGGGAAGGCAAGGGGAGGGGGTGGGGGGCGGGGAAGAGGCAACTGCGGAGAAGGGGTAGCAGCAATGCTGTCTCTTTGGGGATTCCATTCCCTGGCCCCTGACCTTGCTTCTTGCCCCTGGATTGCTTGCCCTCGACTAGGGAATGCCCTGCCGGCAGTTCCACTCCTGGTTACCACCGCCAACATCCACAGGCACCTTGACTTTCCTGGCAGCACCTAGCTCCAGCCAGCATCAGAGCCAGAGCAAAAGCAGCTTGGAGTACAGGCCCAGTCTGGGAGCCCACTTTAGGGACAGCGCAATCTGCCAGCCGGCAGAAATCTGCTTAGAGCTTGCCTTTGGTTGGCTTGGTGAGCTGGGAAGGAGGTTAAGGTGTGTGTACGTGTGTGTTCACCAGCAGATGGAGGGAGGGTCCTGGCTACGCACACACATGCACACATAAACATACCCTGAAGGAGAACAGCTAGGCACACAGCACAGTGTCTGATGAATGATCTCAGGATGTTGTTGTTGTTGTTATTGTTTTTTCCAAGAGACACAATGTGAATACTAAACATGTAAAAGCTAGATTGGAGAGTGTCTCTTGATCTCCCAGGGAGCACCAGACCCCTTTACAAGAGTTTTAAGGATCAAGAAGGAAGGTTACTCTTCCTTCCCCTGCAAAGAGAGCCTTACTTGGTAAGACTGGAAGCTGGGCCGCGGGGCTGGGAGGGTGAAGTCCAGAGCAGGGAAGAGAGAAGCAGTGGATTTAGGAGCCTCTGGTGATGCCAAATCCATAGTGAATTTCCAAGTGTCAGAGGCATCTGGGGAGACAGCTAATAGGAGCACATATGGGCTCCAGGAGACCTAAGGTGAAGCCTGAGTTCCCTTCAGTTCTCTTGGATTCCTGGGTTCTGTTGACAAAAGTAGCTACATTCCAGTTGGAATCTTTCCCTCACCTCCAGTTCTACTGACACACTTGAGTAAAGCCTCAGAAGAGGTTAGAGGGCTACTGAAGGGGAATTGTAGGGCAAGAGGATGTTCTTGTAAGCTGTATGAGATTTCCAGGATATAGAGGAGAGCCCTGAGTGGTTCCACAGCTGGCATCAGCAGTGGAGTAGCTGACAAGCACATTTGGCCATGGGTCCATTGAGTGCACTTTTTGCTTCTTTCCTAGTACTTCTGCCTTAATAAAAGGATGGAAATTCTTTGCATCTGAATGGTGGTAGCCTGGCCTGGGAAATCAAGTGAATGGAATTATTAAAGTGAATGATCAATGAACGTGACCATGCAGGAAGATAACAAACCATATAGCATTCTTGACCAGCAAAGACTCAGACCCTAACACAAGATGTTTTAAGGAATACAGCACAACACACACACACACACACACACACACACACACACACACACAAAATGGAGCCAGAGAGATGACTCAGATTTGATTCTAATCCTTCCAAAGGAGAGAAGTAAAGAAGAGCAGAAAAGTGTCAGCCTCCCATCTCTGGAGATTGGGAACCATCTGTCCAGTACAAATAATAACATTCACAGCCAGACAGTCCATCCCTGGTTAATTTCCTTAGAATAATGTTAGGGGATAGGACCCCTTCCAGAGTCCCCAATCCTCACCCAGTTTAGTCATTATAATAATAATAATAATAATTATTATTATTATTATTTGCTGGTCCTGGAGCTTGAATTCTGGGCTTGAGCACTGTCCCTGAGCTTCTTTGGCTCAAGGCTAGCACTCTACCTCTTGAGCCACAGCACCACATCCAGCTTTTTTTGAGTAGTTTATTTGAGATAAGAGTTTCACAGTGTTTTTTGCCCAGTCTGGCTTTGAACAGTGATCCTCAGATCTCAACCTCCTGAGTAGCTAGGATTACAGGCATCAGCCACCAGCACCTGGTTTAGTCTTTATTATTAATAACATATCTACTGAGAAGTCGGTGTGCATCAGTTCTTCCAGTAACATTCATTGGTTAACACAGCAAGTGAATTTTGACTCTGATTAAGCTTTCTTCTGCTGCTTGCTAAGCTCACTCAAGGCATATGCCCAGGTTCCAGTCAATCTGTTGTGTGGTAAACACAAGTAAAGAAGGGGTGGTGAAGGGGGTAGAGGACTGGGAGGGGCTATGTAAATGGAGAAGTGCATATATGAGGGCCCTAGAATAACCAGCATCACATCTGCCTCTTTAGGATAGTGATTAGTATGTGACTTTTGGAATCTTCTCTCTGCTAGTAATGGGACCTTCAGTAGGTCATTAACCTCTCCATGCCTTACCTGTGGGGAAAAGATGACAGCAGAACCAGCCTTCTGTAGTTACTGGGAGTGTCAAAGAGATAACAGGTTCAAAAGTCCTTAACAAATGAGATATTTTTTTTCCCTGAAAACCAATCTGCTTCCTAGTTATTTGCTAAAAGGCACCCCATTTTGTTCTGATTTTGTCTAATTCTTATTGGAAGGATGTGGCATTTGCATTATTTCTTCCTCTTGGAGTCCCCAGGTGACTTGGCTACATTCACTACCAAGGGGAAGACTCCTGTTGAAAGAATCTTGTAGGTAAAGTTTTCATTATTTGACAAGCTGGGTGCACTCCTTATATGCAACAGAATAATGTGGGAGAGTCAGAGACAGGCTACAGAAAGGTATGGGGAAGGTTCTTGAACATTCTTATCCCTGTGCCAAAATTCAGCAAAACAAACACTGGCGTGCCAAAACTGGGACCCTTGATTTATTCTCATAGAAATTTGGTGAGAAGAGGCAAGACTTCTGTCTCTTCAAAGTGCATGGGAAGTGGAAGGCAAATGAGGATGATTCAGCCAGATGCCTATTTCTTTATTGAAATCAACACATTAAGATGGAGCTATTAGGTGGCACTATTTTTGTTGAGATGAAGGCAACCTAACTTCACTGGCACCTTGGTCTGTAATCAGCACTTAACAACCAAGCAACCAATTCACCAGTAACAGAATCAAGGAATAAATGGACAGAGTCTCTTGGTCTCCAGTTATAATAATAATACTGACTACTACTTATCAAACCATCAGTCACTGCAAACTGAGCAGTTTGCTAGCATTCTTAGAAAAAGAGGGAGTTCGCTTCATCTCAGTGGATACAAGTAGTTCCACTCTCCTGAAAGGACCCTACCCCTACCCCCAGCCAGGCCTGATAGCTTTAGATACATTGACTCATTTCATAATCCTGACAACCATCTTACTTAATTTTACAGAAGATGAAGCCAAAACTCATATAGCAGTAAATGATGGTACCTCAATTCCAACCACATGATGACAATTAATAGTAATAATAATTATTACTATCTTTTATGGAGCACTTAGAATGGGCCAGGAACAGTGTTAGCATTTTACATACATTATCAGATTTAATCATCACAATCAACCCCACAGTGTAGGTACTCTGATTAGCCATTTTAAGGGAGACTGAAGGCTCAGAGAAGCTAATTAATTTCCACAAGACCACTCAGGAGCAGGTTCTAATCTAGGATTTGAACCCATGTCTACTGTGTCATTGTGACAATATCTGAAAAGACCCATTCCAAACCTTTAAATGAGATTATACAGCGGAGATAGGCTATTAATCTTCCCCATGGAGGCATTACTAAGCTGCCTGTCTCTACTGGGGCTACCCATCTACTTATTAACACCCAGGATAAAGCTAAAAAAGAGAAGAGTATAGCATCACCAATGCCTGGGTGTATGAAGTACATCTGACTTAGATGATTGATGGAAGAATGATGTGATAAGAAACATCAAGTAGGAAACTCCCATTATTATTTTCAACTCCAGCCCTTTATTCCCTGTCTTGCCTTTCAGCAAGATACACACCTACCCTAGAGCATCAGGGCCCTGGCATTAGGAATAGAGTGGATAAGAACAAGGATGAGGAATCTCCTGAACTACTGGGGAAACTGAGGGCTAGGCGATAAGCTGTCTAACAGAGTGAATGCCAAACAAAAACAGAGGGAAAGGGCCATTTCAAAAGATTTGTCCCTCAGAGGAGGGAGGACAAAAGGCTGGGCAATTACACTTAGAGGGCTATTTAGTGGTCCTCTGTATGCTAGCTGAGCCTGCTCACCAGCTGTGGGCTGAGACTCACTGAAGGCTAGCAATTGAACAACACTGGGTTGAAAGCAGTAACCTGCTAGCCAGTTGCTTCACTAGCCTGTGCTGGGAGGTAGGCAGGCATCCTTTCCCTTCTAACACAGCTACTACTTGTCAGAGTTCCCTGTTGATATTCACCACTGCCCAAACTTGGTGGGCAAGTGCTTAGTCATAGGCCAGAGATCATTGGGCCAGAGTGGAATTTTCCCTCCAGTGGTGCCCTACAGACTAGGGATGTGGTAGTCACACAATCCTAGTCCATCTGAGATTTGGAGTCTGGCCTCTCAGGTGCTGCTTGAGCAGTTGGCTATTGTGATCCCTCAACTTCTCTGCTTCTGCTCACTTAAGAATATAGAAGTGATGAGATTCCTTTTAGTACATACTACATATTCCTTCAAGAAACTCCCTTCTTCTGAGATAATTTCTGAGTCCTCCTCCTCCTCCTTTATTCCTTCTTCTGGGAGTACTAGGGTTTCAGTGCCTCATGCTTGCTGGCAAGTAGTCTACCACTTGAGTCATACCTCTAACCTTTTTTTTTTTGCTTTAGTTACTTATCAGATAAAGTCTTATCTTTTTTTTTTTAACCCTGGACCAGACCTGGATCAGGATCCTTCTACCTATGTCTACTGCATAGCTGCGATTACAGACATGTACCACTATTCCTGGCCCTTTTTTCCCCAAACAAAGTCTCACTTTGTAGCCCATGATAGATTTGAACTCACAAACCTCCTACCTAAACCTCCCAAGTGCTAAGATTACTGGTGTGTGTCACCATGCTTGGCTAGACACTCTCTGCCCTCCTTTGTCCCCCTTCAAAAAGTACCCTTCATTAACCCATCTAGATAATGTGATGAGTGAGTCCATATGTAACTAAATAGAGATGGTAATTGGGAGTACTTCTCAAGCTTTCAAATAAGCTGCCATAGACTTCCCAACCATTGAATCCAGTGGCCAAAAGCTTAACATTTCCAGGAAGCCTCATGTTTTGTTATGAATACATATGTGAATTTTCACATTGTACTCTAGTATACTAGTGTTCGATGTACCATGAAAGCACTAAAAATCTTTGTAAAAATTGATGCTCCAGAAAGAGGTACTGGGGTTATCTCATGCCTCAGTATATCTCATAGGATCTGTCAATGCTCTCATGTGAGAAAAGTTGAATAAATGCCTATCCTCGAACTTGCTTGCTCTAGCTCATGGTCTCTGTTTCAGACAACAATGAACAGAAAGAATGACTAAAGGAGTTTGGAGTGTTGTGGTACACAGGTTTGGTGGGGGAACTTAGTCTTCCTGTCTGGCTCCATTTCCCCTCAGCTCTCCCAGCAGAGCTAGCAGGAAATAGGAACCCTAAGTCCCTAAGGGTATGGGTAGCTGCACACTTGCAACACCAGTCTTCCCCTTACTCAAATTCATCTGCCCTAAGCTGTATGAGCCAGAAATTCTCCTTTGGGTTAAGGCCCAGTCTCCAGAAGGTCCTAGTAAATTGCTCGTGTTATCGGGAATGGACAGCACATTAAGTCATTAGTGCCCATTAATGCATTCGCCTGAATAAATCTATCAGATTGCCTGTCACCTCTGCAGGGCAGAGGTGTGAGGGAATGAGACACTGACCAGGAACATTTTCTGGGGGAGGGGGATGGAAGAGCTCTAGCACAACAGCATTTCCCCAACTGTGGACCTTAACCCAGCTTCATCAGAATCACCTCCGTAGCTTTGAAAAGGTTGATTGCTAGAGCCAGGCACTGGTGGCTCATGCCTGTAATCTTAGCTACTCAGGAGGCCAAGATCTGAGAACTGCAGTTCAAAGCCAGCCTGGACAGGAAACTCCATGAGACTCTTATATGCAATTAAGCACAAAAAAAACAAAAACAAAAAGCCAGAAATGGAGCTATGGTTTAGGTTATAGAGCAAAAAGCTCAGGGACTGGCACAAAGAAAACAATTTTTTTTTTTTTGGGTCTGGTCGTGGGGCCTGAACTCTGGGCCTGGGCGCTGTCCCTCAGCTCTTCAGCTCAAGGCTAGTGCTCTACCACTTGAGCCACAACGCCACTTCCAGCTTTTTTCTTTTTGCTTATGTGGTGCTGAGGAATCGAACCCAGGGCCTCAGGCATGCAAGGCAAGCGCTCTACCACTGAGCCATCTTCCCAGCCCCAAGAAAACAATTTTTAAAAGTTGATTGCTGGGCCCCATCCTAAAGCCCAGAACATTATTTAGCTGCCTGGCCTTGATAGCCTGCAGGCTTGAGATGCTTAAGGTTATACTAGCCGGCCATGTGGCTCCCAGTCTAGGCCTTCTCTTTTTTGTTTCACCATCCTTCTCTTCTTTCGTTTTTGTCTCTCTTTGGAGAGCTTCTGAGGTTCTGCCTCTCCCTTTTCTACTTCCCTTAGGCAGGGGGAACCTCAACAGAGAGGCCAGTGGCTCAGGAAGGTCTTAGCATAGAAGTTAAATTGACAGCCTCTAAGGAATCACCCATCACTTTCTTGTGTGCCTTCTTTCTCTTGCCTCTGCTGGCATCATGGGCATGTTGGCCTTCCTGAAGTTAGGAAGCAAAGCATTAATTTAAGTAGATGCTGATGCAACCTGTCAGATGCCAAGTGCTTGTTGCCTTTGTCATTAGTCCAGCTAGTCCCTATAAGGGAAGGCACTGGATTCTTCACCTTTACTCACCCCTGACTGGGTAGGGCTAAGGGTAAGTGATAGGCAGAAAGCATATGCTGGGAGTAGAAGATTGGCTGCCTCCTAGAGATTCTCTACCCTGAGTAGGCTGCTGTATTATCGTGGTTTGTTCATCTCTCTGTGCCCTCAGGAGAGAAAATCTAATGTCTACCCAATGCTTCAAAAGAGATACAGACCTTAAAAAGGTGGCACGAGTTGCTCTTGGAAGGAAAACATCGCACATAGACAAATGCCCATTGAAAGTCCCTAAGGAAAAGAGTTTTAAAATCTACCTCCCCACCCCATGCTCTGCGGGTCCCTATAGATCTGATAAATTAATTCTTGCTATTGTACTGGCAAGTACTATTGGATCAATGAGTTAACTTCCCAAATGGTTTGCCTTTTGTTCAAAGTTACGTTTTCAGAGATGTTTCTCCAAAGGCAAGATTAGTAACAGGAAGGTAGGAAGCTGAGGAGTCTGAGGGTGTGGGGGCCTTTTCTCTTTCCTTGAATAAGCAATAAGCCTTTACTTAAGCATAAGATTCGACCATTTAATTGATCTTCAAAGCAACATGAGTTGGGAAGGAAGGCAGCTGTAGTCCCTATTTTATAGGTAAGGAAGCTGAGGCTTAGACTGGCTAAATGACTGTGCAAGGTCAAATAGGTAAGATATGACTGATTTCTAAACTTTCCCATGAATAGAACACAGGGTTCAAAGATACCAAGCTTGAACTGATTGGCCAGCTTCTCTCTCTCTCTCTCTCTCTCTCTCTCTCTCTCTCTCTCTCTCTCTCTCTCTCTCTCTAACTATCCCTCTCTCTGTCGGTCCTAGGGCTTGAACTCTGGGCCTGGGTGCTATCTCTCAGCTCTTCAGCTCAGGGTAAGCACTCTACCTCTTGAACCACAGTGCCACTTCTGGTTTTCTGGTGGTTAATTGGAGATAAGAGTCTCACAGACTTTCCTGCCGGGCAGATTTGAACCCTGAACCTCAGATCTCAGCCTCCTAAGTAGCTAGGATTACAGGCGTGAGCCACCAGCGCATGACTCTTTTTTTTTTTCTTTTAATCTATCAATAATTTCTCTATTCTTTATGCCGTCTTTTCTATACCCTGTTTTCTGTTCTGACGCCAGTTCACTAGGCAGGGAAAGGGGGGAAAAATCCACTTTGAAAGGCAAAGCAGTGTTGGTAGGCATGTGGTAGTAGGATAATGCAATAACCTCCAGAAGAGCCTGACTAGAACATTCACACATTGGACTGTCAGTAACATGCTGCATTTGGCCTGGAGTTAATTGATTAACCTTTCTGTCTTCAAGTTCTCTTCTTCTCAACCTGCAGAAGCCTTGTTAAGCTCATGGCAGGACTGTCGTGAGAGGAGGTAGGGTGGGGGAACAGAGCAGTGGGAAATGAGGACAGCTAATGAATAACAAGAGCGAAAAAGCACTTTGCAACCATTCCTAAGTGACGCATCGATATTTAATGGCATTCATTGCCTCAAAAGCTATGGCTCAGAAATGCGAAGCATTTGTTAAGACACTGCAGGCAGGGCTCTGGTAATCCTGGAAGCCTCTTATTTAAGAAGAAGGCCTAATTATAGTTTCTTTTTCTCCTTATCTTCTTCTCTTGTTCATTAAGACCAAAGGACATTTGCTCGGGAAATCAGATCTTGGTTTCAGAAGATTTCATCTGCTCCCACAAATTGAATTTCCCACCTGGAGTCAAATTCTCTATTTATAATAGACATATCATCTGCCCAAAAATCTGTCCTTGGTACTGGCCGAAGCTTGCTGAGATGTGCTTCGAATGATGACCAGCTGTGTGGGCCAGATGAGCCTCAGGGAACTAACATTCTGGTCTCAGGATATAGGGCCAAGACTATATCTTTCTGAGACATGGCTATACCCTAGCTGGCTTTGTCAAAGGAAGCCCAGACCCTGTCAATGCTCGAGCATATTTTCAGTGAGTGCAACTGCAGGAGGATTCTTAAGCATTCTATTCTAAGGCCTGTGCTCCCTACCTCCACCTCCAATCCTCTTCCTAAACAGATTGATCTTATCAAAACATGGCACATATCATGATATTCTTCTGCACAAAAGCCTTCAGTGGCTGCTTGCTACCTACTTGCATCATAAAACCCATACTATTCTGTTGTAGTGTCCATGTCCCAGTGTTTCCCTCTGAGAACAGCCCACTCCAATCAGGTATGGCTTCCCACTGTTCTTTTTCCATTCTTTGACTCCAATATTTTGATTTTGCTGTTTCTATAGGCCTGTGTTACATTTCCCCCTCACACCTCCCAAGCAACAGCCTTATGGTAAGAGATCCCTAGAAATTAGGATGCCCACAGGAAATACCATCCCCAAGGCTCCTAGTTTGGTCCTTTGCTAAGTTTTCACATATATATATATTGCCTGGCTTTCTATAATTTATACCATTGGTACAGGCAAGATGGACACAGATGGAGACTTTCTGTGTCCCTAGTATTTGTCAAAAGTATAAATTCATTTTTCCATTTTTATATCTTATTACATTTTGAGATAGGGTCTTACCATGGAGGCTGGTCTAGAACTTGCTAGCGATGTAGCTCAGTTTGGCTTTGAATGACTTTAAATTTGCAATCCTTCTGCCTGCTGCTAGGATTACATGCTTGTACTACCACACCTTGCTTTATTATGGTTTACAAAAAGAAAATATTCCGGTGAGCATTCAGAAGCCAAACTAGGCCATATGGCCAGGTGGTCTGGAAACATTTAGTAACAGGAAATGCCACACCTACAAAAGCCCCTTCCTCCCAGGACTGCTCAATACTTCTCATCACACCAGTGATTTAGCACGTAAGAGAGTCAGTATTTTGTCACAGCATTGTATTCTTGGCTTGGATAGCAGTTTGTTCTTTTGTGGTCATAGTCCTGTCTCTCTATAATTCTTTGTTTTCACAGAGTACCTACACTGATGCTGGGTCTAAGGTGGAGTTCTCAGCAGATTGAAGTAGCTGGGCCCAGGCTACCTGCCCCTTCCTCCCATAACTTCCTGCAGCTCTGCAGTCTGTGGCAGATGCTTTGTTTCCAGATCTCAGAGCCTTCCCCTCCACATCCCCTTTTCTTGTCCTTCAGTGGAAGCTCTGAGCACCATTTAGTAGCTTCTTCCTTTTATTAATCATTTTGATGGTTCTTCCTTGGACCCTCTTCAGTTTCTCTGAAATTAATCAATCCAAAGGCAGCCAAGAAAAAAAAGAAACAACTCAAGTTGAAGTTTGTCTTTGCTACTACCAACCCTCCCTCTTCTGGTTGCTCAGTGTCTGTTATGGAGCAACACAACCATCATTTTCAATTCCTGTTCCTTGAGATTGAACTTCACTTAGAAAGGTATATAAACAGCTTTTCTGTAATTCATCAGACCTCAATTGCCCAGCAAGATGTCAGAACTTCCTTAACTCTGGGTGGCTAGAATTAGAGACAATATGGCTCTTGTAGAATAGTCAGAGACACAATTATGTGGTCTCAAGAGTTACTGGTGGGGACTTGATCTTTTCGTTGCTCTGTTCCGGCTGAGTGAGTGTGTGTGTGTGTGTGTGTGTGTGTGTGTGTGTGTGCACGCACACACACGTGCGTATGCGCGCACACACATGCATGTGTGAGCAGGTGTTGGTACTGGGGCTTGAAGGTACTAAGCATTGTCCTTTGGCTTTTCCACTCAAGGCTGGCACTCTATCACTTGACATCTCCAGTTTTTTGGTGATTAATTGGGGCTAAGAGTCTGATAGACTTTCTTGCCTGGGCTGACTTTGAACTGTGATCCTCAGATCTCAGCCTCCTCAGTAGCTAGGATTACAAATATGAGCCACTAGTGTCTGGTGGGAGAGAATCATTATTAAATCATTCATTTACTTATAGACCTTGTTGGTACATGAAGCTTTTCAGGTGCAACTATTTCATCTTGGTTTGGAAAAATCTCTTTAATCAGAAGATAGCTTGGCTTAGCTAGTGCCATTTTCTTTAGGTACACATCCCTGTGAGAAGCATCAAGCAAACATTAGATTTTCTTTCCTATTTTTCTCTGGAGGGAAGATCTGAGGCACACAGAGGTTAAGTAAAAGTGTCAGTGGCTATCAGCTGGGGAATAAGAGCTAATATTTGCTGAGCCTTTCTAGATGCAGGCATTCATTATTCCACACAGGTTACATCAAACATTGGGCTACCACCCATTAAAAACACTTATTCAAAACCACCTACACAAGGGCTATCCTTTGAATACTTTGACTGCTTTCAATTTACCACCTGTGATTAAGTTTGTTATCATAGTCTTAACAGTCATACCATGCTTCCAATGCTGCTCCGATCACCTTTTTTGTCTCATACCAAAGCTGTGCACAGCAGTGGATAAGAGAACAGGTTCTGAAGCCTCAATGCTTGGGTTCAAATCCAGGCTCTGCCACTTGATAGTTTTGTGACTTTGGACAAGTTGCTTAACCTGTCTGTGCTTCAGTTTCCTCATGTATAAAGTTAGGAAGAATAATACAACACAAGAGAGTTCCTTGGAGCATTAAATGAAGCAATGGATGTGTCATGCTTGGCAGAGTCCTTAGTACTTAGTCCTTAGCAAGCTGACTATAAAACAAGGCTTTTCCTTCATGGTACCATTTGCAGCCTGCTGGCATGCTGCCTCTACTGAAAGCCTTTTAGCCCCAAACTTCATGCTGAGCCCAAGTCCCTCCCTCAATAGTTAACCATTAAAAAGCATTCTTACTAGGTACTGGTGGCTCAGGCCTATAATCGTAGCTACTCAGGAAGCTAAGATCTGAGGATCATCTTTCAAAGCCATCTTCAGGAGGGATGGTCCCTGAGACTCATCGCCAATAAACCACCACAATCTAGAAGTGGAGCTGTGGCTCCAAGTGGGCCTGGGCACTGTGCCTGAGCTTTTTTTGCTCAAGGCTAGCCACAGCACCACTTCCGCTTTTTTTCTGTTTATGTGGTACTGAGAAATTGAACCCATGGCTTCATATATGCTAGGCAAGCGCTCTCTCACTAAGCCTCATTCCCAGCCCCTTGTTACACCTTTTAAGAAAAGCAGCCCTATAAATTGCTTAAACCTGGGATGCCCTTAGGCACTAGTAATTCTGGATAGACAGAGCCCACATTTTTGAAAGGAGGGAGAGACAAAGTGAATTTGACAAATTAATAAAAATCTATACAGATAACAGGGTTTTGAAAAAAAAGTGAAATAGTTAGGGGGAAATAACTGATTAAATAGTCAAGCAATGCTTCCTTGAAGAAATTGTATTGTGATGTCATCCTACATGTGAGTGTGAGTGTGTGTGTGTGTGTGTGTGTGTGTGTGTGTGTGTGTTCTGGTCCTGAGGCTTGAAATCAAGGCCTGGGCACTGTCCCTGAACTTTTGTGCTCAACACTCTACTGCTTTGAGCCATAGCTCCATTTTTGCCTTTTGGTACTTAATTGGAGATAAGAGTCTCATGGACTTTCTAGCTCAGTCTGGCTTTGAACTGTAATCCTCATATCTCAGCCTTCCGAGTACCTAGGATTATAGGTATGAGCCACCAGCACCCAGCCATTACTCTAAATTTTGATTGAAAAACTGGGCCAGACATACGAGGATCTGGGGAAACAGCATTTTGGGTAGAACGGACAGCTGGTGCTGAGGCCCTAAATTTGGTAAGTTTCATTTTGGCCATGTTGAATCTGTGCTACTTATGGGACACCCAAGAAGGCATGCAAAGAAGACAGTCAAATACTATATCAGCATCATTTAACACTTATTAATGGTTTCTATATAGCAAGCAAGATTTAGGTTGTATGATTTAGCTTGCCACAAACTAAGGACCAGTAATTGTAGTGATTAGTTTGGAGAGATAGGCACAGGCCAGATCTTGGCAATCTGTGGTCTAAATCCATAGAAAGCCATTAAACAGTTTCAAGTAGGGAAAGGATCTAATCTGAATAATGGCTTTAAATAGATAATGGCGATCTGTACAAGGATGAATCTAGGTGGGAGGTAATATTTGCTTGGGCTAAGGTAGTAGTAGTAGAGACAGAGGAGTAGATGGAGGTATTTAGGAATTTGATAGATTAGATGTTAAGAGGTAAAAAGACAGTTTTTTTTTTCCTGAGCAATTGGAGCTTGGGAGTGCCACTTAATACACATGAAGAAAAGTGTAGGAGGAATTATTTAGAGAGTTCTATTTCGGCCATGTTAAGTCTAAGCTACTTGTGAGACATCCAATAAAGAAATGCCAAGTAAGTTGTCAGAAATCATCATAATTTAGCATTTATCAATGTTTATTATATACCAGATACTGTCCCAAATGCTTTACATGTATTAAACCAATCAATTCTTTTTTTTTTTTTTGGTCTTTTTTTTGGGGGAGGGGGTCAGGTCATGGGGCCTGAACTCTGGGCCTGGGCACTGTCCCTCAGCTCTTCAGCTCAAGGCTAGTGCTCTACCACTTGAGCCACAGCGCCACTTTCGGCTTTTTTTTTCTTTTTGCTTACAGGGTGCTGAGGAATCGAACCCAGGGCCTCAGGCATGCAAGGCAAGAGCTCTACCACTGAGCCATCTTCCCAGCCCCTAAACCAATCAATTCTTAAAACTGTAAGGTCAAGTATTATCAGCCTGCTTTACAGAAGAGGAAACTGAAGACAAAATGCTAAATAAGGCTAACCTCAAGGTCACATGGTAAGTGATAGATCCAGGATTTAGGCAATTCATCTCCAGATTGTGCCGGCATGCCATCAGTTTAGAGCTCAAAGAAAAGGTAAAGGCTAGAAATATAAATCTGGAAGTATCCATTTTATGAAGGCTATTTGCAGCTAAAAGACTGGATGAAGTAAGTTTGGAAGAGAGTAAGGACTTTGGGATTGAGCCTGAGAACATGTTAAATCTTTAGATGTTGACTGGAGTTAAAGGAATCAACCAAGCAGACTGAAAAAAGCATGAGATAAGAGACAGATCAGGGAGATGTGGTATCCAGAGAACTGGGAAAGGAGTGTTAAAACATGTGTAGGCCCTTGAGAGGGTCTCCATGTGGAGGACAGAAATGTAATCATTTTGGTAGGATCTTTTTTTCCCCAGTACTGGGCACTGAACTCAGGATCTTGTACTTGCTAGGAAAGCACTCTACTACTTGAGCTACATCTGCAGCTTGCATGAGTGGAAGGAAGGGGAGTTTCCTAATGTTTGCATGTCACAATTTGTGTAATGTACCTCTCCTTCCCACTCCTTCCTTTTCCTTTTCCTGCCTTTTTTTAATGTGCTTTTTTTCCTCTGTCTTTTCCTTGTTTTCCCTTCTATACTTTCCTCTTTTCATTTATTTGACCCTTTCTGAGGTTCATTTTTGAACTAGCATCTGTGGAAGGTGAGCCAAGGTCTAGACTTAGAATCTCATTATTTCCTATTTAGTATTCGCTTTCAAGGGATTTCAGAGCTAGTTTATTGATGCAAGAGAAAATTCAGTCATGCCTGACCTGAAGAAGGCTTTCAGTAAAGGACCAGACAGCCTTAGGGAGTTGCTAATTGACTGATGGTATGGAAATCACTCATGCTCAGACACTTGGGCTTCCTTCCTGGGAACACAGCCTCCAGAGCATGGCACCTTCATAATCAACCATAAACTACTACTACCCTCTTTTTTCAGTATGCAAAGATGTTCTAGAGAGCAAACTCATTCTATAGATTACTTTTTTTTTATTGCTAGTCCTGGGGCTTCAACTGAAGGCCTGATCACTCTTCCTCAGCTTTTTTGCTTAAGGCTACTGCTTTACCACTTGAACCACAGCCCCACTTCTGGCTTTTTGTGGTTATTTGGAGATAAGAGTCTCACATGCCTGGGGTAAACTATGAACCTCAATCCTCAGCTCTTAGCTTCCTGAGTAGCTAGGATTATAGGCACGAGCCACCAGCGCCTTGCTTTAATTTTCCTTTATTTGGTTCTCACTCAAAATAGTAGAACCCACTTTCATCCACTTTATAGTGGGAATCCGCTAGCTACATTCAGATCCAAAGGAACCTGGCCCCCCAAATCAATTATAGTGTAGCTCCATTTATGAACATATACAAACCTGACCATAGGCTAGGGAAATAGGATGGTATTTAGAAAGAGATTTCAGTATATTCCTCAATGGAAAGTAATTTCAGTATACACACACATCAGTATATCTAATAAAGAAATGGAGATCTACCCCTTTCCCAAGAATACAGTGCCTTACAGTCTCCTGAGATCCAATTTCCCAATAGGACAAAAGGTTTGAAATAATCTTGTATATCTGTTGATATCTAGCCTACTACTTTACACATGTACACATGAACAGACACATTCATGGTAGATCATTACAAAATATGTACTGAATTAACTAAAATTAAGTGTAGTCTTTGGGGTCTATTACACTAGATTGAAATTTTAGTACAGCATGATGTTTATTAAGTCACTTTACCTTTCTACATCCAACCTTTGAAATCCATACAAAGAACAACTTAAATGAATGATTTATAAAAGGCTTTCCAATTATTTTCAATTATTTTCATATATACCCTAAGGTGAAGTTATATACAGAAGATGGACAGGACCAAAGGGAAATCCTTTCTTCAAGAATATTCAGCATTGAAAGGCTCACAATGCCTGAGAAAGATGAGAGAAATTAGTTGGGAGAGAAAAAGGGTGGGTATCTGAAGCTAGAGGAGCAGAAATATACCAGAAGAAAAACAGGCTCTTTCATTCCAAATCATATGTGACACCATCAAACTCTACCTAGATGCCAAGCTCATTACTATCTCATTGAATCCCCACAACTCTAAGTTAATTACTTTTGTCACTGTCATTTTATTTTTTTCTCACATTTTTACTAACCTCAGTTGGTTGGACAAAGGGGTTTCATTTGGGCCTATGTATGTATACAAGGTACCTTCATCAGACTCACTCTCCATCATTCTCCCTCATTCTCCATTCTTTTCTCACAATTACTCTCAACAAGCTTCATTGTTCCATTTTCATATGCATATATGAAATATTTGGACCATATTTACCCTCCTTTATCCTCTTTGCCTTCCTTGCTTCCCTCCTGTACATCCCTGGGCAGGTCCTGTTTTATATTCCTGTCATCCATTATTTTGTTAGTGTATGCTAATTGTTCAAAGGGGTTTTACCATGGTAATTCATACTTGCATATCTAGTACTTTAATCAGATTGACCACTTCACTTACTCACTTTCCATCCATTACTTCTTATTATTCAATAGCCTTCAGTGAGTTTTGTTTGCTATCCTTATTCACAGAGCCATGTATTTCATTGTCGTTTACTTTCTAACAATCTTTTTTCCTCCCTTATCCCTTCAAACAGTCCCACAATTATAAATGTGTTTTGTATGTGTATATGTGGTCCTGTATGTGTTATGCACATGTTTATCTTCTATTTCTAGTGAACACATCTGAGAGAAATCATGTGATCTTTGTAATTTTGTACCTGGTTTACTTGCCCGACATCATTATGTCTAGTTTGATCTATTTTCCTGCAAATGACATAATAATACTCCATTGTGCATATAATACCACATTTTCTTGATCCATTCATTGGATAATGAGCACCTAGACTGATTCCATAGCTTGGCTATTGTGAATAGTGCTTCAGTAACATGAGTGTGCATTGTATCCTGACTTACATTCTCTTGGATATATGCCCAAGTGTGGTATTCTGGATCATATGGTAGTTCTAGGTTTTTGGGGGACCTACATACTGATTTCAATTTTGATTGGATTAGTTTAAATTCCTAACAAAGCCTACAAGTTTTCTTTTTCCACAGCAACTTCATCACTATTTGCTGTTTATGTCACTCTCATTTTAGAGACAAAAACTCATACAAAAGCAAAGTAAACTGTGCATGGCCACAGGGCTGGCATGGTAGAGAATGGCTGTCAATGCCTGCACTGGGACTCAGGAGTGTACTTACCAGAGATAGGAGAGGAAGAGAATAAAGAATGTGGATTCCACCTGGGTACCTGGTGACCAACTGAAAGAAAAGGAAGCCAGAGCAAGTGTGTAGGAACTGGGAAAAAATTGGTTAGAAGTTGGGCAAGAACTAAAGTTAGGCTTTGGATCAATTGCGTACATAGGTTGAACCCTAATTTGAAAATCTGAAATGTAAAATGCTCTCATGCTGTAAGTGGAAAATTCCACATCATGAAACTTTATTTCATTACACAGGATTCTTTAAAATATTGTATGAAATTACCTTCAGGCTATGCTTATAAGTTGTATAAGAAGTATAAATGAATTTTGTATTTAGAGTTGGGTTCCATCCCAAGGTATTTCATTATGCATAAGCAAATATTCTGAAACCTGGAAAAAAAAATCCCTAGTCCAAGATATATCCAGTCCCAAGCATTTCAAATAAGGGATACAGAGCTTGTATTAACCCTGTCCCACTTGGCAATCGCCACTGCCACAATGAAGTAGTTGCAGCTGCTACGGATGTGGGAGGTAGCCAAGGAATCTAGGGGAGCTATATTCTAAGGGCTGAGGCCAGTCTTGTCCCTGGGGGGGGACAGAGAAGACAGCATGAGCTGCCAGCTAGTAATCAAGCTATGCTGCCACCAGTTTATCAATCACTGTGAGAGCCTAAACACCATGTCTTGCCCTGGCTCTCTCTAAGCCTTCAGAAATGTGTCTAGCCTAGAAGGGGCATTGCACATGCTTTCTATATAGCCCTCCTCACTTACCAAAAATATCCTCAATTGATTTCCTCCTATCATTGCTCAACTTGGACTTACCAGTTAACCTAGTAGCTCCTGTCTTTTAATTTCAGTTCGCTTGAAAGTCTCCTCAGGAGAAGCCAAAGTCTGAGCTACATGCAGCTGTTCTTAAAAAGGGATCACACAAACCCTTAGGATTCATTTTTTTACTCTAGAAAGACTTGGAGCAGCAGCAGTTGCCTATGGACAGCTCACCTGCTCCAGGATTCTGGTGAGAAGGATGTTCTAGCACACAGGAGACAAAGCTGAGACTCTACAACTGTTGCCTTCCTAGAGAAAGAGATGAGGTGCAATTGCAGGTGTTCCATTTCTAGGGATTTTGTCATTATGAACTATTTATCTCTCCCCACCTCTCAATTTCCACACCTCTATGTCCCCACTATAGTTAAGTAATAGTGCTATTCTAACACTAATCAATTTTGTAACAATAACTAATAGACATAATATACTACATATGCACAAATATAATGTGCAATCTATTACAATATCCCTGTATATAATAGACCATCTCTCTACTCCTTTACATACTTTTATTGTATGAGACTACACTTTTCTTTCTACCTATTTTTCCCTCTATTTCTAGTTTTGTTAGTTGAGTACAGCTGTCTCCCTTATCAGTAGAGAATATGTGCCGGAAGTAGCAAAGAGTACTAAATTCTCCATGTATGTTTTCCCTATCTATACATACCTATGCTAAAGTTTATGTTTATTAATGAGTCCTAGGAAGAGATTAACAACAATAAACGGGGTTAAGTGGTAGAGTATCTGCTTAAACTGTACTGGGTTATCCAATGCTGCAAAATAACAACAACAGTCAATAATAAACTAGAATGCACAAAAAGTGAAATCCTGTCCTTGACCATAACATAAGAAGGAAATAAAATTAAAGTTCCATCTTATGTTATGTGACTTGTCAGGTCCAGTGAAACAAGTACTACAAGATCTCACTCAAAAAATGTTTATGTCATAGAAGTTGAGAGTAGAATGGTGGTTACCAGAGGCTGGGGGGAATAGGAGGAAGGTATTGGGACAGGTTAGTCAATGGACATTAAGTTGCAGTTGCATAGGAGCAAACAGTCTTGAAGTACTATTGCAAAGTAGCATGACTACAGATTACAGTTTTGTACTGTACATTTCAAAAAGCTGGAAAAAAAGAAGTTGAGTCTTTTCACCTTAAAGAAATAATAGAGCCAGGCATGGTGGCACATGTTGGTAATCAATGAAGAAGATGAGGCAGGAGGATCATAAGTTTGAGACCAGCCTTTAAGGCTACACCTTAAAAAGAAAAGAAATAATAGAGGTTGGTGTTATAGCTCAGTGATGGGGCATGCATATAGGATATGCAAG
This sequence comes from Dipodomys spectabilis, assembly GCF_019054845.1. Lineage (NCBI taxonomy): Eukaryota > Metazoa > Chordata > Mammalia > Rodentia > Heteromyidae > Dipodomys > Dipodomys spectabilis. The sequence goes on from NW_024870809.1 coordinate 5,965,500, forward strand.
ACCCAGGAATCATGCTCCAGTACCAAAAAACATAAGCAAAAAGAAATGATAAATGTTTATTAGTGTACATCTATTTAACCTGATTTAAACATTATATAACCTATACATATATCACACTGCTCCATTAGTAAATGCCAATTTTAATGTTTCATGTACTGAAAATAAATTTCAATTAAAAATACATAAGAGAACAACTATAGCAATATAGTCTAATAAGTGTTACATGAATATAGTCTTGGTCTCTGTGTGTGTCTCTCTAGAATATCTGCTTGTACTGTACTTACTGTTCTTGGGATGATTTGGGATAATACAAAACAGTTTCTGTTTTAGGGTTAGATACCAGCAGAAGTAAGAAGGGAGGGTGAAGGGAGAGGGTATGAGGGTAGACGTGGTCAAAGTCCTCATACACATTTATGAGTGATAAGGTAATATGAGGTAAATGATTCAGGCAATGGTGATAGGGAATTAGGCTACTAGAAAAAGGTTTCTGGCCACAGGCATTACAGTGTTCTCACTGTAGACCTGAAACCTAAGGTGGCTACCAAGTGTGTCAAGGAGAAGCAAGGAGAAGTAGAGTTTATACTATGGATATGCTGGACAAAGGGATGATTCACTTCTGAGACATGTTTCCATCATGCTACTCAAACAGCACCCAACTTGAGACTTATGAATATTTTATTTCTAGAGTTTTCTGTTTAATATTTTTGGGCCACATTTCATGAAAAGTAATTGAAACCATGGAAAGCTAAATGACCAATGACCCAATGGGCATGAGTACTGTAATTACTTTTACATTATCAAGGTTGATAACATTTATATTCTACTCTATTGCTATGATTATAACTCCCATGCTTTATTTATATGTTGGTTCTAAAAGTTGACAACCAAGTGTTTGTATTATCGCAACTTGGCAAATGTCATTCACTGCAAACAGATATATTATGACTTTCATAGATCCTAGCACTTTGGCCTTCCTGCTTCCATTCTATGTTGGAAAAAGGACATGTCTTCAATAAATGTGCAAAATTGGGAATTGGCTATCCATGTGCAGAAGACTGAAACTAGATACCTCTCATCCTGTACAAAATTTAGATCCAATGAGATCCTAATGTAAGATCAGAAACATTCAAGCTATTATAGGAAAACATAGGTAAATATTGCTAGATAATCTTTTCTTGAATGGAACTCCAACAGTCCACAAAAAAGACCAATAATTGAAAAATAGGAGTCTGATCAAGGTACATTGTATGCATATATGAATATGTCAAATGAAACTAATAAACTGTTAATTGATTTTAAAGTAAACCATTTTCATATTCACAGGATTCATATAATGGAATCATATTTATGAATTTATGTATCTTTTCATGTATAACTTTTACACTAATTTTATAATCTTTTTTGGAGTGGTGGGGCTTGAAGTCAGGGCCTGGGCACTGTCCCTGAGCTCTTTTGTTCAAGGCTAGCACTCTACCACTTGGAGTCACAACTGTACTTCTGGTTTTTACATGGTTAATTGGAGATAAGTCTCATGGACTTTCCTGCATGGGCTGATTTCCAACTGCAATTCTCAAATCTTAGCCTCCTGAGTAGCTAGAATTACAGTTGTGAGACACTAGTGACCAGCTTCTATTTTATAATCATACATGATTTTATTGAGATATGAATGACTACAAAAACTTCACATATTTAAAATGTACAAGTTGGTAAGTTGGGGTCTTGTTGGGACAAAATTTCGCTATATAGGTTAGATTAGCCTAGAACTTGCTATATAGTTCAGGCCTGCCTTAAACTCACAACCATCCTTCCTCAGCCTTCTGGGGCCTCAGTCTCCTGGGGTTATAGGCATGTGCCACTATGCCTGGCTGCAGATTGTAAGTTTTGATGTATGTTAATACCCATGAAATCATCATGACAATAAAGATATTGAACCTATTTAATACTTCCAAATATTTCTTCGCAAACTCTAATCACTAATCTGTTTTCCATCATTATAGATTAGTTTTACATAACTGAAATTCTACAGCACAAACATTTTTTTGGGTGGGGGTCCGGTCATGGGGCCTGAACTCTGGGGCCTGGGCGCTGTCTCTCAGCTCTTCAGCTCAAGGCTAGTGCTCTACCACTTGAGCCACAGCGCCACTTCCAGCTTTTTTTCTTTTTGCTTATGTGGTGCTGAGGAACCGAACCCAGGGCCTCAGGCATGCAAGGCAAGCGCTCTACCACTGAGCCACCTTCCCAGCCCAGCACAAACATTTTTGTATCTGACTTTTTTTGGGCAATACTAGGTTTTGAGCTCAGGGCCTCACACTTCCTAGCCTGGTGTTCTACCACTTGAGCCCTGTTTTTTTCTTTTTTTAAAAAATAGTCTTAACTTCCTACCTGGGTATGTGCTTGAGCCATGATCTACCTATTTAGGTTTCTAATCATTGCTGAGATCACAGGCTTGCACCACTGCATCCAGTTTTCCTTAATGTAGGTGAACTCTCTCAGACTTTTCTGCCCAGACTGGCCTTGAGCCATGAGCCTCCCAATCTCATCCTCTCAAGTAGGTAGGATTACAGGTGTCAAGCCACAGGTGTCCAACAATGTTAGGAAAATGGAGGAGAAAGGAAGGAACAGTCCGGACTCAATCTTCCACAGGCGGGGACTATTTATTGAGATACAGCAGAGAGGGGCAAAGCCTTCCCACAGGCTTGTAGACTGTGCACAGCTGGGACAGAAGTTGGTTTTTTATGGGGTCTGAGCAAGGAGGCAGAGGTTAATGAAAAAGCCATTAGGTCTAGGGAGGTGGGGGGGCTTTTCAGTTGGGCCCACAATGGAACGTTTACAACTAGGATGAGATAGATAGCCCTGGCTTTGTCACGCAGTCTGCACTTATCTTCGGTGGCTTTCCTTGTATGTGTAGGCAACTGGGAAAACAGGGTGGGGTTCAATCCAAACAATATCTAACTTTTTTTAGTACTTGTTAGATGTTATTGAATGTATCAATAGTTATTTGTTGCTGAATAATATTCCCAGATATAGATACACGCAGGTTTATCTCTTCATTTTTTTACTGGACATTTGTGCTGTCTCCTATTTTGGACAAATGTAAACAAAGCTGCTGACAACATTTAGGCACAAGTTTTGTGTTTTTCTCTTTCTGGGAATGGGAGGACTGGATCTCAAACTAGACATATGTTTACTTTTATAAGACACTGCCAAAGTAATTTTCAAAGTGGTTGTACCATTTTAAAATCCCACAGCAATTAAGCAGACTTTGGCATTGACATTCTCCTTTACTTTAACTACTAGTGTTTGTATAGAGGTACATTACTGATGTTGTATTTCTCATTTCCTAAATGACTAATCACATATGTTGTGTGTTATTGTTTTATTATTAATTTTTTATTGTAAAAATGTTGTACAGAGGGTTACAGTTACAAGAGTAGGGTACTGAGTACATTTTATAGTGAGCATTGTTACCTCCTCCTTTATTTTCCCCCTACCATCACTTCCCTCCCCACCTCCCCAACTGCTCTCACCCTCCAATTCCTCCCAACCCCCCCCCACCCCATTATAAAGTTCATTTTCAATATAGTGTCCTGTACATCTCGTCGTCACTATGGGTCAGCCTGCATCCTCATTTAAGCATTCTGCAATATCCCTTCCCCTCCCCAAATTACAAAAATATATATACACAAGGTGCAGAGCACCAGCATCAAATCCAGTGAAAACAGGGGTTATACCATGGGGGAAGAACATACAATAGAAACAAAAGAATCACATAGTGTATTGTAAGTACATTAAAAACACTAGCAAGAAAGAGAATGAAAAAAAAAATCTCATGTGTCCCTGTCTTGGGGTACATTTTGCTTAATATTATCTCGTATGGTCATATGTACATTGTCTTTGACCTACACTGCTTGTCCTAGACATGTACTAGTCACTGCAATCAAGGGAAACCATGGGACCTATGTTTCTTTGGGCCTGGCTTACTTCGCTTAATATGAATTTTCCAAGTCTTTCCATTTCCTAACAAAAGAGGCAATGCCATTTTTTTCTGATGAAGGCATAGAATTCCATTGTATATATGTACCACATTTTCTTGATCCATTCATCTACTGAGGGGCATCTGGGTTGGTTCCATATCTTAGCTATGGTAAAAAATGCTGCGATAAACATGGCTGTGCTGGTAGCTTTGGTATGACCTTGTTTGTGATCCTTTGGGTAAATGCCCAAAGTGGGATTGCTGAGTCATAAGGGAGCTCTATGTGGAGTCTTTTTTTTTTTGTCAGTCGTGGACCTTGAACTCTGGGCCTGAGCACTGTCCCTCAGATCTTCAGCTCAAGGCTAGTGCTCTACCACTTGAGCTACAGCGCCACTTTTGGTTTTCTGGTGGTTTATTGCAGATAAGTTTCACTGATTTTCCTGCCCAGGCTGGCTTTGAACCGCGATCCTCAGATCTCAGCCTCTTGAGTAGCTAGGATTACAGACGTGAGCCACCGGTACCCGGCTCTATGTGGAGTCTTTTGAGGAACTTCCATACTGCTTTCCAGAGTGGTTGAACAAATTTTGTGTGAGTTATTTTTATGTTTTATTTTGTAAAGCAACTTTCAAACTTTTGTTTGTTTCTGATTTATATTTTTGTGGTGCTGGGGATTGAACCCAGGGCCTGGTGCATGCTAAGCAAGTGTTCCATTGAGCCAAACACCCCAGCCCAAGGTTCATTTTGAAAAACATACAGTATTATTTTTGAAGACTGTTTTCTTCATTGAATTAAAGTTTGGTCAAAAGCCTTTTTCTGGGCTCTCTTTTGTTCTATTGTCCTACTAGTATATTCTTTCATCAGTACCACACATTAATGCTCTCTATAAATCTTAAAATCATTCAGTTTGATTTTTCTAATTCATTTCCTTTACCCCAAATATTGTCTTGGCTTGTCTAATCCCTCTACATTTCCTGGAATTTTGATAGAGATTGCATTTCATCTATGGATCATTTTGAAAGAACTGACATTATAACCATATTAAGGCTTCCAAATCACAAACATGATATTTCTCTACTTATTTAGATTTTATTTCTTCAGCATTTTGTAATATTCAGCATATAAATTTTATAAAAAGCTGGGAAGGGTGTTTTGAAAATCTTCTGTATGACATTAAGTTGACTTTTTCCTTTAAAAAATCATGTTTTCCATCAATGTCAAAAATTTTTAATAATATTTTTTCTTTGGTAACACTATTTGTTTTTTTGTTTGGTGATACTGAGGTTTGAACTCAGAGGTTTGTTCTTGTGAAGAAGACCTCTACCACTAGAGTTTACCCCACGCCTTTTTTTTTGCTTTCGTTTGCTTTTCAGAGGTTTCCAGCTCTTGCCTGTATTGGCTGTTACCTCAATTTTCTTACCTCCACCTGTCCAGTAATTAAGACTACAAGTATGTCTCACCATGCCCATTTGTTTTTCATATAGCATCTTGCTAACTTTTTACCTGGCATAGCCTTGAATTACAATCCTTTTATCTCTGCCTCCCAAGTAGCTGTGACTATAGCTGCCATTACACCATACCTGGCGCTCTTTCTTTTCAGAACTGGTAATAGATGTTAGATATTGAGCCTCTGGAATTTTTCTTCCTTAACATTTTTTCTTTCCTCTATTTCCCATCTTTTCTTCACTGACTTTACCTTTCAATCATCTGCATGAGACAGAATTCTATGAAGTTCCTTAAGATTCCTGTGTATAGAGTACATGCGTTATTTATAATCTCTTTTCCTTAAGTGTGAATGGGACCTGTGAATACAATGGGGTGCTAGTCCCCTGACAGGTTATATGGCAAATATGTAAGAGTTGTATACATGTCAATATGTTCAAGTCCATTTAAATCAATCAAAAGAGAAATTATCCTAGATAGATCTGACATAATCAGGGAGCACTTAAAACGAATCTAGGAGTCAGAGGCAAAAGTCAGAGAATCAGATTGTCCTACTGCCCTTGAATAAGAAAATAGCCATTCTAAGAACTTCTCTATTATCAAGGACACTTGCTTTTTCGTCTCCCTTGGTGCTGTAGATGCAAGCCAAACATACATACTAGGCAAACACTCCACCACTGTGCTGTATCCTCAGCCCCTGAGGGACACATACTAATTTCTAAGGGTCTCATTACAACTCTAATCAATTGAATTCTCCCTGAATGAACTCAACAAATGTGAATGAATCCAATGAACCTGAATGAACTAAAAAGGACCCTGAGCTGGGTGCGAGTATCTCACACCTGCAATCCTAGCTACTCAGGAAGCTGAGATCTGAGAATTGTGGTTCAAAGACAGCCCAGGGAAAAAAGTCGTGACACTCTTATGTCCAATTGACCACCAGAAAACCAGAAGTGGAGCTGTGACTCAAAGTGGTAGAGCTCTAGCTTCAAGCAAAAGAACTCAGTGACAGCATCCAGGCCCTGAGTTCAAGCCCTATAGTCGCCAAAAGAAGGAGCTTGGAGTCCAAATAAAAATACATCTAGTTATTACAAATGAGGCAAACCATGCAACTAATGTTTCTTTGGGTCTGGCTTACTTCACTTAGTATAGTTTTTGGAAGTCTTTCCATTTCTTTATGAATGGGGCAATATCGTTCTTTCTGATGGAAGCATAGAATTCCACTGTGTATATATACCATATTTTCATTTGTAATAACTAGAACGTGCTTATAAATCTACAAGTAAACACAATGGTTAGTAAAGTACAAATGATTACATCTGGACATGATTAATTAAACAACAGTCTAAAAATCCACACAGTGAGAACAGAGGATATTCTTAAGAGAGAATCACAGGGGCTCAATAACGTTTGTGCATAAGATCACACAAAATGATACTTATCAAAATGAACTCCAAGAAATGGAAGTAGGAGATCTTTTTTATTATTCTGTTTATGGATTTTTGTTTTCTTCTTTCCTTTTTTAATTTGGTTTATTTCCTTCTGTCCCTATTTTTGATTTCTGTACTTTTTGGCTTATATGTACATTTATCTGGTTTGGGGAGGGGAATGGGAAGCACAGAAATGATAGGACAAAGGCTGAACCAATTCAGCAGTGAAACCCATCAGCCACTATGTTGGAAATGAACTATACAACTTGGGTGGGGAGAGGAGTCAGGAGTGGAAAAAATGAGGGAGAGAATGAGGGAGGGAGTGATACAGTTAGAAAGGACATGTAACTCTAATGACTGTATACCACCTTTACAATAAAATTACAAAAAATTTATCTTGCATCTTGGGGATACCATGATTTGAGACTCTAAGCTGGAACTTTGCTATGCTATGCTTGGATTTCAGACCTACAGAAACTGTATGATAATAAATGTGAATTGTTTTAAACTACTTACCTTGTGGTCATTATGCAGCAATAAAAATACACATTTTATAGCTTTTCACTTTGTCAGTCATATTTTATATTTTCAAAAGTCACCCTTAAAAAACAAACACAAATATTTCAAAATAAGTAATGTTTTAATATGGTTCAAAGATGGTTCAAAGATCAAAAGAATACAAAAGTTTACATTGCAATCTTTTCTAAAAAGTTCAGTTGTATTCTGTATTCTTGTATTTTATAGCATTCAATTCTTGTTTTGCAGATGTAATATTTCTTTGGGAGTTTTATTTAAAGTACTATCTGCTAGTTCCATTTACCTTGTCATTTCTCTTTAATGTTCCATTTTTTCTTATACATTTAATGTTTCTTGTTAATCTTTCTTGTTTATGTTTCAAAATAAGACTATAGAAATGTGGCTAGGAGTTGTGTTTCAGTAGACGTTGACAATGGGCATATTTGTGCTTAAGGACAAGAGAAGGAGAGCTCTTTAATTTTGGAAGGTGGAGTGAGATCCAAATGCCAAGTTACAAAAAGCCTAACTCTGAAGCACTAATGCCAAATTAGTGTACTAACATCTAACAAGTTGCCCTGATCCTTTCTAGACTTATTTGATCAACCTCTACAATGAAGAACCCTATGTTTTGGGGTTGACAAGTGAATATTTGAGTACCAGGTCACCTGCATAGAAAGGTGGGGCCACCAGTTCTTTGTATAGACTGATAATTAATTGCCCTGTTGCTGTCCCTTCTTACTGTCATTTTTGTTGAACTTGTAGTCTGGTTAAGGTTCACTAGGCAGGTCTGCTGCCTCTTAGCTGCAGCCCTTCATTGTTAGCATGGGTGTGTTGCTGCTAGCATGCTTTCTCAGCACTTCTTCAGATGCTTTCTGTCTTCAGAAATTTATTTAAATTCCTCAGCCATTGATGCCCCACTTGTTCTCTTTGTTCTGGAGGAATTGTACCTGAGCTCCTATTTGAATGAAGTCTAGAGGGAGAGGGCTTGAATGTTTGGGCTTTGTCTGCCATCTTGAACTGAAAGAATGTGCACTAAGAAAAATAGGGCCCCTATTACACAATCTTTTGTAAGGATTAAGTAATACATCCATATGAATTGCTTAGCACAATGCCCAGTATAGATTTGATTATTTATAAGTAGAAATCCAGGGATAAATATAATAAGTATTTATATATATGTAAATCTGGAGATATAGAATATATGGAATAGAGTTCTAGACAGAGAACATTTTACTGGTGCCATTAAAAACCATACTATGCAAGTAACTGTTGCAGACATTAAATCAGGCCTGGTCAAAGTCTGAGTTTTATCTCCTTTGGTTCCAGAAATTATGGAAAATGGCTGTATTTTGGGGGGAAAAGCCATGAGGGTAGATGGTTTATGGGTGGTGGGTGGGTGAAGGGAATTGCTGCAGCCCTAGGAAGCAAGTCATGGAATGGAAGCAGTGAGGCAGAACCACAGCAACAAAATCTCAATTTTCCCTTGCAGCAAACTGAGGAGCCAGCTGTGATAATGGACAGAGGGTAGCCTGCAACAACAGCAGCAAGCTCAAACAGAGGCTAGAATCAAGGCAAACATGTTGACCGAAAAAAGGCTCAGATGTGCCATTGAACCAAGGAAGCTATGGTGGATGGACGCTGGAACCAGGAAGTAAATGAATAAAAAGAACCAGCCACTGTGTATCTGTATTCTCAGTCCTGCTTGCCAGGGCAGCCAGGTCTCTGAAGATGGGGCTGTGGCATTCCTCCTGTTTCCAAGTGCTGGGACTCCAAGCACCACCATTATATTCATTGGATTTGGTGTCTTCAGAGTTAAAATGCAAATACTATAGGTATTTGGTATTCAAGAAGGAGAATCCATTACCACCCAGGAGACATTAGGTTTAATTTGTTTATTCATTCAAACAGAAGTTTTCACAAAAGAGGTGGAGTGGAGAAAAAGAAGGTACATATACATGGGAGAGTAGGGGAGAGAGAGAGAAAGAGAGACACACATACAGAGAGAAAGGCAGAGAGAGAAAAACAGAAAGGGTGGGAGAGAGACAGATCAGGAACCATCTTTTTTTTTTTTTGATTTTTTTTTTTAATTGTAAAGCTACTATACAGAGGGTTACAGTTACATGAGTGAGGTAATGAGTACACTTCCTCTTGAACATTGTTACCCCCTCCATTGTTTTCCCCCTACTATCCCCTCCCTCCCTCCCTTCCCCGAGGTTCTTTTTTTTTTTTTTGATTGTGATTAAATGATTACATAATTTCAAAGTCACAAGTTCATTCTAACTTCCCTGGAGCAAATTGTCTACCATAGTCTGTAATATATAACAGTGTTCACATGTTATATACCATATTTGTGATCAGCAGCATGGGGATATTTAGTAGTGGTTCAACCAGATGAGCGGGAGTTCTTTGTTTCTTAAGTCCTGTTAGTTTTGTCGTATCACCTAACCTTTTGGATTTAGCATCCACTTATCAGGGAGACCATGTACCGTTTGTCTCTTCGTTCTTGGCTTACCTCGCTCAACATGATTCCTTCTAGCTCCATCCATTTCCCTGCAAATGCCATTATTTTGTCATTTCTAATGGCTGCATAATAAGGAACCATCTTTTTAACTTGGAGAGCAAATTGGAACATTTTCCATGGTCTTTTCCCTTCTGTGTATGATTCTATATTTCCAAATTCTTGAGAGGTTAGAGGCAAAATGATTTTAATTTAAATTTTCTCTTGTTTATTTGGGTATTCTATATTCAAGTCACTTGAATAAAAAGGAGAAAAGCAATAGGGCCTAGGTAGTGGAGGCAACATCTGGAAAAGAATTTGTATCAAGAGGCCCCTTTCCTTCCAAGCACCTTCAAGGAAAAACAGTAGAGCTAAAAGAATGCCCCAAATCTTTCCAAATCTGATTTTAGGGCTATGATTGTATCTCAGAGGCACTCTATTAGAATAATCCCTGGCCTTTTCTGCCTCAGTCTCTATCCATATAATGAGCACATTAATCCCTATTCTACCTGGGTCTAAAGGACTGTTGAGAGGATGAATTGAATGGACAAACATGGAAGTGGTCCAATTCTTCAGGAGTTCACTAAATATGAGATGTTTTAATGATTTAGGTTTAACAAAGCCATAATAACTAGCCTTAATTTGAGATTTTTTTACTCTTTTCTATTAGTATATATTAATTATACAAAACAGTTTCATTGTGATATTTCCACACACACATAGAGTGGTTTGATAACATTCAGCCCCTGTATTATACTTTCTAATCCCCCACTTTTGAACAATTTTATGAACTTTCACTGTTCTATTTTCATATATATGAAGTACTTTAATCATATTCATCCCTCCATTAACCATCTCCTCATTCTCCCTGAATCAAGATTTTTCATGTGTGCCAGTCCTGGGGATTAAACTCGGGGCCTGGATGCCATCCCTGACCTTTTTGCTCAAGGCTAGCACTCAACCACTTGAGTCACAGTCCACTTTCAGCTTTTTTGGTAGGTACTTGGAAATAAGGGCCTCAGGGACTGGCTTTGAATTGCTATCCTCAGATCTCAGCCTTCTGAGTAACTAGGATTACAGCATGAACCACTGGCACCCAGCCAAGTTTTTTTTTTTTAATTTAAATTTTATTGTACAAATGGAAGTTCATTTTAAACAATGTGAAGCAAGAGTTAAAAAAAAAACAACAACTTCTTCCTGGGGCTGGGAAGGTGGCTCAGTGGTAGAGTGCTTGCCTTGCATGCATGAGGCTCTGGGTTCGATTCTTCAGCACCACATAAGCAGAAAAAAAAAGCCGGAAGTGACGCTGTGGCTCAAGTGGTGGAGTGCTAGCCTTGAGCTGAAGAGCTGAGGGACAGCGCCCAGGCCCAGAGTTCAGGCCCCACGACTGGACCCCCAAAAAACCAAACAAACAAACTTCTTCCTGATTATGACAGCATTACATACTTATACATCTTATAGAGAGTTATGAAGAAAAATATTAAAGTCACTCTTAATCACACCGAAAGAGGGATAGCTTCACTTATTTTGGATTTGGATAAACATCCTTCCAGTCTTTTCCTCCACGAGGACAAGGTCTGCCTTTATGGCTTATCACTAGATTATCTATCATTATACCCAACATATAGTAGTAGATCCTTAGTAAATAAATATTTTTGAATTAATTAGTATATATATTTGCTTTCTTTAAAAATAAGATATAGTTTTTCTTCACCCAATTATATCCTAAGTATTTTCTATGGAATTAAACATTCTTTTAAAACATGATTTCTGGAGCCAGGCACTGATAGCTTACACCTGTAATCCTAGCTACTCAGGAGACTGAGATCTGAGGATCGCAGTCCAAAGCCAGCCAGGGCAGGAAAGTCCATGAGACTCTAATCCCCAATAAAAAAAGAAAAAACACCAGAAAATTGGAAGTGGTGCTGTGTCTCAAGTAGAAGAGTGCTAGCCTTGAGCTAAAGAGCTGAGGTACAGTGCCCAGGCCCAAAGTTCAAGCTCCACAACTGACAAAAACAACCCCCCCCCAACACACATTATTTCTGATGTTGGCATAGAAATGTCTGTATCCAAGCTCCATTGTAGGATATTTGGGTTGCTTCCACCCTTCCACTATTATGGTCAAAGCTGAGACAAATGTCCTCCTAGCATGATCATTGTAGCCATACGTATTTATTTCCTTTGGATAAATTCTTAGCAGTGGCATTTTTTGGTAACATAGTAAGCACAGTTGAAAGGCTCTTAATACACATGCCTAACTGCCTCCCATGAAAGTTGTACCTATTTACTTAACCATCAGCAATATGTACGTTTTTCTTTCAGATGCATGCAAGTTTTTTATTTTGACTTTATTGCTCCTATCTATGTAATTTTTTTCTTTGTGACTTCTATGCATAAATGCGTAGAAAGTCCTTAAGGGAGATCTTCTTTTAAAGATGATAGAAGGTCAATTTATATGCAGTTGCTGCCTTTGGAATGCAATGTATTCATGAAAGCTTTATCATCAGGCAGTCTATATACTGGGAAATAGATGAAGCTCATGCATACCCATGGCTGTTTTCATCTACTCGAGCTTGATTGGTTTCATCATCAGAAACTAATGAATGTGTGGATTAAGGCAGTAAGGGTTGAAGTATAAGTGTTCAGTAAGCATCATTACAAGGCAACCAGTGAAAAACAGAACTTCCTTCTGAATGGCTTTTATGCCTTTCTTGGTTATTAGGGATTTATCAAGCAAACTGTCTTTTTTGTTTTTTTTTTAAAAAAAAAAAAAAAAACAACAACAAAACCCTTTCCACAGCTGGTGAGTCTTGTGGTGCAAACCAATGCAATCAGCCGTGGAAGGAAGGTCTAGAATCACATCAAGTTTAGGAGATGCTGGAAGGTGATCAGCACTTTGGAGAGGTCTGCCCTTGATTTTACCCCTCTATGGTTAGAAGTCTTGAGTGATATGGGGGCTGGTTGGATGGTCGAGTTTTGGAATAAATAAAATTGAAAGCTGGCCCACAGTAGGGAGTTGGGATGAGTGTCTCCAGCCAGTATAGTATAAGAAAGCTACCTGTGGGCTGGGAAGATGGCTTAGTGGTAGAGCGCTTGCCTTGCATGCATGAGGCCCTGGGTTCAATTCCTCAGCACCACATAAGCAAAAAGAAAAAAACTGGAAGTGGTGCTATGGCTCAAGTGGCAAAGCGCTAGCCTTGATCTGAAGAGCTGAGGGACAGTGCCCAGGCCCAGAGTTCAGGCCCCACGACCGGACCCCCCCCCCCAAAAAAAAAAAGAAAGCTACCTGTGATTTCCTTTGAGGCATTGAAGTTTCAAAAGGAAAAGTTCAGTCAAAGATTACCTCTATTCCCACAACTTTTAGCAAAGTGCTTAGCATATAATGCACAGTGAGTATGTGTAAAATGGATGGATGGGTAAGTGACTGTATTATTACTTTGTTAGTTTGTGTACTCAGAGGGTCCTGTCTACTCCCTGGTGTTTTCTGTGCCTGGATTTCTCACTTCCCAAACTGCCATATCCTGTTTCCCTTTGTCAAAAGGAACTTTCCCCAAAGCATTTTCACTAAGAAATTTATCTCCCACACCTCTTCTGGCTTACAATGTTCCTAAATGCAATCCCTGTATGACCCTTCCTGGTATGCAGTGTCTTTTCCTACCAGCTGTGAGTGGATATAACTCATGAATGCTGTCCCCTTTCATCCATTCAGTATTGTATAATGGATTTGACCATTGCAGGAAACTTTGAAAACTCCCTTTCTTACTAACAGGGTAAAGAGAAGGCCAACAAAATACTTCCCCATCTCAAGATCCTCAGCTGAATCACACATGTTAAGACCTTCCCCTTTTTGCAATAGAAGATAATATTCACAGGGTCCAGGGACTAGGATGTATATATTGTAGGTAAGACATTTTTAGCCCCCACCATAGTACTCATTATTACTTAAGGGAGAGAAAGTTTACACACCTGTTGGTAATGTTAAAAGTCTAATTTACTTAATTCAGCATACATATCAGCTCTGTTAAGAAACACAAAGGAGGCTTAGTGGTAGAGTGCTTGCCTAGCATGCATGAGGCCCTGGGTTTGATTCCTCAATACCACATAAATAAAATTAAAAGTTTATAAAAAGAAACACCAGGATGGTAAGGGGAAACAAAGGAGGAGGCAACAATGCTTGATAAGAAATGTACTCATTACCTTGCTCATGTAACTGTAACCCCTCTGTACGGTATTTTCACAATTAAAAAAGAAACACCAAGGAAACTTACACAGTTTAATTTTTAAGTAAAGGAACACTGAAACATAAAGAATTTAAGATTACTTTTGAACGTTACTTAATTTTGAAATTTAAAAAATAACCCATTATTCCACTTCTTCCTTAGTACTTGATTTCCAAAGATATGGCAGAGCCTGCTGGTTACTCCTAGCCCATATCTATTCTCCTATATGTCTATTATAATAGAAATTTTAGCTGGATCTGTGGCTTCCTTAAAAAGTACATTATTCCTTAGCTTCATTTCTAGCCCAAAGTGGTCAAGAGATATAAAACAGTTGTATAGGGGTTGGGAAGTTGGTTCAGTGGTAGAGTGCTTACCTCACATGCATGAGGCCCTGGGTTTGATTCCTCAGTACCACATAAGCAGAAAAAAAGCCAGAAATGGTACTGTGGCTTAAGTGGTAGGGCACTAGTCTTGAGCTGAAGAGCTGAGGGAGAGCGCCCAGGCCCAGAGGTCAGCCCCCACAACCAACAAAAATAAATAAATAAATGAAGCAGTAGTATGGAAAATTCAGGCCAATGGGATTTAAACTTGTGACATATGTCAGTTTCTAGGAACTGTCTTTAAGAATACTACTCATGTCCATTGCCTCTTCTTTGAAACTTCCTTAGTACTCTGTATGGAAGGAAGATGGTACATTAAAATACTAACTTGGACCATGAAATGAAGGAAAACACTGAAGGAAGGCTGGAGGCATGGCTCAAATGGTAAGCACTTGCCTAAAAGTCCAAACCCCAGTATTACAAAACAATAACAGTACAAGTTAACACTTCAGGGATGATAGAACATTGTGCTGAAGTAACCTGGATCCCTAAGGATCTCAAGGGATGGAAACAGAATGAGCTTGACATTTGTGTGAGAAGAAATACGTGTTCATTAAATCATGATTTTATTTTAGATTTCCTGTCAGTATAAGTCAAGTAAATTGCTCATGGAAGCAGATTACCCTTTTTCTTTTTTGCTCCTTCTTTCCCTTCTCATTCTGCTCTTCTCTCTCTTCTTGTGGTTGTTATTTCTGTTTCCCTTAAAAGACCACTGCCTTCAAGTATGATGAACTGTGTTTTTTGTCTTGTATGACATCCACGTGGAAAACTCATTCGATTGAACTCTCAGTTCTATGGTACATCGTTTAATGACCTCCTCTTTGTGACACTCCAGCCTCTATAACTATTCAGTCTCTAAAATTAGTAAGTAAAATTTAAGATTTAAAAATAAATTAGTCTCTAAAATTAGCAATTAGTTTGGAACTATGGGAGATTTATTCAACTCTGCTCTGACCTTTTTAAAAAAATCTCTCTAGTATACTGACCTTTGATTTTCTGTCTCTCTTTGTTCTCCTCTTCCATTCCTACTCAGTCTATGTTGCATATTTCATCATGCTAATAATCATGCTACTTTCTGAAACTCTCTTGTCTCTGAATATCTTACATTTGTTTGGAAAAACCTTAATTCCGGATTAAATCTATGGTTAACTTTCTTTCTTTTTTTGCTTTTTATTTTTTAATATATATTTTTAATTGTAAAGATACTGTACAGAGGGGTTACAGTTACATGAGTAAGGTAATGAATACATTTATCAAGCATTGTTACCCCCACCTTTATTTTTCCCCTATCATCCTTTCCCTCTCCACCTCCCCAACTCCTCTCTCCCACCCAAAAGTTGGAAAGTTTGTTTTCAACATAGTGTCTTATACATCTCATTGTTACAAGTCAACCTGTATCCTTATTTCAGCTTTGTGTTATTTCCTCCCCCTCCCCAAATTAGAAAAATGTATATACAAGATGCAAGGCACCGGAATCAAATACAGTGAAAATGGGTTATACCATGGAGGAAGAACATACAAAAGAAACAAAAAAAATCACATGGTACATTACAAACAACAGCAAAAAAGATAAAACCTCTTGTGTCCCTATCTTGGGGTTCATTTTGCTTAGCATCATTTATATGATCCTATGTACATAGTGTTTTTTATTTTTTTGACACAGGGTCTCTCTATGTAGACAAAGCTGGCCTTGAATTTTCAAATCTCCTTTCTTGGCTTCTTGAGTACTGAGATTACAAGCATACACCACAACACCAGCTACTTACTTTCTCAATGCCTTGACCTGAGCACCTAAAAATTGTCAAAGACATTACACAACAGTACAGACTGGGATTAGTAAAAAATTGCACTAATAGAGCACTGTGAGTAAGCAAAGCACAATGTTATGATTTGAATATGAAATGTTCCCCACAGACTTATGTTCTGAAAGTGTGTTCCTTAGGTGGAGATGCTATTTTGGGAGGTGCTTGAGACTTTATGAGTTGGGACCTGGTTGGAAGAAATAGGACATTAGGAGTGAATCCTGGAAGAGTATTTTGTTCCTGGCTTTTCTTGTTTGTTGCTCCCTGCTTCCTGGCTGTCATGAGGTGAGCAACCTTTCCCACACATTCCTGACATCATGATCTTTTACCTCAACTCAGACTCAAAAATGAACTAGCAGACCATGGAATGAAACCATGAGCCAAAATAAATCATTCTTCCTTAGAGCTGTTTCTTTCAAGTAGTCCTCACAGTGATGAAAAGTCTAAATAATATGCAAATAAAACACCCTTGCCTTCATTCAACATGATTAAAATGGACTAAGGAATTCTTACAATGCAGATTTTTATGAATGAACAGAACAGGAAAGGAAACAAGGTAGGCAAATGTATGACTGATAGAAAGTAGACAGATGAGTTAGCATACCCAGAAAGTTTGAAAACCAAGTCTTTGGCTAGGGATGATGCCAATAATATAAAAACCCAACAGGGAGAGAAACTGAGAAGATAGAAGAGCAGATTTGAAAAGGGGAAGTTTGAGTGAATATTTATATAAGAAAAATGAGGGAGAGGGTAACAAATTTGAAATGTACTCACTACCTTAGGTAACTATAACCCTTCTGTACATCACCTTGACAATAAAATCAAAATAAAAAATAATTTTTAAAAAATCAGAAAAAGAAAGAACTATAGTGAGTCTGGTTCCCCCATCCTAATAGGAGGCAGAAGATTCATTCTATGGAGAAACTGCATCAGAAAGACTGGCTTGGGGGATATCAAGGTCAGAGTAAGGTACAACTAGAAAACAGTGAATTTGAGCGAAATTTTATATTCAGTAGTCAGACCTGTGACTCTTGTAAACCTAAGCTCCAAGAAGGCTAGCAGCTAGATGTATGTAGTCATTGCTTACTAGAAAAACAATAGTCCAGGAAAAGATCTGTAGAGAATGAAGTGCTTGCTTTCATAGTAGTATAAGGTCATAAAAATTGACCATTATAAGCTAGAAACCTGCAAATGGATATTAATACTCACTAAAAGAATTATAATTGTTCCATGATCTTTATAATTTGCAGTCAAAGCATTCAGAACTCGAGCCAGGCACTGGTGGCTCATGCCTGTAATCCTAGCTACTCAGGAGGCTGAGATCTGAGGATAGCAATTGAAAGTCAGCCTGGGAAGGAAAGTTTTTGAGTTTCTTATCTCCAATTAACCATGAAAAAGCCAGAAGTAGAGCTGTGGCTCAGGTGGTAGAGTACACCCTTGAGCAAGAAAGGTCAAGGACAATGCCCACACCCTGAGTTCAAGCCCTAGTACTAGTGCTAAAAAAATTACCTGGAAGTGGAAACCTTATGTTTGAATTTTTGTATAGTGATGGCTCCAGGACCAACACAAAACCAAACAAAACATTCAAAACTCTGTCACTGTTAGGTTTAAAATGTAGAGAGAAATGAAATAATGAAATAGTAAGACATTTCTTAATATTTTTTCAAGTAAAATTTATTTTATTTAAAAATATTTTTATTGTTATTATAAAGATGATGTTCAGAGGGGTTACATTAAAGTCAGGTATAGTTCAATTTCAACAGTGTCTAGGGAGTACCATCGCTGTATTTGTTCACTCTTTGTCCCTCCATTTTTGTGCATAAGACATATTTACTTTGTTCATTATAAGTTAAAGCATTAAGAACACAGGATTAAAGTTTTTTTCTTTTACTTAAGAAATCTGAACAGCACTTGGATTCTTATAGTATAATTCACAGTACAAAGCAAGTGTCTTTTCTCTGCTTAAAATGGAAATTGTCATACTGCATTCTAAGTTTGAATCAGCTTCTGACATTTCATCCTTCAATCTTGTGCAATGAGTGCCCCTCCACTGTGAAGGCTTTCTTAGCACTTCCTCAGGGGCCTCTTCCTCCTTTCTGTTACAAACATTTCCCTCCTTTGTGATGATAAGTTCATTTTCACTCAGTTCCTCTGACTACTTATCTAGAATCTTTCCTTTATATTCACTTGGTGACCCTTCATTTTTGACATATAAGTTATTGATGGAACTGCCATGCAAAAAAAAGCCCTGTCTCATCAGCATTAAATTGTTGATGGAAACTGCGTTTAAAGTTCTCCTTATGTATGTCAGTAACTTCATCAGATAGATTAACAGCAATTAATTCTAAAATGATTAAAGCAGAAGTGGCTCTGTGGCTCAAGCACTAGAGTGCTCGCGCCTTGAGCTGAAGAGTGAAGGGACAACGTTCAAGCCCAGAGTTCAAGCCCCACGACCGACCAAAAAAGTAATAATAAGGGCTTCATTGGAAATAACATTAATGTGTTGGCCTGAACAGTAGCCAAACTGATTGGACTCTTTTTATTGCAGTCTTCAATCCAAAGTTTCCACCATAAGAAGCTTTTTGTTCCTCATACAATTTAAAGGAAAAATTGTTGATGCACATTCGCTTTGCTTTTTCTATAGTCATTGAACTTTTCAAAATTGTTCACACCATACCTCCATGCAGAACTCGTCCATCTTCACTTGCTGTCCTTTTCAAGTTGCATGTGATTGCACCTCCCGGATTTTTACTTTCTATTAGCTATTCCTTCTTTTAAGTATCCATGTTTTTAAAATGTCAAATGTATTTTGTCATTAGGAGACAAGGAAGCAACACAAAAGTAGTACATACTTGCTGGTCTGTCTGTGAACTGAGTAACAAATATACAGTGACCAATCACCAAGAGATTTTGAAAGAGGTGACACAGTCTTGATACACATTGGTTATATACACAGCAGAAACTGTTCTCTTAATGCAACTGCTCACAGGTAAAATACTGTGATAAATGAACTTGAGCTATTGGAGAGACTACTGGTAACAAAAATTTATGTATATTGGAATCATGCAAAATGTGGGTTGCATGGGGTTATAATTGTCACTCCTTCAATGAAGTGTGTGGATTGCTGCCCAGGTGCCTAGACTGAAGCCTATCAGTTAATAAGCTTTAAAAGAATATTTATTTAAGTATGTAAATGAAACAGAGAGGATCATCCAGCCATGAGAAGAAAGCTTGTGACATGAAAGAAAACACATACACATACACACTTGCACACACAAGCACACATGAGCACACACACACACACACACACACACACATACACACACAAACAGACTGAGGAACAGAGTACATAGAGCACAACATCATAGAAATCAGGTAATCTATATCCATGGATAACGTCACATCCTAAAAACAGAAATGGGATCATTGGAAAAGAAAAAGAAATGGAAAATAAGAAAGAAGCACTAGAAACTAAAAAATCGTATAATGGATTTTTATTTCTTTTTAAAATTATCTTTAGATAGTTGTACAAAGGAGTTGCCATTTCACAAGCAGTTTATAAATGTTATATATTGATTAATGTCACTCCTATCAACGTTCTCACCTAGTCTTCCCCTTACAACCCTGTCCCTCACTCTTAATTTTGTAGGATATACATTGGATTCTTGTATGCATTTGTCCCCCCTTCTCCTCTTCATTAGTCTACCCCTCTCCATATGACCCCAACCCATATGGTGGATTTTTTTAAATTAAAGAGTTATTTTATTCCTTTATTTTCAGAGCTGAGAACTAAACTCAGGGCCTTGCACTTGCCAGGCAAGTGTTATTACACTGAGCTAAGCCCCCAATCCTATATGGTGGATTAAAAAAAATCATTGGAAGAGTTTTAAGATAATGACTCAGAAAAATAAAGCAAAAAAAGCAAAATAGGCATGGAAAATTACATATAAAAGAAATGAAACTTAAGAGAATCAATTCAAAAGGCAAAGTGTAATCTATAGGAGTTCTAAGAGATGAATAGAAGGAAAATATGTCATTAGTGATAATATGATAAATCATATGAAGTTCCCAGAAATGAAGGACACGAGTATCCAGATCATAAAGATCAAGCAACAACCCAGTTCAGTTAGTGAAAAATTGGCCTGGCCTACAGCAAATCATCCTGAAAACTCAGAACAAGGGGGATGAATAAAAGATACTAAGTTTTCAGAAGGGAAAACCATTGCATCAAATAGATTGGGAAACTAAAATGTTTTCAGAATTTTCAATTGACACATTTTGGAAAACAAGGGGGAATGTTTTCAAAATTTTAAGGGTAAATTATTTTATTTACTTTTGAGATAAAATCTCAATATGTATCCCAAGATGGCATAGAATCCTTTTGTCTCTGCCTCCCAGAGACTGGTATTACAGGATATTACCACTATGTCCCAGGTGGGAACATTATTTTTAAATAAGAATTTTATATTAGCAAAGGTATTTATCAAAATTAAGGTAAATTGTGTTTACAGAGAATCTGCAAATGTATTTATTTACCTCCTAAGTACCTTTTTTTGGAGAAGTCACTACCAGAAAAACTTGAAGAGACAAACATTTGGCACATAGGACATAGGAGATTCCTCACAAAAGCTTAGACAGGTGGAAACACAAATCTGATAGCCATGCCAAAGTCACAGAGGGAAAACAGTACAGAGTAGAGCAAAAGGATGGAGGCCTGCAGGACAGATGTTTCCATTAAAACAGTGGAGGTGATTGAACTCCTGGTGTTTTTCACCAAGTGAAAAACAGTACTTGGGGGAAGAGGGGATCTTCTTTTGGGGGAGGGCAAGACTAGGGTTTGAACTCAGGTGTCTCCCACTTGCCATTGCTAGGCAAGCACTCTATCATTACCATTGCCAGCCCATGGGAGGTGATTTTTTTTTAGCTTTATGTTTTTAAGTTAACTTACATTATTGTTACTATAAAAATGATGTACACATGAGTCAGGTAATAAGTACATTACTTTTCATACACTGTCCATTGTTCCCACGAGTTGTATAGTTCACTTTCATCAACATCCAGTGAGTTCCACTGCTGCACTTTCTCACCCTTATTTCCCTCAAGTTCTGTATCTTCTTCCCTGAAAACATACACTTGAACGCAACATTCATAAAGAATAGAAGACAGAATCATCAAAAAATGAACATTTAAAAAGAGATCTCTTGTTTCCATATTTTGGAGTTCATTTTTATATATATGTATACATATATATATATGTATATATATATATAATTTTATATAAATATGAAGAGGCATGTAGGCATTGTGCCCTTGTGTTTCTCTCATAAGAGTATCCTCTTTCAGTCTCACGGTGAGTATCTAGAATCCTGTATAATTTATCATATTCCAGTGCATTTTAGATCTGATTTCTGCATATCAGAGAGAACATGGGCCATTTGTCTGTCTGAGCATGGCTTATCTCAGTTAACATGATTTGTTCTAGCTCCATCCATTTCCCTACAAATGACATTGTTTTATTCTTTCTAATGGCTGTGAAAATTCCCTTGTGTATAGGTACCACATTTTTGGGGTCCATTCATCTATGATGGGCCATCTGGGTTGTTTCCCTATCTTGGCTACTGTGAACAGAGAAACAATGAACATGAATGTATAGGAATCTTTGTCATATCCTGGCTTATGATGTTCAGGGTGGATGCTCAGGAGAGGTATGGCTGTGTCATAGGGAAGATCTATGTTAATTTTTTTGAGGAACCTCCAGACTGCTGTGGTTGTACTAGTTTACCTTCGCACCAACAGGCCAGTAGGGTCCTTTTCCCCCACATCCAGGGACGGATTAGTTAAGAAACATTTATGGTAGGCAAATTGAAAACAAACAATTGTTGTTTTAAAAAGGACCCTCATGGGGGGCTGGGAAGGTGGCTCAGTGGTAGAGCGCTTGCCTTGCATGCATGAGACCCTTGGTTTGATTCCTCAGCACCACATAAGGAGAAGAAGCCAGAAGTGGCACTGTGGCTCAAATGGTAGAGTGCTAGCTTTGAGCAGAAGAGCTAACGGACAGAACCCAGGCCCAGAGTTCAGGCCCCACAACCGACCAAAAAAAAAAAAAAAAGGACCCTCATGGTAGGAAGAAAAAGGGAAGTGGGAACAAGCATATCTAAGCATTGTATCACCTGGCTCAACAGTGAAACATACTGACATTGTGATAAAATGTAAACAGTGAATTTTAAGTGATAATTGGGATATAACTATTGCAAGGATGGAGGGCAGGGAAGTCCATGTGTATGAATGTTGGTAATGAGGACAGGCACATTTAAAAGAGCAAAATTCTCTCCCTTCTTAAATTATTGATGATTTTATGATACCCTTTTTCTCTGTTAAAATTTTCTGTCTCTATTGGGTCCTTTAGATTTCTAACCCTTAAAAAAGCTCTCCCATTAATAAAAATGAAGCAAAAAAGAATAAAGGAGAAATAACCATTCAGGCAAGCAATAAATATCTAACTTGTACAACCCTTCAGCCAACTGTGCTTTCTTTCTCTCTCTCATTTCTTATCAGAGCCAAATGTCTTGACTGAATAGAATGGTTTATATTCTCTCCCTGCATTTTCTCTGCAAAATAGGCTAGTTTGGCAAGGTTTCAGGGCACAAGATTTATTTACAAAACCCAGTTGTTCCTATAAGATGTCTATTCTCTGAAAAACGACCTATAGATTCAATGCAATCCTAATAAAAATCCCAGTATAGTTTTGCAAAAATTGCCAAGATTTAAAGGTTTACATATAAAAGTTACAAGGACTTTCAATACTGAAAATAATTTTGAAAAACATAATTATATGCAAGAGAAAAATAGGATTAGTTATGGAATCCATATAGTACCCAATGTCAAATCTTACCACTAAAATACAGTAATCAAGACAGCATGGTGGTTTCATAATATACAAATAGTTTAGTGGAATAGAATAGCATATATTCAATACATGCAAATATATAATATAATTAGTATAATAAAAATAACATACTCGGCTCATTTTTGACAAAGATACTGCAGTAATTAAATAAGGAAAATATACTCTTTTAAAAATGGAATGGTGCCATAACAAACTAGTGGATATCTTATTGCATAAACCAAACCTCTTCCACTATGTCACGTTATACAGGAGATTAAGATAAATGGATTATAGATCTAACTATACAGCCTAAACTTATAAAGCTTTTTATAAGAAACATAATGAGAGAAAGTGGTTGTGAGATAGGCAAAAATTTTCAGAATACCAGAAAAATAAGTAGCCGGGCCCCAGTGGCTCACTCCTGTAATCCTAGCTACTCAAGAGGCTGAGTTCTGAGGATCGCGGTTCAAAGCCAGCCCTGGCAGGAAAGTCCATGAGACTCTTATCTCCAATAAACCACTCGAAAACCGGAAGTGGCACTGTGTCTCAAGCGGTAGAGAGCTTGCTTTGAGCTGAAGAGAGCAGGGACAGCGCCCACGCCCAGAATTCAAGCCCCACGACCGACCAAAATGAAAAATAAGTTGATATTTACCAAAACTTAGCTCTTCAAAAGACACAATTAAGAAAATGAAAAGGCAACTCACAAACTGTGAGAATATATTCACAATGTATGAATCAGATAAAGGACCTGTATCCAGATTATATAAAGAACATTTATATAAAAATGTTGTCAAATTAGTACAGCTAAGATAGAAAAAAATGTGTGGAGGATGGAGGTTCCTCAAATAACTAAAAGTATAACTACCATAAAATCTAGCTACAGCACCTGGGCATATATCTGAAGTTGGCATACATAAGAGGCAGCTGCACTCATACTTGTTATGGTATTATTCACCAATAGCCAAAATATGGAATCAGCCTAGATGCCTGTCAACAAATAAATTGACAAAGTCAATGCAGCAATATATACTCGAGTATTATATAGCCATAAACAATAAAATCATGTCATTTGTGAGAAAGCTGATGGAACTTGAGAGATCATCATTTAAGCAAAGTAAACCAGACATAAAAGACAAATAGCATGTGTTTTATTGTCATATATGGAAACTAAAAAATAAATGTCTTGAAAGTAGTAGAGAGACAACTAAGGAAGGGTAAAGGGACTGGGGGATGGAGAAAAGAGAAGATATGAGGGGTTAGTAAAGGAAGAGAGACACCAAAGCATAATATGGGCATGCATGGAAATATCACAGTGCAAACTATTAATGTACAGAATTACTATGCATTAATATTTATAATACAATTTCTGTGGTGATTCTAAACCACTATACATTCTCATATTCTGCATCCCCAATGCAGCCTATATAATTTGTAACATTCAAAAAATGAGTAAGTCATCCTGGTGCCAGTGGCTCCTGCCTGTAATCCTAGCTACCCAGGAGGCTGAGATGTAAAGATTACAGTTCAAAGCCAGCCTGGGAAGCAAAGCCTATGAAACTCTTATCTCCAATTAACCCCCCCTCCAAAAAAAGAGGAAGAAGTATAGTTGTGGCTTAAGTAGTAAAGCATTAGCCTTGAGCAAAAATGCTCAGAGACAGTGGCTAGGCCCTTCTTTCAAGTCCCAGGACTGGCACACACATAAAAAGATAAGCCACAGGGCTGGGAAGGTGGCTTAGTGGTAGAGCGCTTGCCTTGCATGCCTGAGGCCCTGGGTTCGATTCCTCAGCACCACATAAGCAAAAAGAAAAAAGCCGGAAGTGGTGCTGGGGCTCAAGTGGTAGAGTGCTAGCCTTGAGCTGAAGAGCTGAGGGACAGCGCCCAGGCCCAGAGTTCAGGCCCCTCGACCGGACCCAAAAAAAAAGATAAGCCACAGACTGTGGAAAAATACTCACAATAGGTAAGTCAGATGAAAGATTTATGTAAAGACCATTTACAATTCTATGGTAAGAAGACAATCTAATTTTAAAATCAGGTAAAGGATTTCAACACATTTGTCACAAAAGAAAATATGAGAATAGGCAAATAAATACATTCAAATGTACTCAATATCACTACTCATCAAGGAATTGCAAATTAAAGCCACTATTCATCCAGTAGAATGGTGAAGATTTGAAATATTGACCAAAATGAGGGAAGAGGTGACACTGTTCATTATCTGACTTAAGTAACTGTAATCCTTCTGTATATTACCTTTAAAATAAAAGAGTTAAAAATAAATAAATAGAATATTGACCATGTCATGTGTATGAGTTTATGTAGAAGTTGGAACTCTAACACAATGCTGATGGGAATGTAAAATAGTATTAGCAATTTGAAAAAAAATTTACAGGTTTCCTAAATCACAATTATGATCTGTGCACTGGTAGCTCACATCTGCAATCCTAGCTACTCAGGAGGCTGAGATCTGAGGATTATGGCAGAGAAGTCTGAACTGTTGATCTCCAGTTAACTAGCAAAAAGCCAGAAATGGAATTATGGTTCACGTGATAGAGTATCACCCTTGAGTGAAAAGCCAAGTCAGAGCCTGAGGCCCTGAGTTTAAGCTCTAATACCAGCACCCAAAATCAAACAAACTAATAAATAAGTGAAAACTATAACTATGATCGGATTTGTTATTCCATTTCTGGGTATTTATTGGAGAACTATAAGCATGTGTTCATAAAAAGCATTGTACACAAACACCACAGCCTTACTTGCAATTTTCCCATCTGGAAACAACCTCAATGTTCATCATCTGAGGTATGGAAAAATAAACTATGCCAAATGAAAACAACAAAATACTACTGTGTATTATTTATTGAATGTAATGTATATATCAACATTGATGATTCTGAAAATCATGTTGAGTGCAGCGGGGGCACAAAAGTCCATATTATTTGAGTTTATTAATACAAAACTAGAAAATATTACCATGTAGTGACAGAAAGCAGACCAGTATGAGCTGTAGATGTAGTCCAGTAGTGAATTACTTGCCTAGCATGCAAGCAGCCCTGAGTGTGATCCCCAGCATTAAAAAAGAAAGATAACAGGATTTAGGAAATTATGCCTGTAATGATAGGGAGGATCATGTTTAAAGGCCATCATAGCCAGAAAAGTTCACAGAACCTTCTTGACCAATACTAGGACATGGTGGTACAAGATATGGTAGCACAGACCTTGTTATTGTAGCTTTGTGGGGAATGTAAACAGGTGGTTCATGGTCAAGTGCACACCCAGACAAGAAGCAAAACCCTTTTTTCAATAAAAGTGGTTCATGCGTCTAATCCTAGTTACTCAGGAAGCTGAGATCTGAATGATTCACTGCAAGTGATATGTCAAGTGAAAGAAGAGACACAAAATGTTATGTATTGCAGGATTTCCTTTACATGAGGCTCTGGAAAAGACAAATCGAATCATTAGTGATTACCCAGATCTGGGAAGATTAGCCGGGAAGACAAGATAATCTTAATTGTGGTAGTGGTTCCAAACTCATCAACTGCCCATGAAAAATGGTTGCATTTTAGTATTTGTAAATGATAGTTCCATAAAGTAAATTAAAATGAAAACCATCATTATTTTTAGGTGATATACCTGGGTACCTAAAATTTAAAATAATACACATACAATCTATAAAAATTAGCAAATTTAGCAATGAGGTTTACACACAAAAGTCAATTGTATTTTTTTCTTTTTCTTTTTTGGTATTACTGCAGTTTACACTCAGGGCCTTGCACTTACTAGTCAGGCACTCTGCCACTTGAGCCATGCCTTAGTCCTTTTCAATTGTATTCCAACATGTGAGAAGAATTTGAAAATAAAAAATGTAAAACTCTATCATTACTCTGGATTAAATCTTGGAACAAAAAGAAGACATTCAAATCAAATCTGGTACTTAGTTAAAAATAATGGCATGCCCGTTTCTTAATTTTGACAAGAACTCCATGGAAATATAAAGAAAAAAACTATAGGAGAAAAGGTACAAAGTGTGCACAGCAACTCTCTGAATAGCTTTGTAATTTTTCTGTAAATCTACAATTAGCCAAGAAATAAAAACATTGTTTTTAACCCTTAACATTTGAATATAAAGTAAATGGATTTCACTTTCATTTACTGACAGAATTATTTAAGAAAGTTAAAAATTGTACTACCAACTCTGGTGAGATACATTCCAAGGAGACAAATAATTACAAGCCAACAATATATCTTCGCCCTCAGTATACCAGCAAAAATGGTCCTTCTCTAAATGAAGTGAGTGAATATGATCAACATACTTTCTGTATATGTGGGAAAGTGGAAAACTGAAGCCTTCTGAGACTGGTTTGAGAAGTAGGAGGAAACAGAAAGATGGAGGAGGTTGGTTCTGATCAAGATACATTGTATAGGAGCATGTTAAAATGAACTAATTGATGTTAACAAAAATTGAAGAACTTAACATGATAAAAAAAAATTAATTCTGAATAAACATGCTTAAACTTGCTCTTGCATACAAAATTTTGAAGAGCAAAGAATGGGAAAATAGTTTTCTCATTTACAATCTGGGTCCAATGTACCTTTTTATATTTTGAAGTTATACCAATCAGCATAAAGGCATAATGGAAGATACCTTTATGAAAACATTTAGGAAGATTTTACTACAAGAAATAACTTTATATAGAGTAAATTTTGGTGCAAAAACATAAACTACACAAAATGTGGTCTGATGGCCTTTTATTGAAAAGGAATGATATAGGTACATATCAAAAATATTGCACAGAAAATACTTCCTATTAAGTCATTCATTTCTTTCTCTGTGAGACTTTTAATCTTTTTTCATTTTTGTCTTTATAAATATATTGCTCACTTGTCAATTTTTCAGTTTGAGAGAATTCATCTGGGATATCTTCATCTGAGATTTTACTTACATAATCAGTTTCATTCTCAGCATCTGGAGAGCTGTTATCGTTCTCTTAGTATTCACATTATGATTCATCTAATAATTGTGAAACACTCCTTTGTCAAATTTCTTCTGTTTGCCATTATAGAAAGAAAAATCTAAAAAAAAAATCTGTATTCTCAAATGGGTTTACTAAAAACTAAGAACAAGCTACAAAACAAAAACAAAAGGCATTGACAAATATCTAGTGCCTAAAACTAGGAAAAGTGTTCAAGGACTGTAAACAGAAAACATTTTGTGACAGGTAGTAAAAGAGACTTAAATAAATTAGACTGTAAATGTCAATAGTGTAAAGATGTCAATTCTTGCTAATTTGATCCACCAATTTGATCTATAGATTCAAGATAATCTCAATCAAATCTTGACAAGAAGTTCTTCTTTTTTAGTATTTGTACATTGGCAAGCCAATTCTAAAATTTATGTGGAAATTCAAAAGCAAAAGCAGTCTTGAAGAAGGTCAAGAAAAACAAAATACCAGAAATCAAGCTTTGTAGCTACAATTATTTTTATTATTAGTATTTTTTCTTGCTAGTCCTAGGGCTTGAACTCAGGCCTGTGCATTGTCCCTGAGTATTTATACTCAAGGCTAGTACTCTACCACTTCAGCAGCAGCTCTACTTTTGGCTTTTTCATGGTTAATAGGAGGTAAGTCTCAGGAACTTTCTGCCCAGGCTGGTTCTAAACAGTGATCCTCAGATCTCAGCATCCTGAGTAGCTAGGATTATAGGTTTGAGCCACCAGCACCCAGCAGTAGCCACAATTATTAAGATGATATAAAACTGACACAAAGATAGAAAGTAAACCAATGGAACAGAAAAGAGGCTCTAAAACAAATCTAGGAATAGGTCAAAGATGAGATTGTCATTCTGGAGTAGGGGGAGGACAGTCTTTCCAATAAAGAAAGCCTTAAAAAATCATGTGTTTATCAATACATTGACCCCTTCTTCCTACTATACACAAGAATTAATAATTCCAGATACCCTGTGAATGCAAACATGAAAGGTAAATAAAATTCTCATATCAAAACTTAAGAGAATATCTATATAGAATAGGCAATTTGAATGAGCTCTTAGGGACCAAATATGGCACAATTTGAGTAAAAAATTAAGTAATGCTAAATGTATTCTAACTCATAGAAAATATATAACCATACAAAACCCTATTAGAATGGAGATAAATAATAACACTGGCTCATGCTGGTAATCCTAGCTACTCAGGAGGTTTATATCTGAGGATCCTAATTGAAAGCTAGCACAAGCAGCCAAAACTGAGACTCTAATCTCCAATTCACCAGGATAAATCTAGAAGTGGCAGTGTGGTTGAAGTGGTAAAGTAACTGCCTTGAGTGAAAAAAGCTAAATGAGAATGTGAGATCCTGAGCTCAAGCCTCACTATTGACAAAGGAAGAAAGGAAGAAAGAAAGAAAGGAGGAAGGAAGGAAGGAGGAAGGAAGGAAGGAAAGAAGGAGAGAAGGAAAAAAAGGAAGAAAGAAGAAAAGAAAGGAACAAAGAAGGAAAGAGGAAGAAAGAAAGATGGTATATACAGTTGAGAATAATTGAATAAATGAAGTGTGAGAAAGACGGCTCTTTCCTATAGAACATTCCAAAATAAATATTGAAGCAGTAGTTGAGGTAGATAATCATCATTAGACAAACACCACAGTAATAAATAATTGCTGGCAAGAAACACTCATGGCTGCTAAAATTAATGTACAAAGTTAAAGGAGAAACAGGAACTGGTATCAACTTAAAACATCTCACATACTGGTGTCCTAGCTACTTGCAAGGCAGAGATTGGGAGGATTGTAATTTGAAGCCAGCCCAAATAAAAAGTTAATAAGACCCTGTTTTAACAAAGAAGACAGGCATGGTACCTTACACCTTGTGGTCTTATCTACACAGAGGCTATCATAAGTAGGAGGATCATAGTTTGATATTGGCTCACTAGCAAGCACAGGGTCCTGAGATCAATCCCCAATATTCCCCCACCTCTTCTCCCCACTGTACAATAAAAATTCTGACAAATGTTTATTAATTGCAAAGGAGAAAACAATAACTTTACAGTGAAGAAAGCTAGCAAGTAACTTACTTAACCAGGTTGTATACATTATCATCACCAGTAAGACATACTGGCACAAAGTAGTCTTGATGTGAGACACTAAGACGAGCCCAGTGTTCTATTTGTGGTATAATCTCAGGCTAATCATGAGGAAAGAAAGTTATACAGAAAGTGGTGGAGGCTTGAACTGGCTATAAGGAATCTAAGAAAAGAGAAAGAACCACTCTAAGCAAGGCAAAATGGGTATAGTTAAAAGGGACAGAATATAATCAAAGGCACAATGCCTATGTGCCTCTGATCATGTAAAATAATATTGGGCTGGGAAGGTAGCTCAGTGGTAGAGTGCTTACCTTGCATGCATGAGACCCTGGGTTTGATTGCTCAGCACCACAAAAGCAGAAAAAGCCAAAAGTGGTGCTATGACTCAATCATCATCATCATCATCATCATCATCATCATCATCATCATCATCATCATCATCATCATCATCATCATCATCATAGAAATGAACTCTAGAAAATGGAAAGAAGAAGTTTTTTTCTTTGTTGTTGTTTTTCTTATTTATTTGCTTTTGGGAGGGTAAAGGGTGGGACAAAGGGTGAACAAATGTGGCAGTGATACAAGACACTATGTTGAAAATGAACTACAGTAATTGTGGATGGGGATGGGAGGGAAAAACTGGGAGGGAGTGAGGGAAGAGGTGATACTGTCCAAAAAGAAATGTACTCATTACCTGACTTATATAACTGTAACCCTTCTGTATACCACCTTTACAATAACAACTAAAAAATAAAATAAGATTAAATACAATAGAACCAGAATGCTTCTGTCAGAGGGCTACAGAGTTTGAAATTGCCACTGAAACACACTGAAATGTTGGGCCCTTTAATACTTCCTCATAAGGATATTAAAAGCAGTGTGTCATGTTAAGCTTGATACATGACAGATCCTTGGGAAAATTATTTTGCAGGAATACAAATTGATTCATTTGCAGTTCATCTGAACTTTGAATTGACATGTAGTTTTCTTTGTTGATTTTCCCCCTCATTTTCACCATCCCATTTCCACCTACTTCTAGTTCTACCCACTTACTAAACATGATTGACTCATGCATATGTGAATTAAACTATCATTGTGCACCGTTTTGCTTTCTTGTCCCTCAAATTTACTCTTTTTTTTCTTTCTTGGCTCTAGGAGATAGGATCTCCTATCTCCAGGACTAGCCTGGAACTTACTATATAGCCCAAACTCACCATCCTCCTTGCCTTAGTCTCTCAAGTGCTGGGATCGCAGGCATATGCCACTATACCCAGATCTCTTACTTTCAACATTTCAACCTGAATATTTCAAATAGGTTTAATAATGCCAAGCCACTTTTCACACTTTAGAATATTACATATACCTTCATTATCAACAATTGCTCAAATTATCCTGAGAAGTCAGCTCTGTTAGGATAGTATATCATCCTTGGGACTTAGTTGTAAAAGGGAGACAGCTTGTTCCAGTACAGAAGAGAATAGTTTAAAAGGTTTGGTAAATAATATAAACAAAAATACTGAAGAATGTGGTCATTTAGTTAATTGTACTTCAAGTATGAGAAATGTTTTTCTAATAAAATCCTGTTTTCTAACCTTACCAAAGAGAATGTAAGAAAGCAATTGGTTTGAGTAACAAGATAGCCTTTTTGTTAAAAACAAGAGAAAATTCAGTGATAGAGACTTTTAGGGAATGAAACTGCAGTCTTGGAGACTGGTAGTAAAAGATAGAGGTCTAAGTGGAAAGAGTTTCAGGTGAGTGTTTACAAAATAAAATGCCAGCAGGGCACTTGTGGCTCAAGCCTGTAATCCTAGCTACTCAGGAGAATGAGATCTGAAGATTGTAGTTTGAAGCCAACCCAGGCAGGGTTATTCTCCAATTAACCACCAGAAGACCTGAAGTGACTGTAGCTCAAAGAGCTAGCGTTGAGCAAAAGTATTCAGGGAAAGTGCCCAGGCCCAGGTTCAAGCCCCATGAACGAGAAAAAAAAAAAAAAGAATAAAAGTGCCAGCTCCTGCTCACCACATATGCAAATAGCACTGTATGCAAATCAAGTGACTTCTACGGAACTGTTTCTTTATTTCTAAAATGGTGACAAGCTAAAACTTTAGTTGTTTTTCTTTTAACTGTATTTGATAGATTAAGTAGGATATTTCTTGAAATTTCCTTGCAACATGCCTTACCAATTACACTGTTCAATGTAACAAAATATTCTTCAAGGTTATGACTTCTGTCATGTGCATTTTACCTTTCCCCTGTGATTTATTTTCTTTCTTTCTTTCTTCCCTTCTTCCTTTCTTTCTCCTTTGGTTCTGTTGGTAGCACTGGGAATTTGTTACCTCTAGCTTCCTAGGAAAACACTGGATTATTTGATCCATATGTTTATCCATTTATCCTTTTTGTGTTTAGTTTGTCCTTTACCAAGGTCTTACACACTCTCTCTCTGCTTCCTGAGTACATGGGATTACAGACACATGCCCCCAAATCCATCCTTCTATTTTTTTCTGACTATTATAGAATATATGTCTTTTAAATAAAATATTTATTACATTTTAAATAAAATGTTTATTATAGACCAATATTCCTATTAACATAGTTGTCAAAATCCTTAACAAAATACTTACAAACCAAATGTAATAGGGTAGTTAAAAGATTATATAGTCTGGATATTAATCGTGGAATAGATTTTATCCCATTCTGTGGCCCTGTCTCTATATTTTGATGAGGTTTTTTGATATGCAGAAATTTTCTATTTGATGCAGTCCCATTTGTCAGTCATTGCTCTTATTTCCAAGGAGTTCCATTCAGAAAAAAAATTACTTATATCTTTATCTTCCAGTGACTCTCCTATGTTTCTTATAGTAGTTATTTCAAAACTCAGATCTTATATTAAAATAGTTTATCTACTTGTAGTTGGCTTTTTGTACAAGGTAAAAGTTTGGGCCAAGATTCTACAAGACATCAGAAGACAGAAAGGCGTTCCATGTTCATAGATTGGCAGAATTAATATAATAAAAATGGCCATACTACCCAAAGCAATCTACAGATTCATTGCAAAGTCCATAAAAATCCCAATGCCATTGTGCAGAAATAGAAAAATCAATCCTAAAATTCACACAGAACGTAAAAGACCTCAAATAGCAGAAGTACTCCTGAGCAAAATAATCAATGCTGGAGGCTTTATTGTATTGGATTTCAAATTATTTTACAGAGCCACCATCTCCTCTTAGTGAGAATGGCCATCATCAAGAAAACAAACAACAAACAACAAACAACTGGCAAGAATGTGGAGAAAAACAATTCTCATACACTGGTGGTGGGACTATAGACTGCTGAACCACTATGGAAATCATAAATAGACCTACCTTATGACCT
Organism: Dipodomys spectabilis; assembly: GCF_019054845.1. Taxonomy (NCBI): domain Eukaryota; kingdom Metazoa; phylum Chordata; class Mammalia; order Rodentia; family Heteromyidae; genus Dipodomys; species Dipodomys spectabilis. The sequence continues at coordinate 5,999,085 of NW_024870809.1, forward strand.
TGCTATACCCCTCTGGACACTAAATTAATATATAGGAGGGAAACCTACATATCTGTGCTTATTGCCAAGGTGTCCAACAACTGATGGATGGATAAAGGAAATGTATTTATATATGCTACAGAATATTAATGAATCATAAAGAGAAATGAAGTTACATGTTATTTACAGGAAAATAGAAGTGGAAATCATCATTCTGAGCAAGATAAGACAAAAATCCAAACATCATGTTTTCACTCATTTGTAGAATTTAGATCTAAAATGATGATGATGATCATGATGATGATGATCATGATATTAATAATTGAATATGAATGTAAAAGAAAGACAGTAAAGGGAAAGAGTGGGGGGGTGAGGGAGAAAGGAAAGGATACTGAATAGTAAAAATGATTGAAGTACAATAGATAGATACATACATACATACATATGAAAAGAATATAATGAAACCAATCGCTGGAGAGAATATAATGAAGGGAGTGAACTTGTTCAAAGTATACTATACACACATATGGAATTATTACAACAAACCTCTTCATATTATTAATGTATGCTAATAAAAATTATTAAAAGCTTAGTGAATTATATGATCAATGAGTCAACCACTTTTACATGATTTCTAAAAATGGTGTTGTTGTTTGGACCTCCTTTACGGAGTGGTGGAGCTCCAGCCCAGTTGACAATAATTCTATGTTTTGCACTATGGAAAAGTAAATACAAATAAAAATTGTAGTGCTGTATAAAATAGCCAAAGCATGTGTCCAGCAAATGGATGACAGGTAGAAAACATGTGTTGAAAGTCTGAAGGCTTTAAATATGTGCGGTCCAGAGAATAAAAATAGCCCTCAGAGACATAAAATTTCAGATGTCAAATATTCAACGTAGAAATTTAGGCCGGGCCAGTGGCTCACGCCTGTAATTCTAGCTACTCAGCAGGCTGAGATCTGAGGATCACAGTTCAAAGCCAGCCGAGGCAGGAAAGTCTGTGAGACTCTTATCTCCAACAGAAAACCAGATGTGGCTCTATGGCTCAAATGGTGGAGCACTAGCCTTGAGCTGAAGAGCTCAGGGACAATGCCCGGGCCCAGAGTTCAAGCCTTATGGCCGACACACACACACACACACACAGAGAAAGTAGAAATTTAGTTTCTTTATAGACTCCCATGTGGAAGAATGGGCAATCCACAAAAATAAAAACCATTTAAACATGGGTGAAGAATTTGAAGAGACATCTCTCCAAAGACTATATATAAATGCCCAAGTGCATGAAAATATGTCTGACATCTTTTCATCAGTCATTAAAATAAAAAACCCATAATGAAGTATCTGTACTTAGTATCATGATTATTATTTAAAAGTTCATGTAAAAAGAAAATGACAAGTGTATGTGAGGATGTGAAGTTGGTTTAAAGCATAAAATACCTTGCTTTATATTGCAAGTGGAAATGTGAAGTGGCACAGCCACTGTACAAAAATATCAGGTGAGTCTTCAAAAAGTTAAATGTAGAAATATATGCCACACTAACTTTACTCTTGGGTACATGCTCAAAGCCACTGAAAACTCGGACTCAATACAAATAAATGTACATTTGTAGTTATGGCAATGCTATTTATGATAACCAAAAGACCCAGATGAAACACTGATGCATACTACAGTGTATGGATGAACCTGAAACCCTATACCCAGTGAAAGGAGCCAGACACAATAGGATGTATAGTTATGCTTCCATCCAGAATAGGCAAATCTATAGTGGTTGTCAGGACTGGAGGAGGGACAGAGATGAGTAGGACCAGTTACTAATGGTAATCAGTTTTCTCTTGCAGTGATGAAAATGCTTTGTAAATTGAGAGAGATAGTATACAACATTGTGAGTGTATTGTGTCACAGAATTATTAACTGTAAAATGGTTAATTTTGTAATTGAGCACAATGGCACACACCTGTAGTCCCAGCACTTGGGAGACTGAGACAAGAAGAACATGAGTTTGAGGCCAGCCTTGCCTACATGACAAATCCTGCTGTAAAATAAAATGGTTTTTTTTAACAGTAAGTTAAACAAAAAAAACTTCTACAGCTCAAAAGAAACAATTATCAGAGTTAAAGGCAACCTTCACAGTGACAGACATTTTTGAAATTATATACTGGACAGGGGTGATAGCCAAAATAATATAAGGAACTTTAAAACTCAGGGTTGGGGGCATAAGTCAAATAAGCCAAGAGCCCTGAGTTCAAAACCCCAGTACTATCAAAATGATTTTTTTATTTATTTTATTTTTTGTTTTTTGTCGGTCATGGGGCTTGAACTCTGGGCCTGGGCACTGTCCCTCAGCTTTTCAGCTCAAGGCTAGCACTCTACTACTTGAGCCATCGCACCACTTCCAGCTTTTTCTGCTTATGTGGTGCTGAGGAATTGAACCCAGGGCCTCATGCATGCAAGGCAAGCGCTCTACCACTGAGCCACCTTCTCAGCCCAAAACAATTTTTTAAAAAAATCTCTCAATAACAAAAAACTGAAACAAAACAATAGCCATATTAAAACATGGTCAAAAGATCTAAGTAGATATTTCTCAGAAGACTACAGTCAATAGGTACCTGAAAAAATGTTCATCATCACTAATCATTGGGGAAATGTAAATAAAAATTACAGTGAGAGAACACCTCACCCCAGTAAGAATGCCTATTATCAAAATGACTAAAAACAATGATTACTGACCATTCCATTGGGAATGTAAATTAGTACAGCTATTTTCAAGACAATTACGGAGGTTATTCAAAAAATGAAAAATACTACTACCAGATAATGCAGCAATCTCACTGCTGGATGCATATTCCAAGGAAATTAGATTAGTGTGTTGAAGAGACATTCACTGCAACAGTATTCACAATAGCCAAGAGACAACCTGAGGGCCCACAAATTGATGAATGGGCAAAGAAAATGTGTTCCATATACACCAGTGAATGCTATCCAGGCATATAAAGCTACAGCTTTCTACTACTTTTTGGTGGTGAGTCACTAAGATTACAGGTTACAGGTGTGAGTCACTGGTGACCAACAAGTACAATGTATATTGATTATTTCACTCCATCATTTTCCCCCAACTTTTCCAAACACATCCATACCCTCAAGTCACCAGGTTGACTATTATAACTATATTTAGCCAACCTTCCTCTCTATTTGTCTATCCTCCTCCCCCCTGACTTCACTCCTGTCCAAGAAAATATCCTGGGTACTTCTGAGGGCCTTTAGTTGCTCACCTCACTGAGGTAGGTGTCCTAGGGCAATTATTTTGTGTGTTGTTTTGTGGAGAGATACTACCACCACATATACATCTCCCCTCATGTACTCACCACCCACATACCACCGCCACACACAGCATGTTCACTGCTCATTGTGACATGTGCATATATGCAATGTACCTTGATCAGCATCACTTCTTTTCCCCCAAACCTCCTCTTCTCACCCCTACCCAACCCAATCTCACCATGTTTCATTGTTCCATTCTTACACACGTATACGAAGTATTCAGATCATAGTCACCATTCTTTACCATTTGTGCTCATCCTCACACATTGCACAAATACCCATATCCCAGACAGGACCTGTTTCACCTTTCTGTGTTTCACCATTGTACTTCACACCCATATACAGAATTTTAATTAGATTTCCCCCCATTTGGGAAAGAACACTATCACCACATCTCTAACAGCTTTGCTACACACACTTCATACCCATATCTAGAATTTTAATCAGATTTTTCCCCATTTGGGAAAGAACACTATCACCACACCTCTAACAGCTCTACTACATACACTCCCTACACACACACACACACACACACACACACACACACACACCACACACAGCATCCTTTCCTTCTCCTATGGAACAAAGTGCTGAGAGAGAAAGGTGTCTTCCCTTTCACCTCTTATGGGTCCTATTCCTCCATGTCTGATTCACTGTGTACCTGTCGATTCCACAGCCACCTGCAGAGGACTCACCTCCCTCCCCATCATCCCCTTCTCTCCTTTCCTTCCCTCTCCGCCCCCACCAGCACAGAGCACATAGAAACGCATATGAGATCATCTGAATGTATTTTATTTCATCATCTTATGTCTCCATTGGAATAACGTGCTGGGACACGGCAGACCACCTGCCAGTAGCCAGGGCAGTGGAGACCTTAGAGATGGTCCCAAGGATCAGCCCTGGCCTGGCTCTCATGTTAGTGGCTGTCTAAATGAGGTTTAAGGGGATGGACCTTTTTTGTTCTTCAGGTCCTTCACAGGTTCAATTTTACGCAGGCGCATATTAGGGATGCGATCACAGGTTGGTGCTGGTGCTGTTCCTTCGTTGGGTGTTGGTAGGGGGGTGATGGGTACGATCATCCACGTTCCATACCGGCTACGGCGTCTGACACGCACCACCTCAGTTGTCAGGGCCTGGAAGGACCACAGGAAGTCCTTAGAAAGGCATTGGTGGAGCGGAGAGGGTAGGGGGGACATGGGAACAGGGCTCTCACAGGAAGGGGTGAGGGCTGGGAACATTTTGTGTCAGGGGAGGCTAGGAAGGAGCTCCTTGGAGGGGAAGAGGTCAAGGGGAATAAGGGAAGGGCCTTGAGTGGGTCACCTCACCTTTCCTTCATGTGGAGATGCGGCCTTCTTGTTCTTTGCACGTTTGTTCAGTGGCCCTCGCTGGAGTGAGGTCCCCTCCTGGACAGCCAACAGGGCGGCAACGGCGGTCCCAGCCTGGGCAGTCCTTGGGGTGGCAGCGATGGCGGCAGTCCTGCTCCGAGTCATAACCACCATGGTTTCTTCTTCACAGCCTGGAACTGTTGGAACCTTAACCGTTAGTCCTCGGGGACGCTCATATATATATGTCGTCCCCCACCCCCAGCGTGGCCACGCCCTTAGTCGTTGTTAGGTCAACCAGCCACTCACAGCCAGCCAATCACCGACCAGAGTGGGTCTTACACATCACAAATCCTCAACGTGACTCCTGTAGGGGTGAGGGTGAGGGGGTGCAGAAGGGAAAGGACGAAGTATATTCTAGAAGGGGAGGTCACGGATTTCTAGTTAGAAAGAGCTGAGCTTTACTATTCCTTACCGGTTTTTTTTGTTGTTGTTCTGTTCTGTTTTTGGTTTTGTGCTGGTCGTGGTGCTTGAACTCAGGGCCTGAGTGCTGAACTGGGGCCTGAGCATTTTTTTGCTCAAGGCTAACGTTCCACCACTTGAGCCATAGATCTACTTCTAGCTTTTTGGTGCTTAATCAGCTTAATCTTGCCGAGGCTGGCTATGAGCCTTGCTCCTCAGATCATGGTCTCGTGAGTAGCTAGGATTACAGGCATGAGCCACAAGCACCCAGATACTACTACTTAAAAAAATTATCTTAAAAAAAATCTATGGTATGGCTGGGAAGGTGGCTCAGTGGTAGAGCGCTTGCCTTGCATGCCTGAGGCCCTGGGTTCGATTCCTCAGCACCACATAAGAAAAAAGAAAAAAGCCAGAAGTGGCGCTGTGGCTCAAGTGGTAGAGTGCTAGCCTTGAGCTGAAGAGCTGAGGGACAGCCCCCAGGCCCAGAGTTCAGGCACCACGACCGGACCCCCAAAAATAAAATCTATTGTAAGCTGGGCACTGGCGGCTCACGCCTGTAAATCCTAGCTATTCAGGAGGCTGAGATCTGAGGACTGTAGTGCAAAGCCAGCCTGGGTAGAAAAGACCACGAGACACTTATCTCCACTTAACCACCAAAAAAACTGGAAGTGGTGCTGTAACTCAAGAGATAGAGCACTAGCCTTGAGCTGAAGAGCTCAGGGACAGGGCCCAGGCCCAAAATTCAAGCCGCACCACCGACAAAAAGAAAACAAAAACAAAACAGTTACAAAAGTCAGGAATTGAGTACATTTTTAAAATTTAAATTCTTTAAATTAATTTAATTTTGTTGTAAAAGTGATGTCCACAGGGGTTACAGTTACCTAAGTGTCAAACCTTCCTTCATTTTATCACAATTTTTCCCTACTGATACCCTCCCAAGTTGCATACTGTAGTTCATTTCTGCCATAGTGTCAAATATCACTGTTACATTAGTTGACCCTTTGTCCCAGCATTTCTGTGCTTCCCTTTACCCTCCACAAATCAGATAAATTTACATATAAGACAAAAGGTACAGAAAGAAAAAAGTGGCACAAGGGGAAAAATAGAAAAAAAAAAAAAAGAACCACAAAAAGTAAAATAAAAAGTCTTGTTTCCATTTCTTGGAGTTGATTTTGATAAGCCTCATTTTATATGATCATATGCACATAGCCATTGAGCCCTTCTGATCCTCTCCTAAGAATAACCTCCTTTGGCCTCACTGTGTGAACAGTTAGAGTCTGGTTTAATTTACCATATCCAAGTGTAATTTTTATCTTTTACTATCCATTGTGCTTACTTGTAGATTTATAGGCACATTCTAATTAGTACAAATGAGGGAAACCATGCAAACTATGTTTCTTTTGGTTTGGTTTACTTCACTTAATATGATTTTTTCCAAGTCCTTCCATTTCCTTATGAGTGGGGCAATGTCATTCTTTCTGATGGGAGTATAGAATTCCATTGTGTATATCTACCACATTTTCTTGATCCATTTGTTCACTGAGGGGCATCTGAGTTGATCCCATATCTCAGCTATGGTAAACAATACTTCAATGAACATGGTCGTTCTGGTGGCTTTAGTGTGTCCTGGTTTTTGGTCAATTGGTTAAATGCCCAGGAGTGGGATTGCTGAGTTTTTCAATTCAGCAAGTCAGATTATAAGTATCTTGTTCAATGTCGCCCTTCCATAATTTGTTTTCTCCTATCTTTCCCACACTCATCCATACCCTCAAGTTACCTGCTACTATTTGCACATATTCCAAATAGGTACAGTTTTAAAAATTATGTGAAATCTGAAATCAATATAAAAATTTTGATGCCCTTTTACAGGCTATTCTTTGAATAAATATATACACATGTTGTTTACAATGTGATAGTAATTGATAAAATGCTTTCACTTCAATGAAAATTTATTAGGATGTTTGAATTTGACTTATTGCCTCTCCACTTGTGTCCTGTAAATAGAGCTTTCTGTCTAGTACCATATTTCTAGTTTACTTTGCACTAAACTTTTAAGAAAAGAGGTCCTATGTGGGCTCATGAAATATTTGATGATAACAAGTTATTTGAAGCCAGATGCTAATGGCTCATGCTTGAAATCCAGGCTACTCAGGATGCTGAGATCTGAGGATCATTGTTTAAAGTCAGCCCAGGCAGGAAAGTTCAAGAAACTCTTCTCCAATAAGCTACCCCCCCCCAAAAGGCATAAGTGGTAGAGCACTAGCCTTGAGCAAAAGATGCTCATGGACAGTGCCCAGGCCCAGAGTTCAAGCCATAGCACAGGCACAAAAAAAGTAATTTGGAAGTTTATAGAGACAATTTGTTTTTCAGAAACCTCATTCAAACCTATGGAGCTATGACTTGCAACATTTTATTAATATTTAGAATATTAATACATTGCTCTGAGATTCATGAAGTTAATTTTGTAGAATCAAAATATAGAATTTTTTAAAAGATTTGTGAAATTGTTTTAAGTAGGGGGAGGGGAACAATGGAGAATGAATAGGCATGTCATCAAGGTACATTGTAAGCATATAAGAAAATATCACAGGCAACAATGCTTGCTAAGAAATGTTCTCATTACCTTGATCATGTGATTGTAAACTCTCTATACAGTATTTTCACAATAAAAACTTATTTTAAAAAAAGAAAATAATATCACAGTGAAAATCTACTTATACAACTAATACATGCTAACAAAAATTTAAAGAACAGATATGAATAGGGCCTACATGGTAGAACATAGTTGTAATCCCAGCTCTGGGTAGGCTGAGGCTGGTAGATTGTGAGTTGACGTCTGGCTTGAACTAAATAGCACAATTGTGTCAAACAAAAAAAAAAATTAACAAAAGTATTTGTATATTTTTGTTGCAAAGTCATATTTTTAAAAGTTTGATGTAGAAAGTGATTTGTTTGAAATATATTAAAGGCCACTCGAGTATTAAAAGAGCTGTGTGTTGGGCTGGGAAGGTGGCTCAGTGGTAAAGCGCTTGCCTTGCATGCCTGAGGCCCTGGGTTTGATTCCTCAGCACCACATAAGAAAAAAGAAAAAAGCTAGAAGTGGCGCTGTGGCTCAAGTGGTAGAGTGCTAGCCTTGAGCTGAAGAGCTGAGAGACAGTGCCCAGGCCCAGAGTTCAGGCCTCATGACCGGACCCAAAAATAAAAAAAATATAAAAGAGCTGTGTGCCAGTGGTTCATGCCTACTCAGGAGGCTGAGAATCAAGGTTCAAAGTCAGCCTGAGTAGACAAGTTTCTGAGGCCTTTTTCTCCGATTAACCATCAAATTCAAAGCCAACTACTATAATCCCAACTACTCAGGAGGCTGAGAATCAAGGTTCAAAGTCAGCCTGAGTAGACAAGTTTCTGAGGCCTATAATCTCAACTTCTCAGGAGGCTGAGAATCAAGGTTCAAAGTCAGCCTGAGTAGACAAGTTTCTGAGGCCTTTTTCTCCAATTAACCATCAAATTCAAAGCCAGAAGTGTAGGCAGAGGTAGTAGAGTCTCATCGGTGAGTGATAAAAGCTTGGCAAGGGCATGAGGTCCAGAGTTCAAGCCAGAGTGCTAGCAAACAAAACAAAAAGAAATCTACAAGAATGTCATTTTGCCAAATGGAAAACACCAATGATCTTCCAGAGTATAATGGTTGAATTAACAGAATCATTAGTATATTCTTACGAGCTAGAATGCCCTCTTATTAGATGTAATGATATGCACCTTATAAGCAAGGGTGAGTGATAAAAAGGTAGACACATGCTAGATAACGCTAAAATATTAGAGCTTAAAAATAAGAAAAAGTGGACTGGGAAGGTGGCTCAGTGGTAGAGCGCTTGACTTGCATGCACGAGGCCCTGGGTTCGATTCCTCAGCACCACATAAGCAAAAAGAAAAAAGCAGGAAGTGGTGCTGTGGCTCAAGTGGTAGACTGCTAGCCTTGAGCTGAAGAGCTGAGGGACAGCGCCCAGGCCCAGAATTCAGGCCCCACGACCGGATCCCCCTCCCCCCAAAATAATAAATAAATAAATAAATAAAAATAAGAAAAAGTTATTATTCCATAGTGTTCCAAGGTAGGAAAATGGTCACAATTATGATGAATATTTACTAAAATGTGTATGAAGGGGGCTTGCAATATTGAGATTTTTGGTATGGATGTTGGTTATATCAGTGTGTTCATATTGTGAACAGTCTTCAAAGTGCATTTGTGTTGTATTTCTATGTATAGAATACTTCAATTACCAACGGAACGATGATACAAGACACTAGGTTGAAAATGAACTTTGCAACTTGTGGGGGCAAGTTGGGGGAGGGATAAGGGGAGAAAAATGAGGGAGGGGGTAACATTAACTGACTTATGTAACTGTAACCCCTCTATACATCACCTTTACAAAAAAATAAAATAAAATAAAAATTTTAAAAATGCTAAAAACCAAGCAACCAAACAAATCCTCCAAACTCACATATCCTCTCAACTCTCTTTCCTCCTGTTTAATCACAAGCAACTTGAATTTTTTTCTACCCGCTGTCTCCCTGTCCTCACTTTCCTACTCATTCCTCAGTCCACTGCATGTGGCCTTTCCTCCAAAACAGCTTTCACAAAGACCACCAATTGTCTCTCATGCTGTTAAATTCAAAGAAAAATTTTCTCTGCAGAATATGCTTGACTTCCCAACAGTATTTAACATTGCTTACCACCTCTATGTTCTTTGACAGATTCTCTTCATATGCCTTTTATGACACAAAGCTCTCATGGTAGTTTTCCTAGTTCTCTGTTCATCTCTGTCTCCTCTCACTTCTCTATCCTGTCATGAAACATTGACCATCCCATGAGGTTTGGGTATTGGGTGCTCTCATTTTATACTCACTCATTCATTCCTACAACTTTCAATACAATTTATAACTCCCAAGTTAAGAGAAATATCTCAGGCTTCTCTAAGATCCATACTCATGTATTTAATTGCCTAATTTACATCTTCATTTGGATGCTTTACAGACATTGAAAACTTCATTAATTCAAGACCAAAATCTTGGTTTCACTCTGTCCCAAACAAATTTCTTCTTTTGTGGATTGTTTATTTACCCAAACAATTTTCTTACCTGCCTCAATAAATAGCACCAGCATCCAATTCATCTCTTTGATCAAACCAGGGACCTTTCTCTCTTTCTCTGTGTCTCTCTCTGTCTTCCTTTTTCTTTTACTTTAAAAAAAATTTGCTAGTTGCTCACATTCAAAACCTGGGAGATCTGTGTCTTTCTTCCCAATTGTTAATTTTAGCCAGAGATTTTAGTGAGATTTAGGAGAAAGAATTCACAGCAACCTGTTCTGAAGCTTCTCTGAGGTTTAGCTAGATGAGTAACTAGTTAATATGGTAGTTTGCCACTCAGATCTATGACTACTAAGTGATGATGACTTTCAGCTATGTCCCCTGTTTTGACTTTGCACTTAGCCCCAAATGGTTTTGCTCCAAGGTTATGCATCCTCAGGATGGGTAGGGGTAGTGAGTAGTATGCATCCAATGGGAGTATACCTCATTGGTGTACTCAAGAGCTCACACCCCATTTCAATTTCAAACAAGGCCATCCCACCTCCAGAACTCCCTATAGGAACAGCTGGAACTTTCCATCCAAGTTCTCCTTCCCCATAGTGCTGCCTCCCTCACTCCTTCATAGGCATGAACCTACTGTTCTCCCTAATACCTTCTTATATGCAAATTCTGTATCATAATCTGTTTCCCAGAAACCTACCATAACTTAAAAATGTTTTACCTGAATGAGCAAAGGAGGGAAAAGAAACACTCCAATTAATAAAGGAGACATATATAATATGAAGGTAGAGATGAAGAAGGTAGAACAACTCTTCTCACAAGGAAGCCAAGATGGTTGTGGTTCAGGGGATAAATTGGCAAGGTATAGCTAAGAAATATTTTACCTCTGCTTATGAGCAGATCATTGAGGAGTTGGGTCCCTTTTATGCATCTACTCTAGGAGTAATCTTAGTTCCTTTTCCTCATGAAAATAAACTTTTCCCAATAAACTAAGAAAATAGTACCCTGGTCATAGCCATAGTGTGAAGCAGAAGAAAACTGATGGTAGAGCCTCCATCACTTCTGTGTGTACCTACCCCAACACACTCACACACACCAACCACCTGCTTACTATAGACCAATATGTAAAATATCTATCCATATATATCCTGGAGGGTGTGTAGAGTGTTCAAAAAATCACCAAAAAGGAAAACAATGTTTCAAAGGCAAAGAATTAAGCATATATAATTATATACATATATTACATACATGGTTTCTGCACAAAGTTTCATAGTTTTATGTTTAGGTCTTGGACTTATTTTCAGTTTTTGTGTATTGTGTGAGGTAGTGTTCAAATTCATTCTTTGTGAATATCTACTTGTTTCAGCACCATTTGTTGGATAATCCTTGAGTCAGTAGATGGTTTTGGTACTCCTGCCAAAAATCAACTGACCATAAATGTCACAATTGGTATTATTATTAAGGTTGGTTTTGTATCTTCTTTTCTCTCTCCCATCCTCCATTCCTCCTTCCTTCCATCCTGTACCCTTCCTTACTATCTCCCTCCCACACTCCCTCCTTTCCTTCCTTCTTGTGTTTTATTTTGTGACAATACTGGGGCTTGAACTCAGGGCCTCACACTTTTGTTTATCTTTTCCAATCACAGCTGGCACTGTGCTACTGAGCCACATTTCCACTTTGGGCTTTTTGCTGGTTAATTAGAGATGAGTCTCTCCAATTTGTATGCTTAGTCTGGCTCTGAATTGAGATCCTCAGATCTCAGCCTTCTGAGTAGCTAGAATTATAGACATGAGCCTTCAGTGCCCAGCTTCCTGGATTGTTTATTTGTTGTTGTTGTTTTAAGCAGTTTCTGTATGTAGCCAAAGCCAGCCTTGAACTCAGTAGCCCAGTATGGCCTTGAACTCACCATATAGTATTTAAGCCAGGTTGGCATTGAACTTTTAATCAGCCTAAGTGCTAGAATTACAGACAAGAATTCTGCTACCATGTTCAGCTCTGTTTTATATTTTTTCTGGTGGTGAGGCTTGAAATCAGGGTCAGAGCACTGTCGCTGAGTTTTTTGCTCAAGGCTAGTGCTTTACCACTTGAGCCACAGCTCCAGTTCTGGGTTTTTTTGGTGGTTAATTGGAGATAAGACTCTCACAGATTCCCTGTTCAGACTGACTTCAAATCTTGATCCTCAGATCTCATACTTTTGAGTAGCTAAGCTTACAGGGTGAGCCACTGGTGCCCAGCTATATTGCATTTTATTAAGACAAACTATGTTTATTGCAGAAAAATACATGTAGGCAAAAACAAAGATCTCATATTGTGGCATCAGTCTCAAGGTCATATATCATACCAACATACTATAATATTGATTTTTATTTTGTTTTTTTTTTAAAGCTTCACAGAGTTTGTGGATGTATTTCTCAGTCAATGTACATCACATTGTCGGTTTTATTGATTTTATGACCAGTCATAGTATGAATATGCATTAGTTATTTTTATTTCTTTTCCTATAGTTAGATGTTAGGTACTTTCCAACATTTTCCCATTATGATCTTGCTTTCACAAACACCTTGTGCGGGTATCTTCATTTATCTGTCACTATTTCAGAGTTAGCCAATTATCAACCTACTGGCTGGCTGATTTCTGCTCACAGATGTGTTTTGTTTGCCTAGCACACATATTTTAAAGATTTATTTTGAATTACGAGGATTTGTTAGGATCAATTCCTAGGAATATGATTGCTAGGTCTCCTGGCATTTTGTTCTAAATTGGCCAAGTTCTGAAACTGCTTGTCCTGAAATGATCATTGGACTCTCTCTCTGGGTTAGTGCCATCCATATTAAGTAGGTAGAAGACTGGACAATGGAAGATAAGCTTTAGAATTTTTCTCTGAGGTTACTAATAACCTAACTGAAAAAGGTCTCTTCAGGGATGCAACTAATCAAACTAGAAGGACTAATGGATTAAGCATCAGAAGATCTGGCTCTATTTCTAACTCTATCATTATATACCTGTGAGACTTTGAGCTAGTTATTTAATCCCTTTGTCACTAGCCATTTAATCCCTCTAAGTCTGCATGGATATTGGGAGAATCAAAGGAGATAGCGTGAGATACACACTTGGAAAAGCAGTGTCCTATACAATATACAGCAGTGTTATTCTTTTAAATTGCCCAAACTAAAAAGCAGTATCTGCTTTCAGAGATGCTGATTCCCAGGGATAGACATGATTCTATGCTGCCAGGATCTGATCAACTGCATTTTGTTCCAAAATCATTTCCAGATGATTTCACATGCCACACACTGTGGGTGCAAAGATTATTGTGGCTAGTCCCTGTCTTTGTGCACCTTTATAGTTCACTAGAAAGATAAACATGTATTGAGATCATTGGAGAGCAGAAGGCCTAAGAGATGCAAGAGAGGAGAGAGCCAAGACTGCAGTGGATAAGAAAAGCACTTCCTTGGGGTGCTTTGGAGGCAGGGTTGAGAAGAAAGGACCAGGTGTGTGTATGTGTATGTGTGTGGCACGTGGGTGCATGGTAGTCTCTGCCAGTGGAGTTAATCTGGGGCTAGACTTTATCTTAGATCTGTGCTCATTTCTATGCATTTCCATTTTCTTTTTTTAGTCTCGTGTTTCTCTTCATTTTCTAGTCAAGTTCTTTTTGAAAAATGCTAATCTGGTGTTAGCTGTACTAACAGGAAAAGAGATTTGTCTACACCCATGCCAAGAGACTTGGAGAACCCAGTGTATTCTTGAAGCCAATCATGCTGGTAAAAGTAAAGAGCCCATTTGGAATCTAGGGAAGAGCTTAGAGGAGCTCCTTCCTCCCTGCTGCCTGCTTCATCTTGTGTTCTCTCCGGATCATTTCCACACCCATCACCCTCCAACCATTTGTCTGCTGCCGCAGCAGCAGCAACAACCACAAGATCTTTAGAGAAGGCCAGCTAAACATCTTCTTGCCCTTCTCTCCAGCCTGCCTCCTTCCCTCAGTTTGGGTCATTTAAACATTTCCACTCCAAATAAAAACCAAATGTAATGATTATTGAAGCCAGAGGAAATAAAGGATAGTGTTCTGCTCTTAATGCTTATTAAATTTGGACTTAATCTTCTTCATCGCAATTAAGCCTTTAAACCCGCCAATATACTTAAACGAGGTGAAATGAAAAGACTTACTGTAAGAGATGACAGGAGGCTCTTCGGGAAATTAAAATCTCCAGAGATTTCCAAAGTGAGAGTTACTGAGCCAGGAAGGAGAAAGAAAGAAAAGACTTTTTAAAGCTCAATAAACAGGATGCCAATTAGGTTTGGGGATTAAAAGGCCAAGCAATGTTAGTGTTATAGTCAGGAGGAGGGGGTTAACTAGATCCAGGAAATTAATAAGCACTGTGTTGTTTCCAGAGCCTTCTTTGATTCTTTTTATCCAAACTGACTTGGTGTACTTTCTCTTTTCAGTTTACTATTCTGAGACATGGGAAGAAACACAGAGAGGAAGAATTGCTTGCCTACTTGTGTAAGGTTCACCAAAGGGCTTTCCTCATTTTGCAAATCTTCTGCACTGCTCTGACACCTTTAGGGAAGTCATCTGCCTGCCTAGTCACCACAGACTGAAACTACACCAGCTCATGAAGAAGTTAAGGTCAGCAATACAATGCAGACTTGGGTTTGGAAAATGACCTCTGTGGTTTCATAAGTGCTTGCTTTTCTGTTACCATTTTGGATTGAAAATCTTTTTCTAGGGGGCTCTTCCTTCTCCAGGCTCTCTCAGGGCAGAGAAGCAGCAGCTCTAAGATGTGGGAAGGACACCTCCCAGGTTGGGAGGATTTCCAGGGCCCTAGTTTCTACCAGCCAGAAGTTTGATTTACTGGTACCATCTGTGAGAAGACAAATGGCCCCTTCTGGATATGCTGGTTAGATGCAGGAAAGGAAGGGAAGAAAGAAAAAAAATGGAGGAAGGCAGATTAGTAAATCAATAAATACCCAAGTGACATATAACAAATGAACAATGAAAAATTCCTCATAGGAGGATGACAGGTGTTCTAAGATGGTGATGTTGAAGTAGAAGGCATGACATTTTCTCTGTCTCTGTCTTTGTGTCTCTCTGTCTTTCTCTGTCTGTTTCTCTCTTTCTCTCTCTCTCTCTTAGCCCAAGGATAATCTCTTAAATTCTGGGTATAAACAATACAGTATAACTCTTATGGTTGCTATGACAACATGAATCCCTCTTCTCTGATGTCAGCCAGCTCTCCCCACTCTGCTGGAATCCAGAATGCCAGTTTTCATTCTTCAGTAAATGCTGAGTGCCTGGATTCAAGGGCCAAGTGATGGGCTCATCTAATAATTCTCTGTCTCCCAGGAGTATTTGTTCCAGACCCTAGGTCACATTACTTTTGAGGGGAGAGGGAGCCTGACATGTGGGAGACTAGACCAGGGCAGACAGACTGTTCCAGTTAGGCATGTGACCTGTTTCTGCAGACATCTGGGGCAGCCTCTGACCACCTTAAGGTCCACATTTCTCCTCTATTCCCCTTACACTGATGCTACCTTTTCATTTAGAAGAACACAGGAGTATAGCCTGCTTTGCGGAACAGGCTAGAGAGGGTGATAAAATTTGAAACCCTTCCACTAAAGTCTCTTCCCTATTTGGCCTGCCAGAAGCTCCCATTATTAGGATCATTTTTTATAGATGCAAATATAGATGCAAACCTTAAAAGTTGCTGCCAAATGAAAATGCTCTCTGTGTAATGCAATAACTAGCATGTGATACCCTCATGTAAATTAGAAAGGGAAGACATCACTTGAGGGCCCAGGACACAAGATAGATCATTCTGGTGAAGGAAATATGTATCTCACCCACTATCATTTCACCTTCTTCCCAAGCCCATTCTCAGTACACCCGGTAGGCATTTATCATCATCATCATCATCATCATCATCATCATCATCATCATCATCATCATTATCATCATCATCAACATCATCAAGTTGTACATATTTATGGGTGATTATGTGATATTTATAGATGTCAGAGTAGCTAACATTTCCATTGCCTTAAATTTTTTAAAGGTAACTCAATTTAAATTTTTTAAATTTTCAAATGTTTGTTCAAAGGGATTCCAACTTAGCATGTCCATCTATATGTAAAGTGCACCTTGATTTGAGTCGCCCCTTCCATCATTCTCCCCCATTCCGATACCCCTTCCTCTCTTGGAGTCATCAATACATTTTTATTATCTTTAAGTAGATGTACAAAGAAGTTAGCATTCAACAAATCAGTTTATAAGTACAAAGCATTTGATTGATGTTACCCCTTTCATTATTCTCGCCTAGCCTTAATTTTTTTAACATTTGACTAACACAATTTGTAAATATTTATGGAATATAGTATAATATTTTAAAACATGTATGTCATACATACTTATCCAATCAGGGTAATGAATGTTTCCATCTCCTTATCATTATTTTGTGTATGGAGCCTTCAACTTCATATCTTCTAGTTATTTATAAAATGCAGTAGGTCATTGTGAACTATAGTCCCTTCCATTATGATATAGAGCACTAAAACTTATTCCTTCTGTCTGTGTTTGAATATCTATCATCCAACCTCCATCTCTTTCCTCTCCCCTCACCCAGTTTCTGACAATCACTATGTACACTGGAAGGCATTCTTTTCATCTCCCTTTCACCACTCAAGTCCAACTAATCATTAAGTCATGTTGATATTAACATCTTCACATCTCTCAAAGCTATGTATTTCTCTTCACTTCCATAGTCATTACTGTAGCTCAGACAACCACCATTTCTCACCAGGGTTACTTTACTATATAAACCTCCTAACTCATCTCTGTGTTCTCAGTTTTGCTTTTTTTTTCCCTACACAGTTTCTACTCAGCAGCCAGAGTGATCATTATAAAATGAGAGCGTGGGGCTAGGAGCAGGGCTCAAGTGATAGAACGCTTGCCTAACAAGCACAAAGCTCTGAATTCAAACCCAAATACTTCCCCAAAATAAAGTAAATGTGGTTATGCCACTCCTTTACTTAATACACATCAATAGAGTTCTCTATTTCTGACAGGGTAGAATCTAGTCTACTTAGCATAGCATGTAAGACCCAGCACACATGACCCAGCTCCTGTATCTTCAGCCAAAAGCCCCATCTCTCACTCCACTCCAACAGATCCTCTACACCTTATATACTAGCCACATCTAAGGACTCCTTGCGATTTGTCAAGCTCATCATGTTTTTAAATCGTCTGCACAAGAGCTTTGCTTTCACTAGTATATCTTTCCATTTTTCTTTCCTTCATTTAGTTTGCTCCTACTAGTCCATCAAGGGTCAGCTCAATCACCTCTTGCAGATCTTTCCTGATCTCTATCTTCTTTTCAACTCAGCTCTTAGCTACTTTTTAGCCAGGGTCTCTAATACTTATGTATTGCTCAGTCAACACACTAATTACATTTCATTAGAACTGCTACCTGACTTATCGCTACTTCTCAGTAGGCTGTAATTTTCAAGAGAGCAAGGGCTATGTCCTTATTCAACATTATAGCGTTAGTCTCTAATAGTATCTGTCAATCGGCTATACTCAGTAAATATTTGTTGAACAAACGAACAAAACGCAGATGGTATGGATAAGCTAGAGGAACAGCTGCTCTTCCTAGTGGAGGAGAAAAGGCAAAAGAGGAAGCTGAAACCCAAGAGGAAAAGAATAAGCGAAAAATCTGAAAATTAGCACTGAAGATGAATAAGGCCTGTCAGATATTAAAATGTTATAATGCTATGTTAAAATAGTTGAGTTATAGAAAAATAGATCTATGTTTATTAACAGTTCTAGATACAAGTAAGAGACTAGTATATTTTATAGCTGGCATGTCAAATCACCAGGGAACAGATGAATTACTCCAAAACTGTATTTGGACCACAGGCTAGATGAATTCCCTAACTTCCTTTTTATACCAAAGTAATCACATATGAATCAAACACTTAATGTGAAAAACGAAAAGGATATGTGAATATAATCAGAATATTCAATGTACATATGTGAAAATGAAACTAAATAAAAAGGGTTGGGAAAGATGGGAAGAATGATGAGAGAGGACACTGATCAAGATGCATTGTACTCAAAATCTGACATGTTAAATTGAAACTCTGTTTACAACTATTTAAAAATAATTTTTTAAAAATACTAAAAGAAAATATAGGAGAATTTAAAAAATACAATATTGGAAAGGGGAATGCTTTTCTAAGTATCCCACAAATTCAGAACCATAAAAAAAACTGGTAAATGTGGCTACATAAAAATTTTAAATTCCATAGCAAAACAATACAATAACAAAGTCAAAAGACAAACAACAACCTGGAACTAAGGCCTTTGCAACTCCTATGACAAAGAACTAATTTCCTTAATTTGCAAAGATCTCAAACAAAATAGCAAGAAAAATGTCAACAAACCAAAGACAAATGAGCAAATAATATGGATAAGTATCTCAGGGAAAAAGAAATGTAAGTGGCAAATACACATATTAAAAGATGTTCAACCTTGCTTGTAAACTAAAGAGCATAAAGCAAGACAGCATGATACTACTTCGTCCACCAATTGTTTTGGCATACTTTTGATAATATCCAGTGTTGATAAGGGCTTGACTAGGTGGCAATCTCTGGCCTGTGGGCCTCATTGGTACATGGGGCAGATATATGCTTCTCATTGTCTACCAAAATCTTTTACTGACCATTTTGTATGTCCTGCCATGATGTTCCACTTATGTCTGGGAATAGGCAGCTTTAATGGACACAACCTCTCACTTTGCGTTCTATTTCTACTGTACAGTGGTTAAGAGCCCCAGCTTTGGAGTGAGGCTGGCTACATTCAAGTTCTGCCTCTACAACATCTTTGTGCACTAGGGAATCACATTCACATCATTAAGCCTCCATTTCCTTATCTGTGAAAATGAAAAAAATATTATTACCTAATACAGGTAAAATGACGTAAGACTTGTAAAGGGCTAGCACAGTATATAGCACTCAATAAAAAGTGTTATTATTATTACTGTGCTTAAAAGGCCTTTATGTAGGCATTGTAGTGTTGCTCATAATAGCAAAAACCCTTAAAAACAATGTAAATATTTGTAGATAAGAAATTTAATAAATTATGATATACTTTTACAGTGTTATAGAGCCATTAAAAAGAAATAGATGAGAGTATATTTGGACCATTTTAGATATATCTCTAAGTTATGAAGTAAAGTATGACTGCATTTTTTAAATGAAAAGGAAATATGCCCTTTTCTCCTTCCTCTCTCCATATATGCACATTTTTTTCTTTGAAAGTTAAGATACAGAAAACTGTTTATCTTTGAAGAAAGAGCCTAGTGGGGATAAATGGAAGGAGAAATTTGCTATTCACTTCATACTTTTGTGCAGCGTTAGATGTTTGAATCATGTACATAGGCAACATTTTATAATTTAAAGAAATGGTGTGATATATTCAGATCCTGTCAGTGTTCACCATCCTCCAATGATGTCCCATCTCCCTTTGAGTAAAAGCTTAAGGTCTTCTAATGGCCTCACAAGGTCCTCATGATCTGACACTGCCCTTTCATTATCTCTCTAATGTCATCTTCTCCAAGATTTGCTCACTGTTTCAGTGACCACCCACTCTCTTCTGTGTACCTATCAGGCTGACACTCACCTCAGGACCTTCACCCTGGCTCTCTTTCTCTGCTTTTGAACTTTTCCTGCAGTTTCCCTATAACTCACTTCCTCATCTCTTTTGAGACTTCCTTTTATTGCCATATTCTCAAAGAGAACTCCTTTGCCCTTCCTCCACTTAAAATTGCAACTTCTGACATCTCCCCACATTTTGCTTTGTTTTTCCATATGGTTGATAACAGTCTAATCTTGTTTTTCCATATGGTTGATAACAGTCTAATCTAATCTATCTATTAATCATCTATCCACCTATCTAGAATCTTCTATCTATCTATCTATCTGCCAAATTCCACACTGTCAGGTAAAATCTGAGAGCACAGATTTTCATCTGCTTTCTCACGTTCTTTCTTCCATACCTACTATTTAGTATCTAGGGTCTTACAATTGATAGGCATTCAAAAATATTTGTTAAATGGAGCAGTGGATGTGGATTTGAGGCAGGAAAGAACCTAGGAATGCAGTGACATCTTTTTCCTTATTTTGACTCCTTTCTGGGGTTCTTTTTGTTTGTTTGTTTCTTTTTTGTCATGGGGCTTATACTCTGAACCTGGGCCCTGTCCTTCAGCACTTCAGCTCAAGGCTAGCACTCTACCACTTGAGCCACAGCACCACTTCTGGCTTTTTCTGCTTATGTGGTGCTGAGGAATTGAACCCAGGACTTCATGCATGCAAGGCAAGCACTCTACCACTGAGCCACCTTCCCAGACCTCTGGGGTTCTTTTTAAATCCTTCTTCCAGCTGAATTTCTAGCTTCCCCCTTTACCTTGTGCTTGGCACAAATCTCAAAAAAACAACTTGTTGGCATAATGGTTTTCTGTATTCGTTCTGAGATAAGAATGATTGATAGCATAAAAGTCTAGGAGTATTTGCATTTTAGTAAGTATAAAAACAACCGTATAGGCAAATGGATTAACTTGCTTCTTTGAGCCCCTGAGGTCTCCCCAAATTGTGGTATATTTGTCCCAAACTTAGGGGTTCCACTTTTCCTACCTTCTGATTCAATGGTCTCCATGGGTCTAGTAGCTCATTACTTTAAGATAGCTGTTTAATTTTCAGTTTCCATGGCTTAAAATAGTACATAAAAAGAAAAAAATCGGGTGCTAGTGGCTCATGTCTATAATCCTAGCTACTGAGGAGGCTGAGATCTGAGCATCACAGTTCAAGCCAGCCCATTCAGGAATGTCCGTGAGACTCTTATCTCCAATAACCCACCAGAAAACTGGAAGTGGCTCTGTGTCTCAAGTGGTAGAGTGGTAGCCTTGAGCTGAAGATCTGAGGAACAGCATCCAGGCCCAGAGTTCAAGCCCCACAACCGACAAAAAAGAAAAAGAAAAAAAAAACCCTTACAGTGTAATATGAATTTTTTGTGCCAGTCCTGGGGCTTGAACTCAGGTCTGGGCACTGTCCCTGTGTTTCTTTTGCTCAAGGCTAGCACTCTACCACTTGAGCTACAGCACCACTTCCAGCTTTTTCTGTTTATGTGGTACTGAGGAATTGAACCCAGGGCTTCATGAATGCTAGGTAAGCAGTCTACCACTAAGCCACATTCCCAGCGCATGAAACTTTTTTTACAGGCTCTTGCTGGGTAGCCCAGGCTGTCTTGGAATACTAACCCTCTGTCTCTGCCTTCTAAGTGCTTAGATTACAAGCATGCGCTACCTACCATGTCTTGGTCAATATGAATACTCTTTTTCAGAGGGGGAAGAACTGGGGATTGACCTTAGAGCCTTGAGCTCTACAACTTGAGCCATGTTCCAATCCTTTTATGTTCAGTTTCTTTTTCAGATAAAGTCTTGCATTTTTGTGTGCTAGTCCTGGAGCTTGAACTTAGGGACTGGATACTATCCCTGAGCTTTTTCACTCAAGGTTAGCACTCTACCACTTGAGCCATAGGTCAACTTCTGGCTCTTTGGGTAGTTACTTGGAGATAAGAGTATGACAGGCTTTCTAGCCTGAGCTGGATTCAAACCACCATCCTCAGATCTCAGCCTCCTGAGTAGCTAGGATTATAAGCATGGGCCACCAACACCAGCTCGAGGCTTGCATTTTTGCCTGGGCCAGCTTCAGACTCTGGTCCTCCTACCTCTGACTCCCATGTACCTAAGTTGTAGGTATATTCCACCACATCCTATTTTCAATATGAATATTCTTTTTTTGCAAGTCTTCGGGCTTGAACTCAGGGCCTGGGCACTGCCCTTGAGTTTCTTTTACTCAAGGCTAGCACTCTACCACTTTAGCCACAGCGCCACTTCCATTTTTTCTGCTTATGTGGTACTGAGGAATTGAAACCAGGGTTTCCTGCATGCTAGGCAAGCACTCTACCACGAATCCACATTCCAGCCCCTAATATGAGTATTCTTTTTTTGTTGTTGTTGGTTGTGAAGCCTGAACTGTGGGCCTGGGCACTGTCCCTTGGCTCTTCAGCTCAAGGCTAGCGTTCTACCACTCGAGCCACAGCGCCACTTCCGGCTTTTTCTGCTTATGTGGTGCTCAGGAATCGAACCCAGGGCCTCATGCATGCAAGGCAAGCACTCCACCACTGGGCCACCTTCCCAACCCCCCTAATATAGTATTCTTAAAGAAATGTGCACACATGAATATATACACACATAAATACATTTACATATGCCAGTTGTCAAAAATATATCAAGGCTGTTTCTAGACAATATCCTATAAACAATATACTCTGTGTGTAAAACAACAAAATCCTTGAAAAATTCTGTCTTGATAATTCCTGTAACTTTTATGGAACAAGAAAAAAGTAATCCCAGCTCTAGCCATTTCTAGTTTAGTCAAATTGGTCTATTCATTTACAGAATGGCAGGAGACAGGTTGAACTCTTTAAAAGGATTGTACCTGATTATGTACAAAATTGCCCAGAGTCACAAACAACCTATTCAGTTTTACTCAGAAGAAGATAGCTACTCTGTTTGTGTGTGTGTGTGTGTGTGTGTGTGTGTGTGTGTGTGTGAAGTGATAATTTATATGGAATTATGGGTTAGTGCATATTAGACTCCTCTCACTTCCATTTAATGTCCATACTAGAGAGACCTTTTTCTTTCTCCAGGACCAACTCCAATACCTTCTGTGACCAGGTCAGAAATCCCTTGTGAAGACTTGTGGCCTCTGAGAGGTGGGAATGGTGGTTGTGGAGGCTAATGAGAAGTTGGATCATCTGGGATATTTATCAGAACCCCCAGCATAATTGCATCAAATAAGAGATCAGCAAAAAGATCTAAAGCATGAAAGAGTTAGGAGAAAAGTAATGGAGTCAAATAAATAGCTTCAGAGAACCCAAATTGTTGCTTTGAAAAAAAATCTTATTATTGTGCAGGCCTCTGCTTATTGGACCTTTCTAGAGAAGGGTGGTTCTCAGACTTTAATTTGCTTGTTAAATGATAATTTGCAGGCTGAGTTGTAGCTTAGTGGTAGAGTGCTTGGAGAGTGTATGTAAGGCCCTGAGTTTTATCCCTACCATAGGAAAAAAAAGGAGACAGTTTCCTAGGCCTTATTTGATAGACTCTTATTCCATTAAGTTGAGCTAGAGTCCATGAATCTGCATTTCAACAAGTTTATAATGTGACTGAATCTTTAAGATCTATACTATCTAGTGCCAAGAGATGGAACCAACCTAGGGGCCCAGCAGTTGAAGACTACATAAGGAAAACATGGTACATATATACAATTGTTCAGTCATAAGGAAGAATGAAAGTATGCCATTTGCAGGAAACTGTATGGAACTAAAGAGCATGTTGTTAATCCAGACAAACCAAGCTCAGGAAGACAAGTATAACATGTTTTTAGATTTAGATGTTTTTAACATGTTTTTAGATCTAGATATGGCATCTAGATGTCAAAAATAATGCCATGCTTGTAAATGTCATGGTAGAGCCAGCAGGTGGGGAATGGAGAAAGAAGAGAGTGACAGGTGAGAATATTATAGAAATACATCATATATTATGTGTATTTATATATGAAAATAGCACAATGAAGCCCATCAGAATTGTTTTAAAGGAGCCTGTAAGATTTAAAGGGAATTAAGAAAGATTGACATAAAAGAGGTGAAATTGATTAAAATACATCATATGCTTGTTGTAGATATCTCAATGAAGCCCTTTTGCATAATTAATTTGTGCTAATATAAAATTTAAAACAGAGCCCTGTAACCTTAGCTACTCAGGAGGCTGAGATCTAAGGATTACGGTTCCAACTGGAAGTGGTGCTGTGGCTCAAGTGGTAGAGCACTAGCTTTGAGCTGAAAAGCTGAGGGACAGCACGCAGGCCCAGAGTTCAAACCCCATGACCGACAAAAAAAATATTTAAAACAGGACTACACTGTTCACATCTATCTATTGTCTATCATTCATATTCATATCTATCTATATCTATATCTATATATCTCCAGATCTATTTTCAAAAGCTGACCCGCATGGTCAGGTACTGTGTTTCCATAGTGAGAAATATCAGTTTATATTGGGACTGTTGAGGTCCAAGGAGTCATACTCCAGCATTATAGAAACAGGGATTAAAATTCAAGTTCCTGGAACTCTGAAACCAATAGCAACCATTCTCAGTTAAACTCTCACAATGAATGAATAAGTATGCAAAATATTTAACTGAGCTGCCTACTTGACACTCCCACCAGCAACAAATATGACTACTACTTCACAATTGGGAAAATGGAGACTCCAAGAAGTTATGTAAGTAAAATAAGACAGACACGTTATTCTCTTGATTTGAACCCAGTTTCATGTCACAGCAAATTTCTACTTATTTATATAATCTCCAGTTCCATCCATTTTCCTTCGAATGTCTTCCTGGTGGCCAGTTAAGCCATTATCTAATTCACAATGAGAAATTTAAGGTGGATTTTTGAGATACATCTGTCTCTAAGTATCCCAAGAGATACAATGAAAAGACATACTTTGACATCTCCTTTTCCACAATAATGGTGGGTTGCTTACATTCTAAAATTGGGTGACAGCTCTGCAAGACACATTAAAAAAAAATCCCCATAGAGGCAGATTACAATCAATCCTTCTTTAGGTCTTTATGTGCCCAGAGCTCTTGGTTAGCCATTTTTCATAGGCAAAAAACATTTATGCATTTGTGTGTATGCTTCAATATTGCAATCATCAGTAGATATCAGTGTTCAAAAAATAGACTCTGGTATTTTGCAAAGGGCCTGTGATTTCATTCCCAGGTGATGATAGTTCTTGTCTGTGTAGGTGGTGGTAAGCAGAATGATAGACCAGATAAACAAATAGTTCCAGGGGTGGCCCATGTCCAGATCCAATAAGAGCTTTCTTTGAAGCTTCCATTTTTGAAGCAACTCATAATTCCCAGAGGAAAAGAGTATGGCTGCTTCAAAAGCCAAAACAAATTCTATCTGACAAGATTAAGCCTCCTGCCACAGAAGTAAAGCTCAATACCAAAAATTAACCAAGGAGCCCCGTGATGGCCATCATCAGTCAATCCAAGGACAAATAAGACTGTACAAAGGGATGGGGGACAGCACCAAACCATTTAAGTCAGCTGAGCCCTTAGCTGTCAAAGTGAAAAATATTTCCCAATTCAACTGGTGCCATTAATATCATAAGGTCCTATGACTCACTTATGGTGGCAGTTGATATATTTGATTAAAGATCATATCTGTGTACATTGTTACCTTTCCTTTGTGGATGTTCTCTCTTCCCCATGCTATGACTGCTGCACGAACTAAGGCTTTGGGGCTAAAAATCGGAATTGGTCCAGCATTTACCCTTTGCACAAAGTAAGATTTCAATAAAAAAAAGGAATGGTGCAGGAGAGGGGGTGGATATAAGTTTGAATAGATTTTTGTGGATTCGGCTAAAGATGCCTGTCCATTTCTATGCATTTGCATACAACTTCTAATTCCAACCTTATCTCTGCTGAACTGAGGGATTTGTCCACAACTGGACAGCTTAGATAGGAAAGCAGTGGATTGTCAGAGTCTAGATGTGTGGGGTTGCAGTATCCACCTCTATTCAGGATTCTAGGGGAAGCCTGTGGAAATGGAGAGTCAAATGGAGAGTGGAAGATGGGAGAGGAGAGAGAGAGAGCTGGAGCTGTTTCTGTACCCTTTCTATTCAAGGATGTCCTTTGATTTCTGTAATAAGGGTGGCCTCACTGTGACTCTTTTAGAGTCTCAAACATGGCAAGAAGAATGCCATTAGTGCATCTGATTCACAGCATGCAGGAAAGGAGAGACGAGCAGACCATTGGGCCCAGGTCTTAAGCACTCAGAGGCCTGTGTGTTACAGGGGCTCCACATGAATACTGGTCCATTTATCCTGTTGCTCCCCTGCATTAGCCAACTGAGTAGATGCAAAGATGGTTACAAAGGAGAAGTCTCCAAATTTGAAAAGTGGGTTGGGAATGTAGCTCAGGGGTGAAGCACTTGTTAACATATAGATGAGATAATAAACCTGATCTCTAGTGTGTGTGTGTGTGTGTGTGTGCATGCCCACACGCATGCGTGCACACACACACACACACACACACACACACACACACACACACACACACACACACACCAAAACTTAAAAACTATGTGGGCTTCCTTGAGAAGTTCTGGGGCTGGGACCTGTGAAGTAGCATTAAAAAAATCATTGCAGCCAAATCTGCCTGTCACCTCAGCCTACAGATTTTTATTTTATTTCATTTCATTATGACCAATTCTTTTGAGTAGCTTCCCTTGGTGAAGTAAGTGAAGGTCAGTGTGCACCTTTGTGTGAAAGGAAGTGAGCTACACTATATTCTGCCTGATGCTTCTTCATTTCTCTTTAAACAGATCTCCTTATGTGTGTGTGAGGATGCTTCTGGAAGAAAGTGAAATGAGATCCCAGATTCTCTTCCTAGAGATTTCAAGTTAGTGAAATCTGACCAGGCTGATGGGCCTGACATGACTTCCTGGCAGGAAGCCACCCTGAAGGCCACAAGGGAAAGCTCATTGTGACAGAAAAGAGTTGTCTGCCGTTCTCAAAGGCTTCCTTTCCTCTTTTTCCTACTCTGCTTCTGTTTTTTTTTTTTTTTCTGTTGTTCTGTTTTTGTTTTTGTTTTATGTTTTGCAGCTGCAGGTGCTGTTTTTCTTTCTCCGGGGTTACCAATCTTCTTTCTTTTTCTTTCTGTTTTTAAAATCAATGTTGGGAATGGAACCCAGGGCCTTGAACATGCTAGGCAAGTGTGGTACCACTGATCTACGCCCCACAGCTACTTCCTTCCTTCTTTGATTTCCAAAAGACATTGGTTTATATGCAGTACTCAGCAAGTCTGCATAGATTTTATTGATGTGCATTGGGAAGATACCAGGGAGGGGTTCACAGCAAACAGCACTTCAGCTTTCTATCAGTCTCCTTACATTCTTCTTCCCCTCTTCTGTTCTCTGCTCATTTTACCATCCTCCACCCTAGATTGTGGGGTTTTTCCCTTCTATATTTTCTTCTCCCTCTACTAGAGCATCTAGCAAGTTAATCCATCAAGCCCTCTGCAGAATTAAGAACCTTTCTTCCATGTACTAGTAGTCATCCTGTTTAGAAGGAGGTAGAGACTATAAATAGCTATTTATTTTTGCTGTATCATTTATCCTCATGCTTTCCTATAAGAAAGATGGAAATTGGGAAGTAATAGGGAGCCATCTAGCCATCGAATAGTGTTGCCCAACACCAGGTATAAATCCTCTGTATACCAGCCTCATTCTGTTTCCTCTAGAGGACTATTTTTCTTTGTAAAAAGTTTTTCCACTGTGAATACTCTAATGAGTAATCTATTACAGATGCAGGGGGTGTCTTGTTGCTATCCTCTGAGCTCTAGGGTTTTCTAGGATTGTGGGAGAAAATATTAGCTGGGGGGATGGGAAGGGGAAACAAAGGAGGGGCAAAAATGCTTGATAAGAAATGTACT
The DNA here is from genome assembly GCF_019054845.1 of Dipodomys spectabilis. Classification (NCBI taxonomy): domain Eukaryota; kingdom Metazoa; phylum Chordata; class Mammalia; order Rodentia; family Heteromyidae; genus Dipodomys; species Dipodomys spectabilis. The sequence goes on from NW_024870809.1 coordinate 6,026,864, forward strand.
AATTATCCTGCCCATGTAATTGTAACCCCTCTGTACGGTATTTCCACAATAAAAAAAAAGAGTTGTAAGCTCTTTCAGTGCAACCACAGACCCTTCCAAGATGTGTGTGTGTCATTTGGAGTGTGTTTTCTACTTTTCAAACCCTACTTCAGCACTGGCTGAGAGGGCCAGAGTTGAGAAGGGGCATCCTGCAAGTTTCCTACAAAAGGCTGATAAATACACTATGCTACAGAGAATGTTTTAAAAGCCACACCACCTTGTACCATGGTGGTCAAGACAGTGGACCAAATACTGGGCTTGTTCAGTATTTGTTCAGTTCTCCCCTGGCACAAAGGATGCCTGCCTCAGAATTCTATATGCAGGAAGACAGAGTAGAGCAGAAAGAGCCCCATAGAGATAGTAATTGCAGATGTGGTCACGAAATCCAAGAGACTCTATGAGAGCCCACTTGAGACTTTGAAAGAGGTATGTTAAAAAAACACAAATCAATATGATTTTATGCAACCGGAAACCAATGTATGGAATTCATTATCCTCAGGAGTTGTTATAAGCTGAAAATCTGTATAGATACCTTTTAGAAAGGGTTAGATGCATTCATACATTTATGCATACCTGGTTACTAAGGGCAACTAGGATGTTTTCATAGGAAGCTGGATACAGATGACTTCAGATATCAGCTCATTTCAACCCTTTCATCCCTATCACCTCTTAATGAGGTAGAGAACTTCCTGGGGCCAAAGAAGGGACTAGTTGGGAAATGGGTAATTGTTGGTGATTTTCCTGGTCAACCGCACTGACACCCCAATATTTTCCTTCAGAGTTAGATTTTAATAGAGAAGGGGATAGAAGCAAGCAAGCAAGCTTTCAAATACTTAATTTGCTATAGGAACCAGATAAATTGTATGTGGGTAGATGGGGGTAGGAAGGCACATAGGCCAACAAACAAAGATGGAGGAGAAAAAATGCCTAGCCTGCCTTCAAGATTTTCTAATAAGAAAATGAATACGTGCGAATATGATATTTATTACAGTATAAGGCATGAGTTGCTATATACTGAGAGCAAATTGGCCTCTATATTTGAGAGACACTGTAAAAGGAGGGGCAGCTTGGACTTAAACTCATTACAGAAGACTAGTTAGCTCTGTCATCATCCAGTCAGTTTAGACCTCAAGTTCCTGCACTATCAAAGTAAACTGTGCAGTTGGCACCATGTCAGTAGCCCTCCTCAATACCAGTCTTTTCATTTCCAGATAAGGAAGCAGAAGACTGGAGATATGAAGGGCTACACTACAAGCCATTTTACATCAGAGTAGGTGTCTCCTTCTCCTCTATCACAGCATTCTGCCATGGATATTAGGCTGTAAGTGGCAACCCAGTCTTTTGACAATACATGCCAAGACTCCATCAGGGCTATGGCTAGACAATACATATTAGAATTAAATAGATTTCATTAGATAAAGTTTTTCTTGTGAATGAAAAACAGAGTATATCATCTCCTGGGCAGCTGTAAACCCTTTTAGGGAGCTCAATTCACAAGTGGAACTCCAGTTAGGTTGATGTTCTCCTTCCCTTCCTCAGCTCAGTGCTAGGCATTGATCAGCTTGCCTATCCCTGCATGGTAGTCCTGACCATTAGCAAGCAACAAGTGTCCTGGGTTGTGGAAACTGAAGTAGCAGTTACGGTGGTACAGGATCATGAAATCTTGTGTCAAAGAAGCATCTACTGTGTTCTTGATATTTCTACACAGAATGACTTAGGACGATGACAGCCAAACATTGTCTGCATCCTAATCGGCAAAAAAGTCCTGTGCCAGGTCTCAGCTCTGTCAGATAGAAGCAGGGCAACTGTTTTCGGCTACTTGGCCTCCACCAGAATAAAGGTGAGTGGAATTTCAAAGCTAGAAGGCTCTACTAGGAGACAGGCAGCTAAGTGAGCTATTTATTCAACAGGCCATAAAAATGAAGTTTGGCACCTTGTTTGAGAACTTTCAGCAGCATGAAGGAAGCTGATTCTTTTTTTTTTTTTTCAAATGAAATTTAATTGTCATACTGTTTAATAGTGAGAAAATAACATATTATGTTTGTGAACTGTCTTAGAATCTGGGGGAGTCTGCACCATTTTTACAGACTTCAAAATCAGAGAGAAACCAGATAGGGACTGTGCCTTCTGCCACTTGCAATGCCAGCGCTGGGTGCTGGATGGTGAAGATAGGAAGGGATTGGTCCAGGTAGCAGCAGTAGCTTTACAACAAACTCTTCCTAAGGCAAGCTCACCAAACACGTCTAAAAATTGGACCTCCTGCTGACCTATGGGGAGAAGAGACTCTGAACAATTGGCAGGTGTGTCAGGATTTTATTTGGAGGAAAAAAAGGCCCAACCTCTAGTGGGCAGGGGGACAGATAGGGAATGCAGATGGTAAAGAAGGAACTATAGGACTGGGAAGGTGGCTCTGTGGTAGAATGCTTGCCTTACATGCATGAGGCCCTGGGTTCAATTCCTCAGCACCACATAAGCAGAAAAAAAAAGCTGAAAGGGGCATTGTGGCTCAAGTGGTAGAAGCTAGCTTTGAGCTGAAGAGCTGAAGGACAGCACCCAGGCCCAGACTTCAGGCCCCATGACCGACAAAAAAAAAAAAAAAGAATGAGCTATATACCAAGTCCTTTAGGGAATAGGGCAATTAGACTTAGAGGTGGGAAGGAATATTCTAATTGGAAGGGAAAGGAGGCTAGGGCAACATCCTCAATCCATATTGCCAAGAGAGGTTTTATTCAGCATGTTTTCTTGTTGTTATCTTTAAGTAGTTGTACAAAGGACTTTTCATTCAATACAGCAGTTTATGAATAGAGAGTATCTTGATCAATGTCACTCATCCCTCCCAGTCCAGTGTGATGTTTTCTGAAGATGCTTTTCTTTATACTTAATATTAAGAAAATGTGTCTGATAAAGAGTACAAGGAACAATCAATGGCCAGTTAACCCTTGCCATTACTCAGCTACATTGGTGACTCTCAATGAAAATTACGCCAACTCCTGGAAGGCTATGGAGCCAGAAGTAAAAAAGTCTGTATGCTTTCTATTTGGCCTATTCAGCTTCTCTCTCTTTAACCATCTATCAGAACTATGATAATTAAACACAATAATAGAAATCCTTGAAGTTAATACTTCCAATGTTCCTACTTTTCTATGGTTCAAAGCTTAGGGAAAATTCTCTTATTAGATACACCCCTCATTAGTGCTTGAAATTATTCCATGAGTCAGACTTCTTCCTTACATGTGACTCCAAAACTGTCCAGGTGATTACAGATTCTCTGATAGAAAGAACATATAGCACCAATTGCTGAATCTGTTGTACAAATAACATTTGCCATATCTTTACCACTGAAACAGAGGGTATATGAAGCAACAGAAATGAAAACAGACTACACCTTGATAGAATGGACATACTGGGCCAAAGTTAGTTGTCAAATGAACTGTAATTTTTCATCAGTTCGTTTCTTCCTACTTGTTGAATCTTCCTTGCTTCCATCTTTTCTTCCTTCCTTCCTCCCTCTCCTTCACCCCTCATTTACTTTTTCAGATCTTTCTCCCTCACTTGTTTACAGTGGTGCTCTTAGTTCAATCTGTGTTGCTAGAACAAAATACCACAACATAAACTGTGTATGATGGCAAGCGTTCATACTCTTAGCTATTCAGGAAACTGAGGTAGGAGTAATTACTTAAGACTAAAAGTTGAGGTCATCCTTGGCACAGCAAAACAAGACCTATCTCAACCAATCAATTGACCAATGAATTATCTAAATAGCCTACTAGGAGTGAAGTGTGTACATGCTTAAGCCCTAGCTCTAATCCTTAGCATGCATATATATACATATATACTGCATAGGATATAAATATACATATATGTAAATACATGTATACACACAAATACACACACATGGATATAACATAAATGTACTGTCCTTATTTATGAAGTCTGTCAAGTGAAAGAATAAGGTACTTGTAAGGTTAGTGGCTGGTGAAGGCCTGTTCAGATTCTTCTTCCCAATGGTGCCTTGAATGTTGTATCCTCCCAGGTTGGAGGGCAGAAGGGTGAAAAGGCCCTAGCTAGTCCCTTCCATTCCCTTTATAAGGTCTCTAATGCTATTCATAATGTAGATCATAGATTACTCATCTCTTAAATGTCCACCTCTTACTACTGTCACATTGGGTTTTATGTTCCCACTTGGATTTTGGAGGTGACACAAGCAATCAAGCCATAGCAGTTTCTAAAAGTGGAATTACTTGGAAACTTCCTTCAATAAATGGGATCAACTGCTAGATCACAGAAGGATGTGGCTTTAGTGGGAGGCAGAGGAGAAGTTGTGGGGGCAGAGTGCTCCTACACTTGTCTAGCATTGTTGCAGGGGAACTCAGCCTTAAGTACAAGTGGAGCTCAAGCCTTGGCAGAGCTGGAGCAGGCTGTAGGCTGCAAGCTGTAGAAGGAGGACTAGGGTCATGGCTCCTGCAGAGCTGACTGCTTGGTTAACCATCAACTTCCACCTCCCCCGCAATGCCAGGAGCGTCCATCTCCTTGCTTGTACCTGCCAGATATGTTTCTCTTATATCCTCTCAATTTCTTAAAATTACTAACTATTTTAGAGCAGTTTTAAATTTTCAGAAAAAGAGTTTTCATATGTTCCCTCCCTCCAAGCTTCCCTATTATTTACATCTTGAATCAGTTTAGTGTGCTCGTTGCAATTGATGAACCAATAGAGTGTACAGTAGGATTTGCTTTTTGTATTGCATGATTCTGTGGTTTTGACAAATGTGGAATGTCATGTATCTGCCATTACAATTTCACACAGAATAGCTTAACTGCCCTTAAGGTCTCTTGAGTTCCACCTATTCATCTCTCCTTCCCAGTTCCTGATATTTCTATTCTTTCTATAGTGTCATTTCTGGAATGTGATATTTTAGAATCATTGGTATATAACCTTTTCAGACTGGCTTCCTTTTTTGTAGCACTATTGAGGTCTGAACTCAGTGCCCCATGCTCATTCAGCAAGTTTACTCATGTCTGCCACATTACCACTTCAGCCACACCTCCAGTCCAGAATTTTGCTGTTTTTTTTCTGCTTAGGCTGGCCTCGGACTGCAGTCCTCCACTTCACAGCTTCCGCAGTAGCTTGAATTTCTTCTATATTTTTCCATTGCTTGGAAGTTCTTTTATTTTTATGTTGTTGGAGCTCATTTGTTTTTATTGTATGGATGTAAAAGTGTTTGTTTATCCATTCACTTATTGGAGGATGTCTTAGTTGCTTCCTAGTTTTGGCACTTATGAACCAAATTGCTTCAAACATTTGTATTCAGGTTTCTATGTAGACCTATTTTGAACTCATTTGGAAAATACAAATAAATATGATTGCCTGATCATGTGGCAAGACTAAATTTAGTTTTGTGGGAAAGAAACTTCCCTGTCAGGCTGTCTTTCATTAGCAATGGATAAGAGTTCTGTTGCTCCCCATCATTGCTAGCAGCTGATGATGTCAGTTCTTTGAATTTTAGCCATTCTAATAATGTAGTTTCTTTTTTTTCTTTTGTTTTCTTCTTTTTTTTTTTTCCTGTCCTGGTACTTGAACTCTGGGCTTGTACATTGTCCCTGAGGTTTTATTTTTGCTCCAGGCTAGCACTCTACCACTTGAACCACAGTGCCACTTCTAACTTTTTCTGAATAGTTTATTGGAGATAAGAGTCTCATGGACTTTCCTGCCCGAGTTGGCTTCCAATTGTTATCTTCAGATCTCAGCCTCCTGAGTAGCTAGGGTTATAGGTACTACCCACTGGCACGTGGCTGTGGTTGTTTCTTTATTGTTGAGTTTTATGTACTTTGCTTGTTTGTGCACTAGTCCTTTACGGTGGTCGTGTTTGTAATTCCAGCTATACCACAGGCACAGGTCAAGGGATCAAATCTGAGGCTGGTCTTTGGCAAAAGCACAAGACTAGCTGAAAAATAACTAAAAGTACAAAAAGCAGTGGGTGTTGAGGCCTTCTTAGCAAATGCAAGACCCTGAATTGAAGTCCCACAGTGACAAATCAGATTTCTTTTTACAGAAAAAATAATTTTACTGATCCAAATTAATATTTTTTTCACGGATGATGACTCTACAGAGTCATTACCAAGTCTGAATTGACCAGATTTCCCTATTTTCTTTTTATATTATATTCAGAAGTTTTCTATTTTAGATCTTGAGATTTTTTGAATTGATTAATTTTGTGCAACATATAAGGCCAGTACCTAGCTTTCTTCTCTCTTTACTTTTTTGCTTGCTTATAGATGTTCTGCTATTACAGCACTAGTCAAAGATAAGTTGACTATGTTTATGCGGGTCTATCTCTTTTTGCTGTAATTTTATCTGTTTATTTTTCACTAGTACCAGACTTTCTTAATTACAGTATTGTAAATGGCTATGAAGTTGGATAATGTCAGTCCTCTGCTTTGTTGTTTTTCTTTTCCTTCTCCTCTTTTTCTTCCACACCCTCCTCTTCCTTCTTCTCTTCCTTCTAAACAGCACTGACTATTTGGGGTCTTAGGCCTTTCCTTATAAACTCTACAATTACTTTGTCAATGTCCATAAAATAACTGTGGGATTTTGGCTGTGATTAAGTTCAGTATTTACATCAAGTCAGGAAAAACTGGCATCTTAAAAATATTCTAAGGCAGGGGCTGGTATCTCATTCCTGTAATTCTAGCTGCTCATCAGGATGAGATCTGAGGATCAAAGACAGCCTCGGCAGGAAAGTCCATTGGACTCATGTCTAATTAACCACAAAAATCCAGAAGTGGAGCTATGACTCAGCAGTAGAGTAGTAACCTTGAGCAATAAAGCTCAGACACAGTGCTCAGGCCCTGAGTTCAAGTCCTAAGACCAGCACAAAAATATTCTTTTGGGGGCTTGGAAGGTGGCTCAGTAGTAGAGTGCTTGCCTTGCATGCATGAGGCCCTGGGTTCGATTCCTCAGCACCATAAGCAGAAATAAGCTGAAGTGGCGCTGTGGCTCAAGTGGTAGAGCGCTAGCCTTGAGCTGAAGAGCTGAGGGACAGTGCCCAGGCCCAGAGTTCAGGTCCCATGACCGAAAAAAAAAAAATATATATATATATATATAGTCTTTCTGTACATGAATATGGTATATCTCTTCATTTAAGTATTTTTTGATTTATTTCATCAGTTTTTATAGTTTGTCTACATATATTTTATATATATATTGTTAGGTTAATACCAAGATACTTCATTTGGGGGTGCTATTATAAATAATGTGTTTTAAATGTAACTTTCCAGTTGTTCATTATCAGATATAGGACAGTGATTTATTTTTGTACATTATCTTTGCATCCTGCAATACTGTTATAATAATTGCTAATTAGTTCTAGGCAGTTTTTCATTGTTTCTTTGAGATTTTCCATGTAAACTTGTCATCTACAAACAAAGATGGTATAATTCTTCCATTTCATCCCTTTTATTTTCTTGTCTTACTGCATTATTAAGGACTTCCAGAAGGATAGGCATTCGATTTTATCTAATTCTTATTCTGCAAATGTGTTCACATGGTCATGATTTCTTTAACATGTAAATGCAATGCACTGTATTAATTGACTTTTGAATATTGAATCAATCTTTTATATCATGAGTAAATCTCATTTTGTTACAGAATGTCAATCTTTTTATATATTGTTGGATTTGATTTGCTAATATTTTGGTAAAGACCTATGCATCTTTGTTCATGAGTCTATACAATTTCCTTTTTAAAATGTGTTGACTTGGCTGGGTGTGCCAGTGGCTCACTCCTGAAATTCGAGCTACTCAAGAGGCTGACATCTGAGGGTTGAGGTTGAAGTCAACCTGAGCAGGAAAGTTCATGAAGTTATTATCTCCAATAAACTACCACAAACACCAAAATAGAGCTGCAGCTCAAGTAGTTGAGTACTAGCTTTGATCAAAATTAGCTCAGAGACAGTGCCCAGGCCCTGGGTTCAACCTCCAGCACAAAAAAATGTCTGGACTTAATACTAGGGTAATGCTTGCATTGTAGAATGAGTTAAGAAATCTTCCTTGTGTTACTGTTTTTTAAAACAGATTATAGATAATTGGCATCGCTTCTTCCTAAACTGTTTCATCAAATTTGTTACTCTGAATCCTGGGCCTGATCTTTTATGTTTTGAGAAGTTATCAAGTATGAAGTCAATATATTTAATGGACTCAGCATATTTAAGAGACATAGGTTTATCTAGATTATATTGTTTTCTTTAAAGAATTAGCCTATTTCATCTAAATTATCAAATGGGTGGTCACAAAGTTGTTGATAAAGTTGATTTACTTTTTTTTTTTTTGTCCGTCGTGGGGCTTGAACTCTGGGCCTGGGCACTATACCTCAGCTCTTCAGCTCAAGGCGAGTGTGCTACCACTTGAGCCACAGTGCCACTTCCTGTTTTCTAGTGTTTTATTGGAGATAAGAGTCTCATGGACTTTCCTGCCCAGGCTGGCTTTGACCATAATCCTCAGATCTCAGCCTCCTGAGTAGCTAAGATTACAGATGTGAGCCACCGGTGCCCAGCTTGATTTACTTTTTTTTTTTTTTTAGTGTCCATGGACTCCCCTCTACTTCTTACCCATTCAGTCATGCAAAAAGTACATATATTGAATATTTATTATAAAAATAATTCAACATTGGGCATTTATTGAATGCCTGTTATGTGCCAAGTCCTTGACTATGGATGAGGATAGAACTTATATTCATGTAAGGAAGCTCAGTATTGAACAGACATATCTAACAACTGCAGTTGTGATAAAGTATGGGAGAGAATGTCTGTAGCAAGTGTGGGCAGGGAAAGCCTTTCTACGGAGGGGACATTTTAACTGAGAACTGAAAACTGCGAAGGACGTAGACTTGAGAAAAGCCCAGGCAAGAGCATTGCAGGCGGGGGAAGCCACATGTGTAGACACTGAGGGAAAGGCAGAGGTCTGTATGGAGGAGGAAGTGAAATAGATTCTGTGTTGTGGAACTTGATATGCATGAGAGACTAGAGTCCCAGGAGAAATCAAAGAGGTGCACAAGGCTAGATTCTGCTGGACTTTAGAAGTCATATGAGGAGTTGATATTTTATTCTATGTGAAATAAAAAGCTTTTGAGGGGTTTTAAGTGAGAGAGTGAGTAGATGTGATTTACACTTCTAAAAGATCACTGTGATCTTTCCTCATCACGGTGAGAATAGAATGGAGGGGGCAAGCATAGCAGTGATGGTGATGATGGCATTGGCAAGGGTATCAACTCCTACAGGAGGAGTTGGCTTGTCTAAACTTGCAGTGAGAGTTCAAACAGAGAAGGGATGTAGATTTACTTTGCCACATACTGGCAAAAAAGAGCTCAGAGACAGCACTTAAAAGCTGCACTAATTGGGAAGTCTCATTGACTTTATCCAGCCAACAGAAATTTCCTTCATCCACCTTCCTTTCAAAGGCTTCTTCCTTAAGAACCTTGACTGCAGGCAGCCACAAAGCCATCCCATTGCTTCCACATTTTATCCCAATAAGCTCTGAGAGGGACTATTATTCCCTGGGCCTATCAAAAACAGATGTTCAAGGGAGCGTAGTCTCTGTCCCAAACAGGTGTTTGTACATTCTAGGCACATTCAGAGTCGTACATCCCCTTGAGGATCATTGTTCTAATCTCTCCCAGGAGGGTGACATTTAGAATGATCATTGTTCAGTAGTACTTAGGATGCTTCTAAATGCTATGACAGAAGGAAAAACTTTGACTATCAGGGTGATTAAACAGTGGAATGGATTGCTAGAGTCAGTTATGAAGGTTCCTTCAGCCAGTCAAGCAACTGAAATGTGAAGACATTATATATCAACGTGAGCAGCATCTCTATTTTGAGGATGAGTAGAGAAAGCAATTCAAAAAACAGGCAAGGAAGGTGGAAGGATGCTGTCAATGCTAGGTCATAGGTGGCTGTCAACCAATGTAAGTCAGGACTCCCAGCCTGGTTGTTCTAGCAAGTAAATGGGGAAGCTAGAGAAAATGACCAGGGAGCTAGTTATAATGAGTTATGAGGGTAATGCCAAGGCTGGAGTCCAGGGTGTAAAGCCAAACTGAAGGACACAGGCCAGGTCTAGAGTCTGAAAACAAAGGCAAGAACAAAGCTGAAGAGATGCAAAGCAGACAGAAGGCAGTGTCAGGAGAAATCCTGTCTAATGGTGATGTCTGTGGTTTGGCTTCAAATCAAGAAAAGGGAAATAGGTGGGGATAAAATCAAAGGGAAAGGTATCTCTTAAATCAGAACATCATAATTCAGCCAGGGTGTATTAGTTGCTTCTAACTGGAAGCCATTTGAACTCCGTCTTGTTTTTCAAGCTTCCCAGAGCCAGGCAAATTCCACAGCATTTTGTGACTTCAGCCCGGCTCTAGGCACTCTAGGGGGAGGATGGAGCATTGCTATGTGATCTGCTTCTTTTCCTTGTGCTCAAAAAAACAGGCTGGAAATAAAATCAAATTCACAATCAAAGAAATTATAGTTTCTGTCCCTCTCCTTATTTGCCCCTCTTCAAAGCTTTCCATCCACCTGATTATTTTTGTGAGTCTCTCAGAGGCCTGTTGCACAGGTTCATTAACAGAATCCTTTAACCTCCCTAGAGGCTTCTACCACCAGCTCCCTGGGGTGATAATCTCCTGCCAACGCTTCTGATGCCCATAACAAAGGCATTGATGCATTGAGGTAGCTGCTGCTGCTCCCGTCACTTAGCTGCCTCCTACCCAACTGAAACTACTAAAGCCAATGCTTTTGATGTGGCCTTGTGTATTTAATGCCCCACAGAGATTTCAGTGAAACAGTCCTTTAAATTAGTACTTACTCTTACAAAGCTCTCTCTACTTAGAACTCACGTATGAGACTTGGGGGTTGGATCAGAAGATTCCTGGTAGGCATTATTTTGATTGATTTGTTTGTTTGTTTGCTTCTGGTCTTAGAAAACTTTCCTGTTCTCCTTCATTTGGTTATAGACTCTACTTCCGACCTTAAAGATAAGTATATGAACTAGACTTGGCCAGTGACAGACTACACATTCTCCTAACAACAGTGACTGGACCAAACGATGAATATATGACTAAGAGAGACCAATCAGAATTGCATTAGATCCAAGGACACTGGGAGATAAGAAAGATCTTTCCTAAACTGTGGCTGATGAAAGACATGTTGTAGGGATATACAGTCAACACCAGGACAGAGTGAAATACCTGGGAAAAGAGATCCAGGAAAGAGCAAAAGGAAATAGTTACCCAGAGAATTCTGGTTCCTTTTTGTATTCCATTCTTTGTCATCTTTCATACCAATCCAGTCGTTTCATTCTAAAGCTCTGTTGAATTAAGTTGCTATTATTTTTTAATGTTCTGAATAATTGCAACCTGAAAGTTCTACTCAAAATCTTTCCTTCCTTTCAACCTGAGGTATGAGAGAAAACCATAGATTTCCATCCTTTCTTCAATTTAGAGGAAATCTTCCCTGAGAGTCTCCTTAGGTTTCTAAGCAAATAGTTCCCCAATAGACTCACACCCTACACTCTCCACATAGATGTCTACAAGAAGCATATTAACCCTAGGGTGAATAAAATTTAGGCTTCCAAACCCTATCCACATAAACATTCATTTGACAAGTATTCATAGAGCTCATACTATGCTTCAGACATAGTACTAGGAAGTGATACACAGAACTGAATAAAATAGACCATACTTCTGCCCTTATGAAGCTTGCATTCTAATGAGAAATAGATTACAAATGATTACATGTATAATACAATCATAAGTGCTGAGCATAAAATGGAACAGATTGGTAACACAAAGAAAGTACTGGAGCATGGGTGTTGTTTTAGGCAGGACGATCTGTGAAGGCCTTGTGTGGAATACACAGACTAGAAGTGGAATCAGAAGTATTTGGGGCAGGGATAGTACAGGCTAAAGAGCTAGAGAATGTAAAGGCCTGAGGTTCTTGTTTGAAACAGCAAGGGAGGCCAATAAATTGAAGTGAGCGAAAGGAAGAATGATAAGAAATTAGGTCAGAGAGGTAGCTAAGGGTCAATCTGCAGAAGGCCTTTGACTTTGGGCTAAGCCCTTTAAACTATTTTCTAATTATGATGGAAAGTCATTAATGTGTTTCCATTGATCTGGGGACAGACAGTATTAGATTTACCTTTCAAGGGCCTTTTTCTGGGCTACTATATGGGGAATCAACTGTAGGGGTTAAAGAGTAGAGGTAGGGCGAGCTTGTATTAGTCCAAGAAAAAAAGGATGACACATAAGCTTGAGAGAGCAGTAGAGGTAGAAAACAGTGGGCAGATTCAGTTCCAAAATCTAAACTTAGATCTTCATGGTAAAGCTAGTTACAGCTAATACAATTTATTCATGCATTGGATGTAGAGTGTGTGAGAGAGTCAAGTGCGACTACAAGTGTGTGGCCTGAGCAATTAGGTGAATTGCAATGACATATATTGAAGTGGTGAAGAATAGGAGAAGAATAGGTTCGGAGATTGTAGAAATCACAAGTTTCATTTGGTATCTGGTGAGCTTGAGATGGCTATTAAACATCCAATAGGAAGGCTAGTGCTTGCAGTTCACATCTATAATCCTAGCTACTCAGGAAGCTGAGATATGGGAACTGAAGTTCAGAGCCACCCTTGACCAAAAAAAAAATCAAGGTTTGACTCCAGCCTGGGGCAGAAAAGTTCATGAGACTCTTATCTCCAATTAACTAGCAAAAACATTAGGCTGGAGGTGTGGCTCAAGTGGTGAAATGCCAGCCTTGAGTGAAAAAGTTGGTCTGGAGTTCAAGCCTGGGCTAACATACACACACACAGACACACAGACACACACACACACACAGACACACACAGACACACAGACACACACACACACATACATATGATGAAGCTAGGAAAAAAGGAAATAGATGTCATACCAAGGATTCCAAGCAGTTAGGGTAAAACTATACCCAGGTAGAGCCCATCACACTGCCAATAATTGAAAGAAAGCAAATGGATTTCTCTTCTCATTTCTACTATTTCCCCAAAAAGGAGCCTGCCAAAATTACAAGGTGTAGTAATAGGAAGGGGTTCTGTAATTACAAATCAGGTGAAGAGGCGGTAGCAGAAAAATCCCCCAAGGCATGCTAAGAGAGCACCAGTGTGTCATGTTGAGAACATAAGATATAAGAGAATATAATGAGAGTATAAGATATAAGAGAATAGCAGGCATCTCTCACATATTCTGGTTTTTTTTTTTTTGGGGGGGGGGGGGGTCCAGTCATGGGGCCTGAACTCTGGGCCTGGGCGCTGTCCCTCAGCTCTTCAGCTCAAGGCTAGCGCTCTACCACTGGAGCCACAGCGCCACTCCCGGCTTTTTTTTTCTGCTTATGTGGTGCTGAGGAATCGAACCCAGGGCCTCATGCATGCAAGGCAAGCGCTCTACCACTGAGCCACCTTCCCAGCCCCTCTCACATATTCTGTACTGAGGTCAGTCTTTGGTCAGAACTTCCTCTCCCTGCCCCCACCACCTACAGGATAGGAGGAGCTTCCCATGTCTCCATTCAGCATTGGAACTAGGTGGGAATGAAATAAGTGGCAATGAATGACTCTTCAACCAAGAGACCCACTTTAGAAAAGAAAGTTCTCAGAGGCCATGGAGATGGGACTAGGAAGAGCAGTTCCCTCATTGGCTGCAAGAGGGGAGAAGTGCTCTGCTGAGTGTAGAACAGAGGCTGTGTGCTCTCTTTGGAAATGAGGATGCAGGGCATAGTGAAGGTTTGACAGGAAAAACCTAAATGCTCTATTGACTCGTGTTGCTTGGAATATGCAATTTAAAATGGACATAAAGAGTTTGTTGTGCATTTTTCTGAACTGCATGCATCTATGGATGAACAACTAACAGGATATTTAAAACTTATTCATTATCTTCATGAAGTTGTACAACTCAAAGTATCAGTTTATGAGTACAGTGCATCTTGATCAATGTCACCCATTTCATCATCCCCTCTTCTATCCTAACTCCACCCCTCCACTCAGTTACCTGGCTGCATTTTCCCATATGTACATTGAATTTTATGACTTTATTTGTCCACCATTCTTCTCTCAATTCATCTGATTCTCATCCCCTTACCCTTACTCACTTCAGACAAGACATGTTTCAGCTTCTTGGTATTCATTTTGTTAAGCTGTCTGTTAATTGTTCCAAAGGATTCCACTGCAGAAGCCCACCTTATATATTCCATGGTTTAGTCTGTTTGATCATATGTCTATGCATATGTGTTTTCATATGTGCTTATATTACAGATCTAACTTCCAACTCATGTCTATAATCTTAGCTACTCAGGAGGCCTAAGATGTTAGGATTGTGGTTCACAGCCAGCCTGGGCAGGAAAGTCTGTAAGTCTCTTTTCTCTAATTAACGACCAAAAAGCCAAACATGGAGCTATGGCTCAAGTAGTAGAGTGCTAGTCTTGAGAAAAAAAAAACAAACTCAAAGACAGCACTCAGGCCCTGAGTTCAAGCCCCCAGACTGGCATAACAAGAAAATAAACAAATACAAAGATCTAACTTCTACATATGAGATAAAATAGATACCTTTTATCTCTCTGAGCTTGACTTACATCAGTCAAAATCACAGGCTGCTTTGTTTTTTTTTTTTGAGGGGGGGTTCCTGTCATGGGGCCTGAACTCTGGGACTGCACACTGTCCCTCAGCTCTTCAGCTCAAGGCTAGCACTCTACCACTTGAGCCACAGTGCCACTTCCGGCTTTTTTCTTTTTGCTTATGTGGTGCTGAGGAATCGAACCCAGGGCCTCACACATGCAAGGCAAGCGCTCTACCAGTGAGCCACCTTCCCAGCCCCAATGCTTTTTCCTTTTAGTGCCAGTTCTGGGCTTGAACTCACAGCCTGGGCACTGTCCCTGAGCTTTGTTGCTCAGGACTAGTGCTCTACTAGTTGAACCACAGCTCCACTTTCAGCTTTTTAGTGGTTAATTGGAGATAAGAGTCTCATGTGCTTTCTTGCCCAGTCTAACTTCAAACAGTGATCCTCATATCTCAGTCTCCTAAGTAGCTAAGATGATAGCCGTGAGCTACTGGTGTCCAATTTCACAGGCTGTTTTAATCACCTTCTACCTTCCAACTGAAATAATACAAGCCTTTTGGGCACACTGAAAGTGAAGTCTTTAAGGGCAGGGACTAGTGTTATGCTAACTGGCTCAAACTAAGCACTCAATAAGTGCTTGTTGAATTTTTTCATAGCTTCTAAAAGAATAATTCAAATAGGCTGTAGGGAGAGTCAAAGGGAAGGAACAAGATTAAGCAGAATAAGAAGAAGCAGAGAAACAAATTGCAGATATGAAGGGTAGCAATTCTGTGCACTTGAGGGGAGAAAACGATGCAATACGAGGAGAGAAATACAGGAGGAGACACATTAGAGATACGCGTTATCATTAGAAAAGAAAGGTAGAATGGGGGACATTTTTGGCTGTCAGCTTTTCTGCCTGATCCCTGCCAACAGAGTATGCAGCTTTCTTGATGAAGAGCTTTTCTTGGCTTTGGGCAACAATAGAGTGAGCATAGATGAAAACTCAGTTTCAGCATTCAGAGTCACAAGCAGCCAGACAGTGGGAACAGTAGCCAGCTTTAATCAATGCAGAATTGATTTATAATTTAGTGATTTTGTGTTTCTAAGTAAGATAACATAAGAGGACAACAAGGAGAGTGGGCAGCTCCAAGATTCATTCTGCCATATCGCTGAAAGCAGAACCTGTAGTATGGGGAAAGGGTGACTTGGAAAAAGGGCACAGCAGAGAGGTAAAAGAAAGGGCAGGGGCCTTTAAAGGCAAGGCCAGGAAGGTAAGAGACAAATACCAAACAAAGGATAGGCCCATAAAGCTGAAATTGATGGGTGAATGGATGAGGACATTGAAAAGATCTTTAAGATGCTTCAGAGAATGTAAGAATGAAAATCAAACAGAAATGTAAGATGCAGCATTTGACCTAACAAGTAGCCCATGTAAGCTAGATATGATATGGTAGAATGAAGGGTGTGCTGGGTTGGAGTGCTTCCTCAAAGCTTGCTGCCTGGTGTGTAAATCAAGGATGGGAATTCTGTGGCTCCCAAGGTAACACAATCTGTAGAAAGGAAAGAAGGCTACAGGCCCTTTCTTTTATATAGAAAACACTGGGCAATTGCAGTGACCAAATGTAGTGTCAAAAGAGTAGCATGGTTATCTCTGTTCTCTCTTGGGCAAGTATCTTTTCTTCTTTCTTTTCTTTCTTTTTTTCTTTTTTGCTTGGTTGGTCATGGGGCTTGAACTCTGGGCCTTGGCACTGTCCCTCAGCTCTTCAGCTCAAGGCTAGTACTCTACCACTTGAACCACAGCGCCACTTCTGGTTTTCTGGGGGTTAATTGGAGATAAGAATCTCATGGACTTTCCTGCCTGGGCTGGCTTCAAACCATGATCCTCAGGTCTCAGCCTCCTGAGTAGCTAGGATTATATGCATGAGCCACCAGTGCCCAGCCTGGGCAAGTATCTTTGAGTTCTTTTGTTTTGTGGTGGTACTAGGACATGAATTCAGAGCATAGCACTCTAACTGATCTTTCTTGCTTATGGCTGGTGCTCTACTACCTGAGTAATGCCTCCAGCTCATTTTTTGCTAGTTAACAGGAGATAAGAGTCGAGAGGACTATTTTTTTTGCCCAAGCTGGTTTCAAAACCATAATCCTCTAGGTCTCAGCTTTTCTAGTGGCTAGGATTTCAGGCATAAGTCACTGGTACCTGGCTAATTTGATCTGTGACCCTTGGTTTCCTTGTCCATAAAATGGGAGCAATAAAAGCTGAATCTCAGTGTTGTGAGAGGATAAACAATACACATAGAAGTCACTCAGTTACTATTACCCCTACTACTTTTTCTACTATTATACAGTAGTATATGGTATGAATTTTTTACTTAAAATGAGGGCAGATGAGTAGAGAGAAGGGTTGATGAATACACTTATAATATTCAATGTGGATGTGTGAAAATGGAACTATGTAGTTTGAGGGTATGGATGAGATTGGAAAAGATGGGTGAGAATGATGGAAGGGGTGACGATGAAGATGCATTTTACTCATAAACTGACATATTGAAGTTCTTTTGCGCAACTACTTAAAGATAATAAAAAATAAAATAAGAGAAGAGAAAATGAACAAACAAAACAAAACATACTATTAGGGATTTTCCTACCTCTAGTAAATTCATTTTTGTGAGTATATGTTGGTTCTAGGGTTTGAATTCAGGGCCTGAACTTTTCTGTTCAAGGCTAGTACTCTACCACTTGAGCCATAACTCCACTTCTTACTTTTTTGGTAACTAATTGGAAATAAGAGTCTCACAAACTTTCCTGCCCAGGCTGATTTTGAACTGCAATTCTCAGCTTGCAGCCTCTTGGGCAGCTAAGATTGTAGGCATGTGCCACTGATGCCTGTCTTCCAAAATTTTTCTTGTTAAGGCAAGATAATTGAGTGAACCAAAGGAGGAATAGTGAAAGGCATGATCTTAGCTCTAGATGTCTTCCAGATGGAAGTGCATAGGTAGAACAGATTTGGGGCAGGAATAAGCATATGTTAAATAAGGGGAAGGAGAGAGCAGATGGAGAAAGGATAGAGATCCGCTTAGTTTGTTGAAAAATGATCTTTTGGAGGTAGTGGGGTTTTAACTCATGTCCTTGAGCTTGCTGGATAACTGCTCTACCAATTGAGCCATGCCTGCAGGTATTTTTTTTGCATTTAGTTTATTTTTCATCTAGAGTCTTACCTTTTTTTTTTTTTTCCTGAGGTTGGCTTCCAGGATGATCTTTACCTCTTGAGTATCTGGGATAACAGACATGAGTCACCACACCTGGCATGGAAAGTGATTTGATCACTTTTGGAAAGGTGTTTAGTAACAGAAAATGACCTGGAAATGGACTGAGTATTCTAGCTCTTTTATAATTATAAGTACCATAAATCAGCCCTCCCTGGAGCTCCTAAACTACTAGTCTCTCCCCTATTCAAAAAGTAGCAGCAACAACAAAAGCCAGGCACCTGTGCCTCACACCTGTAATCTTAACTACCAACAGGCTGAGATCTGAGGATAATGATTCAAAGTCAGCCAGGGTAGGAAAGTCCATGAGCCTCTTATCTCTACTAAAACTACCAAAAAGCCAAAAGTGTAGCTGTGGCTCAACTGGTAGAGCACTAGCCTTGAGCACAAAAGCTCAGGGACAGCACCCAGGCCCAGAATTCCAGCCTCAGAACTGGCAAACAAAAAAGTAACAAAAGCAAAAAAAGGGCTAGGGGCATGACACAAGTGGTAGAGTACATGCCTTGCAAGTACAAAGCCCTGAATTCAAAACTCTAGTACCAAAAACAAGCAAGCAAACAAACAAAGATGCCTAGTTTCTCATCCATGTGCCTCGGGAGACTAGATAATCCCAGCCTTTTCAGTTTTCTCCTTTTGCTTATGTCCCCTCTTAATCCAGTCTCTATGTTATTCAGCTGCCCCAGAGCCTCAAAGCTCAGCTTGGCCACACGTTGATAAAATGTTTGCCTGCTAAAGCTGGGGCAGTTTCTTTTCTTTTCCTTGGTGTGTGTCTTATTTTAGTAACAAGCAACAAGCAATAGAAAGAATGCTCAGACTGAGGGGGAAGAGGACAAGACAGACAATCCTCACAGCTTTGGGAAAGTGTGTTCCTGGGGACAAGGATGAACACCACCCACATAGACATGCATTTTCTCAGTAGTTCTGAAGAGGAAAAGAAATCTTAGGAGGGGGCCAAGTATGGACCAAATGGTAAAAGCTGCCAATAAGTACAGGGCCCCCAGAAGCCCCAAGAGTTGAAAATGAGAACGTAGCAGTGCTAAGGACTGCCTCCCCCTGCATTCCAGGGCACAGACTGATGGTCTGGCTTAGCCTGGGGACAGTGCTCTGAGAGTCCCTAGGAAGAGGACCCATTGTCTTACTTGCAGGGCCCAGTGCAAAATGAAATATGAGATCCTTAAAAGTTACTATGAATTTCACTGGACGTCAGTGGCTCATGCCTGTAAACCTAGCAACTCCAGGAGGCTGAGGTTTGAGGATCACAGTTCAAAGACACTCTATAGAAGGAAAGTCCACAAGACTCTTATCTCCAATTAACTACTAAAAAGCTGGAAGTAGAGCTGTGGCTCGTGTGGTAGAGCACTAGCCTTGAGCAAAAAGCCAGGGACTGCAGCTAGGCCCCAAGTTCCAGCTCCAGGACCAGTAAAAAAAAGTACTATGAATTTCAAGACATCAGAAAATTTAGCTACACTCACAAAGATTTTTGAATGTTGTTTGTCCCCTACAGCACAGTGGCTCCTGCTTGTGAGGCGAGGCCTGCCTAGGAACATTTTTAAGTGAATCCTCAAATATAACTTCATTATTTTATTTAGCGAATTAAATGCAAGGACTAGAATAACTTTAGGGGTATTATATTATGAGTTTCTGTTTTATGAATTTTAGAACTTCTGTTATGATTTCATATTATATTGTCTCTATTATATTAGAGACAATATAATAGGGTTATGATAGCAGCAAATGAAGAAAAAGTATTAGTGTCTTTTGCAGATTTGTGGGAAAGCCAAGTATCTATCCTTTAAACCGGAGATGTTTTCTATTTTCTTTTCGTTTCCCTAACCCCATGTGATTTTAACTGAAGCTCTGTAAAATGGAGAGAAATAAAAAAGGCAAGGAAAGCTGTTTTCAGGACTCTCCTCCTCCCAGCCTCTTATTGCTCTAAATGTCCTCATTCTGGGCTTTTCTCCCAGCTCCCCTCCCTCCCAAATCTTTCCCTGAGCTCTTTAATGTTCTTTCCGCTTATTTGTCACCCCTTGTGGCAGCTATTAAACCAAATCCTTACTTTGAGAATTTGTAATTAAAGGGAAAGAATTAAGCATTTATCCTGCCTTTCCAGTAGAACTATATTTCAGTATAATCAAATAGCTACAGTTTTACTCTTTACTTATTTAACACTTACATAGCACCATGCAGCAGGCCTTATTCTGATTGCGTTGCCAACATTGCTTCTTTTAAGTCTCATAACAACTACACTTTACAGAGAAGGAAACTGAGGCAGTGTAGGACTAGCAAGAAATGAGGCCAGGATGGGCAATCAGTTTGTTGCCAGTACCATGCTCTTCCCTATTCCCTGGGTTGCCCTGTTTGAACAAGGCAACGTCTATTTTGCTGGACAATACTGGCTAATAAATATAGACAGAGGGATAAAATTTTTAAATTCTTCATAGGGGAGGAGATATAGCTCAATGGTAAAGTACTTGCCTACCATACATGATCTGGGTTTGATCCTCAGCATGGCAAAAAAAAAAAAGAGAAAAAAAACATTTTTTCAGCCTATCATGAATTCAGATAAGAAGCATGATTTAGACAAGAATTGTCAAATGAATTATTACTAAATGAGATTAAAACTGTGAGGTAAATGATTGATGAGGAACAGGACATTTGCATGGTGCCAAAAGTAACAGCAGCACAGGCTGCTTCCTGTATGTAAGGAGGAAAAGTCAACTATGCAATGAATGTGGATGTCATCATGGTGAACCTGTGTCTATCCCAGTGTTATTAGCTGGGGCAACCAGATACCTTGGTCTCCTGACTTCCACCTGTAAGGCCATGTTGATGTAGCTAAATATTTGACTTCAATATATCAAGCCTTCAGGCCTCACACCTAGTTTCTATGGAACTGTCAAGGTTAAAGAATATGGCAAATAACCCTACAAGAAACCTCTAAATAGTCCAAAAATATTGACCATTCTGAGTTGGTTTCTTCAATAGTGTGGAGAGCTGTGGGAGCCGCGACCAAAGACGGCGCGGCCGTAAGGCGCGGCTTTGCCGCCGCATGGCGTGACTGCCACCAAAGATGGCGCTGGCTCCCGCCTTCCGTCTTCCCGGTGACGAGTGCTCTCTGTAAAAAACAACTCCTTATATGGCTATGACTTGGCTCCTAGTTTGCTTCCATGTTTGCAGCCCTATCGGTATATGCCACGTGGCGCTTCGGGATTGGCCATCCAGGAGTCTTATAACCGGAGCTCGGGGGCAGAGGGAAGGAGAAGCGGGCAGAAGAAGCTAGAGAGAAGATGTTGTAAAAGGTCCTGAATAAACCGCCTGAAAGAAGAACCTGTTGTCGCGTCATCATTGCGGGTCGAGGCAGTCGCGACACAATAGACCCATGTAATGCAAAAGAGAAAAACAATAGTCTCAAGTTCTAGAAATTTAAGGGATATAACAAGTGGAAGCATGCTTTTGAACTGAATACTAACTAGAATGAACCAGATGTAAAGAATATTTCTGGAATAATGAGGAAATTTTAATATGATTCGAACAGTATCAAACATTAAGGAATGTGCACATTGACTAATAAGATCACCTTTTAAATTCCCATTCTAAAATTGGTTTGGGTTTTCACTCTCACTCTCTTCCCAGAATGGCTTATCTACTTTGTCCTGACTGAATCTGGCTCTGTCCTTTGCATATGGCATCCTGTGATAGATACTGCTGCTGTTCCACCAATAGTCCTTGATTAGGCTGATAAGGATCATTTCTCTCCATGCCAGCTGCTGGCCTTCCAACTATTAGCACCTGTGTCTCATCCTGGACGCTTTTCTATGGCTTCCAGAGCCCTCTGTGACTATACTCATAGGAAGCCAAAAATTAGAAGAGATTAACTAATTCCCTAGGGCAGCTCTGAAGGAATGGCTAACAGGAATTGGATATCCTTCAGATGGGTTAACTCTGAGATGCATGTTCTACACAACTTCCTAGCATGATTAAGCTCCAGTTACACAGGGTGGTAATTTGCTTTAAAACATATTGCTTTAAAGCTAGCTGCAGTGACACATGCCTAGTATCTTAACTACATGGGAGGTGGAGGTTAGGAGGAGCATGGTTTGGTGCCAGCCTGAGCAGAAAAAAAAAATTAGTGACACCCTCTCTCCCTGTCTGAACTAACATGCCAGAATTGGTGTGGTGTGTATCTATCCTCTAAGCTAGTCTAGAGGTTATAAGTAAGAGGATAGTCCAGGAATAACTCAGACAAAAAATAAGAGATCCTTTTGTAAAAGTAACTGAAGTGAAAAAGGATGGTGTTGCTTAAGTAGAGTGTCTGCCAAGCAAGCGTGAGGCTCTTTGTTCAAGCTCCAATACTGCAGAAACTCCCCACATCTCTCTATTGGCTTTCTTCCCCCTACTTTGTCTCACTCCTGACATCTCATAAGTATTGCCTATGATCACCTCCCAAGCAGACTGTGTGACTCAGCTTTATTCTATGTGCCAGTCCTGGGGCTTGAACTCAGGTCCTGTGCGCTGTCCCTGAGTTTTTGTGCTCAAGGCTAGTGCTCTACCACTTGAGCCACAGCTCTACTTCTGGCTTTTTGTGGTTAATTGGCAATGCAAGTCTCATGTCTCGTGGACTTAACATGATCCTCAGAGCTCAGATTCCAGAGTAGCGAGGATTACAGGTATGAACCACTGGCACTTGGCTGAGTCTGTTTTGGGACAATCTAGACAAAAAGTTTTCCTCTGGAGCTCTCTTTTGTGTGAATTGTTCTTTTCCTATTAGTCTAAGCAAGAGGATTTCCCTAGGTTCCCGCTTTCACTTTCACAAGGCTGTTCTTTTTCTTCAAGGCTCACACCATGTACCTATATGCCTTCTTGTTATTGCCATTTATCAGCATACTGTACACTCCTCTGCAGCCTCAGAAGAGTCTTAAGGCACCTCTCCACCCCAAATCCTATATTAGCTTGTGGGTCTCATGCATCTTATTTTCAGCTCTGCTCCATTTCAGTCAATGCTTAGGTCACCCTGCAGACCTCAACATCACCCCCAACTGTGAAATTCTGGAACTCCCACTTCCATTTTTAGAACACAGGATCCTACTATTCCAGCTCTTTACTCTGCATCGCCTGCACTACCAGCCTCTGCCTAAGATTAGTCTGCCCTCCATGTTTTCTACTTCAGGATTGCAGAAGATTGCCATACTTTTACAATGCTGGCTTGGTCTCTGGCCACAGATGAACTCTCACTTCTTACATTCTTCTTATTGGTTTTTTGTTGTTGTTGTTGTTGTATGGTTTTGCTGGTCCTAAGGCTTGAACTCTGAGCCTGTGTGCTGTCGTTGGGCTCCTTTTGCTCAAGGCTAGTGTTCTACCACTGAGTCACACTGCCACTTCTGGCTTTTTCTGTCATTAATTGAAGAGTCTCATGGACTTTCCTACCTGGTTTGGCTTTGAACCATGATCCTCAGATCCCAGCCTTCTCAGTAGCTTACAGATGTGAGCTACCAGTGCCTGGCTTTCTGTTACTGTTGGCTGTCTTCCTCTCCACAATAATGTTCTAGACCCTTTTCTAGATCCCTTTTCAGTTTCCATCTTGCCTCTGACCTTTGGATCTGTAACCTCTCACTTAAAAAAATAAAGCAAGCCAGGCACTGGTGACTCACACCTATAATCCTAGCTATTCACAAGGCTGAGATCTGAAGATAGTGCTTCAAAGCCAGCCCAGGTATGAGACTCTTATCTTCAATTAATCTCCAGAAAACTGAAGTGGAGCTGTAGCTCAAAGCCATAAAGCACTTACCTAAACTAAAGAGCTCAGGGATAGCCCCCAGACTCTTGAGTTCAAGCTCTACTACCAACAAAAAGAAAAGAAAAGAAAAAAAGCTGCCTTTTGCCATCTAATGGTTCTACCCTTCTTCGGTATATTACATCATTTCACTTACCTTTCCTTGGACAACTTCAACTCTGGATCTAGTCATGGTTTCATGGTCCTACTAAGGAACATCCCACTCCATTCCTTCCCCAGCACTTTTTTTTAATCCCTCTCAGTCATTGAGAGCAGTTTAAGACAACTCCTATTTCTTTAGTTTGTCATTTGTGAGCTCACTGGCAAGCATACTGCCAGAAAATATGCTAGGTATGGGGCTGTTATCACAAGAAAAACCTTGAGGACAAGGGCCATGCCCAAATGATACAGTGAGTTGAGAAGTGCCTTGGTATTGGTAGACTTTGAAAAACAGGGTCACAGTATCCTCCCAAGCCTGAGACCTCTGATCTTTATCTGTTAGTGAAACAAACTTTCTAGTTTAAGCCACAGTTATTTTGAACCTTGTTGATCTTAAATGACCCTAATCCTAGTTGATTCAAATGAGATTCAGTGAAAAAGTATGAGATGGCTTTGAAAGGAGATAGTTTATCCGACCTGCAATAGAAGGCAGATAAGTGGATAATGTACTGGAGTATAGTGAGACGCTTCTCATCTTAAGTACTTCTGTTGTCTCAATGAGGTGGGAGGTAAGATGATTATCTGAGAAGGAAGACGGTGGATGGCTAGATGTAGATGACGGAACATAGCTTTGTGGTGTTAGGAATGTAACTCAGGACATTGGGAATGATAGGGAAGTGTTCCACCTCTAAGCTGTATTCCCAGGCAGAGTACACTCCTCAATATCTGCAAGAATGGGAAAAATCTTGGACACCTGTGAGAAACTCTTTCTGGAGCTGAATTCTTTCCCTCCTTTCTGGCTGCCCTGTTCTCTTGGATTCTTGATCTTATGACAGCTTTTCACACTTGCTTTTCTACAAAGGTCCCTGATTCTGATAGTTCATGGTCTCCACACTGTATCTCTAAAACTACGACTCTCTTAGCACCCATCCCAGCCCCAATCTAGCCATTTACAATTCTGATTTGCTGTGCTTTCCTTCTCCACTCTTGTCCCACTTTCCAATTCGTCTATCATTCATGGACCAGCTCATTCTCTTTTCTTTAGGAAGCTTTTGTTAACGATTTCTATCTACCTTGAGTTTAAAATTATTTTGTGACTGAGTTGATTGCTGCCTGTGAATATCCACTCATAAGAATCCATACATTGATGATCTGTACCACATAGTTAAACACTTGTAACATATGGTTCCTTCTAGTATAGTAAATGTGACATATGGGAGTTTCTTCCTATTCCCCTTGCTCTCCACTTTTTCCCTTGCACCTTACCTCTTTACTACCAGACGGGCCTTTTGTAAACAAAGAGGCAGAGTTGTTCCCTCTCCTCAGTGAAGCATTGGAGTCTTGCTTCCATGTGACCTCAATACTAGAAAGTGAGGTTTATGTTAGACATGCCTTGGATTGAAGAATATAAAGGATCAACCATTTACATCAGACTCAGTCTCTAGTAGCTGAGTAGAAATGTACATACATAAGATGCTGGGGCAGTTATTTATAGTGGTAAAACAAATAAATAAATCAGAAACCACTCAAATTACCATGTATAGCAGAATGGATAATTAAGTTCTGGTCTTTGTACACTAGAATATTTCACTGCAGTGAAAATAAGAAGAGTATAGCTAAATGTATCAATATAACTGAGCCTTAAAAACAGTATTGAATGATAAAAAAAAAACAAGTTTCTGAATGATATAAAGAGTATGATACTTTATACAAAATTCCCAAACAAGCAAGATAAATTAAGACTTATTTGGGGAGAGGGGTAACAATTATATGCAAGAAAAAATAAATAAAGCAAAGAAATGGTAAATTAAAAATTCAGTCAAGTGCTGGCCTCTGAAGAGAAGGGGAACGCAATTAAGGGGTACCCAAGAAATGGTTCTATTTTTTAAGTTCAGTTGATTGCTATATGAATGTTCCTTATATTATTATTCCTTAAATGTATATGTGTGTGTGCATGTATACACATACATGTATATCATTTGCTGTCTTGTTTGCATATCCCACAATGAAAAACATTTTATTTGCAATTTTTTTTTTGTTCTGGTACCAGGGCTTGAACTCAGGACTTTCACTTGGGTTGCTTACTCAGCTGACACTCTACCACTTGAGCAACACCTCCATTTGAACTTTTTTTTTATTGGTTAACTTGAGTCTCTTAGACTTTTTTTGTCCGGCTAGTTTCAAACCACAATCCTCTAGGTCTTAGTCTCCTGAGTATGTAGGATTATAGGAATGAGCCACCAGTGCCCAGCTTTTAAATTGCAATTATTTTGGGGTGTGTGCCAGTCCTGAAGCTTGAAGTCAGGCCCTGTGTGCTGTCTCTGAGCTTTTTTTGCTCAAGGCTAGCACTCTACTACTTGCACCACAGCTCCACTCTGGCTTTTTGGTAGTTAGTTGGAAATAAGTTTTTTCTGCCTGGGCCAACTTTGAACCACAAGCCTCATATCTGAGCCACCTGAGTAGCTGGAGATTACAGGAATGACCCACCAGTATCTGACTATTACTCTTTCTTAACCCACCTTCCTCCCTTTTTCTTCCACTTCCCCAATGTCCTCCTTTTACTTTCATGACATTGGTTTTGTTTTGTTTCATTTCATTTCCTAATAGCTTCTATGAGAGAAAACATGCAACATTTGTCTTTGTGGGTGTTAGTGTTGTGCTCACCCTTCCTTGGTCCTCAGCTTCGCCCAGACCTGGGCCCCCTCCCATTCCTGGAGTTCCCTCTGTACAGTTGGCCACTCCTTCTCTCCGCCCAAAATCCACCTGAACTCCCATCTACCTCAATCTTCTCCCCCAGACCCTCCTGCTACCTGGATGGTGATGGAGATTATGTGCTCCCTCTTGGGGGAGATATGGCTCCTCTAATAAACCTTATAATAATCTTTCTCCTGTGCCTGCCTGCCTCTGTATGGTCCCCGGGATGGATGTGTCCCTCCCCCACTTGCGGTGCCATTGTGCCAGGCCACGTGTCTGTTCCTGTTGTCTGCTCTTCACTAAGACTCTTGTTGGCAAAGTTTTATATTTTAAACTGATCACGTGGTTCATTATAATTAGAAAAAGTAATACCGCTAAAATTTCAAAACTTTAAAACGGCCGATTTTAAAATCGAAGCGCGCTGTATAATCTGTGTACAAACATGTCTGTCTGTGTCTATTTGACTATATGTAAGTGGTTATGGTTTCAAGGTTACCAAGTACTCTGTTTACTAAAAAATCTTTGTCAATGGAAATTGTGATTTAATCTAAATTATTTTAAAGTTTTGTGACCTAAGCCAAACAAAAAACGGAGTTTTAAAAGGCCTTGGAGTTAGAAAAGATGGTTTCCTTTTCAAAGTAAATGAAATTGGTAGTTAAGTTGGCTGTGATTTATATCATTCCTATGTCCATCTATGCTAAGAGTTAAATATTGTACCTCTGACCATGGCTAGTAAACTAAGGCTAAAGGTTTAATTCTCTGTTTTCTCCCCTGTGTGCCAATCAACTCCCTTTAAGATCAAGGGACCAGAGTGACTATGCCCAGGCACAGTTGCCTAAACCAGTGGCACCAGCCTGCAAAAGCCAGTGTAAACCAAGTCTTTAACCAGTATAGGCAGAATTTTGTAGGTAACCAATGGGAGGTGCGACAGTCCATACACGCTGAGAGATGCCCCAGCCTCACTCAGACTCTGACCTTCTTTCATCACACTTGATCAAAAGCCTGCTAACTTGAGGTAAAACACAAGCCACTTTAGATATTTGGTTCTGTAAATGTTAATCCCCACAAGTGAGACAATAAGAGGTGTATAAACAAAGGATATAAGTTGACTTCCGTACTATTTTACAATTGTGTATAAATTCTACTAAAGGTAACTCAGACTGGAAAAAATGGCCACTCTTTCCATTTACTGCGCAGCCCGCTGGGCAGCCTTGAGATAAAGAGGCATTTAAGTGCAAATTAACTTTACAAAAAGGGATTAAAATGAATGTCCCACTTTGTAAAAATTTGGGAAGTTGTAGGGAGTGGCTGGCCTCCCAGACAAAAGTTTAAAAGATAAAATTGACCTAAAAGTTTATTTCAAAGTTAAAAAAAAAGATAAATTAGGATTATTCCTGTTTGCCCTTAAAGTTTTTTTGTAACAGTTTCCAGCAGGGCCACAGTAAAAGACAGGATGTTTGTCAAATATAACTTAACAAGTTCCAGGTAAAACCATGCTTATAAAACTACTTCCAATGACCATTTTTGTTGCTTTTAATTGGAGTGTAAGTGGCCATTTGTAAAAACTCATTGATCTGGGAACTGCAGTTCAAAGCCAGCCCGGGCAGACAAAAGTCCTTGTGAGATCGTCATCTCTGATCTGCCAGCAGAATGCTCAAAAGCCGAGTTGCTTCGAAGCTTAAAGTGGCGAGTGCTATCCCTGAGCTGGAGAGCTGAGGGACAGCACTTAAACCTTGAATTCAAGTCTAGCAACTGACCAAGGCAAATGCCATAGGTGCATTTATCCCAACACAAAAAGGCACCCCGGGGATCCCGACAATGTTCAAACATCCAGAGGTAATTACAAGCAATTACTTAGATGACAAAAATGGTATCAGATTCTGAGTTACTTAAGCTTGGCCCTCCAAAAAATTGATCAAGCCAGGAGGTCATGGAAAGATAGTTTGTAAACATGCCTAACACCCATGTTGGTCTAACTGGGAAAACTTGCCAGTCATCTGTGATACCAGTAAAATCTAAGGTTGTAAAATGTAGAAAGTAATTTAAATTCCAAACCCCCTGTATCTGCTCAAAGTCCTAATTGACAGTAAATTTTGAGCTGGTTAAATTCATCTGTTAAAAAGCATGTAGAGCTGAGATTGTGTCCCTATTGAGATTTGCCTAAAGGCCTACATAGGTAGGTATTGTTAGGGCCACTAGAAATCAGGTTCCTCTGCCAGCCAGAAAATGCTTTTATACACCAGGGTGTTAAACAGGCCATGCTGCTGTAGCCCAAGAAAAGGCCTGTACATTTGTTAAAGGTTAAATGTATATAAACCACTTTAAACAGGCTGCCCAGAGGCTGTAGGCAGTACTTAGAGTACCAATCAGTCCCAGTTTAAAAAACAGCTACTGGGTTTTCTTAAAAAAAAAACACAACTGACAAGTAATTGTTAGTCAATTGTTAACAAGTTATAGGTAACCTCTATCTCATTGATCTCCTTGTTGCTTTAATTAGAAATAAAAGGGATTTTGTGACAAAGACTTCTTTTGCCACAGTTCAAAGCCATCCAGAGCACAAAGAATCCCTCTAAATCTCCATCTCCCAGCTAATCAGCACAGAGCCAGGCTGGAGGCATGGCTCAAGACTCACCTCTAAGTATCCAGCTGAAGGCTGAAAGTGGCATTGTGATTCTTAAGTGGTAGAACTAGCCTCGAGCAGAAGTGCCCAGGGACATTGCCCAGGCCTTGAGTCCAAACCGTAAATGCCAACTGGGACAAGCTATCCCAGCAATGGATGCTGAGACACCCGCCAGGACAAAGTCAGTCCTGACAATGGAAAACCATGGAGAGGAGTAAGAGGATATGACTAAATGGAGGCACTTTATGCTTGTCCTTTCAAAATAAATCAGAGCTGGGAGATCAAGAGAAATAGTTGCTTGCCCACCTAATGTCTATACCTGTCTACTTTCTAACTGGACAAAAAGTTAGTCTTGCCTTTGTTGCCTGATATTTGTATTTATAGTATTGTATTTGTATTTATAATAGCTTCCCAACCAGTCCGTTATGCTGTCCCCTACCCAGTTACCCAAAAGACCCTAGACACCCCTTTCTGCCTTCTTGCCCCGAGTCCAGTTATTTCACCTTCCCTGTAATGGGTACAACTGGGCTTTATATTCCAAATGATAGGTTTCTGGCCCATGACCAATGTGTGTTCTCCTATGTCATTCATGTTAACTGACCTTGTCACCTTGTCAGCTTTTTGATTAATCTTTTGTCAGCTTTTTGCTTGATCTTTACCAAAGTCTCTTTCAACAGGATAACATCTCCTGCCCAGGATGCCACTTGGAAACAAGTCAAGGCCATCCTGTTCCTTCAGGCAGCCAGAGACATCACTTATACTGCCCTGCCTTGCCTAGCACAGACCCGGACCCTAAAGATCCCAGCTCCAGGGATTCCTTGATGCCCCCAGTCCAGCAGGAAGTACCCAAAAGAGCCCATGACACCCATTGGCTCTGGAACCTTTAAATATTTCTGCTCCCTCCTCCTCAGGTTACTGTGATCCTAAAGCAGAAAAGTCTTACTCCCCCTCCTCCAGGATGCCAGGAGTCAGGTACCATGCTATGTATGTCTCCAATCCAAGACAGACAAGGCAATTTCATATCTTTGATAGCCCCTTCTGGGAATCAATCCTCCAATTGCATATTCCTCTCTTAGGCTGCTAACAACAATTTTTGCCTTAACAGCAATTTTGCAATTTTGCCTTTATTAATTGTGTCTGGCATTTTAGATAACTATTGCCATGGAAAAAGGAGGACCTTTTTTTTTTTGGGTCTGGTCGTGAGGCCTGAACTCTGGGCCTGGGCGCTGTCCCTCAGCTCTTCAGCTCAAGGCTAGCACTCTACCACTTGAGCCACAGCACCACTTCTGGGTTTTTTTCTTTTTTGCTTATGTGGTGCTGAGGAATCAAACCCAGGGCCTCAGGCATGCAAGGCAAGCACTCTACCACTGAGCCACCTTCCCAGCCCCAAAAGGAGGACCTTTTACCAACCACTGCCAAGCAGATGCTTCATAGATGGTACCGGGTTGAGCAACAAAGCAGAGACCACTGATTACTTAGCAGGAAGTAGCTCCAGAAGAAACGACCTCCGCTCATCACCCATCCCCCCCCCCAATCTGGTACCCTCTATTCTTATTAAACAACAGAACAGAGAATTTTAGTGTTATGCTCACCCTTGGTCCTCAGCTCTGCCCAGACCTGGGTCCCCCACCCCATTCCTGGAGTTCCCCTCCAGTTAGCCCCTCCTCTCCGCCCAAAACCCACCTGAACTCCCATCTACCTCAATCCTCTCCCCCAGACCCTCCTGCTACGTGGATGGTGACTGAGGCCATGTGCTACCTCTTGGGGGAGATATGGCTCCTCTAATAAACCTTATAATGATCTTTCTCCTACCTCTGCGTGGTCCTCTGGGATGGATGTGTTGGATCCTCTTTCAGTGGGTATGGGTTATTTCTCCTAACATTGTTTTCCGGCTACATTCATTTTCTAGCAAATGATATAATTTTATTCTTCTCCATGGCTGAGCAAAACTCCATTTACAATGGAAGACTTTAAGTGAAGATTTCTAGGCCTTGCTCATAACCTGAATTACTGCTGGTGAGATCCTATAATCACTGTTTTTATTTGGCACCCCAAGAGGTTCTGAAGCATTTCTGTAAGTAACCCTGTAAGATCTAAAGATCTTCCTACCTTTCCTTGATAGAACGAGGAACCTGGAGCTGAGAAGCGGTTAGCAAAATACTCATAAGGAGGAAAAAGAAATTATGGAAAGATCTCCTTCTTTGTGTCCTATGTATGTCCTTATAGAAGAAAATCAAGGAATTTTTTTTATATCCTCCAACATTTTAATTGTGACTGATTCTAAAAAATAATTTCTAGGACTACCTATATCTACACATCTTCTCCCCCATCCCTTTTTTATCAGTCACTGGGCTTGAACTCAGGGCCTGGGCACCCTCCTTGAGGTCTTTTGCTCAAGGCTAGCACTTTAGTACTTTGAGCCATAGCTCCACTTCCAGTTTTTGAGTGGTTAATTGGAGATCAGAGTCTCACAGGGGCTTTTCTCAGCCTCCTGAGTAGCTAGGATTACAGGCAGGAGCCACTGATTCCCAGCTCTACACATCTTTTAAGAAAAATGTTACATGTGTTTTTTTCAACTTACTACAAAGCTTCACAAAAGCATGTGCATCAGTTTGCTCAGGCTTCTGTAATAAAATCCACAGACTGGTGACATAAATGTAAAAATTTTCTCCCAGTTCTGGAGGCTTGAAGCTTGGGGTTAGGGTATCAGCAGGGTTGGTTTCTTCTGAGACCTTTCCCCTTCGCTTACAGATAACTGTCTTCTCTCTATGCTCACATGGCTGTGTCCATGTGTGTGTGTGTGCGTGTGTGATATGACTCTTCTGTCTATGCCTAATTTCTTATTGTACAAACACTTATCTATATGGGATTAGGGCCCACCTCATTGACTCACATTATAAGTCACCATTTTAAAAGCCCTGTAACTTGTGTTACAGGGCTGGGGAATGGACACATATTAGCCCATAGCAGTATGAAATATACGTATAATTATTTTTATTGGTTTGTTTTATATGACCTTTATATAGCCCTGTATAGAGCTGAGCTCATATTTGCTACCTAATTCACTAATTTGATTGATTGGTTAAAAAAAAAAAATCAGCTTAAAGGTTTGGTGAGGAAGAAACTATACAGCAACCAGTAAAATGGATTCATGTTTCTCTGAGTTGCCTACAGTTGTCTCGCGTTTATCAGATGTGGCTATCCAATCAGTTATTTCAAATTCTAAATAACCCAGGCATTAACTATCCAGGAGACATTCACTCCAAAACATTATAACACATTAAGCTGCTTGAAGCCTGAACTCTTAACAGTTTGACATTTCCTTTAAAAGCTGTTGGAATCCCTCTCTCCAGGAAGCCCAGTAAGGGGGGGAGCCTAGTGTTTTACTTATCCAAGTCTTTGCAGCAATGAATTAAACATGAACATTGAAAAGGAAGGCCTCAAATCTTGCAGCATCTCCTTCTCCCATGCTGAGCTGGCACGTCCCAAGGGCAAGGCCAATCAGCCTCGTCATGGAACGGCGGAGGCAGACAGATTTATTAGAGAGGAGGAAAAAAGCAAAGAAAACCCTTTCCTTGGCAAAGAGCAAGCCTTTGATTTCTCAGCTCATCATCCGAGACAGAGCTGCTGAGATTGTACCTTCAGCTCCCACTGGGCCTGACCTCTGGGGAACTTGCAGCATGTGGGGACTAGGAATGAGGGACAAGAGAGGTATAGTGTGCTTTCAAAAGATGTTGAAGAAAGTCCCAGGGAAAGCTGGCAAGACGTTAGTAATAACTGTCCATCCTGTTTATCACATACTTTTCACTTTACAGAACACATTGACATCTACTACTTCAATTTTGCCCTCACAATAGCCTTAGCAAAGAATCAGACAGAAAATACTTCCCACTCATTATAGATGATGAGCAAGACCATATGAAAGCTGGTTGGTGGTATACCTTGGACTAGAATCCAAGACTGCAGACTCAAAAGTTAGGGCTCTTTCAATTATTCGAAGTGGGATAATTCTTCTTAAGATGTAATCTGGGTCAAGCAAGGTAGTTCTTAATTGTAATCCCAGCTACTCAAGAAGAGATTGAGATAATGGTGGTACAAAGTTAGCCTAGGCAAAGACTAAGACCCCATCTCAACCAATTAAAGCTGGACATGGTGGTTCACACCTCTCCTCCCAGCTGTGCAAATAGACTATTGTTGAGGTCAGGCCAAGTAAAAACATAAGACTATTCAAAATAAAACAAGTTCTGGAGTGCCTCAAGTGGTAGAGTACTTGCCTAGCAATTTCAAGGTCCTGAGTTAAAACCTTATTGCAGAGAGAGAGGAGAGAGAATTAACCTAACAACTCAACTTTTCCAATACCAAGATTTTATATTAGGAGATGAAGAAAATGATTTGCATCATTGACTTTTAGGATTGGAAAGAAACGTTAGAAATCATAAGAAGGGTAAGACTCACAGGTCTGTTTGAATCCTTAATATACTTTTTTTTTGGGTCTGGTTGTGGGGCCTGAACTCTGGGCCTGGGCAGCTCTTCAGCTCAAGGCTAGGGCTCTACCACTTGAGCCACAGTGCCACTCCCGGCTTTTTTCTTTTTGCTTATGTGGTGCTGAGGAATCGGACCCAGGGCCTCAGGCATGCAAGGCAAGCACTCTACCACTGAGCCACCTTCCCAGCCCCAAAAGAATTTTTTTTTTGAGGGGGGTCCAGTCATGGGGCCTGAACTCTGGGCCTGGGCGCTGTCACTCAGCCCTTCAGCTCAAGGCTAGCGCTCTACCACTTGAGCCACAGCGCCACTTCCGGCTTTTTTCTTTTTGCTTATGTGGTGCTGAGGAATTGAACCCAGGGCCTCAGGCATGCAAGGCAAGCGCTCTACCACTGAGCCACCTTCCCAGCCCCTTAATATACTTTGTATAGCCTCCATATTCTAGCCTTGCTTTTGACTTCTGCAATGTGCAGTTGGACTCTTGTACCCAGCTGCTTATCTCTCAAGTCTCCTCACTCTGTAGTCTCTGTTAGTGTCCTATGGTGCAGCGAAAAGAATTCTGAACAGTTCCTGGAACATGCTGGCACTTTGGCAAAAGCAAACAAACCAACCTTTGCCTTTTACCTCACTGAGAAAAAAAATGATGCCACCAGGATTTACCTTTCTAACATCTCACTCCTATCCCAACCACAATGCCCAGTCCATCCACACCCATCCTCTCTCTCCATCTTTGCAGAGTTCTCCTTGTCTAAGGCCAGCACCTATATCTAGGACTTAGATGTAGCCCCTCTAACTTATTCCTGGACCCTGCTTGGTCAGCTGATCCTTATCCTTTCTCTTAATCCAAAAATTCAAGCTGGGTTTGGGAAAAAGCAAAACTAAAAAATAATGTGAACCCGATGCAACTATGAGAAGTTCAAGTTGTCATGTCAAAAACGAACTTTACAACTTTGGTGCAAGGGGGGGGGGGATTGGGGGGGAAGGCTGGGAAGGGATGTGAAGGGTAAACAAAGGAGGAGGCTGCAATGCTAGATAAGAAATGTACTCATTATCTTGCCCATGTAATTGTAACCCCTCTGTACAGTATGTTCACAAAAAATAAAAATAATAAAAAAAATGTGAAAATGGAATGAGGTAAATGGAAGGAATGGGTGGGGTTGGGAGAGATGGGGGAGAATGAGAGAAGAGGTGACATTGATCAAGATGCATTGAACTTACAAACTGACATGTTGAATTGAAATCC
The DNA here is from genome assembly GCF_019054845.1 of Dipodomys spectabilis. Classification (NCBI taxonomy): domain Eukaryota; kingdom Metazoa; phylum Chordata; class Mammalia; order Rodentia; family Heteromyidae; genus Dipodomys; species Dipodomys spectabilis. The sequence goes on from NW_024870809.1 coordinate 6,061,727, forward strand.
CTTAGTACAACTACTTAATGATAATAAAAACATAAAAAAATGAACAAAAAACCCCAAAACAATCAAATAAAGCAAGGCTTCTTTTGGCCCTTGGCACCTTTGGAGATTGCTTCTTATCAAATTTTCCCAGGAAGAGTATCCCCTCATTGGCTACCTCTACCTTCTTCCACTCACTTCCAACCAACTTCAGCCTGGCTCCTAGCTCTCCTGAAATTTCCTAAATAAATACCGTTACTCACATCACTGGTTGCTTCCTCATTGCCAACCCACTTGGTACTACTTAGTTCTTATCAGATCTCTCTACAATTATGGACAATGCTGATCACTTTTTCTTTGAAGCAAAAACCCCAAGCTCACCTGGCTTCCATTGTCCTGTGTTCTTCTGGTAGTACCTTATGTCTCTCCCTTTGAATATGTGTGGGCTCATCTTTTTCCATTTATTCTTTCACTGTTATTTTTCTCCTCTATTGAGCTTAGCCCACTGCTTTTATTGTGTACATGTTTCTCCCTGAGTGATCACATGCTGGTAACTCCTCTTTTACTTGAAAAAGAAAATAGCACCGCTTAAATTATCCTCAGATGACCAGGCTTCAGCTTGAGTCTATATGGACTAAAGTGGCATCTCCCTTAGGTAGTAAAGCTGCTGTGAGAATTGGAAAGTCTGTCTCTCTTTTCCTTGGCTTGGTCATCCACTTTGCCTGCTCCCTTGCTTTGTTTCCACTCCATTCTTCTGTTTCTACTCCCAGCATTCTCTGCTTGCCCTTGGTTTGCATTGCCTTCTTCAGAACTTCAAATGGCGAAGGCAGTCTTTCAGCTTTGACTCTGAATGGTAACTGCCACAACTGCCTGGCATCTCTGTAATTATTAGTTCAAAATTCCGAGAGAACAATTTGAACTAGCCCAGCTCATCTTTTTTACGAGATCAACTCGCTAAATCTTTGGGCTGCCCAGAGTTGGGGACTTACCTTACCATGAAACCTAAGTTTCATCAGTAAAGCCAAGACAAGAGGGGGAACAGGTAGGATGGACTAGGTAGAGCAAACCATGACTGCTTGGCAGCAATCCATGAATGCAGCAAGGTCTCTTAGAGATGGCATGATCATGGCAGGCTATGACTGATATCCTCAGTATAATCTCAAGTCATAGTCTTCAGTTGTTTACATGGGCTCTCTTCAAAGCTTTGGACTTTCAAAACTCCTGTTAGGCCTCTCCCCTTGTTTGTTTCACATGCATGTTCAACTCATGTGTCCAAAAGAAGAATCATCTATTGTCTTCTAGACTCAAACTGTGTTCTGAATTTTCTACTGTACTTTATTGATACCACTATTCTTTTGAATATTTTATTACTTATTATTATTACTACTACATATGTAACCAAGCAGGAAAATCCCAGTATCATTATTGATGTCTCCTTTACACAAATCATTTCTACTCAGTCAATGGCAAAGCCCTGCAAATTTTATCTCCTGATGTTTTCTTGATTTAGTCCTGTCTTTTCCATACCCACTGTTCCAGTTTTAAGCTCTAGAATCTCTCATTTGAGTGACAGCAACAATCTCACAACTAGGTTCCCCTTTTCTGGTTTGACCCTTAATAGCTGACCCCTCCCACTGCTGATAGTGATCTATGTGCTTAAAAGCATCCTAGACTATTCTCACGTCCTGCTTTAGATGTTTTGATAACCCTGTATTGTCTACTGGATAAAGACAAGCTCTTAAAATAACATACAAGGATCTCTTCTTTCTCTGCCTCCATCCCATGTGCATAACAACACTCTTTTTGGGTCTCATCCACACACCATGATGCTACTTACCTCAATGCTTCTGTTTAGGTTGATTCCCCCTCTGCTTTCTATACCTTCTTCTCACTCACTTCGACACACAACCTCTGCTGGGATAACTTCTTTCTCTGTTTCCCATTTGAATAAACAAGTTCTACAGGTTCTCATTATGCCATGGTCTTATTTCTACCATTGTATATTTTTTCCACAAACTATCTGAGCTATTTGAATGGTAGAATGTGGGTGTCACACATCTATATACTTCCAATACTTCACATAGGTCCTGGCATAAAGTAGTGATAATATATGAAAGAAGAAAGGAAAAAGGAAGCCAAAGCAATAATTAGGCAGGCCAGTCAACAAAGGAGAGGAAGGAACAGGGAGGGAAAATAAAAGAGAAATGGAAGAGAGGAGTGGGGGAAGGAGACAGAGAGGGGAATACATTGATGCCATATTGGGTTAAAATGAACTTTACTCTGATCCAACTCAAAGATACTTTCCAGATAGCTGGGACCTAGGACATCACCATTTTTCCTCATCTAGATTAAGAGCATGCAGAGCCATGTCAAGGGCTGAGCATAAGATGCCCTGGAGGTAGTTAGAAATTCAGCTAAAGGATGGTCAGTTGGGTTACTGGTAACAGCTGTAGCAAAAGGGCACCAGACTGTTAGAGGATGAGGACCTGCTGAGCTGCTGGAACCAGAGATATGAGAACAATTAGTTATTTATAACTATAACCAAGCCGTAGGGGCTCAGAGAAGTGAGTGCCTCCAACTGGCTAGGACTCTACTTTCTACATAAGCTGTTCCTTCACACATCTGTGGATAATAGTGCAGTTGCCAGAAGGAAGCAGGAATCCTATCAACCAATCTCAGGGACCTTGGCTTTTAAACCACAAAGAGCAAACACAAATGGGAAGAGCTTTGAAATAAGAGGCTGCAAGGCTAGAGAGTATGACTGAGTGACTTCAATTCAAGGAAGTCAAAACCTAGGTGAAGCAGAAAGAATATGTCTCTATAAGAGTGCTCATCCATCCTCTTATCACCCTCAAATCACTTCCAGGCCAGGCTTACCCATTTCAATTCAGGATGTCAAAAGCCTCTCCATTGCTAGATTGTCCTTATTAATTACCATCAAGTAAGTCAAGACTTGTTTGTTCTTTCTATTAAAATATTCTCTGTGTCCTACTCAGATAACTCTCCCCCTCAAATTAGCATAGTTGTTTCTGAAAACCAGAAGTCTTCAGTAGCTCTATGATGTCCAGCAAATGATGTCTATACAGTTAACCCCAAACCTTCTTTCTGGTTTTGGGGTGTGTGTATGTGTACGCTCGCACGCATGCGCATGCGCGTGTGCAAGTGCGTGTATTCCTGACAATACTGGGGCTTGAATTCAGGACCTGAGTGCTATGCTTAATTTTTCACTCAAGGCTGACACTACCACTTGATCCACAACTCTACATCTGGCTTTTGGGTGGTTAGTTGGAGATAAGAGTCTCACAGAGGTTTCTGCCTGGGCTGGCTTTGAAATGTGATTCTCAGATCACAGCCTTCTGAGTAGCTAGGATTACAGATGTGAGCCACCGACACCCAGTCTAGTTTTTAGCCATCTCCAGTTTGAACTTTTCCCCTTCCTTTTTGGGGTTCCTCAGTTCTCTGAAAGCCCCTCACACTTTCTTGAACCTGGAACCTGCTGATTTAGGGACTTTTCCCACCTGCAATGATCTTCATAGCTCTGTCCCTTCAGCACATGGCAGTGGTAAGTGAGACCATGCTCAGAGTCCAGACCATACCCTCTCATTTACTATCAGTGTGAAGTGGGGCAAGTTAGGTTGTCTCTCCAAGTTTCAGTTTCCTCAAAAGTATGGATGTTCAACGTAGAAGGCATGCCACAACAGTGGGCTTATCTCTAGCCTTAATGTGGTAGCTACACATCCTTTGTCCTTTGTAATACATTATGTTTCTTAATGACAGACTGCTATATCCCTCATAATAGCACCTTGTAAACTGTGGAGTAGGTGAAGTACTAAGAGAGTGAAGGAAGCTAACAGATAAATGAGCTCAACTTTGAAGAAAGAGACATTAGATAAGAGGTGAGGGGCAGAGAGCATAACTCTGGTCAAGCTCTCTATGGCAGAGACCCATATGTTTCAGGCCTGGAAATGGCTCTGAAGTGACTGTAGGCATCCAACAACTGAACTAGAATTCAGTGCTTCTCTCTCATTGGATCCTGGGTTAGTTTGCTAAGGCTGTCATACCAAAAGATCATCAAATGAGTGGCTTAAGCAAACAAAAATGTGTATCCTCAGGTATAGATTTCCAAGATCCAGGTGGCAGCAGAGTTGATTTCCTGTGTGGCCTCTCTTCCTTGCTGAGAGATGGCTATTTTCTCGCTGTCCATTCATATTTTCATCTCTGTGTATTCATGTTCCCAGAGTCTGTTTTTGTAGACTTAAATGTCCTTATCTTGTGGGTACATCAGTGAAATTGGATTACTGTTTACCCTAATGGTCTCATTTGTACTTCATAAAATTGGGCCTTTATGACTTTTTTTAAAGGCACATATGATCACATCCTGAAATACTGCAGGTTAAATATTCAACATACAAATCTTAGGTGGGCATAATTCAGTTCATAAGAGACCCCAAATTTTATCTTCCATTGGCTTTTCTCCTAGCTGGTAGGAGTGAAAGAGTTATGACCACCAGGTCTCATCTCTGAGTAGGTGAGCCTAGACCCACATGTGGGTAAGTATACCTTTTGAGACTGACTTGAGGTTAAATAGGACAATGCTGCCACTTTGCTCTTCCTTTCCAGATACACACAAGATGAAAGTTGTGCCATCTGGCTTTTAATATTCCACTTGGGTGCTGTCTATTTAGTTAATAAAAGAAAACCCTAATCACTGTCCTTTGCTAAGTGAGCTGTTATAACATCTGTTTGAAACACCCCCCCCCCACAAGTAATTAAATAAGCACAGTGTCCTTTGGGTGTGAGGCAGGGAAGTCATAGCTGCATTCCTCAAGTTTCCCAGCTACACAATTCCCTAGCTCCCAAAGTGCTAGTTCATTTGGTAACTGTTTCCTTAGTGTCTACTATTGACCAGGCTAGGGGAAGGTAGTAGGACCAGAGGCAGAGATGAGACATAGCTTCTATCTTTAAGGAGCCTCTGACTCAATGGAGTAGGAAGAAAGCCAGATCATGACAGTGTAGTGAGGATAGTGGGAGGCATGGTTGTCACCTTAGCCAGCCTTGGAGCCAGAACAGGCTTATGGAAGGCAGAGAAGATGCAAGAGGTCAGTGTAGAGGAGAAATAAATGTTAGAGAGTTAAAGAGGGAACAGGATGGAATGGGAAGGTGACTACATGCTAGAAACAGAGTGATTATACTGCTTCAACACATAGGGCACCATCCATACTGTGGCCTAGGATATAAACAGTGTCCTATGGTGTTGTATGACTCAGTGACCTAAAGTAGTTAGCCTCTCCATTTTTCATAAAACATTTTAAGAGTTAGTTTGACAATATAGCAAGGTGATATAATAAGTGTAAAAAAGAGGAGAAGGCTCCAGTCAAAAGGATGGAGTAGGATTGGTTATCCAGTTTCATACAAAGATCAAGTTGGAGTACTCCACTAAAAGAATTTCGAAATTCTGCCAGGACCCAGATACCATGCTAGAACCTGGCTGGAGAGGTAAAGGCTCTAGGAGGGAAGGCTGGAGTATGCTGAAACCTCAAATACAGAAATGTGAATAGAAGTGGCTTATGTCTACTCAAAAACGTAGCCTTATAATTTACAATCTGGGACTTTTTATTTTCATAAACTCGTTTTTAGTCAGAAAGACCCCTGGAAAAGACTGAGAAATAAAATAATCATCAACCTGCAATTCATACTGCATAATGTAGTCTATGTGAAGTTTTGTTATTATTTTTCTGTGTGTGTGTCAGTCCTGAGACTTAAACTCAGGTCCTAGGTACTATCTCTGAGCTTTGTTTTCTCAAGGCTAGTCCTGTACCCCTTAAGCCCCAGCTGTGATTCTGGCTTTTTTAGTGGTTAATTGGAGCTGAGTCTCATGCACTTTTCTGCCTGGGCGGACTTTGAACCATGATCCTTACATCTCAGCGTCCTGAGAAGCTAGAATTACAAGTGTGAGCCAAAGACACTGGACAAAGTTTTGTTATTTTTTAAATTAAAAAAAAAATGAACCTCACAAAAACTATGAGACAGTCATAAGAGGGACTGCCCAGAAGTTCCAAGGCCCAGAAAAGTTGTGACTCCAAGTGAGAGGCCATGTTCTTTCTTCTAAGGATAGTTCCTCTTCCTATATTTCCGCAGTGGGTATGTTACAAGCTATGCAGAGGATACCTGAGCCCTGAACAGATATAAAGCCTATTCAAGCCAGATGAAATCACCATGGTAGATCTGATAACCGAGATAACTAACAGGAGGGTACTATGTACAGTATGGGTATCCAAAGGATGGCATGAGATTTCATCAGGCAACTGAACAGTGTGCAATTGAAAACTTAACAATTATTTATGTCTGGAATTTTCTGGTTGACATTTTTGGCCCACAGTTGAGTATGAGAAACCACAGAAAGTGAGAATGTGACTAAGTATGTGAGGGGATCTTGTAGCATGGAGATGACAACCTTTCCTCCAACTCCCTTGCCCATGCTTCCCCTACCATGGTGTACCATAATTTGTCTGTCCACCCTGGAACCTTCGAATTTGCCTTTCCCATTCAAATCTACCTTTCCCCAGGTAACAACATGTTTTCCACGTCTAGCCATTATCTCATCCTAAGAGTATGTTCATGCTGAGCAGCTTCAAGGCTCTAGTCCATGTGAGGTAGGGGGGCAGAGGGGAGAGTATGGCCCCATTTCTGTCCTTGATTTGGATTCTTTTCTGATATTAATTTTCTTTCTCTGAGTCTTCACAACCAGAAGGAAATCAGAGCTGTAAAGTTCATCATGCCTTTGGCTGTAACAAAACTGGTTGTAAAGCTCTGTTCAAAATGCTTATTTACATTATATCCCAAATGTTCTGTTTGGGCTGCCAAAGCTTTTGACAGTAGCAGCAAGCCATTGAAGAAATAAATATTAATTGTGAAGCAAGTCAAACCAGCCACAAGCTACATTTGAAATCACTGGTCAAGACATATAAAACCAGAGAAAAGTGGTAAGGAATCCTTCAAATTAGCAACATGGCATTAGATATCTTCTCCATCAATGTGTTTTATCTTCCCTTGTATCTTCTGGGTAGTGGAGAAGAAATAGCCGCAGAATGTAGAGGCTGTGAAAACAAATCTAGTTCATCCTGTATCCTCTGTCTCTCTGAGCCTCTGTCTCTGTCTCTCTGTATCTCTCTTTAAATGTCATAGTACTGGAGTTTGAACTCAGGGACTGGCACTAGCTAGTCAAGCACTCTACCACTTGAGCCAGGCACCCGACCTTCTTTCTTTTAGTTTATTTTCCAAATATGCTAGTTCTGGGAGATTAGCTGTGGATAGAGCCCAGGAACTGGCTCCTATAGGGCTTTACAGGTGATGGAGAACACAGGTTACACAGAGGCCTCCTGGCTAAAGCATAAACTTCTAGAGTGTTCTAACTGTTGCTGTCATGTCCACTCTTTTTGGTGGCAAAAGGCACTCATCACCTATCACCAACACCAATGACATCAAACACACTGGAACAGGTAGCCCAAGATGAGCCCTGAGTCCTGGGATAGTGGTGGTCAGAATCACCAGTGATCACACACAAATGGCTGACCCCATCCTAAAGTCTCTGCCCAGCAGGCTTGGGCAATGGTGACCAAGTACCTATCTACAAGCAGTTCAGTGAGGCTGACTGAAGCCCTGTCACCAAAGGGAGTCAAATTGCATCTGTGCCTGGATCAATAGGACAGAGGCAAACCAGGGGAAACCATTGAGAACATAGTTGACACTGGACAAAATTCTGAGTCACTTGAATTTTTTGTGTGTTAAGGATTGACAAGAAAAGTAAAAAATTACATAGAGCATCCATTGATTCTCAAGCATCTTCAAATGATATCATTGAATGATACCATTTAAGTTCAGTTATTTCCACAAAAGGAGAAGGGAAGAGAAGCAACATTTCTTGAGCGTGATTAAGCTTTGCACTAGTCACTTTATCGATATTATCTTAATTGCTTCTCAGATCAGCCATATGAAAAAGACATCAATAACTCCATTTCCTGCGGATAAAGAAAGAGCTTCAGAATACTTAAGTAACCTGCCTTCCGTCACGCAGCCCAAGAGAACTGGCAACTCAGGACTAGCTCCAAAGCCCTTCCCCCTACAGATACACATGAATGAATACCACCCATCCTATTCAAAAGGCAAAGGAGAGGAGAGTACCTTGGGGAAACAGGATAGAAACAAGGCATTCACCAAGCAGAGGAAGGAAGGAAGGAACTAGGAAGCTGACGCTCTAGATGGGTTTCACTGGACAGGCCCTTAAATTTCCCAAGAATCTGTACTATAACACTAGCCATCAGGTGCTATAGATCTATGTAGCTTGAGAGGGAGTAGGAGGGAGTAGGAACAGGGTGGGGAGGGGGGATGTCTGGTGCAATCCTAGAGCCCTGGGCTGGTAGGGAGCCCGAGCTCTTCCTAGTCACTGTCTTATAAGTGGGAACACCTGTCTTATAGGTGCTACTGGGCTCTGCCTCTCCTCCTTAGTAAGCAATCACTCTGTTCTCAGTACTGCTACAGGGAGTGCTGGTGGTCACTAGTGCACAGCTGAGTCTCCATCCAGGAATGGCCTAACCTGAAGGGAGGCTAAGGTGCCTAAGTCATAATTCTCTCCACCTCCCCCCCCTCCCCCCCGCCCCGGTGTGTCATACTTCCAATGACTGCTCAGGGCACAGTTGGCACATCACTGCAGTCAGGACCTCTCTGAGCTTCCATGAGGTTGGCTGAGGCTTTGTTGAGGCTTCACAGCGCTTCTACTCCCTCCACTGCCCAGTGCCCTTCAGGCTTGATCCTAATGGTGCTCCGTGTCCTCCTGCCCACAAAACCTTGCTCAGTCAGCTTTCATGGATCATAGCTGGTGACATGGCCACAGTTTACAGGCTGATTGAGTAGTCAAGACATGTATGTATTCTGACATTGTCTTTTCTTTTTTATTAGCACACATTAGATTGTACACAGTAAGAGATTTCATTACGACAGTTTCCCAAGGTATAATGTGTTTTGATCATGTTGATCCTCTCTATAGCTCTTTTCTACCCGCCTTTCTCATCCTCTCCCAACTACCTCATAGTTTTCCTTTTCTTTCATGATTGTGGGTATCTTTTTCCCTTCTAGCTTCCACAAATGGGAGAAAACATACTATATTGTCTTAGGAATCTGACTTGCTTCAATTAAAATGATGATCTTTGGTTCCATCAATTTTTCAACAAACAACCTAAGTTCATTTTTCTTTATAGCTGAATAATACTCTATTATGTATAGATACCATATTTGCTTTGTCCATTGATTAGCACCTATGCTAATTCCATAGGTTGACTATTGGAAATAGTGCTGCTATAAATATGGGTGAGAGAAAAACTGGGAGAGAGTGAAAGAAGAAGTGACATTGTTCAAAAAAGAAATGTACTCATTACCTGACTTATATACCTGTAATACCTCTGAACATCACCTTTATAATAACAATGAAAAATTTAAAAATGGATGTGCTGCTTTCTTGTATGTTGATTTCCATTGCTTTGGATATATGCCCAGGAATATCAAAGCAGGATCATATGATAGTTCTACTTATAGTTTTTTTTTTTTGAGGAACCTCCATACTCATTCCCATAGTGGCTACACTAATTTACATATCCATCATCAATATGAGGGTTTATTTTCCCCCATATCTTCGCCAGCATTTGTTGCTGTTTGTTTTCTTGATAAGAGCCATTGTAACTGGGGGAAATGGGATCTCAGTGTTGTTTCGATGTACATTTCCCTGATGACTAAAGATGTAGAACATTTTTTCACATATTATGGGCCATTTTACTTCTTTTGAAAGCCATGTTTACTTCCATTGCCCATTTGTTGATTGGGTTATTTGTTGCTTTGCTGTTCAATTTTTTGTGTTCTTTATATGTTCTAGAAATTAATCACCTGTCAGATGAATAGCTGGCAAAATTTTTTCTCTCATTCTGTAGGCTACCTCTTTATACTGTTGGTTATTTCTTTTGGTATGCAGAAGCTTTTTAATTTGATGCAATTCCATTTGTCAGTTCTTGATATTACTTCCAGAGCTATCAGAGACCCCTTCAGAAAGTCCTTGCCTGGGTCTACAAATTGAAGCATTTCTCCTGTTTTCTTCTGACTTAAAGTTTCAGGTCTTAGATTCAGGTCTTTGGTGTATTTCAAGTTGTACAGTCTTTCACCTACAGATATCTATTTTTCACCCAGCCACTTGTTTTTGATACCTTTGCAAAGAATTGGATGACTGTATCTGTTTGGGGTTCATTTCTGGATCTTCTATTCAATTCCATCGGTCTACATGTCTGTTTTTGTGCCAGTACTATGCTATTTTTGTTACTATGGCTCTTTAGAATAATTTAAAGGCATATCTTGTGATACCTATAGCATTGTTCTTTTTACTCAGGATTTCTTTCACTATTTGTCTTTTTTTTCTATATGAATTTTAGGATGTGAGTTGTACGAAATTTGTATATTATTTTTGGTAGTATGCTTATTTTTTTTTTCCCAGTTTTTTTTTTTTTATTGTAAAGCTACTATACAGAGGGTTACAGTTACATGAGTGAGGTTATGAGTACACTTCCTCTTGAACATTGTTACCCCCTCCATTGTTTTCCCCCTACCATCCCCTCCCTCCCTCCCTTCCCCGAGGTTCTTTTTTTTTTTTTTTTTTTTTGATTGTGATTAAATGATTACATAATTTCAAAGTCACAAGTTCATTCTAACTTCCCTGGAGCAAATTGTCTACCACAGTCTGTAATATATAACAGTGTTCACATGTTATATACCATATTTGTGATCAGCAGCATGAGGATATTTAGTAGTGGTTCAACCAGATGAGCGGGAGTTCTTTGTTTCTTAAGTCCTGTTAGTTTTGTCGTATCACCTAACCTTTTGGATTTAGCATCCACTTATGAGGGAGACCATGTACCGTTTGTCTCTTCGTTCTTGGCTTACCTCGCTCAACATGATTCCTTCTAGCTCCATCCATTTCCCTGCAAATGCCATTATTTTGTCATTTCTAATGGCTGCATAATATTCCATTGTGTATAGATACCACAATTTTTGGATCCATTCATCTGTGGTGGGGCACCTAGGTTGTTTCCATATCCTAGCTATTGCGAACAGTGCTGCAATAAACATGGAGGTGCACGTGTCCTTGTATATTGGTTCCTGTTGTTCAGGGTAGATGCCTAGAAGTGGTATGACTGGGTCGTAAGGGAGGTCAATCTTTAGCTTTCTAAGGACCCTCCAGACTGCTTTCCAAAGTGGTTGTATAAGTGTACATTCCTACCAGCAGTGTAATAGGGTTCCTCTTTCTCCACATCCCCTCCAGCATTTGTCGTTGGCTGATTTGTGGATGTGGGACATTCTGACTGGGGTAAGGTGGTATCTCAGGGTTGTCTTTATTTGCATTTCCTTCACCACCAGGGATGATGAACATTTCCTCATGTGTTTCTTTGCCATTTTTATTTCTTCATTTGAGAAGTCCCTCTTTAGTTCCCTTGCCCATTTAGTAATTGGTTTGTTAGGTTTGGGAGGGATTAGTTTCTTGAGTTCCCTGTATATACAGGATGTTAACCCCTTGTCTGATATATTGCTGGTAAATATTTTTTCCCAATTAGTTGGTTGTCTTTCTAGCTTAGTTGCGATAGATTTAGCTGTGCAGAAGCTTTTTATTTTAAGGTAGTCCCATTTGTCGAGTCTCTCTCCAACTTGTTGTGACCCTGGGACTCTGTTCAGGAAGTTCCTTCCTGTGCCTATTAGTTCAAGTGTCTCTCCTACTTTGTCCTGCAGTAGTTTCAGAGATTCAGGTTTAATGTTAAGGTCTTTAATCCATTTTGAGTTGATGTTGGTGCATGGTGATAGGCTGGGGTCCACTTTTAGTTTTCTGCATGTGGCTGCCCAGTTTTCCCAGCACCAGCGGTTGAAGAGGCTGTGTTTCTTCCATTGTATGTCTTTGGCTCCTTTGTCGAATATCAGCTGGCTGTAGGCCTGTGGATTTATATCTGGATCTTCTATTCTGTTCCATTGGTCTTCGGGTCTGTTTTTGTGCCAGTACCATGCTGTCTTTGTGATTATAGCTCTGTAGTAGAGTTTGAAGTTCGGCATGGATAGCCCTCCCATATTGTCTTTATCCCCTAGAATTGTTTTGGCTATTCTAGGTCTTTTGTTGTTCCATATAAATTTTTGGACTGTTTTCTGTATTTCAGTGATGTACGTCATTGGGATTTTAATAGGAATTGCATTGAATTTGTATATTAGTTTTGGAAGTATCACCATCTTTACTATATTAAGTCGGCCTATCCAGGAGCATGGGAGGTCTTTCCATTTCCTAGTGTCTTCTGCAATTTCTTTCTTTAACTTTTTATAGTTCTCATTAAATAGTTCTTTTACATCTTTGGTTAGGTTAATTCCTAAATATTTTATTTTTTGGGAGGTTATTGTGAATGGGGTTGCTCCCTTTATTTCCCTCTCTTCCTGTGCGTTATCAGTGTATAGGAAGGCAACTGATTTTTGTGGGTTTATTTTGTATCCTGCTATTTTGCCGAAGTGACTTATGATTTCTAAAAGTTTGGGGATGGAGTTTTTGGGATCGTGGAGGTATAGTATCATGTCGTCTGCAAAAAGGGATAGTTTCACTTCTTCTTTCCCTATGCGGATCCCTTTAATGTCTTTTTCTTGCCTTATTGCCCTGGCTAAGGGTTCTAGGACTATGTTGAAGAGGAGTGGAGACAGTGGACATCCTTGCCTTGTTCCTGTTTTTAGGAGGATTGGTTGTAGCTTTTCCCCATTAAGTATAATATTGGCTATTGGTCTGTCATAAATGGCTTTTATTGTTTTTAGAAATGTTCCTTCTATTCCTATTTTCTCCAGAGCTTTTAGCATGAATGAATGTTGAATTTTATCAAAGGCCTTTTCTGCATCTGTGGCGATAATCATGTGATTCTTGACCTTGGCTCTGTTGATATGCTGGATTACATTTATTGACTTACGTATGTTAAACCATCCCTGTGTCTCTGGGATGAAGCCTACCTGATCATAGTGTATTATTTTTTTTATGTGTTTCTGGATTCTGTTAGCTAGAATCTTGTTAAGGATCTTTGCATCTGTGTTCATCAAGGAGATTGGCCTGTAATTCTCCTTTTTGGTTGGGTCTTTGCCTGGTTTGGGGATGAGTGTGATATTGGCTTCGTAGAATGAGTTTGGGATAGCTCCCTCCTTCTCTGTTTCTCTGAAGAGCTTGAGGAGTATGGGTATTAGTTCTTCTTTAAAGGTCTTATAGAATTCTGCTGTGAATCCATCTGGTCCTGGGCTTTTTTTTGTTGGAAGACTTTTGATAGCTTCCTGTATCTCATTATAGGATATTGGCTTATTTAATTGGTTAACTTCTTCTTTGCTCAGTTTGGGTAACTTGTATTTCTCTAAAAATGCATCCATTTCCGCCAGATTTTCTTCCTTTAGAGAGTATAGCTTTTGAAAGTAGTCTGTTAGAATTGTTTGGATATCTTGGGTACGTGTTGTGATGTTTCCCGTGGCATCCCTAATCCTATTAATATGGGTTTCCTCTCTTCTTTTTTTAATTAATCTTGCCAACGGGCCATCAATTTTGTTTATTTTTTCAAAGAACCAGCTTTTTGTTTGGTTTATTTTGGTTATGGTTTTCTGATTTTCTAATTGGTTAATCTCTGCTCTCAATTTGGTTATCTGGCTTCGTCTAGTAGCTTTAGGTCCCATTTTTTCTTGTTTTTCTAGCTGTTTTAGTTGCAACATGAGATTATTTACTTGGTCTGTCTCCATTCTCTTGATGTGGGCACTGAGGGCAATAAATTTGCCCCTCAGGACTGCTTTTGCTGTGTCCCACAAGTTTCTTTGTGAGGTGTTTTCATTTTCATTGAGTTCTAGGAAATGCTTTATTTCTTCTCTGATCTCTTCTGTTACCCAGGCCTTGTTAAGGAGTGTGCTGTTCAATTTCCATGTATTAGAGAAATTTCTGCGGTATGCTTTGTTATTGAGAGCTAGCTTGATTCCACTGTGGTCAGATAGGATACAGGGGATTATGTCGATCCCTTTGTATTTGCTTAAGTTCCTTGAATGAACTATGATATGGTCTATTTTGGAGAAAGTTCCATGAGCTGCTGAGAAGAATGTGTACTGTGTTGTTTTAGGGTGAAATACTCGGTAGATGTCAGTTAATTCCGCTTGAAGTATGGCCTCACTTAATTCGGTAGCTTCTTTGCCAATCCTCTGGTTGGTAGACCTGTCCTTTGGTGAGAGTGGCGTGTTAAAGTCTCCTAGTATTATCGTATTGGGATCTATTTTATTCTGTAAGTTTGAGAGCATTTGTTTAACATATCTGGGTGCACCAATATTTGGAGCATATAAGTTGATGATGGTTATATCCTCCTCTTGGATTGTTCCCTTTATTAATATGTGGTGTCCGTCCTTGTCTTTCTGTACTGATTTTAATGAAAAGTTTATTTTGTCAGATATCAGGATAGCTACACCTGCTTTCTTATTGGGGGAATTTGATTGGTAGATCCTTTTCCACCCCTTCACTCTGAGTTTGTTTGTATGTTTGGCTGAGAGGTGGGTCTCCTGAAGGCAACAGATGGATGGGTCTTGTTTTCTGATCCAGTCCTCAGTTCGTTTTCTTTTAATTGGCGAATTCAGCCCATTTATATTAAGAGAAAGTATAGAGAGATGCATTGTTGTCCCTGCCATTCCGTTTTCCTAAGTTTTTCTTCTTTCCTTTCCTCCTGTGCTTGCTCAGTTAGACTTTGAGTAATGCCTGTTTGGGGCAGGTCCCAGTTCCTGGTTGCTTTCTTCAGGTTGTGTCCTCCCTCTTAGAATTCTTTGTAATGCTGGCTTAATGTTTATGTATTCATTTAGTTTTTCTTTGCTATTAAAAGTTTTCAGTTCTCCATCGAATGTGAATGCTAGCTTTGCCGGGTATATCAGTCTGGGTTGGCAGTTATTGGCTCTCAGGGCTCGTATGGTGCTTTCCCAGGCTTTTCTTGCATTCATTGTTTGTGTGGAGAGATCTGCAGTGATTCTAATTTTTTTCCCGTTGTAGTATAGCTCCTTCTTCATTTTTGCTGCATGCAGGATTGTTTCCTTATTATTCAGATCCATCATTGTTACTATTATGTGCCTAGAAGTGTTTCTCCTGGGATCTTGCTTGTTGGGTGTTCGATAAGCTTTTGTGATGTAGTTAAGATGGTTTTTGAGGTGGGGAAAATTTTCATTGACTATCTTGTTAAATAGGTGTTGCATTCCCTTGCTCTGGAATTCCTCACCTTCGTCCACTCCGATTATGCGAAGGTTAAATTTTTTAGCATTATCTGCTTGCTCTTGAATTTCCCTTTGGTTTAATTTGAGTGATTTTTCCATATCTGTCACTTTTTGGTCCAGTTGGTGTATTCTGTCTTCTGTATCTGACACTCTACCTTCCATTTCATTCACTCTGTTGACCGTGGCTTCTATTGTGGTTTGCATGGTGGAAATGGATCCCTTTATGGATTCAATGTTGGTTCTCAGAGTACTGATCTCACCTCTCAATGAGGTGAGATCAGTATGCATTACCTCTAATTTGGCGTTTATCTCACTTCTTACTGAGGTTTGTGCAGCTTCTATTTTTGCATCCAATTTTTGTTTGATATCCTGTATATCTTTTGATAGTTCATCCTTGTGCTCTTTCAATTTCTGATCCATTTCTCGCTTTATTTCTTGAGTCATTGCCTCCAGCAACCCTTGGATGTAGTTTTTGTCTTCCATTCCTGCTTTGCTCCCACTGGGGCTCTCCCCTGCGTGGCTGCTGGCTTTTGAGGTGAGCTTGCTGTCCTGGGTAGTGGTAAACCTTGTGATTTTTCTCTGTGATTTTCGCATGGGGGTTCAGGAGACTGCTCTTCAATCTTGTTTTGGTGTGTCTGTCTTTGCTCGGTTGCTGATTCTGTATTGGTAGAGAGAGTCTGTGCCTGATCTGGATTCTGTTGGGAGCCTATTTCCAGCTGCTATTCACTTAGGATTCTCAGCTCTCTGCTGTAGCAATTCCCGCCTTTGGAAGGGTTGAGCAGCCTAGACTGCTTGTGTTTGCTCCTGCGGGTGCTCTTGGGAAGATCAGATGCTCTGGATGCACTCTCCCAAATACTGGAGTCTGCTATGGGCTCCTGATGTGTTTTTGTTTGTTTGTTTTGGGCTGGTTGTGGGCTTGAACTCTAGGTTTGGGTGCTGTCCCTCAGCTCTTCAGCTCAGGGCTGGCACCCTACCATTTGAGCCACAGCCCCACTTCTGACCCTTTTTGCTTTGTTCAGGCGCCGGTCCCCTGGCCTGGTTCCGGCCCCAGCCTGGAGCGCGCTCGTTAGGCCTGTGCTAATGTGTATACCACCTTGGTTATGCAGCCTGGAGGACACAGTTCAAATTTCTTCTACTGTTGGTAGTCTTGACCCAGGGGCACTGTTCCTGGCTTGAGCATTTAAGCTCCCTTCCAGGGGCGCTCTTGCTCTGGCCTGGCCAGCAGAGTGTGCTCCACCGGCTGGTGGAGCTCTCGAACAGTTCCCAGTTTTAGTGGGTCCTGTGGTCCGGGTGTTGGGGTAGGGAGTCTAGGTCAGGGTCTGGGGATTCCCTCCAGCTCTGGTCTCCCTTGATGGATTCCCTGTCCCCTGATGGGTACTCACCCTGTAGGTCGTCAGTTGTTGTTGCAGTCCGAGTTCAGTTGGGGTGCTAGTATGCTTATTTTAACAATATTTATTCTGCCAATCCATGAATACAAAAGATCTTTGTCTTCTAGTGCCTTCTATAATTTGTTTTCAATGTTTTATAGTTTTCATTATAAAAGTATTTAACATCTTTGGTTAAGTTTATGTATATATATTTTTTGAGGCTATTGTGAATGAGATTGCCCTCCTCACTTCTAGCAAGTTCATTGTTGGTATATAGAAAAGCGATTGATTGTTGTGTGTTGGTTTTGTATCTTGCAACTTCTCTGAAAGCACTTATAAGATCTAAGATTCTCGGCTTTTCTACCATACCTTGCTGGTCTCCCACCCTGATACTTCCTAGGCCTCCATTATCCAGGAACTTGAATGACCTTATAGAATGGGTTAGGACATGCTAGGAGGAACACAAACGCATACACATACATACACATCTTGAGTGCCCAACTTGGTGATATTGTGTGCATGTATCAAAAGAGGATTCCTTCAGAAGAAGGGATAGTCAAATAAAAATAAAGATCCTGGAGATGGTTCAGAGCTTCAGACCTTAGACTCTGGAGCAAGGGGAAGCTAGTCTGGAGATCTAAAGCTCTGTCTGAAGACAGAGGCTAGTGGGGACTTTTGGGGGACCCTACCACACTCTCCTGAGGCACTGCACTCGCTGGGCATGAGAACCTGGGCTCCCACAACTGGGAAAACCCTGGTGCTGGGAAATCTCTTGTACTAATACCAGCGGTTCCGGAAGGCCTTTTTGGTGAAGATCCGTGTGGACCCTCGTGTTCTGGCCTTTCTACTGCCCTTTGGAGCTACGGGGGTGGGATTTGGGTGGATTCATTTGTTGCTTTTTATTGTTGCTGCAAGGCCGCAGGAGGCCTTGGCAGCTCCCATGGTCCCTGGGGATTGACTCTGACGTGGGGAGCTGGGGAGGGGCAGAGGGGTGCCTTGGACCCCAGATGCCAATCAGGAGGCCAAATGCTGGAGATGGCAACAGGCTTTTGGTTAAACACCAAAACCTACAAATAGTAAACACGGCTGCACTTAATATGGTGGTTCCCAATGCCCTGAGGCAAATGAGGCAGGAGGACCACACAAGCACGTCTCAGAAGAAGGCAGGCAAAGCAGGGTGCTGGTGGTTTACTCCTGTAATTCTAGCTACTCAGGAGGCTGAGATCTGAAGTTCAGGGTTCCAAGTCATCCCGGGCAGGAAAGTCTGTGTCTCCAATTAAATCACAGAATAAGCTGGAAATGGTGCTGTGGCTTAAGTGGTAGGGTGCTAGCCTTGAGCAAAATCAGCTCAGAGATAGTGCCAGGCCCTGAGTTCAAGCCTCAGGACCGGCAAAGAAAAGAAAAAAAAAAAAGAAAGAAAGAAGAAAGCAGGCAAGCAAGGTTTCCAGCAGTTAGTGGGTTACTCTGCAGACAAATGTCAATGCTCCAGATAAAAGACTTAGGGTTCAACTCCAGAATAGATGTGTGTTGTCTGTGTCTCTGCTTCTATATCCTCCTTAAAAGATTTCTCCCATCTGGGAAGAGTAATCTCTTAATTTTATTTGTGGCAGTACTGGGAATTGAACTCAGGGTATTCCACTCTTGCTTTCCACAGTTTTCTTTTTCACAGCTGGCAGTTTACCACTTGATCCATGCCTCTAGCCCAGCATTTTGCTGGCTAATTGGAGATGTTGTCTAATTGACTTTTCTGTTTTAACTGGCTTTGAACCATTGTCCTCTAGATCTCAGCCTCCTGAGTAGCTAGAATTACAAGTGTGAGCCACTTTCAACCAGTAATCTTAAAAAATACTTTATTACTAAATATTCAAATCCATGAAATATGCAGAATAGTATGTCAAATACCATTTGTTTACTGTGTTTAAGAGGTACAACTTTGTAAGTCACCCCATTCCCAACCACTTTACCATTCCCAGGAATCATACTCTGATTTTAATGTATCTTTTCTACATAAATGCAAGTCCTTACTTTGATATCTGTTGTTTCCTATTCATAGTGATTTCAAATCTAATGCAAAAACTCACCTTCACAAATTATCCTTGGTCACCTTCCTTTATTTCTTTATGCTCTTGTCAGTTTTATATTTTCTACTTACTTGTTTCACTTAGTACTGTTTTTTCACTTTTACTTTCATTCCTTGGAGACTTGCCACTTCCTCTATAGGCTTCCTTATAAGCATTCCCGACAATATTTTAAAGAAGAAATATACTTGCCTTTTAAGTTACAGTAATCCTGGATTTGAATTTGGGTTCCATTATTTTCTATCTCTGTAACCTTGACCAATTAACTCCTTTTTTGGGGCCTTTAGTTATTCATCTATAAGAAGTAGATAATATTAATGTTGCTGTGAAGATCAAGTGGGATTAAGGCTCTTCGATCTTAAGCACGTGAAAGTTCTCTTCAGTGTATTTAAATCCACAACTATATCACTTGGAAAATGTATGAACATTATTGGGGTGCTTGAGTTTATGTGTCTCATCTATTGATTATATTCTTTCTCCCAATATGCTATAATTGTCCTATGCACACATAGAAAAGCTGTGTGTTCATGGAAGGCAGAGAATGAGCCACACAAAATGACAATATAATTTATCATCCAAACCAGGACACTTTTGATTGAGAGGGGGATGCTATTAATAATTATACCAGGTCTCAGCATAATTCGAGACTGTCCTTAGGAAAGCAGGACACACACGCTCCATGAGCATATGTGTGTGTGTGTGTGTGTGTGTGTGTGTGTGTCTGTGTGTGTGTGTGTATACCGATACACACACACACACACACACATATCTTCAGAATCTCCCCGTCACAAATCTCATCCTCGTGCTAGGTAGGTAATAGGTACTTGCTAAATCTATGCTTGTGGAATGAAATTGAAGGGCTGGCAGCCTCAGAAGTTAGCAAACATGACTAGTCTTATATAGCTCATCCCTTCCTCCCTGTGTCTCTTGCACGCCCTTCTCCTTATTCAGCACTAATGTCACCACCAAATGGCACATTCATCATCCCAAATTAGCCATTATTAAAGTCATCCATTTGCAGGGCTGCAGCTAAAATGAATTGTGTTATTATTCCAGTTACGGCAATGAATGGCTGAACATCAAAAGCCATTTTGATTTTTGCAGCAAGAAGGCAATCAATTATTGTATCTTGCTGGCTTGTCCAAAGCTGTATCCAGATTGCTCTGAGTGAATATAAGCCTTCCTTTGCCCCAGTTGCATGTTCTCTCTGTCTCTGTCTTTGTCTCTGTCTCTCTCTCTCTGTGTCTGAGAGAGAGAGACAGAGACAGAGGCAGAGAGACACAGAGAGACACACACAGAGAAAAGCTTCTTCATGCATTCTCTTATGGTGTTGGAGAGTCCAGGAAAGGAGAGAATATATTTCTCCCATAAGCCTGGATCAACACTCCCTCTCAAAACCGGAGCTATATCTTCTTGACTTTGAGGCTTAGTCTCTTCCTGGCTCACACCGTTTTCGGTTCTCCTACTCCTGAGCTCTGTAGACACAGGCAGTAAACCAGATTGGACTACAGTCTTGGTTCAGTCCCTTCTACTGCTGCATTACCTGTGATGTCTGTGGTGACTTTGTGAGGTCCAGCAACCTCATTTCTAGAATGCACGTATTCTCTGCTTCCTCTTATGCCAGGTGCTCATTGCCTTCACTTTGAAAAGTTGTCAACACACAAGAAAGACTTGGGCTGAGAAGGTGGCTCAGTGGTAGAGTGCTTGCCTTGCATGCATGAGGCCCTGGGTTGGATTCCTCAGCCCCACATAAACAGAAAAAGCCAGAAGTGGTGCCGTGGCTCAAGTGGTAGAGTGCTAGCTAGCCTTGAGCTGAAGAAATGAGGGACAGTGCCCAGACCCAGAGTTCAGGCCCCACAACCAACAACAACAACAACAAAAAAGACTTGTGACAGCTCATTTCTCAGAAAACACCTAAACATCTGCATCTTAACTAGATACAAAGGCGTTTAAATGTGATATTCACTTTACATGAATATAATATACTTTGATAGAAATCACCCTACCTGGGGTTTAAATTAGTGCCTTGAATTTGCTCAGCTGGAGCTATACCATTTAAGCCATGCCTCCAGCTTGGCTTTTTGCTGACTCTTTTGGAGATGGAATCTGTCAGATTTTCATGCCTGTACTGGCTTAAAACTGAGATCCAAGCCAGGCACTGGTAGATCACGCTACTCAGGAGGCTGAGATCTGAGGATCGTGGTTCAAAGCCAGCTCAGGCAGGAAAGTCTGTGAGACTCTTACCTCCAATTAATCACCAGAAAACCAGAAGTTGTACTGTGGCTCAAAGTTGTAGGGCAGTAGCCTTAAGCAAAAGAGTTCGGGGACAGAGCCCAGGCCCTGAGTTCAATCCCTACAACTGACCAAAACAAAAACAAAAACAAAAAACAAAACAACTGACATTCTCCGAATCTCAGCCTCCTGAATAGCTAGGATTACAGGCTTGAGTCACAAGTGCTGGCTTCCTTTATAGTAGTTTTTAGTGAGTCTCATTGTGACATGTTCTTAATATGCATAATGTACTTAGATCATATTAGCTGTATCTCCTTCTCATTTCTCTCTCCCTCATTTTGCTACTCTTGTCCAAACAGAGTCCTTCTACTTGAATTTTTAATGTCTAGATTCCTCATGTGAGCTAGAATGTGCACCGTTGGTCTTTTTGAACTTGGCTTATCTCAACCAACAGGATGATCTCTGATTCTATCCATTTTCCTGAAAATCATACAATTTTATTTCTCTATATGACTGTGTGTGTGTGTATATATATATGTTAATGACTGTGTGTGTATACATAATACATTTTCTTTTTAATTATTGCTAAGTAGTGTACAAAAGACTTACCATTTAACAAAGTAGTTTATGAATGCAATATATCTTGATCAATGTCACCCCTTTCAACATTCTCACCCACTCCTCCAGACCTATCCCCTTTCCTCACTTTTCTTAATTTTGTAGGATATTTATTGAATTTGTATGTGTGTGCACACATGTTTGTACATGCACCAGTTCTGGGACTTGAACTCAAGGCCTGGGCACTGTTCATGAGCTTTACAACTCAAGGCCAGCACTATACTTCTTGAGCCATAGCTCCACTTCCAGCTCTTTGGTAGTTTATGAGAGTCAGAGTCTCATGGACTTTGCTGCCTGGGCTGGCTTTGAATTGCAATCCTCAGATCTCAGCCTTCTGTAGCTAGGAGTACAGACATGTGCCACTGTTCCCAGGTATATATACTGAATTTTTACTGCATTCTCCCCACCTTCTTTTCATTTGTCTATCCCTCTCCCCTTGTCCCCATACGACCCCTTTCAAGTATGCATTTCGTGGTGTTTATTTTGTTGAATTTGATTTTGCTTTTCTGTTTATGCTCTCCCCTGATACTACATTTTCTTTGTCCAACCATCATTTGGAACAGAGGCAATTCGTCTGGCTATTGTGAGTAGTGCTGCTATAAACATGAAAGGATCTATAAACATGAAAGGATCTATAATCATGGAGGGATTTCAACTATATGCCACTTTATATTCCTTCAGACATATGCCCAATAGCAGGATCTCATGGCAGTTCTATTTTTAGTTTTTTGAGAAACCTCTATACTAAATTTCATAGTGGATGTACTAACTCACCTTTCCATCACAGTGTGTAAGCATGCCTTCCTTACCTCCATCACCATCAACATTTATTGTTATTTTCTTGATCATTAACATTCTGGTCAATGTGAGATGGGATATCTTTTGTTTTGATTTGCATTTCCTTCATGGCTAAAGATTTTGAACATTTCTTCATGTAATTACTGGCTATTTATGTTTCTTGTTTTGAGAACTGACTGTTCAATTTGTTTGCCCATTTGTTAATTAGATTATTTGTTCTTTGGGTGTTTAAATGTTTGTGCTATATTCTAGATATTAATCTGTTGATAAATACCTGGAAAAGATCTTTTGCTCCCATTGTTTTGAGTCATCTCTTCCTTCTGGTAATATTTTATCCTTCGATGTACAAAAAGGTCCTAATTTGATTGTACTCCCATTATTCATTCTTGCTCTATTTTCTGGGTAGTCAGATTCCATTGAGAAATGTATTGCCTGTTCCTATATCTTCTAAGGTGTTTCTATGTTTTCCTGCAGTTGTTCCAAAGTTTCAGGTCTTACATATGGTTTTTGATCCTTTTAAGTTTTGTTGTTTTTTTTGGGGGGGGGGTGTTAAGGGTGGTAGATTCAGATCTAATTTCAGTCTTCCACATGTGAACACCCAGTTTTCCTGACACCATTTGTTGAAGACACTGTCTTTTCTCCAACATATATCTTTGGCACTATTGTGGAAAGTTGGATGGCTGTGGCTATGTGGTTTTTTTCTGGGTCTTCTATTCCATTAACTTACATATCTTTAACAGAGTCTTTACTGCTTTACCTCAGAACAGTGATTTAAGGTCACTGGAACAGGAAAGTACATATGAAAGGGAGAGACTGAAAAGAGAGACTGCATGGACAGGGTCTAGAAGAGCTATTGGTCAACAGGCCTTTTCTATGGTGGCAATTTTAACAATGGTGATGAGAATACTAGCAGCTAATGTTTTCTTACTGTTTGTACCATACTAGATGTAAACTGAGAAGTCCAGACCCTCTATCCTGGGTCATTGAGAAGATGAAGTAAATCTAAGGTATTGCAAACCCACAACACATATTTCCTAGATGCTGCACAGAGCGAGGTTGCTGTGAGATTTCTACTCCAGATTCCATCACATCTCAGCCCCATTCCTGTAGTCAGCGCTCCTCATTGACAGCCTGTCTCCCTGTCACCTACTTCAGCTTGTAAGTCAGGCCCAGAGGTAAAACAGCAGGAGCACATGCACAGTAGAATAAATTCCCCAGGGCCTTTTCTCCATCAACAGGTAGAGGGTGACTATAACTGTGACTGTGACTGTTGATTAGCTGAAATTAAGTTCTCTCTGCTAGATCATGTCCCCAAGGGCTTCCAGTATAGAATTTATTTACCTTTGCTCAGTGTCAGAAATTATTTAAGCCCTGACATTACTCTCAAGCCCCTAGAACAGTCAGTCAGCTGTGTGGCTATCTGCTCACTTTCCCACACTTTCTACACACACACACACACACACACACACCCCTGAGGAAACTTTCTAGTGAGATCCTCCAAAGATATGTGTATTGCGTGTAAGTATACAATCAAGATTGTGAAATAACTGATATTTTTTGTTTAATCCCATTCTTGCTATTGTCAGGGAGAAGAAAGATATAGGAGGTATTGTCCCTATTTACAGGCAAGAAAATAACTTGTTACAATGTAAATGACAAACATGGACTCAGAGTTTCTGGGTTTTTCTTCACCTGTAAGTAATCTCTGAGTTGAGAGTACTTGGTTATCCAAACATAACTATGTTTTTTAAGTATCAAGGCAACAAAGATTTAAGCTTGTTCTTTATTCCATTCTTTTTTTTACTGACAAGAAGCAACGAGCTTCTGAATACAAAGATCAGTCTTTTTGAACAATTTATTATTTTTCACAATTTACTAGTAAAAAACACATGATATATTCATAGAGGGAAAGTAGGGCAACATACATACAACTGGATGTTTGACCTCCAGAGTCAACTATACTTCAGTATTGGGGAGCATTTCCTCTGATCTTTACCCTTGTGTATGTGTGCCTGAATTTCCTACTATATTTCCTACATTCTAACACGGACATTATTCATTTCTGAAATCAGGATGTATCTTTTAGTGGATGTCAAAAGCAACTTGCAAATTCCTAGGTAGAGAGACTCTACAGGAATGCTGCCACTTTATGTAGATGTGGGCTCAGTTGTACTCATAGAATATCTGTGTATCTGACCATCACTTCATTTGAGTTTTTTGCTTTGGAAGGGTCACTCATGGTTAAGAATTTTGCTTAAATTTGACTTTCTCCCTCAGTGTCACTTAAAATGTCTTCTAAACCATACACTGTGATGCATCATTAAAATGAAACTTTATCGTGCCTGAGGAAGATTGCCTGTCGCATGCCTCACTATGCAATTAAAGGCAGTGGAAATGGCCAAATCTCTTGGAATAGATCATAAAATTTTAAAAGCTAGAAAGAGTTGGTGTGACCATTTCATGCATTGTGAGGGACTATGCCACTCATGCATGAGACATCTATCTGTCAAAAGCTTCTGGGTGACTTTCAAAAAATAACTGATTTCTAACTAATGTAATTGAATAAAAAACAAGTCAAAGGAAAAAAGCCCAATGAGTCTAACCAAATAGGAAACATAGATGAATCCCTAGGTTTCTTCTGCATGTTTTGCTATGATTTGGTCCCATTATCACAAGCTGGGATTATGAAAAACAGTCACATGTCATATCAGTATGCTATATGATTACCAATAGTAAAAAGTAATTCAGAACAATCTTCCAACTCTGTAATATGAAGAAAACCCAGACTCCACTTTTGGCTGATGTTACTGGGAAAAAAATGTATGTCGGAATCTGTATTACTATCAGCAGAATCAAACTTGGGAATATTAAATGTAGTATTTCTTTTTTTTCCAAAAGCTGTTACTAAACCAATTATTTGCAATCTGGATCATCTCTGAATTGAAAAAAAAATATTGAGTACCATATAGTATGCAATTTTATATTATGCATTTTAATTTAATATTACAAAGCAAGCATTTTCAGTGCCACTGAATATTTGAACATACATTTTGATGGATTGCTATATTGAAAAATTGTTTCTCAGAAAGGTTGTGCCAATTGACAATCCCATCTACAGTTAATGAGAATGTACCCTCATCAATACATGGGATTTTATTAATTTTAGGAGATAGGCTTTTGCTAATTTGACAGGCAAAAAGATAATATTTCATCTTTGTTTACAGTTTGTTGGCTACTACCACGATTAAGTGTTGGAAAGTATAATTGTTGACCATTTTTATTTTGGGGTATAATTTGGCAGCTCATATCCTTTGCTCATTTGTCTATTGGAGTCTATTATATTTGTTTCCCACAATGCATAAAAGCTGCAGCCAGCCCATCCGTATTCCTCTGCCCCTGATTTCACCCACTGCCACAGTTTCCAGCATACCAGTAGTTTCCTACCTAATGGCCTTTTTTTTTGCCTGAAGGCTTTCCCAGAAACAATGGGAGCTTGTTTCTGGGAAAGCCAGGTGTCCCTTAGACTTACAAGATAGTGAATACCACTGTGTCTGACCTTTAGCTACTGAGGATGGCAGTCCTTGGATAACTATGATAGACTTCCCATCCTCCAGTGAAATGATTCTAAGACTGGTTTACACAATATCGCAGACAATCCCTACAAGGTCTGAGTCCCAGTTATTCACACTCATTACTTGATCCTTTCTTCACTTCTTTTTCCCCATTTCCTTATTGTACTTTCTGAATTCATAGCCTAAATAGCTACCTATGTCCAAATCATTTTATAGGTTCTGCTTTTAGGAACTGACAGTAAAAACAAAATGAAACAAGAATATTTTCTGTCCATATACATTTTTACAGCCATGTTCATTATCTTTCCAATTGAACTCTTTAATAAGAAGGTCACAGTTTGAAAACAAGCATAAGAAAGAATAAACACAATCTCCTTAGTAAACGTTGGGGTATAGGACTCAGCAATACAGAGGCCATTGTTGCCTGAGGAATGCCAGTTGTCTGCTTCTGAAAACCTTGCAAGAGATTGCTGAATTCTCAGCATAGAAACATTATCTTTCCAAGCTGCAAGGCCAAAGATTCAGAACGTTCAAAAGCCTGTTTGATATATAGAAACTTGTTTTTATGTTTGTATTCTATATTTATAATCTGTCTAGCTCCAGACATATACGGGTACTCTGAATATATGTGTATATATAATGTATGTACATATGCAATTGCCAATTTATTAATTTACAGTGAGAAATGCGATTGTTAAACAAGCCAAAATGCTTGAGTAGGCAGATCACTGCATTCTTTGTTTGTAGGCAAGTTGTATGGGGAGCCAAATAAATTATCAAAAGATTGCTTGGTAAGCATAAAATCAGAACAAGGAGAGTTAGTTGATCTTAATGGTCACTCTGCTTAGACAATTGAAGCACTCTTATCAACTATGGGGTCACCCTTGCCAGGGAACCCATAATGTTGAATTCACTTGGCCAAGATAATTCTTTTGGATAACACTTGGCCGGTAATGTCATTTCTTTGCTGGCCAACTACTTTCTATTCACTCCAAGCAGAGTATGATACAATTAATTTGGTTTCTACTTACAAAATCCTTCCACTTACAAAATCCTTCAGATTTGTACTAAATCACCTTGAACACAGTTTTGAGTGTTCTTGACATTTCTAGTCACTCCTTTACAGACAGTTTCTTATTTAATTTCCCCAAGTATCTATCCATATCCCTTGCATGTAGATTTTACTAGCTTGGCTCTCTGGTGACTTGTTTTACTTTGGTGGGGGAGTGCAGTATAGCTGTCCCCTTCCAGGTATGATGACATTGCCTTCAACTGATATGTGCTTCTATCTTTTCTGGCTTCATCTGCCACTATCACCCTGTGTTCTAGCAGAGTGTTCTAATGTACCACCCTAGAATAGTTCATTCTGTCTCTCTTTCTCTCTCTCTCTCTCTCTCCATTCCTTCCCCCCCCCCATATTTCACAATGCTATTACGTCTTCTTTCCTCCATTTCTCAATGAACTGAATCGCTCTTTAAGACTCAGCTTGAACACTCATTCCTTGAACCCTCTTCCATCTCTACTCAACACAAAATGCACAAACCCTTTCCCCACAGTGTTACCACAGCACTCAAACGCTCCTAGCACCTATTCCACTGTATTGTATATATTTATGTGGCCAAACTCCCCACTAGACCACTAATTCTTGAGGTCAGATTTTATTTATTTATTTATTTTTGTATTCTCAGAGCTTAGCCTAGCAAACAGCCTTCAGTAAATGCTTTTTATAAATGAATTCTCCAAAGTCCTAGAGCCAAACACCCAGGAACTCTTATTTTCAAAATTCATACTTTTGAGCCAGCCAGTCGCCAGTGGCTCACGCCTGTAATCCTGGCTACTCAGGAGGCAGAGATCTAAGGATCTTGGTTTAAAGCCAGCCTGAGCAGGAAAGTCTGTAAACTCTTATCTCCAATAAACCACCAAAACCCGAAAGTAGTGCTGTGGCTTAAGTGGTAGAGTGCTAGCCTTGGGCTGAAGAGCTGAGGAACAGTGCCCAGGCCCAGAGTTCAAGCCTCATGACCGAAAAAAAAAATTCACAGTGTTAGAAATTATATGACAAAACCTTTTTAAATTGTCTAGTACCTGAGTTTGAATTCAAGGCTTCATATTTGCTCTACCATTTCGGTTCTGAAACAAATCATCATGAGTCATTTAGCCAAATTGACAGTTAGCTAACTAGTATCATGTGCCACTGCTGCATCCTTAGAGTTGGGTATATAGTAGGTGATGAACATGAGCAATACACACAAGACTTCAACTTTCCTAGAACTTACATTCTAGTGGGGGAGTAACAGTTAATAAGCATATAGACAGTTAAAATACTTTCTACTGTAAAGAAATTAAAACAGCATGAGATGAAAATTAACTTCTTCAATAAAGAAATTGTTAAATTTTTGGTAGTTAGAGAAAAGCTTTTTAAAAAGAATGACATTTTTTTCATGTTTAGATTTTTTTATTGTGAAAATACTGTACAGAGGGGTTACAATTACATGGGCAAGATAATGAGTACATTTCTTTTTTTTATTGTGAACATACTGTACAGAGGGGTTACAATTACATGGGCAAGATAATGAGTACATTTCTTATCAAGCATTGTAGCCTCCTCCTTTGTTTCCTCTTCCCCCACCCTCCCACCCAACCCTCCTCCCCCCCCACCAAAGTTGTAAGATATGTGTTCAAATGTTTTTTTCTTTCATGCGATTGTTTCTAACACATTTATAAGATTATTTCTTTGTTGCTTTATATGTCCCTCCCCCACGGTATAACCCCGCTTTCACTGTATTTGATGTTGTTATAATTTATGGAGGGGAAGGGAAAAAACAAATCATTTAAATAGGGATACAGGTGGACCCATTGCAACAATGAGACGTACAAGTCGTTATGTCGAAAAAGAGAATGACATTTGATCTAATACATAAATGACCAGAAGGGGTGGTCTCTGACAGGATTTGGTCATAGAATACACCAGATAAAAGGCTCAGGTAAAAAGCAGGGGCCTAGAAGATATGAAGGTAGGTAGAAGTATTATCAGGGCACAGTGCCCTGTGAGTCTGAAGAACTTGTGCATATAGGGCACAAGATGAGATAAGAGAGGTGGACAGAGGCTGGAGCATGGGGTTTTTTAGGCAATGAAAGGTTGCTTGTAGGATGCATGTTTTGGGGCCCCTTTCTTAGTAGAGTTAGTAGAGTCTTTCTTTCTTTCTTTCTTTCTTTCTTTCTTTCTTTCTTTCTTTCTTTCTTTCTTTCTTTCTTTCTTTCTTTCTTTCTTTCTCTCTCTCTCTCTCTTCTCTCTCCCTCTCTCCCTCCCTCTCCCTCCCCCCCCCTCTCTCTGTCTCCCCCCCCCTCTTTTGTTTGTCAGTCATGAAGCCTGAATTCTGGGCCTGGGTGCTGTCCCTCAGCTCTTCAACTCAAGACTAGCGCTTGAGCCACAGCGCCACTTCAGCTTATTTCTGCTTATGTGGTGCTGAGGAATCAAACCCAGGGCCTCATGCGTACAAGGCAAGCACTCTACTACTGAGTCACTTTCCCAGCCCAAGTTTTTTGCTTTCAAATAAAGTTTCTCTGCTTTAAAAAAAAGTTTCTTGGATTTTCTTCAAATTACTATGGAGAGCCAATCGAGCATTTTTAGGAGTGATAAGTTTAGTTTTACATTTTAAAAGATCACTAGACATACTGATGCAGATAATTATACGTAGAAACCAAGATTTCCACTGGTAATACCAAATGAAAGTTATCACTGAATTCTGCTACTCAGGCAGCACTCATTCCAGCAATATACTAAAAGCAACTAAATGCTCCAATATATTCTCCAGAAATGTCATAGCTGGGTGGGGCAGGTCATGGAAACTATTTCCCTTTATAAAAAGACCTTTAAGCTTGTGGGGGGGGAGGGAAAGTAGGAGAAAAATGGACAAAAGAGTAACAAGTTTGACCAAAAAGTACTTATTACCTTACTTATATAACTGTAACCCCTCTATATATCACCTTGACAATAATTTTAAAAAGACCTTTAAGCAAAGACCAAATAATTATTTCCAGGTGGATACTTAAAAGCTGACTGTGGAAGAAGAGTAGTCTACAAATGGCCTAAAATGGGCTTTCAAAATTAGGGTATAATTAACTTTCAACTCAATTCCAGTGGTCAATAATGTGTGCCACAAACCTCACCTAGCCTGGCTAAGATTCAGAAGTTTGAAAGAGGTAAGAGCTAAGCAGAAGGTTGTCTATATAGCACCTTTCTCCTCCTGATGAATCAAAAAATTGCACAGGTGCAGGATTTGTTGCAATAGAGGGGCAATTATATTGCCACCATAACAACTCGTGTGACCTATTTGGTTCTTTCTCTACTTGAAATTTCTCTTGAATAAGTGTGTGAAAATGGGAATCCCATTGAAGAACTAGATGAGAAGGCATGTTTTTGCTTAGATTAAGCCAAAGGCTGTTTTCTGCTGCAGCCCAAGCAAGACAGAACAATATCAAGTAGGGAGAATTTTAAGAGACAAAAACAACAGAGGCCACTGCAATCCCAAGAGTCCCACAGAGGCAAGAACACTAAGTGAAGAAGTCAGGTTTTAGACTCATAGCTCTGAAGGTATGAGCATGAAGAGTTGAACCTAAGGAGAAAGAGAGTTATAGACACCAAGAAAGAGATGGATACTACAAACTGCCAGGAATCTAAGGCCAGAAAGGCCAAATAGACATTGGGCTACCCTGGTAGAGGACAGGAAGTGAATGCTATTGATATTGTTCAACCTTAAAGGACACTTTGAATCCAAGGTGCTATCTCAAGCTGATCAGGGCCTATCAGCCAAAGTGAGGAAATACTTAAAACTGTTTTTCAAACAAAATTAAGCTAGCACTCAGGCCATGGATGCAAATTACAATGTTAGGCGAGGCAAATCTTAAAAACCAGAAGACTTTGGCCCTACAGGTTAAATTTAAAACACAAGGACCTTAACCAGAAATCTGGCATCTATCTGGGGCTTTAAAGAAAAGAAAGACTTCAAAAATGTAAAATGAGCACCTGTGGAGAGGTTATGCTAGTCTCTGAGTGAAATGAAGCCCCAAGAAGAAGGCAGGAAGAAAACTGAATGTAGGAGCTCCACGCTGTGAATAAAATGGCCTACCTCTTGAGAGGAACCTAATGGCAGTGTGTGGGAAGGGCTGATTAATTAACTGAATTATATGGAAGGATACAATTATAAATCCCCCACAATTCTATTGGGGTTACTCCAGTAGGGGCAGCCATTTATTCTATAGCCCTCGAGCACCTGACCAACAGTGCACACAGTGCTCCATTCCCTCCATGTAAGACCATCCTTCAACATTGACCTGAGGTTACAGATTGCATGGAACTCTACTAAGCCAGGCTCGGGGTAGGGGTGGGGGTTGGTCAAGAGGGGGGATGAAGAGCACAATGTGACAATGGTCTCCAAGTGAACAGCTCATTTTTGCTAAGCCTTTTCTCCTGCCATGAAGGCTAGCATGAGGGGCTGATATCAATTGCAACTTGCCCTCTTCCGCTACCATACATATTTTTCAGTGCTCTTTAAGGCTAGGAACCATGACACCTGCTAAACTGGAGGATGAGAAGCTGTCTAGAAGTCAGCTGAAGCTTCAGGTTGGATGCAGGATATTAGGGAAGGTAGTAAATGTCACAGCTCTAATAGAGAGACATATCACAAACAAGTCCATTTTTATTATATTGTTTGACCTGATGTGCTTGATATATTGCTTAC
The DNA here is from genome assembly GCF_019054845.1 of Dipodomys spectabilis. Lineage (NCBI taxonomy): Eukaryota > Metazoa > Chordata > Mammalia > Rodentia > Heteromyidae > Dipodomys > Dipodomys spectabilis. The sequence continues at coordinate 6,093,421 of NW_024870809.1, forward strand.
TGTCCAACTCTGTGACATTTGAAAGATTTTGGCCTGACAATTCTTGAACCTTTCAATATGGGTGGCACTTCATTTAGAAGAAAAAAAATCAATTGCCAGAGGAGATAAAAAAAAAGTTGAAAGAAAGATTCCAGAGATAAGAGTCTCATGGACTTTGCTGCCAGGGCTGGCTTTTAACTGTAATCTTCAGATCTCAGCCTCCTGGGTAGTTAAGATTGCAGGCGTGAGCCCCTGGCACCTTGCTCCCTTGGTGTTCTTGCTCACAGTTGGTGTTCTCCCACTTGAACCCTGCCTCCAGTCTATATGTGTCTGGCTTCTTTCACCTAAAATAATGATTTCAAGGCTCATCAATGTACTCCATTCCTTTTTATGACTAAGTATGTTCCAGTGTATGTACATTTTATTCATCCATTTAGTAGTTTCTATTTTTTGGCTATTTAATGTTTCTATAAACATTCATGCACAAATTGTTTGGTGGATATATGTTTTAATTTTTCTTGGGTGTATACTTAAGAATGTGCTCACTTCAGCAGCACATATACTAAAATTGGAATGATACAGAGAAGATTAGCATGGCCCCTGCACAAGGATGACACACAAATTTGTGAAGCATTCCATATTTTTAAAAAAAAACAATAAATAGTAACTCAAATTTTAACTTTTTGAGGAATTCTCCAACTTTTTACAGTATGGTACCATTTTCTGAACAGCACTGTATGTGAGTTCCAATTTCTCAAGATCTGTTAATATTTGTGAATTTAGATTTTTAAAAACTGTAGCCATTTCTAGTAGGTGTAAAGTCATATCTTGTTGTGGTTTTACTTTTAGTTTCCCCATTGACTATTGATGTTATGTGTTTAATGGATATTATTGTGTCTTCTAATGTCTATTCAAATATCTACTCAGCTATTTGTCCATTTTTAATTATTTTAATAGTTAAAGATATTATTCTAGATACTAGACATGATTGCAAGTATGTTTTACATTTATGTATTGTATTTTAACTATCTTGATAACATCTCTTGGTGTCCCAAAGGCTTTAATTTTTATGAAGTCATAAGTAGGTGCATTTACATCTTCCCATAAGAGTTTTAACTTTAATAGCTTGCATTTAGGTCAATGATTCATTTAATTCAATTTTTGTATAATATGATTGTTAATTTTATAACTCAACTTGATTGTGCTACAGGATGTCCAGATATTTGATTAAACATCATGCTAGATGTTTATGAGAGGGCGTTTTTGGATGAGATGATCTTTCTTGGTGCTGAGCTGTTATGTCCTGGAAGAGGACTGATGTCTGTAAAGTAAAATTGCATCTCTCATTTCAGTGCTGCTGTTCATTGTTTTGTACTTGCCTAGATCCTCCTTCCCCTCCTCCTATTCCTCTTTTTCCTCCTCATTTGTGTTAGTTCTGGGGCTAGAATTCAAGGCCTCTTGCTCTTGCATGGCTTTTGTCCTAAAAACTGGCAGTCTACCACACTACTACTTCAGCTACACCTCCACTTCTAGCCTTTTAGTAGTTAATTGGAGATAAGTTTCTCAAATTTATCTGCCCAGGTTGGCTTCAAACGGTGATCCTCTGATATCAGCTTCCTGTATAGCTAAAATTATAGCCAGATTCTGACCTCTTCTTTCATGAGAGAGGGCCTTGCTATGTAGCCCAGACTGACTTCAAACCAGTGATTCCCCTGCCTTGACCTGTTGAGTACTGGGATTATAGGCATGTGACATCATGGCCAGCTTGGGGTACCACAACTTCTTAACTAAATTCTAGATCTGTCATGAAGTTATATTGTTCTGTGTATTATAGTTAAATTGATTTTTTTTTGGGGGGGGGGATGGTGAAGACTGGAATTTCCATTGTGCCTTTCTGCTGATGCCAGTTGTTTTTTTTTTTTTAATCCTTCCTTTATCTTTTTAAACATATTTAAGGTTAATTGATCTAAGATTTTTTTTCTAGCAAGTCTAATGTTTGGGCATCCACAAGGATAATTTCTACTAGATTTATTTTTTCCCAGTGTATGGCCCTACATACATGGTCCTTGAAATTTTTTGTTTAAAACCATTTAAATATTATGATATGATAATTCTGGGAATAACATCCCTTCATTCTTGTGGTTTGGTTATTGTTCTTTATTGTAATAGTTCTAATTTGTTTATTTAATGAGTTTTTTGAGCTGATTTTGTGACGTCTGTATTCTTTGTTGCATCTGACAAAGTGTCAGTAAAAATGTCACTCATCACTTTTTTCAAGATTCACTTACATTGTTTGATTAAACAACAGCTTGGTTGCTCTGAAACCCGAGATTAATAACCAGAGTTTCAATAAAGTATTTTTTCTATTTTTGTAGAGGTCCTCACTCTGACATTTTCAATCTAAATCTTTATTTTTGGAATAGTATTATAAATATTCAAGTGTATAGAATTTTCCAGATTGGATACATTTAGAGGTAATGTTATATGAACAACCCAGACTCAAATTCCTGTGCCTTTATTTAACTTGTTCAATTGACTTTGCCTCTCTAGCCTCAGTTTCCTCATCTGATATGCAGTCTAACACTGTGGGTTATACCAGCACAGATAATCTACTGCCTTACCTCAAGTTGGTTCTGAGAAGAAGGCAGACTTGAGAAGAATATGACAAATGGCATGTAAATGGAATGACATAAAGATAACAACTCGGGTATTTATCTCCTAGGCAGTACTGGTATACAACCTAGAGGCAGAGGCTAGATGATAAGACAAGAAGAATAACTTCTTCAGAATTTTGCCCTAGATCAGTCACCAGTGGACACCACTTAAGACAACTGCATAGAATGCCTATTAAGGGACCACATTTGATTTCCTAGCTTCTCTACAAAATTTTCTGACTTTTCCAATCAACAAAGATTTCTCTATCATTAACCTGAATTTTTGTTTGCATCACTAATTTGGCATTAAATCATAAATTACTCCATTGTAAAGTCAACTTTTCATGCTTGCCAACTGGATTCATCCTCAATAACCACTCCTTGATCACTCTAGAACATCCTTGGCAGTGCTTTTTAAATTTTTTTTTGTCAGTCCTTGTGCTTGAACTCAGGGCCTGGGCATAGTCCCTGATCTTTTACTCTAGGACTCTACCAACTGAGCCATAGCACCACTTCTGGCTTTTTCTGAGTTTTTATTGGAGATAAGAGTCTCACCGACTTACCTGCCCAACCAAAATCCTCAGAACTCAGCCTCCCGAGTAGCTAGGATTACAAGCACTACTGGCAGTGCATTTTGATATAAATTTTATAATATGTATCATAGAACTCTATACACTGCAGTGGACACAGTAAGCACTCAATAAACATTTCTGAAATATTTTCACAGTTTAGAAGACTCTATCCCTCAAATTAATAGGATTTTTCCCGAATGTCCGTGTTAAGGTTAATCATTTGGGTGGTAATTGTTCTTTGAGCTCTGCTACGAGCTTTGATATATTTCAGCAGAGTCTTATCTAATACTTAAAATGGAGCAAAAATCTTAACCAAAATCCAAGCAGAATCCTATTTCTAAGTCCTTTCATTCTTATTAATTAATTAATTAATATTAGCATATATTGGTGGTCTAAGGAGGTTTCATTCATTCATTCCATACAGTCATGCAATGTCCCCTGGTCAAACTGCACCCCTCTATCAGTCCCCCTCATCCCTAGTCACCTTTCTTAAGACAATTTCAGCAGGTTTCATTGTGCTAAGCAGGTTTCATTGTGCTATTTTCATACATGCAGATAAAGTACTATTGTCTCTTAATTCATGACTACTTCTTGCTGTATGGAAAGCTCTAAAAGCTCTCTCAGTCCAAATAAGACTGACTTCAAAGTTCAACTTTGTGATACATGAAGTGTGGATTCCCCATCTCAGACCTTTCTAAATGCAAGAGAAACTTAACACTTGCCCATTTCTCCACAGGCTATCAAGTTATCAATCCCTGGGACACATCAGTCCACCCCTGCAGTACTCAAGCTGTCAGAAAGTGATCACTAATGATAGGGATACCTCCCCAGCCTGATGGTTTCCTTACTCCTTTTTGATTATATAGGGCAACCTGACCCATTCCACAGGGCTTCTTCCTGCCATCAGATTATTGGCCCTTAGTTGTGAAAGCTTTTGCCTGGAAAGCGGTGTCAGAGGTTAATGGGACTATTTTTTCTCTCTCTTCAGATTCACTTTACTGGAAACAAACTCCCCAGAATGCTGCTTAGAGAGTTATTTATCTTTATAATTTGAAAAGGCCATGTTCACGTTAGGGGTTCTGGGTGAAGTTTACTATTGTTATTTTTCTTCTGTCACCTCTCACAAATCCCATCAGCTAAAAAGATCTAAAACAGACTGTGGGAGAGAGTAGGTCAATAGGATTCAGGTTTGGCCTTCTAAAGGGCATGGCTTTTTTTTTTTTTTTTTTCCAAAAATTGGCTTGTCACTAGCCACTGGGAGCCAAGGACATGGATGGCTCTCCAGGGGTTTTCCATCTTGAATTTGAATGAGCCCAGCTCTGTGCTTTTCATCAATGCTAATATGCACTCAGATCAGCACCACTCTTAAAACACACGGTGGAGGGCAGTTTCTTTGTGTTGGAAGGACAAGCACATTTTCTTCCCTGGACCTTTCAATCTGCAACTGAGGTTTGCAGTTTAAGTGCATTCTCTGTGGCTTGAGGTTTGGGAAGAAGATGAGTTTTACTATTTTAGAAAGCAAATTTCATCTCTGGAGATGGCCTCCCAATTAATCTGGAAGGATAAGAGTATAAAGTTTGAGCTATGAACTGGCTATAAGAAGGCCTAGGTATAGGTAGAAAGTAAGATTTAAGCCAATATCAAAGGCTATGTCTAGGGAAATTTAGCATTTCTCTCCTCTCTCTTTGCTTTGCAATTCGAATGCCCTCTCTATAGAAGCCCATTAGTTTGGTATATAGCCTTCCAGGTTTCCTCTGGGCATACATATGCATGGATGTGTATGTGGGGTGTGTGTGTGTGCGTGTATGTGTGTGTATATATGTGTGTGTGTGTGTGTAGATAGATGATATATGTGTAGATATTATGTGATATATATAAACATTCAGAAAACGTGGTTTTTTAATATAAATACTATCACTCTAATGCATTTCATTTTGAAAGTTGTTGATTCCTTCTACAACATTTCTCAAATGTTAGCATGTATACTCATTACTTGGTTCTTGTAATTGTATTCCCTCTTTATGATAATAATATTCCACCTTTATAATAATCATAAAGTAAATTTTAAACATGTTAGCGTGCATCAGAAACACTCAGGTGACTTGTTAAATCACAGATTTCTTGTTTCCTCCTCTAGTTTCTGATTGGCTAGGTCTAGGGTGGGACTTGAGAAGTGATTTTTCTAAATGTTCTCAGGTGAACTGAAACTGCTAGCTCAGGGACCATAGTTCAAAAGCATTCCCTTAAACAACACGCCTGCATATCTTTCCATGAATATATTTCTTAAACTTCTATATAGAATTGTATAGGAGCACTTTGCACTCATTCCTTTTATACTGTTTGTCCTATATCCTAGTGAGCAATCCTCTCTACCATCACTACATCAAAAATGTCCCCTATACAAAATAGACTGAACTCGAGGGGAGGAAAGAGTAAGTTCTGTCTTTATCTCAGGGGTTGGCATGTAGTATACATTCAATAAATTAATGTATGAAAGAATGAATTTCCAACCGACTTGAGGACTAAAGTTGAGTGGGTGTTTGAGTTTGGGAGAGAGATCTAATAAAGCTTCAAAATATCTGGGACTCCGATTGGGCTCAGATGAGATACTGATATATTCTTGGTAAGTATGTGTTGTGTGTTGGGGTTAGAATGAGAAATGTCTATTTGTGGAAATCTTTTAAGATAATTCCTATATCTCCCCCACCACTTTCCTATCCCTCCACCCCTTTGGCTTTAAAAAGGCAGTAGTTATAAGAAAGGCAGAAGAGATTCTCTTGGTATGCAAATGCTAATTATTTGTCGATTATGTGTTACCAGAGACAGAAATCACTCATATTGTAAGAAGGAATGGTACTGGGAAAGGATACAGTTTGGAGCATCCCTGTTCTAACAGTCTGAAATCTAACATGGTATATTATGCTCTAAAGTCTGTGCAGATATTGCAAAATCTGAAATACTTCTCATGCATTTGGGAAAGGGATACTGAACTCCTACTCATTTTGCACTTCTCATATGAGAATTATAAAGCATTCTTACCACGTTAGGTCTTATCTCCTCTGCCGAGGGCATTACAGTTTGCTCTCAGCAAAGCATTTCCTATAGTCATATGCAGATAGCAGACATATCACCACTGGATATGTAATATGCTTCTTTTGATCCATCAGATTTTTACTAAGGCAAGAATTATAACCCTATGCTTGTCAAATGTGATAACTGAAATCACTTATTCATAGTATTACTTCCTGTTAATGTAGTACTATGCTGAAAAATGAGTCACCAAAGAATGTTAATGTGGGATTTCTGTTCTCAAAGAGTTCATATGTTAGATGGGAAGATTAGACATTAACCCATGAAATAGTCGAGCAGTAATACATGATGCTATACCATTGGATGTCCATATATGTAGGATTGCATCTATACTTCTAGCTATATATGGCTATTGAATACTGACAAATATTCTGTGCTTGGCTAACTTTGGTCAGGATTTCATACATTCTAAGCTCCTCTGTTTACTTGCTTGTAAAATCCAGTTCAACAAAGAACCTTGTTATGTCAATTTAGAAAGAACCTCACTCTTGATTATCTGCTCAGTTTCCTTATCTCCACCATCCTTCAGGTGGTGTCTGGTTCCCCTATCCTCTTGAACAAGAATCCTGTTAGGTTAGTTTAGCCCAAATCCTCCTGATTCTTGATGTTTGCTCTTAGTAATTTTCCAATCACTGACCTCTTCCTTGCTCTGTGGTTATAATTCACACTTACCCATGTTTTGTGAAGAGCTAGGCCCAGTCTCTGTCTTCCCCTACAAAATCTCATTGTTATGGTCCCTGTGTCTTTTGCAATAGTCTAAAGACATACTGTGCTTTGGCAAATGTCATTGATTAAATTTTTCTTCAATATTACCAGAAATATAACTAGTTAGAATTGAAATATGCTGTGAAAATGGAACCAAATAACTTGAGGGGATGAATGGGGTTGAGAGAGATAGGGGAGAATGGTGAAAAGATTGACAGTGATTAAGATATATTGTACTTACAAATTATGTTGGAATGAACCGCCTTTGTACAGCTCCTTAAAAATAATATAAATAAATAGTAGATATATTTTTTCTACTGATCAGAGCTGGTGTAAATAATGTGTTGTAAGATTCATGTAAAGAAATCTACTGAAGCAGAAGAGTCATGGAGAAGATGAGATATTTTTATCACAAATGATGTAAACTCCACTTAGCCTTATGCGATTGTGTGTGTGCGTCTGTGCGTGTGTAAGCGCACACACACACACACACACACACAAATAGGGGGATTTTATTGGCTTATGTAACTGGGAAGTCTATTGTGTGTATATAGAACTGTAGAAGGTCACCTGCAACAACATGTAAAAAAAATCAAGTGCAGACAAGCAGAGTGCTGGTGATGATACTGGAGCCCCAGAACCACAGTGTGCTAGGTGAGCAAGCTAAGCTTCCTGAAGAATAGGTGGACTAAATTTAACAATATATTAAATGTAATACGATATAGCAAATATTAATATGTTAAATTTAATCAAATTAATAATATACTTTATTTAACCCAATATGTTTAAAACTTTTATTTTATTTATTTTAATTTAATTTAATTTAATTTTCAAGGTGATGTTCAGAGGGGTTACAGTACTGGAGTTCAAATCAGGGTCTCATACTTGCTCAGCTTGTTGGTATTCACACCTCCAGCCTGTTTCTGGTGTTTTTTTCCTGATTGATTGAAGATTCTCATAGACATTTTTGCACAGGCTGGCTTCAAACTTTTTTCTTCTGTTCCCAGCCTCATGAGTAGCTAGGATTACAGGCCTGAGCCACCAGCACTCTGCTTAACACCAATATAAAATTCTTAATGAGATGTTTCTACCTGTATTTGTTTGTTCTAAGTCTGAAATCTGCGCGTATTTTACATTTATAATATATTTCAGGCCTAACTACTTTCCTTTTTGGTAGTGTTAAAGATAAAATTCCAAACAGGCCTGGCAACATCTGTGGCTTGGGGAAGCCAGGGCCCTGTGATTGCCAGCTTGATTATGGTACCATGGAGAGGCAGAAGTACTCTCCAATGCAACCAGAAGGAAGAATGGAAAGAAAAGTATGTGGAAAACAAAAACTGTAGTTAATATGTCCAAAGCTGTTAGACTGTAAATATGTAAGGACAATTAAGATAAGAATATAAATATACCTTGCTTCCTCCTATTTTTCTTTAGTGTCAATTAGTGGTACAAGGGGGATTCATTTTGACATGTCCATACATGCCTATGATATACCTAAATCAGACTCACCCCTCTATCATTTTGCTCCCTCCTTCTTCACAAACCAATATTAATAAACTTCATTGTTCAGTTTACCCTCATGCACACTGAAGTATTTTGATCATATTCATTCTCCTTCATTCTGCCTTTTTGCCCTCTACATTCCCACTCATACCCACACTTAAGACAGGATCTGTTTTACAATTGTCATTCATCTTTTAATTGTTCAAAGGACTTTTACCATAATATCTCATATATTTATATACTCTCTCACATTCCATCTCTCTTATCCCTTATTATCCTGCCTTTTATTAAGTTTTGTTTTACCATCTTTATTCACAGATATAATGTATTTTGGTAATGTTAACCCTCTATATCAAACAATGTAAATATAGTTCATTTAGTTGTTTTGTTTGGGGGCACCGAGGCTTGAACTCAGGCCCTCTCATTCTTGCTCACTTTTTTGCTTACCTCTGGTACTCTACCACTTGAGTCATACATCCAATTCCAGATTTGGTTTGGTTATTTGGAAATAAGAGTTTCTCAAATTTGTCTGCACAGGCGGGCTTTGAACCTCATTTCTCAGATATCAGCCTCCTGAGTAGCTAGGAGACACTAGCATTGAGTAAATATACTTTAGATAAACTAATGTGCCACATAATGCCAAGGATCTTTTACTTTTGATTAAGTTTTTGTTTCTTTTAATTCAAGAAAAATATTCTTTTATTAGCATAAATTAATTGTATAAACGGTTTCATTGTTGAATTAGGAAATATTTAAGGTTTTGTCTAACTTCTTTTCCCTGGCATTTGATGTCTATTCCCCTCTAAGAACCAATGGTATAGTGGAATGATAATATTTGTATTTAGCTCAGGGTAGCTCACACCTGTAATCCTAGCTACTCAGGAAGCTGAGACCTGGAGAACAGCAGTTTGAAACCATTCAAGACAGAAAAGTTCTCCAAATTCCATTTCAGTTAACTAATTAAAAAAAAAAAAAGTGGGTAAGAGGTGTGGCTCAAGTAGTAGATCAGCAGCAGTGAGCAACAAGCTGAGCAAAAGTGTGAAGCCATGACTTCGAGCCCTAGACGACACAAAAAAGAATACTTTGCTGGTACAAAATGAGGAAGGGGGTGATATTGTTAAAAAAAAAAGATAGTACTCAATGCCTGACTTATGTAACTGTAACCACTTTGTACAAGTATCAAGTATCTTTGACCCAAAGCTGAATATGGACTTTGCCATTTACTTGATACAAAATATGGTAAAAAAAAAAAAAATACTAAGGTCTGCAATCTCAGTTTCCTCATTTACAATATAGGTAAAATAATATTTATGTCACAAAGTTGTTATGAGAATTTTATGAGCTAACATATTGAGTGGGTGCTCAGTTAATTCCTTATCTCCTTTTTAATGACAGATAACATATTTGGAAAGAAATACCCTGTTATACACACTAGTAAATGCTAGCAACTAATTTCTTGGATTAAATAGTGCCCAGATGTGTTACTTGTCAATTTTTGTGATATAAATCTCACCATGGCAGATTTCAAGCTACAAATGTACAGTCACTGAACACAGAGTTGGGAATAGAGGTGAATAATCAGCTCTCATCATATCATCTTCTTAATTCAGTTTTCCCCTGTTATTTTCATCAGGCTGCTGCACCCTTCAAAAGGGAATCAAGTACATAATGTAAGTTATTTTTTGCAAATATTGTCCCAGAAATACTCTTTCAAATACTTTCCTCCCCTGTCTGGACTCCTCAAATGAATGTTCTTAGGGGCTGCTGCAGGGGCTGCTTCTCTCTCTCTCTCCTCTCGCTCATTCCCCCTCCCTCCCTCCCTTCTTTCCTTCCTTCCTTGATTGTGGGGCATGAACTCAGAACTTGAGCACTGTTCCTGAGCTCTCAAGGCTAGTGCTCTACCACTTTGAGACACAGCTCTACTTCTGTTTCTTTTTTTAAGTGGTTATTGGAGATAAGAGTCTCTGGAACTCTTCTGCTTGGGCTGGCTTTGAGCTGTGATCCTCAGATCTCAGACTCTTGAGTAGCTAGAATTACAGGCATGAGCCATGGGTGCTCAGCTGTCCTTAGCTTCTTTGTAGGCATGAGAAAAGGTAAGTAATTGCTTTGTGGTTTTAGAGCAACTGGCTTTTATTGCAAAAGTTCAGAATGGGTTTCCAGACAAAACCAGTTCAGAGGAGCTTAAATTGAAATAACATCTTATCTCCAGGATACTCTCTAGTTTGCTTCCTATCAAAATGATACTGCCAAGTGCTGGCAAGGATGTGGAAAACCCGATCACTCATTCATTGCTGATGGAATGGGAGATGGTATATTGCCCTGCAAAATAGTTTGTTGATTTCATTTTAAAATAAATAAGGGGACAAGAGGGAAAAAACTCAGAGAAAACAAGGGAGGGGGTGACACCATTCAAAAAGAAATGTACTCATTACCTGATTTATATAACTGTAACTCCTCTATATATCACCTTTAGAATAAAAATAAATAAAATATAAATAAACACCAGCTCCACTCCTGTGCTTTAAACTCAGAGAAATTTAATTTTATATACACATAGGAACCCATAAATATTACTACTAATAGCAAATGTTAATAGCAGTATTTATTGTAATAGTTACAAACTATTTGTACAATCCCATCCCGACCCCACAAAATCAGATATTGAAGCTCGGTAATCTCAAATGTGTTCATTTTTGGAGACCTGGGGCCTTTGAGGGGCAGTTAGGTGACCAGTGTGGAGCTCTGTACATGAGATGAAGGCCTGACAGAAAAGATATCCCAGACCTTCTTGTAGGCTTGCCGCCACACGAGAACAGAGGAATTCAGCATTGTAGAAGACAGCCCTCATTTGAAGCAACCTACTCATGCTGACAGGCTGATTTCATATTTACAGACTCCAGAACAATAAGGAGTGGCTGTCATTTCTTAAGGTACTGACTTCAACTATTTTGGGCTGTTAGAACAGAGTACCTGAGAGTAGGTATTTTGAACTTCTTGTCAGTACTAAGATTTGAACTCAGGGCCTTTTACAAATTACCTTGTCCAAGGCTAGGTGAGTTATAAAGAAAAGAGATTTATTTCTTGTAGTTCTGGAGGCCATGTAGTCCAATATGGAGGGATTCACATCTGTTGAGGGCCTATGTGCTATGTCATTTCAGGGTAGAATGCAAGAGAGCATGGGAAAGCCAGAGATTAAACAATCTGTAGAACCTTTTAGGATTAATATTAATCTAATCATGATGGTGAGACCTAAACATCTCTAATTAGGTCCCACCTCCCAACACTGTTTGCCTTGAGGGTTCAGTTTCCAATGCCTGCTCTTTGATATATGTATATGTGTATAAAAGCAGCAGTTCCTGATCCATTCATCTACTGAGGGGCATCTGGGTTGCTTCCATGTCTTAGCTATGGTGAATAATGCTGCGATAAACATAGTTGTGCTTGTAGCTGTAGTATGGCCTTGTTTGTGATCGTTTGGATAAATGCCCAGAAGTGGAATTGCTGGGTCATAGAGGAGATCTATGTGTAGTCTTTTGAGGAACCTCCATACTACTTTTCACAGGGATTGAACATGTTTACACTCCCACCAACAGTGCAGTAGGGTTCCCTTTTGGCCACATCCCCTTCAGCATCTATTGTTATTAGAGTTCTTGATTATAGCCATTCTAACTGGGGTGAGGTGGAATCTCAATGTTGCTTTGATTTGCATTTCTTTTATGGCTAGAGAAGTCGAGCATTTCTTCATGTGTCTATTCACCATTCTTATTTCCTTTCCAGAGAAGTCTCTCTTTAAGCCTTTAGCTAATTTGTGTGTGTGTGTGTGTGTGTGTGTGTGTGTGTGTGTGTGTGTGTGTGTGTGTGTGTGTGTATGAATTCTATGATACCTCCACCAGAAAGAATGATACTGCCCCATTTGTTAGGAAATGGAAATTCTTGGAAAAATTATATCAAGTAAAGTAACCCAGGCCCAAAGAAACCTATTTGCAATAGCTAGTATACGTCTAGGATAATCCTACCAGACAAGCAGAAAAGGTCAAAAGCTAGGTACATATGACCATATAAGAGGATGCTAAATGAAATGAACCCCAAGATATGGACACAAGAGGTTTACTCTTTGTTGCTGTTTTTTTTTTGACTTGGGATGAGATTTATTTTTTTGTCATTTTTTTATTGTGAAAATACTGTACAGAGGGGTTACAATTACATGGGCAAGAAAATGAGTACATTTCTTTTTTTATTGTGAAAATACTGTACAGAGGGGTTACGATTACATGGGCAAGATAATGAGTACATTTCTTATCAAGTATTGTAGCCTCCTCCTTTGTTTCCCCTTCCCATCCCTTCCCATTCTCCCCTGCCCCCCCCCCACCAAATCCTCCTCCCCCCTCATCCCCTCACCAAAGTTGTAAAGTTCATTTTTCGCCATAACGACTTGTACATCTCATTGTTGCAATGGGTCCACCTGTATCCCTATTTAAACGATTTGTTTTTTTCCTTCCTATCCACAAATTATACCAACATCAAATGCAGTGAAAACAGGGGTTATACCGTGGGGGAGCGACATACAAAGCAACAAAGAAATAATCTTATAAATGCGTTAGAAACAAATGCATGAAAGAAAAAAAACATTTGAATACATATCTTAGGGTTCATTTCCCTAACATCACCTTATCTGACCTTTTCTGCTTGACTCAAACATATACTAGTTATTGCAAATAAGGGAAACCATGGGACCTGTGTTTCTTTGGGCCTGGCTTACTTCACTTAATATATTTTTTTCCAAGTCTTTCCATTTCCTAATAAATGGGGCAATGTCATTCTTTCTGATGGAGGCATAGAATTCCATGTTGCTGTTGTTTTAAGGTACTATGTGATTTTTTTTGGTTTCTCTTGTATGCTCTTCCCCCTATGGTATAACCTCTGTTGTCACTGTGTTTGATTCTGGTGCCCTACATCTTGTATATACATTTTCCTAATTTGGGGAGGGGAAGGAAAATAACAAAATGCTGAAACAAGAATACAGGTTGATCCATTGTAACAATGAGACGTTGAAGACACTATGTTGAAAATGAACTTTATACAACTTCGGTGGGGGAGGAGGGAGGAATTGGGGAGGTGGAGAGGGAAGGGATAGTTGAGGGAAAACAAAGGAAGGGGTAACAATGCTTGACAGGAAATGTACTCATTACCTTACTCATAACTGTAACCCCTCAGTACAGTATCTTTACAATAAATTTTTGTTTTTGTTTTTGTTTTTGTCAGTTGTGGGACTTGAACTCTGGGCCTGGGCGCTGTCCCTCAGTTCTTCAGCTCAAGGTAAGCACTCTACCACTTGAGCCACAGCGCCACTTCCTAAAATATATATACATATAATATATTATATGTATTAAATATAATATATATATAAGCAGAAGTTCTGATTCTGTAGGTCTGAGACAGGGTGACTGTCCAAGTCTTTCCCAGTTTAAAAAATATATTTTAACTTTATAAAGGTGATGTACAGAGGGGTCACAGTTACGTAACTCAGGTACATTATCACCCCTTCCCTTGCTCTGTCCCAGTTTTTCCTTCCCGTTCCCACCCACAAGTTGTATAGTTCATTTTTAACATAATGTCTAATGAGCACCACTGCTGCATTTGTTCACTCTTTGTTGCTCCATTTCTGTGCCTCCCTTACCGACCCCCAAGGCAGATAAATGAACAAAGCACAAAAATAAAAGAAAACAAAAAGCCCTCTTGTTTCCATTTCCTGGAGTTCATTATTTTTTAAGATCAGATACACATAGGCATTGTGCCTTTGCATTCTTCTCCTAAGAATTTTCTCCTTTGATCTCACTGTGTGTGAATACCTTGTTTCTTTCCATTTTATCACCAGGGAAACCCCTTAGTCTGGGAAAACTGAGATGATCAGTCATCTTACTTGGGGGATAGTTACTTTAACACCTCCAGGAGGGGAACAGGAATAACAAAATGCTGAAACAAGGACACAGGATGAGCCATTGCAACAATGAGACTCACAAGATACTATGTTAGAAATGAACTCTACAACTTGGACTGGGGAGAGGAGGAGGTGGGGAAGGAAAGGGATAGTGGGAGAAAAACAAAGGAGGGGGTAACAATTCTTGACAAGAAATGTACTCATTACCTTACTCATGTAATTGTAACCCCTCTGTACAGCATCTATACAATAAAATAAGTTTAAAAAATAACACCTCAGATATTTTTCATTGAGTGTTCCCCAGGCATATTGCAACATTGGTTAAAGGCTTGGTGGCAACCCAACATACCTCAGTGACTTGAATCTCCCCTCTGATCCCAAATAATAGTGTTGGCTCAGCTGCTGCTGTTTTCTTTCCAACCTTAGCTAAAAGGAACATTTTGTAAGGCTTCAATTGATTCAAGAAGATTGAAAATTCAAGGCTAAGTGATTAAACTTCTAACAGATAGAAGAACATTTAAATGCCTAAATTGCTTGAGTACTTTAAAAAAAAATAGGGAGAAACAGCCAAATTGTATCACCCAAAAAGTTCTAAAATAATCAACTAAAAGGAACTACTCAGAATGTGAGTGGCACAGTGTCACTTCTCCTCAATCTGCTGACCTCCTCACTTCATGGCTTCAGGCAGAGTTGTTAAGTGATCTATGAAATGCTAACCTTTCTATCAAGGCTGCAGATGCTGTCACCAGAATGAATTTGAATTTAGTCGATGAAAAGGTGTCAAAGGACACCAGCCTGTCTTCAGCCATCTCCAGTTCTTTCAGAGATTTTTCTGCTCTGTTGTTACTGCAGCTTGAGATCCAATCCAGTTTCATCTCCTTAGATTTTATAGTTGAAGTGATCACAATTAAGGATACAAACTTTAGCTTCAAATGAGCTGGCATGAAGCAGGCCCATGACCTAAGTAAAGATATATTTCCAACGTAGGTGCTATTTATATTTGTGGCATGTTGGTTGGTTAAGAAATGTAGAGGCATTTGAGCCCTTCTGCATTGCTGGTAGGAATGTAAAATGGTAATGCTATTGGGAAAACAATTTGGCACCCACAAAGCAATTCAACATAGAATTATCATATGATCCAGCAATTCAATTCCAAGGTTTGTGGCTCAAAAAAATTTAAACAGTAACACAAATCTTCATAGTAGCAATATTCACAACAACAAAAGATAGAAACCGGGGCTGGGAAGGTGGCTCAGTGGTAGAGTGCTTGCCTTGCATGCCTGAGGCCCTGGGTTCGATTCCTCAGCACCACATAAGCAAAAAGAAAAAAGCCGGAAGTGGCGCTATGGCTCAAGTGGTAGAGCGCTAGCCTTGAGCTGAAGAGCTGAGGGACAGCTCCCAGGCCCAGAGTTCAGGCCCCACGACTGGACCCAAAAAAAAAAAAAAAAACAACAAAAAGAAAAGATAGAAACCACCCAAATGTGCATTGGTGGGGGATGAATAGATATAAACACATGGTGGCATACACATAAAATAAAATATTATCCATCCATAAGAGAAAGGAAATGTATGTGTGTGTGTGTGTGTGTCTGTGTGTCTGTGTGTGTGCATGTGCGTGTGAATGTGAGCAAATCTTGAAGTCACTATGCTGAGTGGAATAAGCCAGGTATAAGAGGATAGATGCTATTGAATGATTCCACTTATGTGAAAGATTCAGAATAGGAAAATTCAAAGAAACAGAAAGATTAGAGTTTACCAAGGGTTAGAATTGAGGAGGGCAAATGGAGAAATATTGTTTAATTGATACAGAGTTCCTATTAAGGGTAATGAAATCACTGATTATATATATCCTACAATTAAAACAAACAAAAGCTGTGGTATTGCACATCTGTAATGCCAGCTGCTTGAATGGTAGGGGCAGAAAAATAGCACATTTGAGGTCAGCCAAGGCTAAGCTAGCAAGATATAAGGCCCTATCTCAAAAACAAAAGAAAAAGGTCTGGGAAGGTGGCTCAGTGGCAGAGTGCTTGCCTCACATGCACGAGGCCCTGGGTTTGATTCCTCAGCACCACATAAGCAGAAAAAAACTGGAAGTGGCACTGTGGCTCAAGTGGTAGGGTGCTTGCCTTGAGCTGAAGAGCTGAGGGACAGCGCGTGGACACAGAGTTCAGGCCCCAAGACCGACAAAAAAAAAAAAAGAAAGAAAGAGAAAAAGAAAAAGGAGGGACACAGATCAAGCTAAAAGCATTTGCCTAGGCATGAATGAGTACCTGAGGGTTCAATTATTTGTACTAAAAAAATCATGATCATGAGTAGAAACTAGGGAGTTATAGGTGGTAGTGGGTTTGGGAAGAGAACAAGTTCCCTGATGCTCTGAAAGTAGTTGCCTGGTGAGGCTGGCAGCTTTGAAGATGAAGATTATCTAGGACTTGGGGCACTGTATACACCAAACATACATGCAGAAGGTGGTTCATTGCATCTGCAGTTTTAAGCAGCCACGCAGGTGAGTCATGTGGATGGTCCTTGGAGCTTTCTGCCATCAGGTACAAGATCTAAGTCTTGGTTTGTGGGAATTGGAGTGAGTGCATGAGAATCGAGGAGCCTAGCACAGCACCTACTTACTAGGTGCTCCAAGCAAGTATATTGCATTATTAATTGATGGAAGAAGATGGAGTTTTCAACAAATGTATTTTGTACATTTAAGTAGCATTTTTAGTTATACAAAGGGGTTTCATTGTGGAATTTCTATATATGCATATGATGCACTTTGATCAAGCTAATTCTGTTACTCTTTCTTGTCCCTTTTCTTCCTTTCAAAATAAATTTTAACAGATTTCATTTGTCTATTTTTATACATATATATAATATACAGTACTTCATATTCATGCTCCTTTACCCTCTGTTTTTGCTCTCATCCTCCCACCAGACCCACCCCCAAATGGCCCTTGTTTTGTATTCCTGTCACTTAGTTTTTAAGGATTATTTTTAAGATTTTGCATATGAGAGGGAACATGTGGTGTTTATCTTTCTCAGTCAGGCTTATTCTGTTTAACGTGATATCTATTTCTACCTGTTTTCCTGCAGATTGCAGGATTTTGTTCTTTTTTATATACTGAACAATATTCTGTTATGTATATTTTACTACAATTTTATATCCATTCATTAGTTGATGGGCATGCAAGCTGATTCCATATTTTGGCTGTTGTGAATAGTGCTATTTTAAACATGGATACACAAATGCTTCTATTATATGCTGATTTACACTCATTCAGATATGTGCCCAAGAGTCAAATGGTAGGTCTATTTTTTGTGTATAAAGAGCCTCCATATAAATTCATATGGCTGCCCCATTTTGAAAAGATTTTCCCTTTATCTCTGAGAGAATCTTGCCATGTTCCTCAAAACTGAGCTTAAACATAGCCTTCTCGGTGAGGTTTTCTTTCCTTGATTTCATGTTCTACCTCTAGTAGATGTGATATCTCCTCTTACTCTAATGACTATAGAGAGACATTTCTGCGTAGGGCTCAAGGGAATGTTAGGGACACTGGAAAAAGAGAACTGGGTTAGAGATATTAGGAAGGATCACAAATTTACACTTGGGAGTGGTTATGGTGAAATTGGGATTGCTACCAGGCAGGAAGCTGAGGGCTAATTAACAGCAAAGTAAATTGAGATATAGCCCCATGATCAGTCCGAAAGCAGAATGCATACTACAAGTTGAAGAGAAACTGGTGACCTAATGACAGATAACCCAGGGCAGTCCAGTCATGGTTAGTAAATTCAAACCATGTACAAACTATCCTTTTCAACTTTAGTACTCTTGCTTCCTTCTAAAACATTCTTTCTTTACCATCTCTGCATATGAAAATCCCGCCGTATTCGTGAGCTCCACTCCACATCAAAGTTCCTTCTATTAAACTTTCTCTAATTTCATGTCTGAAAGTACAAGGCTTGGGGTGCAGGCCCTGGTAGTCCTGGGATAAGAGAGATAGCATAGTGCTGGAAGGAAGAACTCAGGTTTTGTATTAAGATTTCGCTTCTGAGTTTTTCACTTAACTTTATGATTAATGTAAATAAGAAAGTATCTAACCCATGATAAGAGTGAGAGCATTATTTACCATAGCTAAGACATGGAAGCAACCCAGATGCCCCTCAGTAGATGAATGCATCAAGACAATGTGGTATATAGACACAATGGTATTCTATGCCTCCATCAGGAAGAATGACATTGCCCCAATAGTTAGGAAATGGAAAGACTTGGAAAAAATTATATTAAGTGAAGTAAGCCAGGCCCAAAGAAACATAGGTCCCATGGTTTCCCTTATTTGCAATAACTAGTATATGTCTGAGACAGGCAGTAAAGGTTAGATAAGTTGATGTTAGGTGAAATGAACCCCAAGATAAGGACTCAAATGGTTTTTCTTTCTTGCATTTGTTTCTAACATATTTATAAAATGATTTCTTTGTTGCTTTGTATGTCGCTCCCCCACGGTATAACCCCTGTTTTTCACTGTATTTGATGTTGGTATAATTTGTGGAGGGGAAGGAAAAAATTGTTTAAATAGAGATACAGGTGGACCCATTGCAACAATGAGATGTACAGGTCATTATGTCAAAAAACGAACTTTACAACTTTGACCCTGGGGCGGAGGGGGGGGGAGGTGGAGGGGGGGGGGAGATGGGAAGGGATGGGAAGGGGAAACAAATGAGGAGGCATCAATGCTTAATAAGAAATGTACTCATTACCCTGCCCATGTAATTGTAACCCCTCATTTTCACAATTAAAAAAAAAACAGTGAGGTAGGATAACAAGGATAGGGAGTAGGCAAGGATACCAGAGAAGCAAAGAGAAATCTACAAATTGACAGTTTGGATATGAACATGGGTTCTTCTAACTTCAAAACCCATGCTATTGACCTCTATAGCAGTTGTTCTCTGACTGCAGTAGGCATTAAAATTACTGGAATAACTAGTTAAAATGCATATTCCTGGGCCTCACATCTGAGGATTTAATTCAATGGAAGGGATAAAGGAATTGGGATTGTATTTTTGTGTTGGTGATGGGGTTTCAACTCTGGGCCTGGGTGCTGTTCCTAAGCTTTTTTGCTCAAGGCTAGTGCTCTACCACTTGAGTCACACATCCACTTTCACATTTGGTTGTTAATTAGAAGTATGAGTCTCATGGACTTTCCTGCCTGGGATGGCTTTGAATTGTGAACATCACATCTCAGCCTTCTGAGTAGATAGGATTACAGACTTGAGCCACTGGCACCTGGCTAGTAATAGGGATTTGTTTTTTAAACAAACTCTTCCATTGAATCTGAACTCAGTTGTCCAAGGAGCAAGTCTATTTCCTTGGTGCTAATGGTTTCAGTTCCCAATCCACCTCTGGTATTCCTGTTTATTGATGTCAGATGTATCTCACATTAGAAAAAGCTACTTCATTCCATTAATTGGTGTTGGAACATTTGTTGAAAACCAACTGACCACAAATATATGGGTTTATTATGGGACTCTCGACTCCATCTTTGTTATTTATGTTTATCCTTATGCTTCTATCACAATTGCTTTTTATATTGAGATAAAATTCATGTTATGTGTAATTCACCATAGTATTAATTTAAGGCTGCCATTCAGTGGCTTTTAGTACACTGATAATGCTGTGCAACTATCACTGATATCTAGTTCCGGAAAGCACTCATTAAGAAGCCACTGTTCATTTCATCTCTCCTCCAGCTTCTGGTAACCTCTAATCGGCTTTCTGTGTTTGTGAACTTGCTGTTCTGGGCATTTCATATAAATGGACCATACAACCTTTTTTGTTCTCAGGGTTCATCCATAGTGTAGAATGTATTGATGCTTTACTCTTTTTTAATGACATATCTATTTTCTGGATATACTCCATTTTGTTGATCCATTTATCAGCTGGACAATTGAGTGTTTTCTACATTTTGCTTTTATGAATAGTACTGCAATCAACATTCACATACAATTTTTGTGTGCACAAATGCTTTGATTTCTCTAGAAGTAAAATCACTGTCATATGGTAATTATATGTTTAACTTTCTGAAGAACTGCCAAAATGTTTTCCACAGTTATTGCACCATGTTATATTCCCACCAACAATGTATGAAGACTGCCATATTTTTCTTCCATCTTTAACGCTTGTTATTTTCTGTTTCTATTTATAGTCATTTCAGTCAATGTTAAGTGGTATCTCCTTGTGTTGATTTTCATTTTCCTAATAACTGTTGATATTGAGCATCTTTTCATGGGTTTGTTGGTCATTCATATATGTTCATTGATAAATATCTAGTCAAATCTTTTTCCAATTTTAAAATTAGGTTGTTTGCCTTTTTATTGTGGAGTTATATAGGTTCTTCATATAATATGCATACTAGACCCTTCTCAGATACATGGTTTGCAAATATTTTCTCTCATTCTGTGGGATGTCATTTTACCCTTTGATATCATCCTTTGATGTTCAAAAGTTAAATTTTTGTTGCAGTTGTATTTTTTCTTTTTTGTTTATGCTTCTTTCATATCTAGTAATCCACTGCCGAGTTCAATATTATAGAGATTTTTGACTCTAAGAGTTTTACTTTAAAGAAGCTTAAAATTTGAGCTCTTTCATTTAGGTCTTTGATCCATTCCAGTTAAATTTTGTATATGAAGTAAGGTCTCCACTTGATTCTTTTGCATGTGAATATCCAATTATCCTAGCACCATTTGTTGAAGAGACTTCTTTCTCCACTGCATGATCTTGGCAACTCTTTGAAAATCAATTGAACTTAGACATATGGGTTTTCTAGCTGACTCTCAGTTCTATCCCTTTGATCTATATGTCTATTCTTAAGCCAGTACCATAATGTTTTGATTACTTCAATTTGCTGTAAGTTTTGAAGTTGAGAAGTGTTACTTTTCCAACTTTGTTCTTTTTCTGGAACATTTTCATTGGTCAAGGTTGCTTATAATTCCTTATAATTTTAGGATCATATTATTCATTCCTTCAAAAAAAGTAAAATGCATTTTGATAAAAATGGAATTGAATTGTAGGTAGCTTTGGGTACTAGCATACATCATCTTAATAATACTATGATAGTCAATCCATAAAGACAGGTTGTGCTTCCATTTACTTAGATCTTTTACACAAGATTTGGTATTATCTGGGGTTTCAGACACTGAGATTTTGGAAAATATCTCCTATGGGTGTGAGAGAACCATTGTAACAATTAATATTTCATGTTTCATGGTTGGCAAAAGACTACCAAAAATTCTATTTCTAGGTTCCTTTACTGAAGCAATTAGTGTCTAGTGCTTGTTTTTAAATGAAAAGAGTATGCATGCTAAATCTTCATAAAGTTAATTTCTCAGCAATCTGAAGTAACATGTCATTTTGCTAACATTTATTTCCTAGAAAACCAGCAAGAGGTAAATTTTAGCTTAGTTCAAGTTAAATTACTTTGAAATAATTTTTTCCCTGAAAACTTTAAAGTTAACTAAGGATCAGATTAGCAAGATTTTCAATCATTTTAGGATTAGAAAAATAGTATTTGGGGGCTGGGAAGGTGGCTCAGTGGTAGAGTGCTTGCCTTGCATGCATGAGGCCCTGGGTTTGATTCCTCAGCACCACATAAGCAAAAAGAAAAAAACTGGAAGTGGCGCTGTGGCTCAAATGGTAGAGCGCTAGCCTTGAGCTGAAGAGCTGAGGGACAGCGCCCAGGCCCAGAGTTCAGGCCCCACGATAGGACCCCCCACGCCCCCCCAAAAAAAGAAAAAGAAAAATAGTATTTGACCAGGCACCATTGGCTCACACCTATAGCCCTAAATACTCAAAAGGCTGAGATCTGAGGAATTTCGTTTGGAGCCAGCCTGGGCAGATAAATCCTAGAGACTCTTATCTCCAATTGACTAGCAAAATAGCCAGAACTGGAGGTATGGCTTAAGTGGTAGAGCACCAGCCATGAGTAAAAAAGCAAAGCAAGAGCATGAGGCCCCTATTACCAGCTCAAAATAGAATTAGAAAAAACAGAAAGTGGGAAAACACTAGTAGAGTTAATAACAGAACGTGTCAATGACACTTTTCTGTGCCAATATTAAAAAGATACTGACTTCAAAGCTGTGAAATAGTAAAGGCACTGTGGTCATTATGAAAGTTTGCTTAGCCAAGATTCAGTGCTAGGTCTGTCTTACGCTGCAGCCTACACTTTTCAAATGTTAGTTAATATACTGGTCCTCTGTTTTTGTAGCATATCAATTATTTGAAAAAAATCTGGATTTATTGAATGAAAACTAAACTTCTCTGTTGACTCTTAGTTTTTCCCAAACTTTTCCTCCATCTACCTAGACAGCTTCAATCCCTGATAATTCCTAAAGCAATCATCCAATTTAGTCGTATCAGTTTCCTCTCTATATATCAAATCTGTCATGTTCATTTTTGTCAATATTTTTATTGTTATTATAAAGGTGATGTATAGAGGAGTTACAGTTATGTAAGTTAGGTAAAAAGTACATTTCATTTCTGCCATGTTCATTTCTAATTCTAGATATTCACTTGCTTGGGGGCCCCAAAATCCTAATGATCCTCCAAAGACAAATCAAGATATCTATATGTATAAAGTCTGTCCTGATCTCCCATTCCTTTGAACACTTACATAATTTATCAGCTGTAGCACACAATTTTTATCTGGTTTTAGTTTCTAGTTTTCAAGCCCAAGTCTTGGGGCTTGAACTCAGGCCCGAGTGCTGATTGTAAGCTTTCTCATGCTTAAGGCTAGCACTCTACCACTTGAGCCACAGCTCTATTTCAGGCTTTCTGGGGGGTGAAGTTAATTGGAGATAAGAGTCTCATGGACTTTTCTGTCCAGATTGTTTTATTTTTATTGTTATTATTATTATTATCATTGTGAAAATACCATACAGAGGGGTTACAATTACATGGGCAATATAGTGAGTACATTTCTTTTTTTATTTTTATTTTTTGGGTCCGGTTGTGAGGCCTGAACTCTGGGCCTGGGTGCTGTCCCTCAGCTCTTCAGCTCAAGGCTAGCGCTCTACCACTTGAGCCACAGCGCCACTTCCGGCTTTTTTCTTTTTGCTTATGTGGTGCTGAGGAATGGAACCCAGGGCCTCAGGCATGCAAGGCAAGCGCTTTACCACTGAGCCACCTTCCCAGCTCCAGTGAGTACATTTCTTATCAAGCATTGTTGCCTCCTCCTTTGTTTCCCCATACCATCCCTTCCCCTCTCCACCCACACACCCCCCTACCACCACCACCCCACCCCCCACCCTGCCAAAGCTATAGAGTTCGTTTTACGTCTTGTACATCTCATTGTTGTAATGGGTCTGTAACCCTATTTAAGCAATTTTTTCCCTTCCCCTCCCCAAATTATATCAACATCAAATACAGTGAAAGTAGGGCTTATACCATGGGGGAGGTACATACAAAGCAACAAAGAAATCGTATCATAGCCAATGAGTTTTATTAAGGCTGGTTTTGAACCATGGTTCTCAGATCTCAGCCTCCTGAGTAACTAAGATTACAGGTGTAAGCCACCCAGTGTCTGGTTTATCTGTTTATTTTTAATAATCTTGAATTGAATTGTATTTCATATACCACAAGGTTCAATGTTTTAAAGTGTTCTGTTCAGTGGTTTTTAGTATAGTCACAAAAATTTGTAATCATGTTTGTCACCAGTAAGTGAGTAAGGGAATTTCATCTTAGTTATTAGGATGGTGACATCTGGCTCCAAGATGGATAGCAGTTGTTAATTATATATCAACAAAGCCCATGGGTGGACATAGCATGCCACATTCACAGGAGTGGAACTCAAGAACAGAGTGAATAAGTGGGAAGGTGTGAGAGGTAAATGTTTAATTATTAAGTGACCTTTGGTTCTCATTTGAGGATGTTACTAGCTTCTCTAAATAACTTCATAGATTAGAAGAGAACTGAAATCTGCTTCTCAGGGATAAGCAGGAAATTTTGCCTGTGAATGACTTGTAGTTAGATCACTAGAGCCCCATTTTTTTTTTTTATTTCAAAGGTCAAGGTAGCACATAATATTGAACTTTAACTTTAGATCTATACCGCAAACCCACTTCCTCTGTATAGAATTTTTATCACTCCCAAAGAATCCCTATGCCCATGAGCAGGCATTCTGTATTTTAGTACATTTGGACTGCTATAATGAAGTGTCTCACATGTGACTTACAAAAACATTTACTTTTCACAGTTTTGGAGCATGGAAGTATAAGATCAATATGCCAGCATGGCTGGGTCTGACCAGGTTATAAATGGTGGCTGACTTTTGTATCTTCACAAGGTAGAAAAGCTAACCAACCCTTTAGCTATTTTTAATAAGGACACTAATCTCACTTGTGAGGGATCCACCCTCATGACCTAATTACATCCCAGTTCTAAAAAAGAGTTATAAAAGTTATTTTTAATATATTCTGAATATTTGTTGCTTATTTGATTTAAGAATTGGAAATATTATTTCTCCCATACTCCATGTCTTTTTTTTTGTCAGTCGTGGAGCTTGAACTCTGGGCCTAGGCTCTGTCCCCGAGCTCTTCAGCTCAAGGCTAGCTCTCTACAACTTGAGCCACAGTGTCACTTCCAGTTTTGTGAGTGAGTGGTTTATTGGAGACAAGAGTCTCACCGACTTTCCTGCCCAGGATGGCTTTGAACCATGATCCTCAGATCTCAGCCTCCTGAGTAGCTAGGATTACAAGTGTGAGCCACTGGCACCCGGCTTGATAGTGTCTTCTGAAGCATAAATATTATTAATTTGATGAAGCACAATTTTTTGTTGGTTATTTCTGTTTTTGATGATCTAAGAAATAGATGATCTAAGAAATAGATCAGTGCCTAACCCCAGATTATGTTGGTTTACACCTATATTTTCTTCTAAGAGCTTCAGTTCTTACATTTTGATCATTCATGCATTTTGAAGTAATTTTTATATATGCTATAAAGTCAGTCTAACTTAATTCTTTAGCATGTGGACAACTAAATGTAACATCATTTAACAAAAAGTGATTTGCTCTCATTGAATAGTCCTGATACTCTTACTGAAAATCAATTGGCCGTAAATTTATGGCTTCATTTCCCAGTAGATCAATTCTACTCTATTAATCCATGTAACTATCCTTTACTAGCATCACACATTTTAAATGACTGAACCTTGTAGTACATTTTAAAATAGGAATATGAGTTTTCCAACTTTGTTTCCATTTCAAGATTGTTTGAATTATTCTGAGTTCCTCATATTTTCACAAGAATTCTAGAATCAGCTTGCCAATTTCTGTAATAAAGCCAGTTGGGATTTTGATACAGCTTGTATTGAATCTGAAAGTGTTGCCATCTTTACAATATTAAATCCCCCAATCCATGACCAAGGAATATCTTTCCATTTATTCATGCCTTCCTTGACTCTTTTCAACAATATTTTGTAGTTTTCGATGTGCAAGTTATACAGTTGTTTTTAAATTCTTAAATATTTTATTACTTGGATGCTTTGTGTACAAACCTATTGACCTAAATCATTTTCAGGTATTCATTACTAACATGTTAAAACAAAAATGGTTTTAAATTATTTTATTTCCTACAGCTTTTTTTTAGAGATTTTTTTAATTGTGAAAATACCATACAGAGGGGTTACAATTACATGGGCAAGATAATGAGTACATTTCTTATCAAGCATTGTTGCCTCCTCCTTTGTTTCCCCTTCCCATCCCTTCCCCCCCCTGCCCCCCCCCCCCCCCCCCCCCCCCCGCCTGCCAAAGTTGTAAAGTTCATTTTTCGACATAACGATTTGTACATCTCATTGTTGCAGTGGGTCCACCTGTATCCCTGTTTAAACGATTTGTTTTTTCCCTTCCCCTCCACAAATTATACCAACATCAAATACAATGAAAAGCAGGGGTTATGCCGTGGGGGAGGGACATACAAAGCAACAAAGAAATCATCTTATAAATATGTTAGAAACAATTGCATGAAAGCAAAAACATTTGAATACTTATCTTGCGGTTCATTTCACCTAACATCAACTTATCTGGCCTTTTCTGCTTGTCTCAGACATATACTACAGCTTGATAATTTGTTCATTAGCTAAGAATATTTTTCCTTTTTTATTATTATATTTAAGTAATTGGACAACAGAGTTGCCATTTAACAAAGCAGTTCGTAAATACAATATATCTTGATCAATATCACCCATTTCAACATTCTCACTCATCCCTACCCTACCTACCTCTTCCCTCACTTTTCTTATTTTTGTAGGATATACATTGGGTTCTTATCTACATTTTCCTCCTCTTTTCCTCTTCCTTTATCTACCCCTTTACCCTTGACTCCACCTCACCCCTTTAGGAAAGAAGTTGATTAATCAACCTTATTGCAATTGAAGACGCATTTATAGTTTATGTCTTGTTGAATAGGTTGTATTTGGTAAATCAAATTAGCTCTTATCCATAAACAGATTTCTTGCATGATGCAAGATACCCAGAAGGATCAAAAACATGCCACACATGAGGATGAAAAGAAAGTGTTCAGAGACACAAAGAAAAACAAAAGAATAGTGTCATGATCCGAATCTTATTGCTGACTTTTTCCTATACTGACTGACTCCTTCCTTCCTTCCTTTCCTTCCTTCCTTCCGTCTTTCTCTCTCTCTCTCTCTTCCTTCCTTCCTTCCTTCCTTCCTTTCTTCTTTCTTTCTTTCTTTCTTTCTCTCATTTTCTTTTTTAGTCGATTGTGGGGCTTGAATTCTGGGCCTGGACATTGTCCCTGAGTTCTTCAGCTCAAGGCAAGTGCTTTATCACATGAGTCAAAGTGCCACTTCTGGTTTTCTGGTTTTTAATTGGAGATAAGAATCTCATGGACTTTCCTGCCTGGGCTGGCTTTGAACCATGATCCTCAGATCTCAGCCTCTTGAGTAGCTAGGATTACAGGCGTGAGCCATCAGCACAAGGCTTCTGCTGACTTTTTAAATACGATATTTTGAAGTAATTTTAGAACCAGAAGTGGCAAAATTTATATAGAGCTGTCATATTCTCTTCATTCAGCGTACCCTAATATTAATATCTTGCATAACCATAGTACAATGGTCAAAATTGAGGAATTAACATTGATACAATACTATTAAGTAAATTACAGGCTTTATTCAGACTCCTCAAATGACCTTTAAAGTCTATAATGCAGCAAGCATAAAAGAAAATTAAAAAGTAGGTTGTAAAGTTTGTACAGAGCTGATAGCACATGAGCAAGACAGAGCAAACAGAAGCCAATATTTCATTGCATGTACTGTTGACCAGCTCTTCCTACTTCATTTCCTTAGGACAGTGAGGGAAGGGTGTAATTTGTTTGTAAAGGATGACCTTTAGTCAAGGGATGAGACCCTTCTTGTTTGCAAAGAGTTCCATGTTAACTTGGACTTCATCTTCCTCTATAGTCTGTATTATCCACAAAGTTTCTGAACAAAATTAATTACCTTACGTTCTTAAAGCTCATCCATTGAAGAACATTCATGCAATGTATTTAGGTAAAAATTCTATTGAGGTTGATATGTGAACTGACTTTTTCTTCATAGAATAAGAAAGAAGGAAAGGAAGGAAGGAAGGAAGGAAGGCAGGCAGGCAGGCAGGCAGGCAGGCAGGCAGGCAGGCAGGCAGGCAGGCAGGCAGGCAGGAAGGAAGGAAGGAAGGAAGGAAGGGAAAAAACCTATTTCATGGATTACATGATCAGGAAAGGACCTTGCTTTCCAGTACCTCGCAAGTTGGAAGCTCATCATGTGGGTCCTGAAATGGACTGGAATAAATTCAGTGTAAGACCTACTCATATAGATATATACATGTAGTATATAGATATATAGATATAAATATATTTGAAGTATATTTTCAAGTCAAATAGAAACATTTAAAATTATCTTGTCAGGGGAGTTGAATAAAAGTGCTTTGCACTCAAATTCCCCTTCTTGATAATATATTACAAACCATATATTACAAATCATCAGCTGCATTTCTTGCAACAAAATTGATAGATGGTTTTATGGCAGAGCATGACTGAATAATTTAAACATTTTATAGTGTTCGTCTGAATTCGGGGGCCAAAAATTAATTGTTGTAAAATAAATTCCAGGTGGATACAGTTGAAGATAAAAATACCAACAGAATAAAGAGTGAACAATGTATCTGGGAATATATTAAGCAAAAATAAAAACTTCCTATTGAAAATACTATGGGTTGTAAAGGAACTCATTGGGAGAGGGCTTACTCAGCTTGCAGAGGGTTGTAGGATTGATCCCCAGAAATGCAAAATAAGTCACTATGAACAAAATTAAAAGACAAAGAATATCCTGAGGAAAGTATTTATAAAATGTATTATAGATAGCTAAGGTTGATGTTCTTAACATATAAGAAGCTTTTACAAATCAGTAAGAAAATGATGAACATTCTAATTGAAAAAATGAGTAAAAGACAAGGACATCCTCAAAACAAAGGCATAAATGACCAATAAGTTTATAAATAAAATTTCAACTTTACTTGCATGTCAAGGAACAGACTTTTTAAAATGATATATTGTTATTTTTCCTTATAAAGTTCTAAATTATGAAGAAGTATGATATCCAGGTCTTGAAGTATTGAGAAATGGGTATAATACAAATATTTTGACAGGCAATGTGTAAATTTATCAAAATATTTAATTGTCCATATATAGCAATTCTAGGACTTTAACCTAAAGGAGGAAAAATTTAGCAGGGCACCAGTGGTTCATGCCTGTGATCCTTGCTATTCAGGATGCTGAAATCTGAGGATCATGGTTCAAAGACATTCCAGGCAGCAAAATCGGTGATATTCTTATCTACAATTAACCACTAGAAAACTGGAAGTGGCACTGTGGCTAAAAGTGGTAGAGGGCTAGATCTGAGCAAAGAGCTCTGGGACAGCGCCCAAGCCCTGGCTTAAAGCCCTATGACCAACAAAAAAAAAATATGATGAGTACAAAGGGAATGTATAATAATCCTCATAACAGTATTGCTCAAATAGTAAAGAGTTGAAATAGTCAATCCATTATACTTACGCATTTGGGGAGAGGGGGTCATGGGGCTTGAACTCTGGGTTTGGGCGTTGTCCCTGCACTCTTCAGCTCAAGGCGAGCACTTTTACCACTTGAGCCACAGCGCCACTAACGGTTTTCTAGTGGTTTATTAGAGATAAGAGTCTCACAGACTTTCCATCCCGGGCTGGCTTTGAACCACGATCCCCAGATTTCAGCCTCCTGAGTAGCTAGGATTACAGGTGTGAGACACGGGCGCCTGGCATACTTACGCATTTTAAATCACTAAATTGTGTATGTGTTTTTGTGTGTGTGTGTGTGTGTTATTCAAAGTTTTATTGCTGATAAAAAAAATACCTGGGATCACAAACTTACAAGGAAGAAGGACCTATTTTGACTCATGGTTTCAGAGATTTAAGGCCATGGTACTCAGGCCCATTGCTCTGAGGCCTATGACAAGGCCAAATATTATGTTATGGTAATGAATGGTTATGGGGCAGGAAACTTGTTGATCTCATGCTGACTGAGAAGTGAAGGGAAGAAGAGGAGACCAGAGTTCTATTACCCCTCTCAAGAGCATGTCCCCAATGGCCTAACTTCCTTCATCTAATCAAACCCTACTTCCTAAGGATTCTACCACCTCATAATAATGCCACTTAAACCTTTAGCATACTGGCCTGGTAACTTAAGCCTTTAGCTTAAATACTGGTCTTTCATACTATCTATCCATCTATGTATGGATGGATGGATCTATCTATTATATCTATGTCTTACTCATATTCACTGCTTATGTATATCCATGAAACTTATATAATGGACCCATTAAAAATCTTTGTAGTGGGCACTGTTCTGTGCCACCCAAGCTCTGCTTCAAGACAGAACTTACTTTTTCAGCTGCTGGGAAAACTGTTGAGATAGCTCTCTGCTGCCCTCAGCTGAAGATAGGGGCCTAACCTAAAGTTATGCCCCTTCCCAGGTGTAGATTGCAATCAATGGCCATTCAGTGCAGGGATGTAACAGAGTTATAGTCCTACTTGTTGACAAAGGCCTTGTTGTGACTACATTGCAGCCCAGACCTCTCTTTCTCCAGGCCCACTGACTTTTCTTCCTCTAATAGATCTCAATCCTAATGAGCTTTTTGCCTGACTCGTAGTCTTCTTTTTAGTAAATTCAATTTCCAACAATCAGGCTAAATAACACTCATTAATATAAGAAGATATTTGAAATATAGTGCTAAATTAAGAAAGCAGACTAGCTATTTCTAGCGATGTAGGCAATTACTGAAAATAAGTGGTACAAACTTCTATAAGTGCAAGATAAGATATACAAAACTTTTTTAATTGCATAGCTGAGTCCCCTTCTCCTCCCCCACAAATAAAGGAAAACATCAATGCCAGAAATGAGGAAAACACTGAAAACCAGAGTGGGAATTTTTTTAAAATTTTTTCCAGTGTGGTAATAATATATGGAAGCTGTGGTGGCCTTTACAAGGGTGACTCAGTTTTTACCAACTAAGGAACAGAAGACGAGATCTTCGGACCAATAGTTCCTGAATCCCTGAAAGGATTTTATCCACTGCAAAAGGGTGAACTTAAAAAAAATCATCTTTGTCCAAGGAAACAAGGAATCTTATCTATGCCTAAACTCAAAGTGGAAGAAAAAAGTTCCTTTGATAATTAAAGCCTAGATTTTATGATTTAATTTAATTTTTACTACCTGCATGGCTTGGGAACCATTTCTTCTGAGGCTTTTGACAAAGGAAAACTTTGAAGGTATGCTCTCACTATGAAGACCACAAGAGATTTTCATAGCTTTTAACATCCCATTGAAGAGGATACAACAAAAACAACAAGAGTACCAGACGTTGGTAGCTTACATCTGTAATCCTAGCTACTCAGGACGCTGAGATCTGAGAATCACAGTTTGAAGTCAGTCTGGACAGGAAAAGCCCATGAGATCTTATATCCAATTAAAGCTGGAAGTAGAAGTGGGGCTCAAGTGGTACAGCACTAGCCCTGAACAAAAAAGCTCAGGGATTGCACCCAGGCCCCAAGTTCAATCACAGTATTGACACACAAAAATACAAGGATAAGTTATCAATTATGAATGAGAATCAGTGGATATAATCATTAACAATACTACAAACATTGAAATCAGAGATAGATTTGCAAAAATTCCCCAAGAGGAGTGGAAATCATAACAAAGCCTCCAAGAGACATAGAAGATAGACTGAAAGTACAAATTTTTGTGTAAGAGGAATTCTAGAAGAAACAGAAAATTGGAGAAATATTCAAAGAGGTATTTGCTGAGAATTTTCTAGGATTTATGGAAGACTTAGAAGGAAAAGTGCAAAGTACAATGAATAAAAATACATCTAGATGTAACATAGTCAAAGTGCAGGATACTAAAGATGAAGAGCAAAATATTTAAAATTAACAGAGGGAAAAAAAAGAGACTACTTACAAAAGAACAAGCTAGACAATAGACATTTAAATTGCAACAACATGGGCCAGAACAGGTCGATAATACCTTCAAAGTTCTGAGGGAAAATAACTGTTATTTAGATTTCTAAAGGAAGCTCAGTTATTATTCCAGCATGTAGGCAATAAAAACATTTCCAGAAATGTACTGAGAGAATGGAGAATTTTAAAACCTTTGCTGAGGGACACACTGAAGCATTGTAGATAAAGAAAGCAGTGATGTGGACAAACATAACGGTAAACATATGGTTAAACTAAAAGAGTATAGACTGTAAAACAAGATGATGATGAACAATTTGGGGATATAAAAGCAAAGTGGGAGAATCTGGGGAATAAAGCTCAATGGTAGTGTACTTGTCCAGCATCTGCCAGGCTTTGGGTTCAATTCCCAGTTCTGAGGGAGAAAAGTAAGCCCTTGAGTTAGTTCAAGAGAAGGAAGAACTACTGAGCAACTTTAGACATTTAAGATAAAAATGAAGAAAAAATTGGCCAATGGAGCCAGTTGTGGTGGCCAAGACCTGAAATCTAGCGCTCAAGAGGCTGATGCAAAAGGACTACAAGTTTAAGACCAGCCTGGGCTACATAGTGAGTTCTAGGCCAACCTGGGCTGTACAATGATATCCTACCTCAAATAAAAAAGCAAAACCCACCTGTATCTTCGATCATATCTTTTACTATATTGCAATAAAATTAGAATTCAGGAATAAAAATTGAAAAGAATGCACTTGGAAATGAAGATATTAAGCTGTAAAAGCAGTTTGTTATCTCATCTATAAAAAAAAACAAATCTATGCATGCATTGGGAAAATCTCTATCTTTAAGGTAGTTTTTATTTTCAAAGTGTTTGGCATATTGTTGAAGTTCCCTGCTTGTGTTGTGTCATCATGTACTTTTGCAAATTACAGAAAAAAATCAACTGTAAATTTTATTTATAGACTAATAACTTGGCTCAGATATTGTAATAACCTCCAAACAGTTTCCCTCCAATTCTTACTTCCTAATACATTCTCTTCCCCAAGCACTGTGAATAAAATCCAGATTTCTAACCTTAGCCTACAATATTCTACATGATGTTGCTCAAGGTGACACTTTTAACTTACATCCAGTCACATTGTCCCAGGTCTACTATTCCAGCCACTGGAATTTTACTTCATATTATTGAGTTCTCCTACCTCATTCCTTGCTGGCTGTTTCCATGATCCTCTTTGTTCAGTTCTAGTTTTTCTACTTTTATTGGCTGTAATGTTGCATCCTTAGAGAAAGAATTTTTTTTGTTTGCCTTCTTATGACTAGATTTGGTCCCTCTGGTAGATAGTATCAAAGTGCCCATTATTTCTTTTCATAGCAGAACTAATCATAGGAAAATAGACATTTGGTCATTTATGTCATTATTATTTGTCTTCATTGTGATGCTGCCCCATGATGACAGGGACCACCTCAGGTTTGCTCATTACTGCATCTATAGTATCTAACATAGTGCCAAGCATGTGGTAGGTGTTGATGTTTGTTTGAAAGGGCTCATAAAGAGAATGTTTATGAGTGAATGATTGAGTCCCCACAACAGCTTCTGGGGATTATAAAACCCAAAAATGAGGTAAAGGAGTTCATGAAGGAGAAGAACCACAATTGTGATTTTAATCTAAAGTCTAGGAATGCCTAAGATTCACCCAGAATGCTTACAAGGTAAATTTTGTGTGTGTGATTGTATGTGTGTGTGATTTATGTTTGTGTGTTTATGTGTGTGTGCATGTGTGTGCAGTACTGGGGATTGAACTCAAGGCCACATGCTCACCAAGCAAGTGCTCTACTATTTGAGCTGCAACCTCAGCCCTATAACCTTCTGTATTGTGTTTCCTACATTTGACTTAGTGAATTATACCTCTTTAAATAACAAAGTCCTGAGAGGCACTAATGACTCATGCCTGTAATCCTAGCTATTCAGGAGGCTGAGATCTGAGGATCGAGGTTCAAAGCCAGCCCATGCAGGAAAGTCCGTGAGACTCTTATCTCCAATAAACCACTCGAAAACCGGAAGTGGTGCTGTGGCTCAAGCGGTAGAGTGCTCGCCTTGAGCTGCAGAGCACAGGGACAGCACCCAAGCCCAGAGTTCAAGCCCCACAACCGACAAAAAAATAAATAAACAGAAGTGGCATTGTGGCTCAAGTGGTAGAGCATTCTCCTTGAGCAAAAGAAGCTCAGTCCTATCCTGTAAATTTGCTTAAAAACAAAATAATAATAATAATATAACTACTAGTTTTTTTTTTAATTTGTAAGGCCAAGGAGACTGAAGTAGGATGATTTCTAGATGGGTATGAATTACTGGATCACATTTCATTGTTCTAGAAGCTGTTTCATTATATAATTGATACAGCATAACATAAGCAAAGTAGAATTCAAGTTGGCCTGAACATACTCTATTTTCTCTTCCAGGGACTATTTGGACACATTCAGTCAAGCTCAAGTAATAATGGTCTTTGCCATTAAAGCCAGTACATAGGAGGTGGGGAGGGGAAGACTTACTTTCCACTGACTGACTGTGGCTCTCCAGAGAAGAAAAATACTGATTATTGCTTAGACTGGCCTACAGTTAACACTTTATGTTGTAATCTGAAATTCTTAAAACACATCCTTTTTTAGCTTCTTTTAGCCCTGCATTTTCATGGACTGAAATTCACAGACCACTAGCTTTCTTTCTGTTGTTTCCACACTTAAGTGGTGCTTTAATGCGAAATTCTCCTAGCTTAGTAGTTTAAAATTTTTATTAGTATGCATTAGTTGTATGGTGGGTGTTATTGTGACATTCCTATACATGTATATAATGTACCTCATTAACCTCTCCCCCTCAATCATTCTCTAAAACAGATTCAACAAGTTTCAATTGTTCTATACATGAATCATGAACTATACCTACAAAAGATTTTCCCGATATTCACCCTCTCCCCCCCCACCAATACTCTCCCCCACAACGCTTGTTTTACTTTCCTGTTATTCATTTTTAGTGTATATTAAGTATACCAAAATGTTTAATATGGCACATATATATTATACATAAACATAATATATGATATATAAATATATTACATATATTGTGCTGGTCCTGTACTTGAACTCAGGGCCTGGGCAATATCACTAAACTCTTTTGCTCAAGACTGGCACTCCATAATGTGATTATATTTTATTTAGAAAAATCCTGTCTATTTCTCCTTCTTGCCCTGTCCCATCTCCTATTGTTTAATGGCTTTTAGTTAGAGTCCTTTTATTTATTTATTTATTTATTTTGCCTGTTCTGGGGCTTGAACTCAGGGACTAAGTGGAATCCCTGACTTTCTTTAACTCAAGGTTAGTGTTCTACCACTTGAGCCACAGCTCCACTTCCAGCTTTTTTCTTTGTAGTTTGAGATAAGACTCTCACTGACTTTACTGATCAGGCTGGCTTTGAATCATGATCCTCAGATCTCAGCCTCCTGAGTAGCTAAGGTTACAGGCATGAGCCACTGGCACTCACCTTGTGAGAGTTCTTTCCCCCCCCCCCCCCAAAATGTTCACTAAAGTTTATTGCGTCATGATAAAAAGACATTTCCTGAGCAAGCTCCAAAGTAACAAATAATTAGTACCCTCCCAAGTAGCATACCCGTGTATACCAGAGAAAAATCACCACTCCAATGTGAAAGGCAAATGAAGAAAGATCCTAGAGGGTTATGTTCAAAAGAGGAGCAGTATCACCAACAGTATTGCTCAGCTATAAGAAGCAATTTGTGGTCATATCCTGTTATATTCTTCAAGTGACTTTTATAATCTATAAAAATTTTAAGTTTTCTGGATAGTTCTACCTTGTTGACGACATTTACCCTGTCAGGTAAATTATAACAAATTACCCAGCATCCCCCGGGCACCGGTGGCTCACACCTGTAATCCTAGCTACTCAGGAGGCTGAGATCTGAGGATTGTGGTTCAAAGCCACCCTGGGCAGGAAAGTCCGAGAAACTCTTATCTCCAATAAACCACCAGAAAACTGGAAGTGGTGCTATGGTTCAAGTGGTAGAGCGCTAGCCTTGAGCTGTAGAGCTGAGGGACAGTGGCCCAGAGTTCAAGCCCCACGACCGACAGAAAAAAAAAATTGCCCAGCATTCTTATTTATCAATTCGGTCTCTCTTGCTCAACTGACAATCCCTAAAATTTTATCTATCCCTGTGTTAGATGGCATATCTGGTAATTCAGTGAAAAGAAGTTGATCAAATTCCAAAACTGACTTCCAAATTAAAAAATATCTAATAACAAAATTGAATTAATTCCAGGTAGTGATTAAATTGTAAAGAAATAATTATCTCCGGGAGGATCTTAAGAGAAATGGTGAATAGCTGGGGGTGAAGGGAGGAGATACCCTTAATGACTAGGTCAGTAACAGAGCATGACAAACACTAAAAATTTCTGTACTTATACACAGGCTAATTAGAAGAAAATACAAAGGGGAGAAAAGCCAATTAAAAAAACAATTTGTAGGGCTGGGAAGTTGGCTCAGGGGTAGAATGCTTGCCTTGCATGCATGAGGCCCTGGGTTCGATTCCTCAGTACCACATAAGCAGAAAAAGCTGGAAGTGGCACTGTGGCTCAAGTGGTAGAGCGCTAGCCTTGAGCTGAAGAGCTGAGGGACAGCACCCAGGCCCAGAGTTCAGGCCCCAGAATGACAATAATAATAATAATAATTATTATTATTATTTACAAAGGAAATGTTAAGTTATTCAGCCTCAAACTATCTTCCTTTCAGAAAAAATTTAAGACTAGAATGACAAATTTTGTTCAAATTGCTGTTTTTTGTATCTATCAGAAATGAGATAAATATTCATGTTTGAGCACAAAAGAGTAATAGATTTTTAAAAATTGGAAGGGAGGGAAATCTCATTTACTTGGTTTTATTAAAAGACACTCTAGCCGGGCACTGGTGGCTCACGCCTATAATCCTAGCTACTCAGGAGGCTGAGATCTGAGGATCGCGGTTCAAAGCCAGCCCGGGCAGGAGAGACCGTGAGACTCCTACCTCCAATAAACCACCACAAAACCGGGAGTGGCGCTGTAGCTCAAGTGGTAGAGCGCTCGCCTTGAGCTGAAGAGCTGAGGGACAGCGCCCAGGCCCAGAGTTCAAGCCCCACGACTGACCAAAAAAAAAAAAAAAAGACACTCTAGCCATCTTCATCCAGCCCTGGTGTCCAAATAGATTGCCAGCACAGCTTTATATCAGTCAGTCCATCCACAAATAGATTGGGCAGGATAGTCTCTGGTAACTGCTGGCAAACCATGTCTTATTCTGGGATGATTGAATGTTATTTGACTTTACATTCCAAAGGTATCCTTGTTGTGAACAATCTTCTCTGGTAGGCCCAGAAGGTGGCATATTGCCTTTCTGGAAATTGTTTTGTGAAAATTTTCAGAATGACTGTTACAGGTTTAGAGTCTGGAATGAAAATGCCGAGGAGGTGCTGGAAGTGCTGCAGGATAGCCATGGGTCTGATGTAGGTTGCATGTAGGTCCTTGGTTAGCAGACTTGTTAGTGGTGTGGACTGGTTCCATATGTGCTGAGTCTTCAACACCCACTGACCTACATGCACCAGGATTCCAATTCTTCCTGATAGGCCCATTCTGAAGATCTTCAATGTAGTTTTGTCTTTCTATGCAATGTCCTTGGCACCTATTAAATAATTCGATTGCATCATCTGGCCTTGTGCCTTCTACATTAATCAAATATCTGCAGATGATATAGCCAGTTCTGTTTAAGCCATGGGGGCAGTGGAAACCAATAAGTTTTCCATTGTCTTTATTTTTTTTCCCAAAAAACCGTTAACAGCACATTTGAATTAATCTGATACACAATTGTAAAAAATTTAAAATATGAAAGAGTTTCTGGTAAATCCTTTTTTAACCTGGAATGGTGATGCACACCTGTAATCTCAGTACTGGGGAGGGCAAGGCAGGAGGAACTTGAATTCAAAGCCAGTCTGAGCTACACAGCAAGACCCTCTGGTTAGTATATGATAAATCAATAATCAATCCGAGCTCTTCATTTTGTTCCTGGATTTTGTTAAACAGACCCAAAGGGGAAAAGCATTCTTCTGGAGCAAGATTCACTTCAAACTTCTTTTGCAAAGGAGCTTTGAAAGCAATAAAATGAGTTCCAGGCATCTGATGTACAACTGGCAAATAGTCTTTCCACCTTTCTGGGACCTGGCTTCCCCCATCTTCTTAGCTGAGGGACATCCTGAAAAGTTGCATCCCTGATCTCAGCCACTACAGGCATGATGCCACGTGTTTATGTGGCCACCGAGATGATATCTACCCTGTGCCAAGCGGACCAAAACTGTGGTTGTAGCGACCTCTGTGGCACAAGGAGAAACTGGATACCAAAAACCCTTGTGAGATTTCTTATACAATTGTATTGCCATTATTCACCTTCTATCCTTCTCTTTTCCCCTCTCTCTTTCCTTTCCCCCCCAAAAAGCTACATAGTTAGAATCAAGTTCTATGTATATGCTTACATATTTATATTTGTATATACATATTCATAAATATACCTTGGACCTTAGACATGTGTGTGTGTAAGTTCCACAAATGAGAAAATATGAATATTTGGCTTTTTGAGCTTGGCTTATATTGCTCAACATGATGGCCTCCAGCTCCATCCATTTCCCGCAAATTGCAAAATATATTTTTCTCATAGTGAAGTCATATTCCATGATCTGTATATATATAATGTGTGTGTGTGTGTGTATAATATATTACATATATAAGGAATATTTTCTTTTTCTCTCATAATTTGATCAGCATTAATCAGTTATACCTACAGTTATGCCTACAAAATACCTTGACAGGTTCACTCCATTAATCTTCCTCCTCCTTCCTCCCTCTTTCACAAACTAGTATCAATTGAGTTTCATTGCTCTGTTTTCACACATGTACATAAAGTATTTTGATCATATTAACTAACACTCTCTCCTTTTGTCCTCCCACTATTGCCTATACCCCACACAGGATACATTTTATATTATTCATTTTTTAGTGCATGCTAATTGTTCAAAGTGGTTTCACCATGGGGTTCCACAATGCAAATATAGTGTTTTAGTCAGATCGACCATTCATTTATTCTTACTTTCCCCATCTCCACTACCCCATTATTCAACAGATTTCAGTTTTGTCATCTCCATTCATAGTTGCAATGCATTTTGGTTCTGTTCCCCTCTGAAATCTTCTATTTTCCTCTAAATTCCTCCCAAAATTTCAATTTAGTCCTTCTATTCAATCAAGTTACAAGCTAGATTCTCAGCAGTTATATACATAAGTAACTTGAGGAACTAACTTCTTGAGTGTTTATTCCTCTAATAGTTAACATAGAAGTGATTAACATATTTCAGTTTACTTCTTTTCAAAAGTTTTTCCCCACTAATTCTATCATTCTATAATGATGAGGTCAAGTCACACCTGCATTAAATATATAATTTATTCATAAATAACGATGGAATATACTTATGCCTTAGTACAGAAAAGGAAAGGGACTGAAATAGGTATGTCCAATTAAGAAGCAAATAGGAAATGAGAGAGAACAATATCTTTAAATATGGTGTGCATCTTAGCATAATCTTTTTAAATGTCACGGACTTCAGTTGACTAAATATAAATATAGGTCCTATAGCAAATAAAGGGCATTTTGGTGTTGAGGATTTGAACCTAGGGTCTAGCATTGAGCTATATCCCTAGCCCCAGGTAAAATATTTTGACCTAACTAGATCCAAGCATTGAAAGCCTTATGGGGGAAGCCAAATTAATACTTCATGTTCAAGAGTATTACTTATTCAAGAACATGTGGTTGCTATGATGACATCAAATTATTTATAATCATTTGTTACTTGTATATTCCAGAATCATATTGAGAAACTAGATAGAAAATACTATAAATTAAATTAGAAACAGGTTACTAAATATATTTTTCTGGTGACAATAGTGAGCAATTTCTATGTAGTATAATTAAATTGGCTTAAGTTCTTCAGACTACTAATTTAAGTGGACCAATAATTGCATGCTCATATTTCAGTTAGGTAATTCATCATGTGGTAGTCTAATTGGATAACCTGTAAATAATTCTATTCAGCTAATATTATAAAAATATATCAACATGAAACAACAATATTTCCTAATAGAGTAATAGAGGTGACCATAAATGATCAGAATACCAAAAATTGAATGCTGGCGCTTTTAAAAATGTAAGAGCAAAGAGAATATAGAGGATTTTTCTATTCATGCAGCTTTAATATAAAACTTCAAAATCTCTCTGCACATTAATAGTGACTTCAAGTGTCTCTGTCTCCATTATAAATGATGCTTTAGCACTGCTTCCTTGTACAGGCTGGGGAAAAGTTACCAAAAGCTTCCTAAAAACAAAGTAAAACAAAGTTAAATTCAATTTAATGAAAATCTGGAATTTACTTGCTTATGTAATAAGATGATCAAGAGCCACACATCCAAGTAGAATGTTCAGATACTTGACTCTACAATATTTTTTTGGGGGGGGGTCCGGTCGTGGGGCCTGAACTCTGGGCCTGGGCGCTGTCCCTCAGCTCTTCAGCTCAAGGCTAGCGCTCTACCACTTGAGCCACAGCACCACTTCCGGCTTTTTTCTTTTTTGCTTATGTGGTGCTGAGGAATCGAACCCAGGGCCTCATGCATGCAAGGCAAGCACTCTACCACTGAGCCACCTTTCCAGCCCCTCTACAATATTTAGACAGTGTAAATTCTGGATCAAACATATGTCTATATACCACAGATAATATACCACTTTGGGGCCTTAGAAATCCAAGCTGTTGCTTTGATTCGTTCTCTCTCTCTGCTCCCTCCTCACTTTCTCTCTGTATGTGTATGTGTGTGTCTTGTTTTTAAATTATCCTTAGTTTACATTACCTAAACATAGCCTATGTTTATGATACAGAAATAGAACCATGAGATTGGACAGATTTGTTGCCAGTTCTATTTGTGTGTAGGTGGAATGTGGCTGACTGATACAAATCTAAAGACTGGAATGGTTGGTTCTATCACACTTCTGCAAACACAGCTTTAGGCTGAGTCTCCACTGTCAGTGTACTTTTAGAAAACCAGTTCTGGAATTATTTCAAAATCAGATCAATAAGAGTACTTCTCCCTGCTTGCTTCTGATTCTTTCTACTACATATTGACAAAAAATTCCCCATGATAGATTGCTGGATTTAGTTTGTGGTTTATGGCTCCATGCTTTAGATGCATTGCTGGGATGAGACATCCATAATTCTGACACAGTAGTGTGAATCTGAATTATGCATAGGGTCAGCACATGCTGCTATTTGAAGAAAATGAAATGTGCAAAACACTTGTTACCTCACATTCTCAGTAGATAAGGCCTGGATGTCTCTCTAAAAGGTGGACAAAAAAGCTTCTTCCCATCCAAATCAGTAAAGGAAAGCTGATTTTTATTTTTAGGCGCACTTCTGAACTATTTGAATAAAACAGTGGTATTTGAAAACAAAACCCTTGAAAATACTCTATACTCATTTGCAAATCACTAAGATCCGGGGATTGAGCTCACTTAAAAGAATTATCTGGGCACCTGTAATCTTACCAATTCAGGAAGCTGAGATCTGAGGATGGATGTTCAAAGCCAGCCAAGACAGGAAAGTCCATGAGACTCTTATCTACAATTAAGCACCAAAAAAACCCCAAAGTGGTGCTGTGGTTCAAGTGGTAGAGCCTTAGCTTTGAGCACAAAAGCCTGGGGACAGAACCCAGGACTGAACCAACACAAAAAAGAAAAAGTATTTAGTCCACACTACAACATAAATGAGAATTTTTGTGTGACTTTTGTGCCATTTCAGATGGGGATATGAGAAAC
Source organism: Dipodomys spectabilis (assembly GCF_019054845.1). Taxonomy (NCBI): domain Eukaryota; kingdom Metazoa; phylum Chordata; class Mammalia; order Rodentia; family Heteromyidae; genus Dipodomys; species Dipodomys spectabilis. The sequence goes on from NW_024870809.1 coordinate 6,135,304, forward strand.
AATTCCCTTCACCTGAAGTAATTAAATAGTAAAATATTTTACTCTAGTTAGTAATATTTGGCATCTCAAAAAACCACTTAGAGTCCATCCTTTAAAGCTGTTTACAATAGAGGCTGCAATAGAGTTATATCTGCCTCATCCCTTATTCTATAAATGATAATGTATTCACTTGAAAAAGAAAGCAGAGCTCACTATGCTAGCTTCATTGCACTAAAAGACAACTATAAATCAATGGAAGAAGGAGTTCCAATGATAATGTGCACTTCTATGTCCAGAGAGAAATAAATCCAAAACTGACAGTGGCGAATGGAATGATCTATCTCTCCATTACTGTCTAGGCATGAGTATATGGTTTCACATACTAAAAATTTGAACATGATTATGCAACTTATTTAGGCTCTTAGGAAAAGGGAAGTATATTTTTATCTAGTCTTTTGTATCGTCTGATATCTGCACATTTATATTTAAACAAAATGAAAATTCCATGAATAGTTATTCATATACAAGTCATTGAATGACTATATTTGCTATATTCTGGTGTTCCCCTAGTGTCTAGCATTGAGTGAATAAATAAATGAAAGAAAAACAAATATTCAAATCACTACAAAATGGCATTTGAATAATTATTATATACTATAAAATTTGAATAAATATCTCAACCCAATTTCTCTGCTTTTACCTTGATAATATGCTTGTTATAAAATGTTAAGCTTAGGCTTATCCAATGTGAATTTTCACTATAAACTATATGCAAATAAGAATACATGAAAGTAAAAAAATTGTCAATATAGTTAACTCAAGTTAACATGTTTAAATTAAAGTTTAAATTGATTGTAAAAACAAATAAAACACAACCTTGTTCTGTTTATAGCCACATGATGCAATTTTAATTTTATTTAGTTAAAATAGCTGAGTTAAAAACACGTGGCTTTTTTAAGGTTTCCTGCAGAGACACAACTATTTTAATAGAAAATAAAAAAATCATTGAGCAGCAGTTCAGCTATTGCATTTGGAAAACTTTATTTTAGGCAAGAGTGTCTTTGAACATCCATGAATTCTCAACTGAATTAAAGGAACACAGCAAGGTATGAAAAATTGGACCAACATTCAACCCAATTAGCTTACATTTGTCTTTGTAATGGCATTTTATTATCTCACTTAAGGTATTCATTTATGGTATTCAAATAATTCACTTAGAAAAACAATGAAACCTCATGTGAAAAGTCAGGAGAGTCTTGAAAATTATCCCACTCCACCCCATCTTTTTCCTTTTTATTTGCTCCATATTGGGAATATGCTAGCCAAAGCAACAGACTGGAATAAGTGAATTCAATAAGTCATTTTTTACTTTGGTTGACTAGTGCTAAACATCTGGATTGTAAGTGTAATTCTAATACAATTGGCTATCATTTGACTTGACTCACTACTGAATTCAGTTAAAATAAATTCATTTATTTTTATTCAGAAACAAGAACAGAATGCCCTCTCTTAAATCTTTCTTGGAGTTGATAAACAGTGACATGGAATGTCAAAGAAAGTGAGTATACATATCAATAAACTCAACTATAAAACCTTTTTTTTTGCCAGTCCTGGGGCTTGAACTCAGGGCCTGGGCATTATCCCTGAGCTTCTTTTGCTCAAGGTTAGCACTCTACCAATTGAGCCACAGTGCCATTTCTGGCCTTTTCTCTTTATGTGGTACTGAGGACTCAAACCCAGAGCTTCATGCATGCTAGGCAAGCACTTTACCACTAAGCCACATTCCCAGCTCCAAACTAATTTTTGATAGAACAATTTCAGGTAATAATATGGCTTTAAAGGGTGCTCAAATATTTAGGAAAGGTGATTTAAAAAATCTTTTCTATTTTCTGTCTTCTATCTTAAATAGGTTTTCTTAATAGTAGCTCTGCACTGAGCACTTAACATGTAAGTACAATATATTTAATAGTTTCATTTGTGCATATTATTTACATAACTTAATATATAAGCACAGGATACAAATGAGCCAGTGCAGCCCATACTCTATAGGGAGACTTTCAGTACTTCTGGTGGAGATTTTTTTCATTTTGTGGGTTCTGATAGATATCTGAAATGACAGCATAGCTAGAACAGCTGCCCAAAGATTGATGGAGACAGTGAGAAATGCTAGAGAAACGGAAATTAAGTCCATGGTGTGTAGATATGTGTGTGCTTTTAGCAAGTGGGCAAATACCATGTAAGAATGATTATTAATTTAGCCAACTTGCCTTGCAAAGGTTGTGTGGAAGAGTAAATGCATGTACAAAGGACAAAGAAAAAGATGTGAAACTCTTTAAAGTGAATAATAAGGATAGAAATATTTTGTAATCAGAATTTTATTGTACACTCCGTTTGAGGGACATGATTTTGTACCCATGTAATAGGAAGATTACACTTGAAAATACAAAACTAACTAAATTATCTCATCATCTGCATTATTTTTAAATGTAGCCACACAATCTGAAAAGCTAGTGACAAGTTAACTGAAGTTTTGTTTTAAGCAATTCATAACAAGACTGTATTGATTTCTAATGAACATAGTCATATTTTACCTTAGAGCCCAATAACATCCCAAAAGTTTACATAATTTGTGACTTTTATGCCATCACTATACAAAAATTCACATGCAAGACTTATAACTTAAGGGGTTTCCACTTCTAGCTTATTTTTTATGCTGGTACTGGGCCTTGAACTCAAAACCTGGGTGCTGTGCCTTAGATTTTGTGCTCAAGGCTAGCACTCTATCACTTGTCATTTTTTGGTGGTTAATTGGAGATAAGAGTCTAATGGACTTTCTTGCCTATGCTAGCTTCAAATTGTAATCCTCAAATCTCATCCTTCCAAGTAGCTAGGATTACAGGCATGAGCCACGAGTGCCAGTTTCTAAATAGGTGTGTGTGTGTGTGTGTGTGTGTGTGTGTGTGTGTGTGTGTGTGTGAGAGAGAGAGAGGGGGGGGGGAGGGAGGGAGGGAGGGAGGGAGAGGGAGAGGGAGAGGGAGAGGGAAAGAGGGGGGAGAAGGAGAGGGAGAGGGAGGGAGATTGTTTTGATGACGTCAACCCACGTAGAATGTATAGAAGCAAAGTAGGAAAAAAAAGTATTTCCAAACATACTTTGTATTATGTGGATCAAATATCTGAGATTTCACTTTTCTTAGTGTACTTTTCTAACTGTACACTTATAAAATGAACACCTGTAATCTTACCCACTCAGTAGGCTGAGGTCTGATGATTACAGTTCAAGCCAGATAGAGCAGGAAAGTCTGCGAGACTCTTCTCTCTCCAATTAGCCACCAAAAAGCCAGATGTACAACTGTAGGCTCACATGGTAAAGCACTAGTCTTGATTGAAAAAGCTTAAGACTAGTGCTCAGTCTCTGAGTTCAAGCCTTAGGACAAGTGCATGTGTGCATGTGAGTGCACACGTGCATTCACACACACACAAAAAGAATATGGACTCTGGAATCATTAGCATTTATGAATATTATACTATGCCAGTTTTAATTTTTTACTCACTTATTAGGAGTGCGAAGATCAAGGTATGTATCCTCAACATCAATGTGAATATCAGAAGGGTTTGTATCAGGCAGTTGAATTTTCACCTAAGATCAAATGAGAATAAAAATATTGTAATCTTGGAGAGCAGTTAAAATGAAAAATGTAGCAATATAGAGGGAAAGGAAATCCAATATTTATCAAGTGCCAACCATATATTGGGTTATGTCCTGTCTTTTTTTTTAATCAGCATTGAAAGGCAGGGATTAATAGCCCTATTTTGCAGATGGATAAACAAACAAGACTAGTGAGTGCCAGGACAACTGTGTGTGACCTGACAGTGCTTCATAGGTCCAGAGCTAAGTGGTACTTACTTGCAATCTTCATTGTCTGAAATGTACTGCTACAGTTCTATCAGTAGGAAATGTGTATAAAAATTGGTTAAGTAAAGTGCTTGTATGAGATGTTGATACCATACTGTAGTCTCCTGGTAAAAATTCCCATACCACATATCTTAGAGAGTTTTGCAGTTCAGAAAAATCATTATCATAACAAAAGAGAAAGAATAAAAATAGAACTTAAATCTCAGCAGAAAGAGAATTTACAGGTTTAGTAACATTTCACTAACATCAAAATCAACAGTTCCACTACTGAGAATATGCCCAAGCCCATAGAAATAAGATGTTCCAACAAAAATATATGCATAATCTCTCTATTCATAGAAGGACTATTCATATAGCACAAATGTATAAACAACTCAAATATACATCAGCTAGTGAATAAATAAATCAAGGTAGTAAAGCTATATACTGGAATACTATTCAGCTATAAAAAAGAACAAAGTACTGTTCTATCAATGAACCTTGAAAACATTATGCTAAGCGAAAGAAGCCAGGCATCAAAAGGTGTATTTATAGGTTTCTAGTTATAGGCAATTCCATAGAGACAGAAAGTAGATTGAAGTTTTCCAGGGGTTAGAAGGATGGAGAAAATGGGAATAACTAATGGCTATGAGGTTTCCTTTGGCTTGAAAAAAACATACCCTGGAATTATATACTGATGATGGTTACACATCATTGTGAATGAGTGTGTATTTCACCACACCAAAGTCTCATCTCTAATATATACTAATGCTCATATATGGATGTTGTTATATATCAGCAATACATATATATATACACACACACCTACACATCTGTGTATATACACATGCATATACTTATACATATAAATGAGATGATATATGGTTTCTATAAAAAAAGAAAATGCAACCTGAAATTCTGGAGCATAATGAAGGCTTCCCTAGGACTAACTAGAAAGTGTGAAATATTGGATGTTTGGAGATGTTATGGCTGACAAGGTCAGGATAAAAGCAAGTTATAAATAAAAGGCATAACAAGTAATTAATGGGACCATTGGAATTCCCATAAAAAGCTCAAAGAAGGTAAAAAGGGTCCTTGTCAAATAAAGTATGTGGACCAACACATGCTCGTGAGATATACTTCATTTTATTAAATCTGTATTTAAAGTGTATATATAATATATGATTCTATGTAAATCTTCCCCATACTTGATCATTTCATTAAACAATTACTGTTAATGTATATATTTAAAAATTCAAATCTTCATAATTGGAGATGCTTTAAACAAAAGAAGTGCATTTTTCAGAGGTTGTTAGAAGTAAGCTGGGCCTTGTAGTTGCCTATAGTCTCAGTTACTTGGGAGATGTAGGAGGTTTGCTTGAGCCCAGGAATTCCAGGCCAGTTCAGGTAACATAATGAGAACTTTCTCTCTCTCTCTCTCTCTCTCTCTCTCTCTCTCTCTCTCTCTCTCTCTCTCTCTCTCATTCCCCCCCATCACACACACACAGTAATTCTGCAATATCATCTAAAAATCTAGTCATATCCATATGTCTCCAGTACTCCCTACAAATCTTCAGTATGTACACAATATGAAAATATTAACTAGAATACAAAATGTTAAAGCAAGGCTCCAATGGCTCACACCTATAATCCTAGCTATTCAAGAGGCTACGATCTAAGAATCCTTGTTCAAAGCAAGCCAAGGAAGGAAAGTCTGTGAGACTATTATCTCCAATTAACCACCACAAAGCCCAAAATGGGGTTGTGGTTTAAGTGGTAGAGTACTAGCCTTGAAGGGAAAATCCTGGTGCCCGGGCCCTGAGTTCAAGCCTCAAGGCGAGCACCAAATATGTCTGTGGGTATCTGTGTGTGTGTGTGTGTGTGTGTGTGTGTGTGTGTGTGTGTGTGCGTGTGTATGTATTAGAATCTGTTCCATGTAGAAGGAGTAAACATTGTTTCTTGGAAATAAAGTGGTTGTTACAGGTTCTCCGACAGAAAGCAAATGATCGTTCTATTGGACAAAACTTCCCACTTTTAATGTAACCACACTGATGCTAGAAAGTGAAATTGAGATGCCTTTTAATATCTGATGTTTTCTGTCACTGGATAAAAAACTATACATATTTGTTTCTTCACTCTAAAAGGTTTAGGTCTTTCAGCAAAAAATACTATTTCCCAAATCTTAGAAATGACAACTGAGGAAGATTCATGTGCAATTTAGATATGACTTTTAGGCAGAACTTCCAAGTGGTTATTAAAATCATTTGTAGTTCTAGTGAAAAGTAATTGGGAGAAAGAACTCATTAATTTTTCCTCTTAAGGAAATGAAAATTGTATGTTAACGTGGTTTCAAGGGAGTACTAGAAGGGACAGATTAGGTGGGATGGTATGATAGATGAAACAGAAAAAATGCCCTTGAAACATCAGACTTTGTTAGTAATTGATACACGCAATGACCACCTGGAAACATAGATGACTATTAACTACCCTCTGATTGTGCTTAAGTCCTAATTTGCTAAATTTACAGTATGCCATTGACCAAATAAAAATTTCTGTTCCTTCCTTTACATAGTATGTAAATTGAATTCATTTAAAAGAATGAAAAAATTTGGCCAATTTTTTGCAGTACTTTTTGTCTCAGACTGTCAAAGGCTGGGTTTCTTACTGTGTTTCTCCTGGTCTCTTTCTCTTGGGTAGATTGGATCACAGCCAAGTATCACCACCCTAGGATTGACAGACTTTTTTATAATTGTGCTCAAGTTAGAACTTAGAGCCTCTCAAACACTAGGCAAACACTTTACCACTGAACTACATCCACCATGTAAGAATGAATTATTTTAAGTGGTACACTAAGAAAAGCTGCTAAAAAATTTATGGAAAAAGTTTTTTGGGGAGCTCAACCTTTAGAGTTAGACTTAAGTTTGAATTCTAGTCCTGTCTCTTATTAGTTATTGCTTATTTGTATCTATTATTGCATAAGCAATTGACCCTCCCCCCAAATGTATATTACCTCACACATTTTCTATGGATCAGCAATTTCATTGTGGCTTAGCTCAAGGTCTATCATGAGGTTGTAGTTAAGATATTGGCTGGGGTTACAGATATCTGAAGGTCTGATTAAGACCACAAGATTAGCACATAAGACAGCCCACGCATGTGTTGGCACATGTCAACAGACATGCAGACTCATCCACAGCATTGCTTGAGTGCCTTTCAACCTAAGAGTTGTCTTTGCCCTACAATGAATAATCCAAAAGGTAAAAATAGAAGCAATACCTTTAAAAAATGCAGCCACACAGTGGACACCAGTGGCTCATGCTTATAATCTTAGCTACTCAGGAGGCTGAGATCTAGAGCCACCCTGAGCAAAAATAAAAGTCCATGAACTCCATCTCCAAAATAACCAGGAAAAAAAGCAGTATACTCAAGTGGTAGAATGCTAGCTAAACAAGCAAGCCAAAGAAGTGAGTCCCTGAGTTTAAACCCAAGTACCACCAAAATAAAAAAATACAGCCTCAGAAATTACACTGTGGTTTTCATGGTATCTCATTGTTTTACATGTCAGCCCTACCTAAAATGAGGACTATCCAAATGGCTCAGATCAAGAGGTAAGAGTCACTGAGGGCCATGTTAGAATCTGGCTACCACAGTGCCCATCAGGAACTTGGTGCAAACATCTCCTTTCTGGCCTGCTAAAGCAAAAGCAACAGGATAAAGGTGCACTACTTTGAAGGTTTATGAGACCCTTCTTTCCACTTTCCGCTTGTCTTCAGGCAAGCAATCAAAAATTACTAGTGGGAGCTGGGAAGTTGGCTCAGTGGTAGAGTGCTTGCCTCGCATTCATGAGGCCCTGGGTTTGATTCCTCAGCACCACATAAGCAGAAAAAAGCCAGAAGTAGCACTGTGGCTCAAGTGGTACAGCACTAGCCTAAAGCTGAAGAGCTGAGGGACAGCGCCCAGGCCCAGAATTCAGCCCCACAACTGACAAAAAAAAACAACTACTAGTTTACTCTGTCTTGGAATTCACTTTGGGACTTTGTCTGAAAAGAGTAAAGGGAAGTCCAAGTGCTTACAGATAGTTTTCACAAGGCCTTCATTTATTTTCCTATGAGTGTTGTACTAGAGTTGGCTGACTATATCAAAGCCATTGGGAGGGTCATTATTGTAGGATTATAATTTTCTTGAATTCAAGATCTTTTCTTTTCTGTTCTTAGGAGAGACTTCTATGACAATATGATCTGAGAGGTTATATTCTTATAATGTACAAGTACAAGCTCCCTAGTTTCTCAAATAAAAGCATATGATCTTATCACAAGGTATTTGAAAATTGACATGATAGCAGATGTTTCATGGAGGCCATCCATTCTATATTTCCTTTGAACTGTCATTTTTCACTACCAGAAGAGAAGAATAATTTACAGATACCTTATTTGTGACTTGGCCAATCTATATTATTTACTTAAATTTTTTTTTGGGGGGTCCGGTCATGGGGCTTGAACTCTGGGCCTGGGCACTGTCCCTCAGCTCTTCAGCTCAAGGCTAGCGCTCTACCACTTGAGCCACAGCGCCACTTCCGGCTTTTTTCTTTTTGCTTATGTGGTGCTGAGGAATCAAACCCAGGGCCTCTGGCATGCAAGGCATGCGCTCTACCACTGAGCCACCTTCCCAGCCCCTATTTACTTAAATTATAGTCAAACGACATACAGAAAGTTTTAGGCTGATGTTATCTAAGGAAGTGTATGGGTTATAAATATTGGTAAAATATTACTATTTGTCAGAAATGCAAACCACTTTTCATACATTTTATTGTTAGGAAGAAGTTAAGAATATTTGACTTTTGATATGAAACTAAACACATAAGTCAGAAGGTAGATATGGGGGAATTGTGATTTAGCCAGGTCAAAAAGTTAGTAAGACCTCATCTCAACAAATAAGCTGGCTATTGGGTATGCACCTGCAATTCTAGCTATGCAAGAGGCACAGGCAGGAGGATTCCGGTCTGAAGACAACCCCAGGCCCTTCCCCAGGGGGAAAAAACCTGAGGCCATAATTAAAGAGGGCTGAAGGCATGGCTCAAGTGCTAGAATAGCTTCCTAGCAAGCATAAGACCTGAACTCAAACCTCAGTACCACCATAAACAAAAACAAAGAAACTAAACATATTAAAATTATGATTCACAGCAAAAGTTAGGTAGATTTTTATTTGGAATCACTTCAAGTATTTAACTATAGAAATACATTTGAGATAAAATTTCAAAATTCAGCAACACTATTTTATGAAAACTTGTAAGCAAGGATAATCTGTAGGAAAACAACAAAAACAAAAGGTAATGGATTCCTACTTTGAAATTATGTAAAGGTCTCCAAAGAATAAATATTTTAAGATTTTCATTTTCCAACAGTAGGGCACAAAACCAATAGATCATTTTTAAGTTAATGAATATATTTTCTTAATGTTATTTATTTATTTTTGTCGGTCATGGGGGCTTGAACTCTGGGCCTGAGCGCTGTCCCTCAGCTCTTTAGCTCAAGGCGAGTGCTCTACCACTTGAGCCACAGTGCCACTTCCAGTTTTCTGGTGGTTTATTGGAGATAAGAGTTTCATGGACTTTCCTGCCCGGGCTGGCTTTGAACCACAATCCTCAGATCTCAGCCTCCTGAGTAGCTAAGATTACAGGCATGAGCCACCAGCGCCTGGCTGTTATTATTTTTTATATATGCGAGTACAGGGGCTTTAACTCAAGACCTGTTGCCCTTGCTGGCTTTGCTTGCTCACAGCTGGAGCTTTACTACTTGAGTGATGTCTTCAGTGCAGGTTTTTGCTGGTTAATTAGAAATAGTCTCTCAGACTTTTCTGCCCCTCTGGCATTGAACTGTGATCCTCCAGGTACATCTCCTGAGTAGCTAGGATTACAGGAATGAGCCACTGGTGCTCAGTTTCTTACTGCCTTCCCTTGTCTTCATTCTTCACATTGCTCACTCACTTTGCCACTGGCCATGACCTTGAAGCTATTCTCTCCTAGACATTTACTAACTGACAAGATCCTGCAGCAGCCTACTCCCTAATCTGCTTTTCTAAAGCAACACACTTTCCCTCCCATGTCTGAGTGACTTCACAGCCTAGCTCCTTTTCTTATCTTTAAAATTAATTTTAACCTATATATACAAATATACCAATTGTATATATTAATAGAGTATCAGGTGATGTTTTAGTATATGTCTACACTGTACATTGTTTAAATCCAGTTAAAGATATCTATTCCTCAGACAATCATTTGAGCAAAATAATCCAGGCCCAGAAAGACAAAGGACACATTTCTTTCATATGTGGATCATAGGCCCAAAATACAGCCTCCTCTATACTCATACATAAAGGCATATGCTTATCTACACAATATAGCTGACTAAAGTTATTATGTACAGGAGTGAATCTCCATAGAATAGACCTCTCGATGAACAGTTTAACAACATGAGTAGTAGGAAACTGATATTTTGAGGGGAGGTATTGGGCAGCGGTAAATGAATGAAAAATGGTACATGGGACAAATACAGAAGAAAACTCCATGTACAAATATAAAGAATCTGGAAAGTAGGAAATGTGTCTGAGGAGAGGGAACAGGTAGGGTCAAGGAGAATGATGAAAGGGATGATTCTGATCAAGAAGCACTGGGCATATAAGATGATGCTAAGTGAAATGAACTCCAAGACATGGACACAAGAGGTTTTTCTTTGTTGTTGTTGTTTTTAAATGTACTACATGATTTCTTTTTTCTTTTGTGTTTTCTCCCCTATGGTTCATCCCCTGTTATCACTGTATTTGATTTTGGCACCTTGGATATTGAATATATATTTATCTGAATTAAGGAAGGGAAGGGGAACAAAAAATGGCTAGACAACAGTGACACTCACAAGACAATATGTTGGAAATAATCTGTACAACTTGGGGGATGGGGGTAGGAAAGAGGGAGAAAAATGAAGGAGAGGGTAACAACTTCAACAAGTAAGGTACTCAGTACCTTACTTATGTAACTGTAATCCCTCTGTACATCACCTTGACAATAAAATTAATTTTTTAAACAAAGAAGCTAGATACAGATAGCCACATTAAATTGTAACCCCTACAGCCTTTTGAAGTAAGAAAAGATAAATTAAAAAACACATTAAAAACACCACCTATCATTTTTAGTAGAAACTTTAAAAAAAGTCTTTTCATTTTGAAATATTTAGTACATTTGTGTTATCTCTATGGCTTGTATAGTAGCCCAGAAATTCTTTCCTTCCCAACTGTAACTTAGTTCCCACTGGTCAAGGTCTCCCACTCCTCCCTCCCCCAATTCTACCCAGCCTTCAGTAACCACCTTTCTCTTCTCAGCTTCTGTGCTATCCACCTTTTCACACTCTATAGCTCTTTGTTCATCCCTTAAGTACTGGTATATTCCCAAGCCAAATTTCTACTAATTGTACTTCAAGGAATCTGGACCGTGTGATTTTATGTATTCTGAGAAACTTCCTCAAAACAACAAAGAAACAAAGAATTACTACTAGGCACAGGTGATTCATGGTTTGAAGCCAGTCCATGCAGGAAAATCAGTAAGACCCTTTTCTCCAATTAACCACCTCCTCCCCAAAAAGCCAGATGTGGAGCTGTGATTCCAGTTGTAGAATACTAGCCTTTGGCAGTAAAGTTCAGGGACAGTGTCCAGTCCCTAAGTTCAGGCCCCAGGACAGCCCCCCCCCCACCATGTAAATAAATGTGACTGGTATAACTTTAAAACAGAAATCAGGATATGAGAAACAGACCACTGAAGAAACAAACTTCCTGGAGTGTGAGAAAGCCATGCTTTCAGAATCTTTATTAGACTTGTCCGAGATAAGCACATGTGCTAAGCCTGTGATTCCCAGGTGTCCGCCAGAGGGTGACTGAATTCTAGCATCCCTGACTCTCAGAGATGGGAAGAAGACTCATATTTCAGGGAGGAGGTGCAATAAGAAAAACCCAGGCTTTGTGGCCTACTTGTTAGATTTTACCAGAATTTCCTCTTATCATTATAGATCTCTCTCAAAGGAGGAACACGAAAATATTATGTATCTATTATAACTACAAAACAATATCAAGCTACTGCAGGATCCTTTCCCCCTCTTCTACAACAATGAATCCATATAGTATATCAATAACTATAGTCCTATTCAGTTTGAGATTTTAGAGATAGCCTTCAATACTAACAGGAGAAAATGGGAATCCACCAATTTATATGTATAATGTATTTCACCAGTGCACCCACCTGCCATAAGCCAGCCTCTCTTCTTGTCTCTTTTCCATATTCTTTAATGTGCAAGAAGGTCCAGTGTGCCTCTTGGTCTGCCCTGTTCTCAGAGGCAGGCAGAATGGGAAGTCATACTTTCTTCCCTTGTTTTCACAATGCATTTTTCTCTCCCATCATCTGTATAGCCAATGCTGTGCCCTAATTCCAATCCCAATCTCAATTCCCTTTGTTTTTCAATCCCTGGCCTAGAACTGGTGTAAGAGTTTATGTCTTGGGACTCTGTCTGATTGTTGACTTCATCCCAAGGCTTCCTATTCTGTCCCCAGTGAACCCCATGCTTGCAGGTTTCATAGTATACCTCTGAATTTCTCTGATAAAACAGCACACACACACACACACACACACACACACACACACACTCATATAATCACCCCCTTCATACTTGAACCACACACATCATACACACCACACACATATATACACACACTCTCACAAACATCCCCTTCACATACACAAACCACATGCATAAAACACACACATAGATATATTTACATGCACTCTCATGAACACTCCCTCAGCATATACAAATCACACACACATACAACTTAAAGTCGTATCTACTTCATTCTATGCCTGATAAAAAAGCTGACACTCTGGTACAGTTTATTCTAACAGCTGCAAAGTGAATACTTTTAACTCTGAACATTAACACCTCCAGTCTCTTTCTTCTTCTAGAGTTCCACATAGATTTCTATTTCTAACAGCCTAGTAATCACTTCTAACAAGATTTTCAACATGCACTTTAAACTGAGTAAAATCAACATTCAATATCTTTCTCCTAGAACTTTCTCTTTTTTCCCACACCATTTATTCCCACAACACACAAACAAAGCCACCCTTTGGTTGCTTCTTGTTCTTCCAAAAGTAATAGATAGCAATTGTAAAATTGTACAAAACTCAGATGAGCAAAAAGAAACTAAAGTCATTCTACTAAGTCTACAATTTAGAGATAGCTACATTGCATTTTCTATATCCCAATTCAAGCCACCATTGTCTACCTCATCACCCAAGCTAGCAATCTGACTCCTGTTTCTCCTTTACATACTATATTTAACCACCTTCCAAGCCCTATCATCACCAACAGCACAATCTCTAGTGAGATCATTCTTCTTGCCATCCACACTGCTTCTGACCAGTTATCCCAAACACACATTTTCCCCCATCAGAATTACCACTGAGCTCTATATTCACATTACCATTAGAATGGTTCAGAAAGACATTGCCAATCATTGATCTCACCCACTTTAAGATGTTAACTAACTCGAATGCCCAGATGATAAAGTCAAAATATCATGGTGTCTTAGTTTGCTTGGGTTTCCACAAAAAAAAAACATATTCTGAGGAGCTTAAAGAGTAGCACATTGCTTGTTTCTTATTACAGAGGATCAAAGTCAGAAGTCACGGTGTAAGCAAGGTTGGGTTCCTTCAAGAACTCTCATCCTGACTTGCAGATAGTTGCCTTTTTCCTATGTTCTCACATGGTAAAAAGATAGTAAAAAAGCTCTCTGGTGTCTCTTCTTACAAGGTCACCAAGCCCATCATGAGGCTAGAACTAGCTTCATGACCTCATTTAAACACAAGTATTCCCTGAAATCCCTCTATCCAAATTCCGTCACATTGTGAGGTTATGGGGTTTAGCACATGAATGGGGAGAGGGGACACAATTCAGGCCATAACACAGGGTGTGCCATCCAAGTGCTTTCACAGTCCTGCATCACCCATTCTATTTAAGCTTCCACATTACTTCTTGCTACTGAAATTCTTGGGCTCCAAAAGCATAACAAATACTTGTCAAAAGACACCATCTGCTTTCATGGTGCTATCTATACCTTTGCTTATATTGTTCACTCTGCTTGGAGAGCTTTTCATCCTTTCCTACCTAGCCAAATATTATCTATCCTTCAAATATTCAGTGAAATGCCACTTCTATTGCTAAGTCAGCCTGAACTTCTTCCTTCTTTACACACATATCACTTTGGATATTAATCTTTCCAATTTAATATGCCTAGGTTCAAATCTGCCAAATTTGAAAAGTGTGGCCTTAAGCAAGTTACTTAACTTGGTTGTGCTTCAGAAACTTCATCTGTAAACTAGAGGAAATAACCATCTATTTCATAGGGCTGGTGTGGAGATGAAGGGAGGGGTTGCAATGTATAAAGTACTTAAAGAAATGTCTGGTATATAGTTAGTATATCATATTAAGTGAAAACAACAGGATAAAAATGTCCTCATCCTGTATACGTATAAGAATATAGTTCCACTATCACACTTCAGTGACCCTGAACATCCACCAAGGCCAATGTGTACAACTATGTTCCTGGGGCTTGGCAGAACATCTTTTGATCCTCCTAAAATATGAGAAGATAGCAGTTGTTGAGGAGTTGCCTCAGGGCTATTTATCTGACTCTCTGCTTGGGAGAAGTCTCCTTATCTTGTAGGATGTTGCCATAAGACAGTTTCTCATTGTATTACCAAATTCCAGAAGAACTTCCTACCTCAGTCTCCTGGGATACTGAAGCAAATTATAAAATAGCTAGTGGCATTAGGTACCTGCAACCCCTCTGTACATCACCTTTATAATAACAATAAAAAATTTTAAAAACAAAATCAATCCCCCATACAGATGCTGTTTACTGTGTATGGGAGAGGGCAACCAAGCGGGAGAGATTCTTGATGGGTTTTTTGTTTCTAAATACAAGAAAAAAAATAATGCTGAAACAAGGACACAGGGTGACCCATTGCAACAATGATACCAATACACCATATTGGAATGAACTTTACAACTTTGTGGGGTGGGCAGGGGGCATGAGGGAGGTGGGGAAGGGAAGGGAGAGTGGGAGAACAACAAAGGAGGGCTTAACATTGCTTGGCAAGAAATGTACTCATTACCTTACTCATGTCACTGTAACTCTCTGTACAGCATCTTTACAATAAAATTAAATTAAAAGAAGAAAAACAGGTAAAAAAAATCACTCATTCAAAAATAATGAAAGGGCTGGGAAGGTGGCTCAGTGGTAGAGCGCTTGCCTTGCATGTATGAGGCACTGGGTTCGATTCCTCAGCACCACATAAGCAAAAAGAAAAAAGCCGGAAGTGGCGCTGTGGCTCAAGTGGTAGAGCCCTAGCCTTGAGCTGAAGAGCTGAGGGACAGTGCCCAGGCCCAGAGTTCCGGCCCCATGACCGGACCCCCCCCCCCAAAAAAAAAAAAAGTTGATCAAAAATAATGAAAAAAAAAGTTAGTAGCAATGGAGTTAGCTCTTTAGCTCTCCCCACAGTTCCTGTTACCTACTATCTCCTCTCTTTTGGTTTGATATAATTCTGTGGACAAAGAGATGGGAGGAACTGACTGTACATGAATCTTATTAACACCAAGTAATAAACTGCTTCCTTTTAGGGTCACTGTTTCCTTACTGGATGAATCTGTGAGTACCCAGTAGATCTCACTACATTGCTGTGTATGGCCTGCTTGAAGTCTTGCCAGTAAGCTTGAGAAAAGGAGAATCTTGTCTATTTTGTTTAACAGTATATATCTAGTATCTGATTCATGTATCTGGCATGTAGTAAGTATTCCATCAATATCTGTTGAATTTTTTTTTTAAAGTAAGCATTGCAGCTAGGCACTGGTAATCCTAGGTACACAGGAGGCTGAGATCTAAAGGTTGTATTTCAAAGCCAACCCAGGTAAGAAAGTTTGTGAGACTCTTATCTCCAATTAATCATTAAAATATTTAGGCCAGAAGCAGAGCTGTGGTTCAAGTGGTAGAATGCCAACCTTGAACACAAAAGCTCTGGGACACTACCCAGCTCCTCAGCTCAAGCCCCAGTATTGGCATAAAAAAGTATTACAAACAATGATGCACATCAGTATTCAAAGATTTATAGTCTAGGATGTATATTAAACCCATTACAGTGAAGGCTCTGTGAAGAAAGATGAGAAGAAAATAAAACAAAAGATGAGACCATAAGCTGAACAGTAAACGCCCATACCTGTAATCCTAGCTAATTAGAAAGCTGAGATCGAAGGACTGCAGGTTGAAGCAAACCAAGACAGACAAATCCAAGAAACTCTTATCTCCAATTAGCCAGCAAAAACAAACAGACCTAGAGGCATGGCTCAACTGGTAGGACACCAGCCATTAGCAAAAAAGCTGAGCCAAAGCATGAGGTCCTGAGTTCAAGCCCCAGTACTGGTATACACAAAAAAAGACGAGACAATAAAATAAAATAAAGCAAAGTAGGAGTCTCCTAGTCATGAGGAATAAAGTAAAACATATATGCTACCAATGAGCTCTCTTACTATTCTTCCATACTATATCTATATTTGGTACCTTGTCATCATGATCTTAGGTTCTTAGCATTCTTTAAGCTGTATTCCAAGGCGCCCCTGTCCTCCAAGGAAATGGTACTCTTTTGTGTTTTCTATGTTGAATTTTCTCATAAAACTGTATTTGAGCTGGGTGCCGGTGGCTAACGCCTATAATCCTAGCTACTCAGGAGGCTGTGAGATCTGAGGATCATGGTTCAAAGCCAGCCTGGGCAGGAAAGTCCGTGAGACTCTTATCTCCAATAAACCACTAGAAAACCAGAAGTGGTGCTGTGGCTCAAGTGGTAAAGCGCTCGCCTTGAGCTGAACAGGGCAGGGACAGTGCCCAAGCTCAGAGTTCAAGCCCCATGATCGACCAAAACAAAAAAACAACAACAAAAAACTGTATTTGAAGAAAAGGCTTGGGTGATTTAAAAACCTGTAAAGCACAAGCTAAGCTCCAGCTCTAAAATACCTAACTACAGAGGAAGAGGAAGAAGACTGGTAGCTCTGCACCCAAGAGTAAAGCCTCAGAGAATGACAATAGGACTCGCAGTATTTCAATACTGGTAGTCTCTGGGTTTGGAGTTAGAAAGGTTTGCTGAAGATATAGTATACATATTCCTAACTCAGAATTCTCTTTAGGCCTATCCGTTTGATTCACATTCATAAACCTTGCACTCTCATTTGGAATCTGGGGAACCAAAAAGGAAACCATGTCCTTGTGAATTTTTTTTTGTTTTTGTCAGTCCTGGGGCTTGAACTCATGGCTTGAGTACCATCTCTGAGCTTCTTTTGTTCAAGGGTAGCACTCTATCACTTGAGCCACTTCTAGTTTTTTCTGTATGTGTAATATTGAGGAATCGAATCCAGGGCTTCATGCATGCTAGGCAAGCACTCTGTCACTGTGTCACATTCCTAGTCCTCTTGTGAATTTTTAAAATCCCTAATAACTCCCTATGCTTAGCCATGTAAGGTCCTTTTTTTTTGTGAACATACTGTACAGAGGGGTTACAATTACATGGGCAAGATAATGAGTACATTTCTTATTAAGCATTGTAGCCTCCTCCTTTATTTACCCTTCACATCACTTCCCAGCCCCCCACCCCCACAGCCCACCAAAATTGTAAAGTTTGTTTTCGACATGACAACTTGTACTTCTCATTGTTGCAACGGGTCCACCAGTATCTTTTTTTTTTTTTGGGTCCGGTCGTGGGGCCTGAACTCTGGGCCTTGGCACTGTCCCTCAGCTCTTCAGCTCAAGGCTAGCACTCTACCACTTGAGCCACAGCGCCACTTCTGGCTTTTTTCTTATGTGGGGCTGAGGAATCGAACCCAGGGATTCAGGCATGCAAGGCAAGCGCTCTACCACTGAGCCACCTTCCCAGCCCCATCCACCAGTATCTTTAAACGACTTGTTTTTCCCCTTGTCGCCATGTAAGGTCTTAAGCAAAGATTATATATAAGTTTTTGGATTGGATTATTATATTACAGGCCCAAGACCCAAATAAATTTTTTCTTTTGCTGGACCTGGGCACTGTCCCTCAGCTTTTTCACTCAAAGCTAATACTGTGCCACTTGGGCCACAGCTCCACTTCCACCTTTTTGGTGGTTAAATGGAGATAAGAATATTATGGACTTTCCTACCCAGGCTGGCTTCAAACCATGATCCTCAGATCTCAGCCTCCTAAGTTGAAAAGATTACAACAGGAGTGAGCCACCAGCACCTGGCTTCCAAATAAAACATTTAACAAATGTAAAGTTCTATTTCTCCACATTTTAATGTTTCTGTTATTGAGTTGAAATATGTATGTTAAAACACTATTTTTTTTAAAGTGGCACATTGCTAGGAGCTGGTGCTTCATAGCTATTCAAGAGGCTGAGATATGAGACCATGGTTCATAGCCAGCCCAAGCAGGAAGGTCTATGAGAATCTTATCTCGAATTTACCACCAAAAAGTAGGCTCATGTGTTAGAGTACTAGCCTTGAGTGCAAAACCTAAAGGACAGTGCCCAGGCCCTGAGTTCAAGCTCAATACTGGTATACACATGATAATTTTTAGATTCAAAGAAACAAAATATTATCAATAGGAGCAAAAATCATAGAAATTTCAAAAAGAAATTCTTGAGATGGGGCCAACCATCTCTTTACTCTGAGTCTTACCAGTGGAGTTAAGCAGTGATGATGGATCTCATCATTAATATGCTTAAGGAGTAAAACTCAGCTGCAACTCAGGGTTTTGTTCATTTGTGAGCTTAAGGATCAAACCTAGGACTGCATACATTCAAGGCAAGTGCTCTTCTGACCTACACATTCCCAATCCAAATTGGAGTTGTTTTTTTTTTTTATTGTACTGTATTCAAGTTTTCTCTCTCTCTTTCTCTCTTTTCCTTTCCTTTTTTCTTTGGTTAATTCTCTTCTGTCGTTTTTTTATTTCTGTACCCTCTGTCCTGGATCTAAATTTATCTGATTTGAGGAGGGGAAGAGAAAGCACAGAAAGGAAGTGGCGCTGTAGCTCAAGTGGTAGAGTGCTAGCCTTGAGCTGAAAAGCTGAGGGACAGCGCTCGAGCCCAGAGTTCTAGCCCCACGACCGAAAAAAAAAATATTGAGAGAAAGCACAGAAACAGTGAGACAAAGGGTGAACCACTGGATACTATGAAAATGAATTATACAACTTTGGGGGGCAGGGAAGTCAGGGGAACAGCAAAACTGGGAGAGAATGAGGGAGGGGATGACATTGTTCAAAAGGAAATATACTCATTACCTGACTTATATAACTGTAACCTCTCTGTACATCACCTTTACAATAAAAAATTTTAAAAATATCTTTTGAGAAGTAACTTACCAATACACCATTTCTCATATTTAATTGCTACTCATGCCATACTACTTCATGTTTGGGTATTGTCAATTTGCTCTGCTAATAATGCTCTTTTTGGAATGATGTCCACTATAGAAAACCTATCCATCCAAAAAGAGCAAGTTGATTTTCTATCCGCTTTGTATCACCAAGTACCTGATAGAACTTTCTATGTATGTACTTACCAAATGAAACTGCAGTGATCTATTAAGCGCCTGGCTCCTTTACTGTCCTGTCTTCCTTCCTTCCTTCCTTCCTTCCTTCCTTCCTTCCTTCCTTCCTTCCTTCCTTCCTTCCTTCCTTCCTCCCTCCCTCCCTTCCTCCCTTCCTTCCTTTCCTTCTTCCTTCCTTTCTTTCTCTCTCTCTTCCTTTCTCTCTTCCCTTCTTTCTCTTTCTTTCTTTCTTTCTTTCTTTCTTTCTTTCTTTCTTTCTTTCTTTCTTTCTTTCTTTCTTTCTTTCTTTCTTTCTTTCTTTCTTTCTTTCTTTCTTTCTTGTCTTTTTGAGTCACAGAGCCACTTCTAGCTTTTTTTGTTTATGTGGTACTGAGGAATCAAACCCAGAGCTTCATGCATGCTAGGCAAGCACTTTACCACTAAGCCACATTCCCAGCCCTTGTCTGACTTTTTCACTGAGATTTTTTTAAATAAGTTTTTTTTTATTGTGAAAATACTGTACAGAGGGGTTACAATTACATGGGCAAGGTAACGAGTACATTTCTTATCAAGCATTGTTGCCTCCTCCTTTGTTTTCCCCCTACGGTCCCTTCCCTCCTATCTCCACAATCACACTTCCCCCGCCCCTGCACCCCTCCACGGCCCCCCCCCCCAGCCTAAATTATAAAGTTCGTTTTTCAACATAAAGATTTGTACATCTCATTGTTGCAGTGGGTCCACCTGTATCCCTATTTAAACAATTTTTTTCCTTCCCCTCCCAAAATTATACCAACATCAAATACAGTGAAAACAGGGGTTATACCGTGGGGGAAGGACATACAAAGCAACAAAAAAATCATGTGGTACCTTATAAATATGTTAGAAATAATAGCAAGAAAGAAAAAACCACTTGTGTCTTTCTCTTGGGGTTCGTTTTGCTCAACATCATCTTATTTAAACTTTTCTGCTTGTCTCAGACATATACTAGTTATTGCAAATAAGGGAAACCATGGGACCTGGCATACTTCACTTAATATAATTTTTTCCAAGTCTTCCCATTTTCTAACAAATGGGGCAATGACATTCTTTCTGATGGAGACATAGAATTCCATTGTGTATGTATACCACATTTTCTTGATCCATTCATCTACTGAGGGGCTGTCTTTGTGACTTAGTACTTAAGACAGCACTTGTTATGTAGTAGAATTCACTAGATAAATGTTAAGTAAATGAAGAAATGAAGAGAAAGAAAGGAAAACAAGAAAAAACCAGTATACAAGTAGTAAAGTGCCTCAGCTTCAACAAACTTTTTGTTTATTGCTGCCTTTCAGTGGTGTCTATACCTTCACCAAACTTCATGAACTCCCAGTAGACTTAAAATTGCCTGTTTGATTGTTAGTAATAAAATTATTCATTTATGTTAGGTTTATCTCCCCAGTCGAATATAAATTCATTCAAAGGAAAGATCAATTCTTTCATATACACTTATTAAATTTTAAATAAATTGTATATTCCTCTTATGAGATATGATTTAGTTTCCAAAATTCTCAGAATACCTTTATTATTAAAACTAGTGTAATTTGCATGAAAGAAACGGAATCACTTTCAATGGTTTTCTTTTTTTAAGGCCTAGAGCTTAGAGCAATCCCCAACACTAGACATCAAAAACATAATTTTATGGCAGTTTAAGAGAGATGAATTTGAATATTACTAGTAAAACCCTGGGAGCTAATTACTTCAAGATCACTTGTAACCTTAACTCATTAGAGTTTGAAAAACCTCCTGAGGTACTTAAAGTCACTATTCCCATTATGTTACTTGATTCAATTGAATGTCTTAAATTTTGCTAATAAGCGAAAACTTGAAGTTCCTGCCAAAGGGAGACTCCATTTATCATTTTGTTAAGGAAAAAAAATATTAAGCATCTACTATGGGCACTTCTGTATTCTATAATGTGTTATAAGAGCCAAGAGAAAAGATAGCATAGCCTCTGATCTAAAAATTTTAACCCCAGAATTACTTGTGTATGCTGCCAAAATGAGTTGAAGCTTACCATTTAGGTTAGACCCAGACTTCACAACAAAATCATTATGAGGATCAAATAAGCAACAAAGTGGTATCATTGGCACTATTGAAATGCTATTGTTATTATATAGAAACTATGACTTGGCAAAGAGTACTCCCCAATGTGCAGTAGTGTAATTCAAATAAAAGCCAAACATTTTAGATGTCTTTTCAGTAGCTTAAATCAGATGTTCAGATTTGAAAATTAAGAAGAAAATAGCTTTTAAAATCCCTCATAGCAGACTGAGTCATCACAAGAATACAGAAATGAAAGATAAGGCAGAATCAGGAAAGGAAATATTTCATTCTGATGGCCTGTCAGCATGTCGGAAGGTAAATACCCAGTCAGATAGCATGAATAAGACAGAACTAGAATGAAAGAATATTTATTCATTCCAATCAGATTGAGGACTTTTAATAGGACTAGAAGTTGTTACATTATTTTGTTGTGTGTACTTATGAATCTCATTCAACATGTGTAAACTTAGTTAATTTTGTACATCTTATCAATTCTAAACTCAAATCATTCCTCTGAAACACAGCAACTAGTATTTTTAAAAAATCTACAGACTTGTCTAGAATATTACGTATTTAACAGTTAGGCAGTTTAACTATAATTGTCATATAGAAAATGGAGGAGAGGTGATGCTTACCACTATCTCTTGACAGCATGCTGTTGAAGGGTCCTTTCTTGTAAATGCTAGGTACACATCCTCTGTTCCCACCTGCTGTTTGAAAATGATCTCATGCCTGAAAAAAAGTCAATGATAATGGAAACTGAAATGAAAGAGCAATTTCCTGTCACAGAGAAAAAAAATATCTACCAGAAACATGAGGATATGTTATTAAAAAAAATAAAGGACCAAATAAATAAAGTGCTTGCTATTTTCAGACATATAGTAGAACAAAAAGGAACAGAAGCCTAGAAAGGCAGTCAGAAATGCAGAAGCCAGGTGGAGTGACTCATATATGTGTAATCCTAAATTGGAAATATTTTGGTTCAAGGCCAGCCAGGGCAATAAAGATAATAGGATTCTAATCTCAATCAACAAATAGGTGGACATAGTGGCAAGCACCTGTGCTCCTAGCTACATCACAACTGTAAATATGATAGTGGTTCTGGCTGACCTGAGCAAAAAGCAAGACTTTATTTTTTAAAAATCACAAAAGCAAAAAGAGGTGGAGGCAAGACTTAAGAGGCAGAGTGCCTTCCTAACAAGTGTAAGGCTCTGAGTTTCAACCTCAGTAGAAAAGAAAGAAAGAAAGAAAGAAAGAAAGGGCTCATACTCATAGGATCTTTGCCAAGTTTCCACTTCTACATTGTGATTTATGGGATGAGGCAAGTGTGAATTGACTACTCTCTATGGCCTTTTCCATGTCTAAAATTCTGTAGTAGAAACAGTGGTGATGTAATCAACATAGTATATTAAGGTATTCAGAATCTCATCTGACAGAATGAAAGAATTTTCTGGTATTTCAACCCACATATACCATTCACAAATCTTTTCCTTCCTCTTAGGGATAGACTGGTTTATAGAAGCACTAAACTATATAGAGTTATATTTCTTTAGATGAAATAAAATTAGCATTCACAAATTCTTTTTTTTTCTGGAGCTAGGATGAAACCCAATGCATCAGGTATGTAGAAGAGGGCTCTTTCACTGAGCTACACCTCCAGCCCTACAAATTATTTTTTTTTCTGTTTAATTCTACCATACTGAGGAAATAGTGAATTTTGGATTGGAACAGTAAAAGACTAGATTGAATTTCTGACCATGTGCAAATAGGTATACCCATGAATAAAAAAGGAATAGCTTTATGTTTGAACAAGACTGGCAATAAATAGCTATTTGTTATGGATTACTTTTATCTTAATAGGCTATACTGTCTACCAAGTATTTGCAAAAGCAAAACCAGATTAAAACAAAACAGAAGGGATCAATTCATATGCTCAAGACTCCCATATGAATTTGATCAAGCTTCTGTGCTTATCCTGGGCTCCAGGTACAATTTTCCAACTGTGTATTATATAGGTCTGTCTTTATGTCCCAAAGGCACTTCAGAGCCAAAGAACTGCTTCTCCTCCACGTACAATCCCTATCACAGTTACTGTAATCACCCTTTATCAATCACCCAGGTTAATAAGTTCAGCACCGTCTTTGATAGTTTCTTCAAGTCTATCCTACCTAAATACTAAATCTTCCTTCAAACTATCAAACAGCACCTCTGGATTCCTCTTAGCTCAGACATAATATTTTCATTTGGCCACTTGTGATTCTTCTTTTGTGTTCGCCTGTTTGTGTTCATTGCCCATTTTCCTCTTTATCCTTTGGGACATTTTGAATTGTATTTTCATAAGGTAGAGAACAAAAATAAAAATTCTTATAAAGCAATTTCCTTCTATCTTGACTGGAGTAATTATGCATTTAAAGCTTTTATGGATGCTCTATGTAGAGAAGATCAAATGTCAGGATGAAAAGTGAAATTTTACTCTAATTTCAAGTTTGCTGAATATGGATGTGTGACATTTATTAGGCAAAATGATGAATGACTCATTCTTATCTTTCATATAGGTCTTCAGGCACTGTATAAAAATGACCTGTGATTTACTTTTTTTATCCTTAAGATATAGACAGAAATGTTTTTGTATCTTCTGTGATTTTATAAGGTTTATGTCTTTTATATTGTTTGTAAGCTCGATAATTCTTACCAGTTAATTATCTACAAGCTCCCACTGCTTCTATTATCAAAATTAATGTTGAAGATAGAAGCATGGGGTTTAAAAAACATATTGGACTGCTTTGCAGTCAGAATGAGTAAAGATGAAATATAAATTGTCATGAAAGTCCTTAGAACTAATAAACTAAAGCTGGATGTGGTAGAACAAACCTGTAATCCCAGTACTTAGAAGGCAGGCAGGAAGATTCCAAGTTTGAGACTACCCTGAGCTACATAGACAGCCTCTGTTTCAATCTCCTCTCTCCCAACTAATAATGATAAAGTTGATTACAATTTAGCAAAATTGTCTTTGTTTTTCCAGATATTCTAAATACTTAATTAGAATTTTACTTTAAAATGTATATATTTAAAGCTTAGTCAGTTTAACCATTCATTTTATCTGTGTATGTCAATGGACTACAAATTCCTTCAAAGAGAATTTTCATCAGAATTACGGGTCTTTATGGTAATAATCCTTGATTTTATATTTTCAATTTGATATTGAAAAAGCTACAAAGCAAGGCTTTAATGCTGCTGGCAAATATACTGAAAACTAAGCATAATCCCAAAATAGATGGTAAATAACTCTGCATAATAATTGATAATTGGAGGGAGGACATAGCCTTTTACTGAAATTATACAACACTGAGTAATTAAAAGCAAGTCTTTGACACATAAACATGGTTTTGTAATTTGGTTTGCATGAATGCTTACAATTTAATGGGCTGGTTTTCTCCTACTGTTAGTTCTACATTAGACAACACACTGACACTGAATATAAATTTATAAGGGAAATGACTGTATTTTTATTTTTTGCTAGATAATAACTAAAAGGAAAGTATTATGTTTTATTATTTGTTTCTGCTGTAGAAAAGGAAAAATAATCAATTATACATGCCTTCTGTGGCACTGTATTTTATCTTTTATGTGGTGTAAGTTACTTCATGAATCATGTCAAAAATAGGATGGTATCAGATGACACATGTAACTGAAACACCTAAATACATTCCAGGCTTCATTTGACTTACTCTGGGATTTCACGATCATCCCAAATGTCATCAGGATCTGCTGTGTCTGGAACCTCTTTTGGATCCCAGATGTCTTCACTATTTTCATCAGTGCTTTGAGTAATTGCTGTAAGAACAGGGAGATAAAGCTAAGGCTGTTTGCTTGTTTACTGACTCTAAATAGCTCAGGTTCTTCATGCTCATTTGGGGATAACAACTAAAACATTCTCTAGCTGTAATCACTAGCTTGTGGTTTTGATCCAAACAAGCTACATTCCTAACAACTGTCTTTAAAATATTGTTAATATAGACCAATCCTAGGTAGAGTTGTAAAAATACTTGCAGAAAGAATACATAGTAAAAAGAAGAAAAAAATAAGTTACTCTATAGTGCAGCCATGTGGAGATGATAAATGTTGGTATCCTAGTGGCAAATGACATTTTTGCTATCTGTCTTGGTCATTGTTTCTATCTCTGTCTAGTTCTGTATGTGTGTGTGTGTGTGTGTGTGTGTGTGTATGTCTGTTCCTCTCTGCCTCCCCTCTATGTATGTCTGTATGTATGCATGTTTGATGTATTTATGTGTGTATGTGTATGCATATATGCTTAAATCTCCATATCTTTGTCTATAGATAGGTATGCAAACAAACACTCTACATTATTAGAAACATAAATAGGTCATATATAAAGTATTTTTATATGTAAGAACCATCAAACAAAATAATCTGATTTGGGTACAAATTTGTCACCTTGGATTGTACTTTATAAAAACCCTTGGAGCCAGGTGCCGGTGACTCATGCCTATAATTCTAGCTAGTCAAGAAGCTGAGAACTGAAGATTACAGTTTGAAGCCATGTAGACAAATCTGAAAGACTCATGTCCAATTAACCACCAAAAAACTGGAATTAGAAGTGTGTCTCAAGTAGAGCACAAGCTTTGAGCAAAAATTGCTAAGGGACAGAGCCCAGACTCTGAGTTCAAAAACCCAGTACTAGAACAAAAACAAAAACAAATATGACATTAAAAAACAGTAATTAAAGAAAAGGAAGCATGGAGTGTTCATGTTCATTTTTAATGCAGGCTTCTCCTCAAGAACATTCATGTGTTATAAAATATCTCTATCATTTGTCCTTTGTACAGAAATGAGCAGATGCTTGGCTTTCCATAAGTAACCTATAAATGTTAAAAGTGGACAGGCCCAAGGAAGATATACAAAAGTCCAGCTTGCATTTGGTCTATAGTGGCATCAAATGGAGACCTGCATTAGGTGCAGAACATGATTTTTAAGTATTACCAGAAATGCACCTGATTGTAAGGTTTTCCATTTTTGGTAATTATTTTTAAATCATCTGCTTCTATCTAGCATGGACTTTCTAAAGCCTAAGTACATATTTAGATATAATATTTTAAAAATGATTCATTGACCTTGGAGTTGAGAGATTATTAGACCTGCATTATCAGAAATACAAGTAGCACAGAAATACATCCAATTTTGAATACTGCCAGGTAGTGAATATCTCTAGAGTAGGGCAAATAGCCTCTTCAGTATGTAAAGCAATAATAACTAAAATTTTAAAACCGTCCTCAGACCTCACTTTAACCATTCATTATTTTAAATTTTTCTTTAGTATAATATCTTTCATAATTAGCTAAATTGAACAAAATTCACTTCCTCTCCCGGCCCATCCTCTAGTTACTATGATCATGGCCACCAGAATCAGAGCAGTCTATATTTTTCAGGATTTGTAAAATGTTCAACTCTGAAAATATATAAACAAAAATGTTGGAAAAATAGAAAGCATTTCTTCTAAATTTTTGGAGCTGTGATTTATTTTTGTGGTGGTTTGGGGATTGAACTCAGGGCTTCCACATGTTAGTCAAGTACTCTACCACTGAGCTACCACCCTTAGACCTGTAAATCCCATATACTTTAAGTTATCAGACTCTGTGTTCAAGCCCCATGACCAACTACAACAACAAAAAAATATATCTAGCACATAAAACATGATGTTTTGAAGTGTGCATATGCACTTTGGATTGGCTAAATCAAGTCAACTGATAAATGTATATATACAATGCCTCACATACTTGTCTTTCATTTGTAATAAGAACACTTAAAATCTACTCAGCAATTTTTTTTCTGGTGCCAGGGTTTGAACTCAGAACCCTAACTTGCTTGGCTGGTACTCTACTACTTGAAGCACACCTCCCGCCTAGCTAGCCATTTTTTAGTATAAAATACATTGTTGCTAAGTTCAATTAATTGTATTAGTTTTTATTGCTTTCCATATAATTTTACTACCTAGATAAATATTACATTGATCCTATTGATCTATACTACATAATTAAATTACTTACGTCTAAGTTCTTCAATTTTCCTTGGTCCAATATTCCCAGGACTCATGGCTCCAAAAGTAGATGAGCTCTGTTATTTAGTGAAAAGAAAGAATCCAACATTTTGTTATTACTTGTTAATAATACTTTAAATGTGATAAGCTTTCCATCTTAAAAAAACCCCTCACTGATCCCATTTAATTAATTATTCATCATTGTTATACAGCAGAGAGACAGATGTCAAGTATTACCTTGAATGTGTTTTCCTTATCCTTTAAAAAAGTATTCAGTTTAATACACTCTGAGGCAGAATTGATTTTTGGTCAGACTAAATCCCCAGATCCAGCTCACTGAATCATGTATCCCTGGGGAGATGGGGATGAGCCACATTCATCTCTATGAAGGTTAGAACCAAATGTTATTAGAAAAGCATTGACACTTTTGGGGTTTGGCTGTGTCTAGTCATGGTCAGAAGGGAGATAAAATGATGAGAACATTTTATAGCAATAAAAACTAACAAGTTGCTGGGTGCTAGTGGCACAAACCTCTAATCCTAGCTATTCTGGAGGTTGAAATCTGGAGGATCAAGGTTTTAAGCCAGCGTGGAGAAGAAAAGTGTGAGACTCCATCGCCAAAATAAGCAGCAAAGCCAGGCACCAATGGCTCACACCTGTAATTTTAGCTACTCAAAAGGCCGAGATCTGAGCCAGCCCAACAAGAATGTTCTTGCAACTCTCATCTCCAATTAACTAACAAAAAAAGCCAGAAGTGTCTCTGTGGCTCAAATGGCAGAGTGCTAGCTAGCACAAGAGCTTAGGTACAATGACCGGGCCCTGAGTTCAAGTCCCAAAACCAGCACCACTCCCCAAACAAACAGCAAAAAGCCAGGCTGAGGTTCAAGTGGTAGCACTCTAAGTTGGCACCTCTATCTCTCTTTTCTTATGGCCCTGCACTCAACTTCTAAGGCTTCAGACATGACATACACAGAGGTTGGAATATCCTATTTGGGCAAGGAGAGTAGTGTCTGTCCTTGACAGCTGGTGGAAAAGCTCACCTGAGCCGTTGTTATGCTAAATGAGCCCAAGAGTTATAAATCATAAATTAATGTATGACATCTCAAAATCATGTGAGATAGTTACTATTCCTTTACAAAAAGGCGATTCAAAACTACTATATCTGGGTCTAAGGCACTGCAGGCATTTTTATGTGAAAATCTCAAGACAATATTTTTGATCATTTTTTTCTCTTCCTGATCACTACGGTCATATAATGGGTAGTACTTTTATTAAATTATTAATCATCAGAATACTAATGGTCAATCAAAGCAAAGCGTTTCTTGGAACATGAGGGCCTCTTGTTTTTTTCAAGTGTCTCTGACAGAAAATTAAAATCAGTGGAAAGAACCTCTTGAATATTCCTGACAAAAATTGGTGTATTCTCCATGGAAAGAGATAATTGGATCCATATCTCAGAATAGAGGACTTTTGATTTATTATCCTAGTAAAAATAAGTGATTAAAAGTAAAAATTCCCAGTGAAAAGATGAAATGTGATCATAAAAACATTTTCAAAACTTTCCAATTATTTTCTTTAAGGACATCTTTTCACTCATAACCATGAATCTATAGCCAATCATCTGAGCTATTTGTCATTGCCATTCCTGCCACTCCAAAATTACAGAACAACATCCTTATAGTGTCTGTGAAGAATGGCGAACCTTATTTCCCACAGGTCTCAAGATCCTCTCAGGAGTTTGAAAAACAGCAGACAAACTAACTTCTCGATCTCCCAGGTCTTAACAATTCATTTAGAAGAGGGGTAGTGTAAATGAACCAATGTGTATGCAACAGTTCTCTTGCTGTTTTCAGAGAGTGTATTTTCAAAAACATATCACTCTTGTAATCATCCCACAGTTCCCCAGACTAATACATGGTAAAAAAAAATGAAAGGCAGTTTCTGTCCTGGAAAATTTAATAGTTCATCAGAAACATTAATTATTCTTCCACTGCACTGATACTCTAATTCTATACCCTCTAATGATATCTGTACTGAGGTGTCTGAATGACCAATTATTTCAAAATTGCTCATAACCCAGATATACAGATTCATACATTATTATAGTAATTTTCCTTTATAAATTGTACAATTTGGTAAAATTATATTAAAGTCTCTCTGTTCTCATAAACACTCCCAGAAAACATTTCTAGATGCAAATAAACAACATTAGACATCAACACCAAAGGGATTGGGCTTTGTCATTTGTGAAGATCCTTATTTCTACCCCAGTTCTATTTACAAGTTCCACTTCACTATATTCATTATTACTGTCTTTCAAATACTTATTATACCTTTTCTTCATGACCTAATCCTTCCTTTACTAGAATGTAGGCACCAGAAAATTCTTACTCTGATATTTCAAATAAGGTAGTCTAAAAATGCCCTAGCTTTCCAAATTTTACTGGCACACTGCTTAGAACATTTGTCTTGTTTGTTGTTTATATCCAATGAAGTTGTTAATATCCTGATTTTTCTTAGTTTCCTTTTCCCCTCACGAGTACTTCCTTACTCCTCATCCTGACTCCAAGCTGACTCAGTTTTCCTCTTCTACAAATATAATTTACACTTCATGTCTTCTGCCCCGTTCCATGTTAAGCTCTTGCTGGAGGAAAGAAATTCAATTTATTATTGATCTGAGACATTCATAATCCACTGTTGATATGAGCTCACTCATAATCTAACTTGTTTTGTTCACAAATGGCAAAAAAGAATTTTGGGAGGATGAAATGAATGTGCATGTTTGTGAGAGATGGCTTATTCACAACCAGAATGAAAAGTTCATTTAAATTATTTTATGAATATGGAAATACTCTGTTAAAAGATTTCTTCCCCAAACTTTACTTGCCCTAGGCAGTCTAATAGCCAAGGTTCACTGCTACTTAAGGAGCAGGAGAATGAGGGGAAGAAGGTGGTAAAAAATTTTCTAGCCAGGCACCAGTGGCTCATGCCTGTAATCTTAACTACTCAGGAGGCTGAGATCTCAGGATCGTGGTTCAAAGCCAGCTGGGGCAGGAAATTCAGTGAGATTTTTATCTCCAATTAACCTCCAGAAAACCGGAAGTGGTGCTGTGGCTCAAGTGATAGAGTGCTAGCCTCGAGCTGAAGAGCTGAGGGACAGTGCCCAGGCCCAGAGTTCAAGCTCTACCACGGAAAAAAAAATTCTAGCTGTTCTGGAAAAAATAGCAATGTTCTTGGAGTGAAAGGTGAAGAGTTAGTACAAGGATCCCTTCTATTTCAAAGGAAGCCCCTCTTGCTAAGGCTTCCTAGTGTTACTTGTCCTGACCCCAAATGCCACTCACTAATTACACTTCACAGTTCTTGGAGTATGTGCTGGAAAGCCAATTTCAGTAGGTTGAAGCTAGTTTGTCCTAGCTTATTTGGCTCCATGTATTTTCTGTTCTGTTTTCATGTGTAGACATATTTTTTAAAAATTAAGGGACTGAAACTTGAGGGCCCAATTAGTCTTGCATACTGAAAATGTTTATTTTATAGAAATAATTGTCTAGGCATAAATAGTCCTAGCTACCAGTTTGTGCAATGGTTGTCAGGCAGACTTTGACCATAAATACAAAATGACAAAATGTTGAAATGTGGCTACTGCTACCATAGTTACAGAATTATTTTTCTATTCAGTGTTCAGGTGATTTGGAAAAAATATGTAATTATGTTTGGTAGAAATGTACTACAGGTTAGACTCTTATGAATAACTAGCCCTTCAGCCTCCTATAAATGTATAGATGACACAGCTCTGCTCACACAGTGAGAAGAGAACAAGTTGTTCAAATAAAGTTCCCAATTTCCCTGGACAAAATTAATGCATCTGTAGGTATATAGTCACCTGTTCAGAGTCAAAATCTTCTTCTTCTTCCTCTCCTTCAGGATAAAGCAGGTTAGACAATGCCTGGAGTGCAGAGACAGAAGTAACCATTTCAACTCCTCTACTTTCCAATTCTGTATTTTCTGGGTCCATATTATCAGGTTCCATATCTGAAGAAGAAGATATTCAGATATAAGTCTTGGATTATTTGTACCCCTGTGCTTAATCTTGATTTTTAATGGACTGTATGGAGGCCTAACATTACAATGCTATTTGGAAACTCTTCACAGGTCACTTTATTGACTTTACTGAAAGTTCATGCACAATAAAATAAATATTTTTCTAACAACAGTATTATTGTTAGAAATGACACATTAAAAGTTGAAACAAAAAAATCACAACTACCTACAATTATAAAATCAAATTTGAAACTAATCTCTGTTGTTGTATTTAGAGTAAGAAATCTGGGATTGTTAAAATCAGAGGTGGCTTTGGTGGGGGGGGTGGGAAGGATTAGGTGGGGGGGTGGGGGAGAGGATGGGAAGGGGAAACAAAGGAGGAGGCTACAATGCTTGATAAGAAATGTACTCATTATCTTGCCCATGTAATTGTAACCCCTCTGTACAGTATTTTCACAATAAAGAAAAATTAAAAAAATAATAATAAATAAAAATCAGAGGTGGCAGGGAACAGAGGGTGAGTGAGGGTGAAGAGGTTGAAGTACTTCATATGAGCATATGAAAATAGAAAAATCAAACCTGTTGAAATTGTTTTAAGAAGGTGAAGGGAATGAGGGAGATGTGGGAGTGGAGGTAGATGAGGTATATTACACATATAGAAATGTCACAATGAAAACTCCCTTGTTCAACTAATGTATGCCAATGTTTGTTTTTCTTTTCCATAGATGTCAGACCATAATAACCTGAATAAAGACCACGCAATTAGGCATATTTTTAGTGATTTGGGCATAAATATAATAGTATTCTCTTCTATAATTCTAATAATATTTCTTAAACATCATTTTATGAAATTAACTCTCAGGAAGTACTTTAGTGTTTTCATTAAATGACAAGGCTTTGTGCATTGTGCTTAGAATGGTAATATGTGTGCTGCTGTAATTATTTGTCAAAATCAATCTGCAGGCAGATGGCATTTTACAAAGCTTTTTCTTATGCTTCACCATTATTTTTACCTTCTTTGTTAAATATCAAGATAATATTAATAACTATTAGAGTGGAAAAGGTATGAAACAAATATTACATTGCCCTCCACCTCTAGTATAGAGGCAATATATTATAGAGGTGCCAGGTTCATGCTGCTTGGATATCAATTATTTACTTCTAAGCTCTGTGACTTTTGGCACATTAGGTAAACTCTCTATGTCTAATTTTCTTTTTCTGTAAGATGGGGATAATAAGTGTCTATCTCTAAGTTGCTAGAAAGATTAAACAGCTTAATACTGTAAAGGACATTGAAATAGTACCTGATATATAGTAAGCACGCAATATGTTTCAGTTATTATTAGTTCTTGAGAAGTTTAATTTTACTTGGCATAAATATCACTTCTAATAATAAAGTAGAATAAGTTAATGATAAAATTCATTACATTGAAAACTCATTAAATTGGAAGACGTGACATAAAAGGTGATAAAACAATTTTCTCTTGCTGTGTGGTATGGTAGGCTGCTATGGAAATGAATAATTGGCACATTATGTTAAACACAGAGACTCTTGTTTAGCTTTGAAAATACTTAATTGATTAGGTGTTCCTTAAATATTTACCTATAATTAAAAGAAAAAATGTTTATTGAAACATTTTCTACCTTGGATGATAAAAAGTGAAAAATACATCCAGATATCTGACAAAATTAGTAGTTTTGAGTTAAAGGTTATACAATGAGATGTTGAAGAAACAAATATAGCAGAAATTATTATATTATTACTTTATAATAGTGTTGTTATGGCCAAATTATGCAACAAAGTGAAAGAGTTTGGTAAGGTACGTAAAGCTATATATTAAAAAAAAAATCATTATTGGGGCTGGGAAGGTGGCTCAGTGGTAGAGCGCTTGCCTTGCATGCATGAGGCCCTGGGTTTGATTTCTCAGCACCACATAAGCAAAAAGAAAAAAGCTGGAAGTGGTGCTGTGGCTCAAGTGGTATAATGCTAGCCTTGAGCTGAAGAGCTGAGGGACAGCACCCAGGCCCAGAGTTCAGGCCCCACGACCGGACCCTACAAAAAAAATCATTATTATATGCACACAGGGACAGTATTCAAAGGTACTTCACCACAAGCCTCTGGAGAATTCAGTACGCTGTTGAAATTAAAAAACAAAAACAAAAACCCGAGCCAGAACCAGTGGCTCATGCCTGTAGTCCTAGCTATTCAAGAGGCTGAAATCTGAGGAGCGGTTCTAAGGAAGTCCAGGCATGAGACTCCTATCTCCAATCAAGCACCAGTAATACCAGAAGTGGAGCTGTGGCTCAAATGGTAGAGCTGGTAGAGCACTAATCTTGAGCAAAAAAGGTCCTGTTTTCAAGCCCCAGGACTGGCACACACACACACACACACACACACACACACACACACACACACACACACACACACACACACACACACCTAGGACCATTAAAGCTAACCCATAAGAAAAGTAATCAGATGTCCCCAAAACAGTGTCTGAAGTAGCAATCAGAATATTCATGTGGTTTAATCTGTTTAGTAAGGATGTGACAGCAGGGGTTTCTGCCCATAGGGAGATGCTGGCAATTAAATGGAGGTTTAGAGTTAGCGCAAGGCTCAATGTCCCTGTGGCAAGGAGAAAACAAGCCAGGCAGTGCATCAGTGGCTTTCTTGTGTCACCTGAGTACCTACAGTGGAAGTGATGAATGTAGGTTATGTGTCAGTGGGTGCACTGGACACAGGATTCTGGAAAAACAGATTACTTCTAAATCCTTACCAGCTACTTGGGAAGGATCAAGACTCAGAGCATTGTGACCAATGGGAAGCTATACCTATATACAGAACATCTTCAATCACTGCAGTTAGAACATAGTCAAAAGTTGATGAATGCCATAAGAAGCATGCTTTAAATTCGCAGGAATGTGGCATTTCAGAATAGTAACATTGGAAGGTTACATACTGATATAAATTATTTTATCAATGCTCAAAGTATTGTGGAATTTGTCTTTTCT